>NC_054491.1:24321582-24921582 GCF_017639515.1 Carcharodon carcharias
CTGCCCCTCTCTCTCTCTCTCTCTCTCTGCCCCTCTCTCTCTCTCTCTGCCCCTCTCTCTCTCTCTCTCTCTCTGCCCCTCTCTCTCTCTCTCTGCCCGTCTCTCTCTCTCTCTCTCTCTCTGCCCGTCTCTCTCTCTCTCTCTCTGCCCGTCTCTCTCTCTCTCTCTCTCTGCCCGTCTCTCTCTCTCTCTCTGCCCGTCTCTCTCTCTCTCTCTCTCTGCCCGTCTCTCTCTCTCTCTCTCTCTCTGCCCGTCTCTCTCTCTCTCTCTCTCTGCCCGTCTCTCTCTCTCTCTCTCTCTGCCCGTCTCTCTCTCTCTCTCTCTCTCTGCCCGTCTCTCTCTCTCTCTCTCTCTGCCCGTCTCTCTCTCTCTCTCTCTCTCTGCCCGTCTCTCTCTCTCTCTCTCTCTCTGCCCGTCTCTCTCTCTCTCTCTCTCTGCCCGTCTCTCTCTCTCTCTCTCTCTCTGCCCGTCTCTCTCTCTCTCTCTCTCTCTGCCCGTCTCTCTCTCTCTCTCTCTCTCTCTCTCTCTCTCTCTGCCCGTCTCTCTCTCTCTCTCTCTCTCTCTGCCCGTCTCTCTCTCTCTCTCTCTCTCTGCCCCTCTCTCTCTCTCTCTCTCTCTCTCTGCCCCTCTCTCTCTCTCTCTCTCTCTCTCTGCCCCTCTCTCTCTCTCTCTCTCTCTCTCTGCCCCTCTCTCTCTCTCTCTGCCCCTCTCTCTCTCTCTCTGCCCGTCTCTGTGCGTCTCTCTCTCTCTGCCTGTCTCTGTGTCTGTCTGCCTCTGACTACAATCTGAGTTTCAGACCGTTCTGTCGAAGGGTCATGAGGACTCGAAACGTCAACTCTTTTCTTCTCCGCCGATGCTGCCAGACCTGCTGAGTTTTTCCAGGTGATTTTGTTTTTGTTTTTGTTTTGAGTTTCAGACCTATTGATCATTGTGTGAAAGGTTGTGATGCATATTTCTCTAGATTTAAGAACGTGTCACTCGACCTGAAACTGATTAAACACGCTTTTGTTCCTTTCAGATTAAGCTGGATGTGCAGTCACACCCAGAGCTATATTCTCAGATTTATGTCCCCAAGCCATTGGTTGTACCTGGTGGTCGATTCAGGGAATTTTATTACTGGTAAGAGTGTATTGAGTGAATTTTATGGGTTAACAGTCCCTGGCAGCTCTAACGTTTTGTGCTGCTAAAATTAATCTGAAGCCAGAGACCATTGCAGTATTGTTGCTGTCTTCTGTAATGGCATCAGATGGAAGTCTATTATTGCGAGAGGGCAAATCACTCAAAACAGACGTGCCCTGATCCAATTATCTCGGCATCCCCCAGTTAGGGAGTGGAATATTGGCCAGAGTTTCTGTTCCTTGTTTCTGTTTGGTGACTCCAAGTGGAAAGTGTGTGTCAGTGGGAACGGAAGGGATGGCTATGTGAGTAAGTGAAGACGAGATTGAGCTTGCTGTCTGATGTCTGCCACAGTGCATTAGCCTGCTGATGCTGAAGTGCTGAAATTGGGGGCGGGGGGGTTCATGTGCAAAAGTTTGGTCTTACATTTTTCTAGACAATTGTGCAAGACATTTAACCTGCCAAATCTGCACAGCTGACATCATGAAAAGGTATGTTTGTAATAGGTAGTATAAAAATAATAATAAATCAATGATTACCATAGTCTCAAGGTCCTATCACTGGATCCATCTGGAGATTGATACATTTGCATAGGTATTGCTGGATTCTAAAGCAGCCCAACCTTTGCCAAAATTGATTTCAACAGCAAGAGACTCGTGCAGAGTCCATCTGTAAAACACAACCTGACTGACGTAGCAGGCTGCTGATTGATTTTTAATGTTGCTTCACAGACTTGGCAGCCAAGCTTGGACGTAGACATGGCAGTGGTTCTCTGAGTGCTGGAGCAGAGGTTCGGCTGTGGAAATGTCTGAAGTTCCTGATACTGATGTGCTAGCAGAGCTAGCTACCAATGGGCTCAGTAAATCATCACTGGCTTGAGCGGCTTTTGCACTGCCAGTCTGTGTGAGCATCGAGACATCAAAGTTAGTGTGTTGGATTGTGCTCCATTGTGTTGGATGGTTCATTGTGCGTGAGGTGCAGTGCTCTATAGACCAAACCAAGGATTCTGTACTAATTGTTTTCTTTTCCTCAGGGACTCGTAATGGATAATAAAAGGATTATTGCTGTCTGAGATTAGTGAAACCTCCAAAGGGATGATAGAAAATTTTCTGCATCTCATCCAAAGGTAAAGTATGAAGGGAGACCGGAGTGTACTGCACCTTTAGGAGAGGAGGGGACCTGTACCCCAGTAAGAATCAGCACCTTCAGGAAAGTTGGAGGGAAACTGGGCAAAATAGGCAAGGAACAAATGAAACTAACCAAACTTTGAATATTGCAGTAAATGTGTTACTGTAGTTGTGGCTGATTGTTTTCAGTAATGTTGGGGAGGGGTCAGCCTTGCATACTCCCAGCAAGAACGCCAAGCTCAAGCTAAGATGGAGCTGGAACACTCTGCTCAAGTCTCTGAGCTATACTCTGTCAGCATAGAATGTGCAAGTGCTTGAAAATAAAAATGGAATATTAAAAGATATCTGACCTTGGTAGATATGATCTTTTTCCATCCCTACAATACTTCGAACTCTACACTCCTCCAACTCTGGCCTCTTATTCATCACTGATTTTCATTGCTGCTTTATTGGCTGCACTGCCTTTAAAGGCGCAATATAAATGCAAGTTACATGTTTAGAATATAAATATTCTTTGCTTCCTTTCTCTCATTTGTTCATTTGTTCCCCCCCTCTCTCTACCTGATTTGACACTAATTCATCCTATGTTTTTCTCTCGTACTGTTTCTTTCTCAATACTACTTTCTTATTGGTTAAGGGGAGAGACAGTCTGTTGATCCTGTCATTGAGGTGCATTACTATGTTAAATGCTCTATATAAATGCAAACTGTTGTAGTAACATACAGGTTAAAGGAACAGCATTATTTATCAGATTCCCCTGGCTGAGACCAGGATCTTGGTAGTTGGAATAAATTTTCTTTTGAATTTTTTTTCTCCTCACAGCCCCCTGGAGTTTAACTCTTTACTGTAAGCCCTACTGTCTCCTTATCTCAATTCCTAGTCAATTGCTTTCTATCTTGCTTCCAGTTTCCTTCATTGCTCCACCTTACAGCTTCACCCATCGATCCCAGCATTAAATCCCACTATTTAACATTGTAAACGTCTGTCGATCAAACCTGTGACAGATTGGAAGAGGGATGATGTGATTCAGAATGTTTGACCTCCCTTGATTTTCTAGATTTGAATTCATCCCAAATGTATTATGAGCGTAGGAGTCAGCCACCCTTCCTGGTGCTAATGATGGAGAGTTACATCAACGTCACAAATGACAGGTTTTTCTTAAGGTGAGCCATCTGATATCAGTGTGTGCTGTGATTTGTGTCTTTGGGTTTTTGAGTGTTTATTACTTCCTTACTGTTCCCCAGGCTGAGCAGGACAGTGAAGATGGAGTAAGTATCTGCTGAACTTTGTGCTAACAAACATTGATTATAGCATACTGGGGAAAGGGCATGGAGCAGTGTCACTGATCTTCCATTTCTTTTCTACCCACCCTTCCCCCAGCCCCAGACTTGTCACAGCATACTTGTGCTCCCTGGTACATATTACAGTTGACTTTATTTGCACAAGTTTATAATGGAAGGTCTGGTTTGTTGCAAAATCAACAATGTCCCTGTTTCTCCACTTGTTTGCTTACCTCAGCTGGTGTTGGGGAGGCACAGATGATGTGTGACCCTAGACACTGAAGGGGACTGTTTGCTAAGTGATCCTTCTGGGAGAACGATTAAGATTTGATGCTCAATGAACTGAATAGAATGTGATCCCCAAAACATTGATAAAGATCCCATGTAATAAAAATTGAATTTGATGCGCTCAGTTCAATCAAAGCTGAGGTGCTAGATATCATCACAGCAACTGGGCTTTGAGTGTTTTATTCTTATTCAGTTTCTGCACGTAATGAGCTAGATACATGCTGTCTGGTCTTAGTAATTATAGTTCCGTAAACCCAACAAAGTTTATGCTGAACAATTGCTGTGAGTAGCACTTACCCTGTTGCGAAAGCATTTTGGAAATAAAAAGCTGGTGCCAGTAAGCTGATGAGTTTGCTGTCAGATTGTCATTTTAAACCCCAACTGGTTCACTAATGCCCTTTTGGGGAAGGAAGCCTGACATCCATACCTAATCTGACTCCAATCGTGCACCAATCGTCTCTCTGAAATAGCCAAGCCAGCACACAGTTGTACTAAGCTATTACATTGCATTAAGTAAAGAAGTCCCACCAACATTCTCTGAGGCGATCTAGGGATGGGCAGTAAATGCTGGCCTTGCCAGAGGACACCCAGGTGAATTAATTCGGTCAAACTAGGAGCCAAAATCACTTGGAGCAGAAATGTGTTGGTGTTTGTGTTGTTGACATCTCCACACTCCTGAATATCTTGAAGTGTAACTTTTTTAAAAAAATCAGGCAAAATATTGATCTCCTGGACAAGGAGTATGATTTCTGGATGAAGAATTGAACCGTGCCTGTCACTGTAGGAGGCAAAACTTATCTTTTGAATCGGTATATTGTTGAAGCAGCTGGCCCCAAGTTTGTACAAATGTGAACTGTCCCTGTGTTTTTTGTTCAACATGTGCCTCAGATTTACCAGTGGAGAACTGCAAATGAACATTGCTTGTATGACCTTCAATACCTTAATATTATCATGCAGCAGGAAGATTTACCGATGGACAGCAAACCAGCCAATGCTGGACAAGTATCCACAATGGATAGGAACATAGAATAACAACTCTGGAAGAGACCTGTTGTCAGGAATCTGTCAGTACTAATCTTTCTGCTCTTTGTCAACCTGCCATGTCCTTCCACAATGTTTTTTATTTTATTGAAGATTTTTTGCTTTCTCTAAAACAGGCCAGAGTCCTATAGCAAGGACGTAGATTTGGCGTAGACATTAACGGAAGATAATTTTTAATTCTAAAAACCGTTTGTCTTCCAAAGCAAGCTGGAGAAAGAATTGCAAGTGTTTGGGGACAGTGTAAAGGAAGCTTTAGTCTGTAGCTAACCCTGTGCTGTACTTTTCCTGGGAGGTTTAGTTAATCAATCAATTATTGTTAATTTGCTGCCTCCGGCAGTCCAAGCTCTGCAATGAATTTGAAGTTTGAATGAAGGTCTGGTGCAGGCACTTTAAAATCATGCCAGTGTTTCACTATTCAAATGAGGCTTGTCATCACAGTGGGTCAAATGACATTGACTGTAATCCTCAGATGCCCAAGAAGACCTGTGGATGGAACTGAAAACAGGAGCAGAGTCAGGCTGGGATTTCTCATCACATTGGTTCATTGACTCTTGGGGAGAATAACAGAACATTAAAGGACACAAAAACCAAGCACATTCTCCCTGTCGACCTGAACTCTATCCTCTGCAGGAATGAGCGAATCCTAGCATTGTTCCACAGTCAGCTGGTCAGTATCATTCAATCGGCCAGTGCGGAAGCATTTAATATCTTACTCTTCTGTTTCCTTATATTGCACCTCTCTGTTCCACTTCAAGTGTCCTGCTATATATGTTAGTGTGTTCTAAAGGGACAGACTAGATCAAGGACCTGTCATCAGCTAAGCTGAGGTGAGAGTGACTGCCCTTGACATCAAGACTGCATTTGACCGAGTGTGGCGTCAAGGAGCCCTAGCAAAACTGGAGTCAATGGGAATTGGGGAGGGAAAACTCTCCATTGTTTGGATTTATACCTAGCACAAAGGAAGATGGTTGTGGTTGTTGGAGGTCAGTCATCTCAGTCCCAGGGCATCACTGCAGGAGTTCTTCAGGGTAGTGTCCTAGGCTCAACTATCTTCAGCTGCTTCATCAATGTACTTCCTTCTATCATAAGGTCAGAAATGGGGATGTTCACAAGGGTTGTGCAATGGTCACAATTTGTGACTCTTCGGATGCTGAAGCAGCCTGTGCCCATGTGCAGCAAGACCAGGACAACATTCAGGCTTGGGCTGATAAATGGCAAGTAACATTCTCACAACATGCACTGCAGGAATTCACCAAGGCTTCTTTGGCAGCACCTTCCAAACCCATGACCACTACCATCTAGAAGGACAAGGGCAGCAGATAGATGGGAACACCACCTGGAAGTTCCCCTCCAAGCCACACACCATCCTGATTTGGAAATACATCACTGTTCCTTCAAAGTCGCTGGGTCAAAAGCGTGGAAAGCGCCCCCCCCTCCCAAAAGCACTGTCACATGGATGTACGCCACATGGATTGCAGCAGTTCAAGCCACCTTGAGGGCAATTAGGGATGGGCAATAAATGCTGGCCTAGCCAGCAAGACCCACAATCCAATGAAAAATCTGGAAGGTCATAAGTTCAAACCCTACTCCAGTCCTGGGCCATATAGTGGGTTAACTACACAGTCTGAGGTGCTGGTCGTAGGATGCAATGATAAAGTGAGGCCCCAATGAACACGGCTAAACAGATACTGACCATGTATCTCATTGTAGTTTTTTGGATCTCCCTGTGCATATATTGGTTGACTCATAAGTTGCTCCACCTCGCAATTAATTTGAGATTTTCCTGCTCCTGTTGTTGCCTGGTTACTTTTGTAGGGTTGGGATGTTGGTTAAAGATCAAAGGGGGATTGTCCATGATGCCCCATCAGCATCCTGCTACATGCATTACAGGGCGTCAGACACGAAGCCGAGTCACCTTGGGCCAGGTCTCAGGCTGCTGGCAATCAACAAGAGGCAGCACCCCTAGGGTGTGGTGTAATTGGTAAAACAGTCAGTGTCAGCAAAACTAAATCCCATTGACAGCCTCATTTAGTTTCTGTTCTGATCAAGGGGCATCCCTCAAACATCAGACATTTTCTTGTCTTTAACATTGTTTCCAGCATTTTCTCTTCCTGCTTCATTCAATAATATTCTGTCACTCACGACAATGCCTCCAACCCAGTTTGTGGGTCACAGGCCCCAGAGAAAGATGTTCTGCAATGGGACTGTAGGTGGCCTGGTGCAGTAACCTGCTCTGAGTGTGCATGGGCTCAGTGAGACACCTTGGTGTTGGGACAGCTGAGATTGGTAAATCTTCTGAAACTGTTGTATCAGCTGTGACGGATCAGACCTCAATACCGTCACCCTACTGCACCTACTGATCCAGAGTCCCATTGACGAGGGTTGCCAACTGTGATCAAATGTATTCCTGGAGATTTCATCACATGACTTGACTTGTCCCCATGCTCCAGCTATTAGTCGGCCAACACATCCACCCTTGTGACCTGCTGGCTTCCTACACAATTGGAAAGCAAAAAGACTCATTACCCAATTGGATGATGTTTGACTCTCTGCTAAATAGTTTTTTTTCCCATTTTCAATATTTTTATATCTGGTAAAGAAACAATTACAAAACAGAGCTTTTAAATGCCCTTATGATTTTTCACCAGGATTGTACACAACAGTGTCTTGGAGATTGATCTTCAGCTTACCAACCCTACCACTGACTGGCACCATCCTCCCAATGCACCTGTCTTTATCTTTTAGGTAACTCTCACAAGGCTCAGTACTATGAGGATGCCTTGAAACGTCGTATGGCTGCTGTACGTGACATTTTCTAGGACAAAACGCAAGGAATCTGGTTTGATTACAACTTAATAAATAACTGCAGCAACACTGCTTTCTACGCTTCAAACCTGGCCCCCCTCTGGGCTGAGTGTTTTACTGAACAGGAGCCAGGGGAGATGGCAGAGATGGTGATCTGTTACCTGGAGGTAATGCTGCTCACGCTAGTTACCCCAAATGTACCCCAGGTGGGCTTAGTGGGTGTGGCAAGGGCAACTTCCTTTCAGCTTCTAATGAGAGGATGCTGTTACCCCTACAGTAAAACATCTGTCAGAATCTCTACGACAATCAGTTACTTCCAACTTTATTACCTGCTCTGTGGGACTGTTGCTGGGCTACAGATCCATTTACAACGCAACTTCTGGCACCTTTGCAAAAGGCCATTGGGATTCAGCTAGACTGTGACCAGGAGCACTGGAATTTGAATATGACCTGTCCTGAATTAGTTCATTTTGACAAGCAGCTGTGAAGGGAAAGAGAATGAGTGTTCCTGTCACTGAACACCATCCACGGATCCTTGCTGGAAAGAGAACTGGTGTTGACTAAGGATGGGATTGGCTCTGCCTTGGTGCCCACCAGAGTCAAATGGCCCATGAAGGCTTGCACGCATAGATTCAGATGATGACTGACCATCAAAACTGTAATCCAGGAATATTTGACACTTTTTTGGAAGATGGTCATTAAATTACTGGCCAGGGGGTGGGGGTAGGAGACTCATTTTCCTGCAGCAACTGACAGCCCAGTGATTATAGAAGCCAAGCAATAATCATCTGAGCCCCACATATTAATATAACAACACAATTTGACTATTTACATAGTTAATATAATAAGACATCTTGAGGCACTGCACAGGAGGATTACAAAATAAAATTGACACTGAGCCACTTTAGGAGATATTAAAACAGGCAAAGAAAAGGTTGGTCAAAGAAGCAGGTTTTAAAGAGTGAAAAACTCATGGCATAAGCATGTACCCACCAGTACACATTGGGTTATATAATCAGGCTTGAGGGTTATTATCATCTTCCTCGCCCTCAGTGGGATATATGCTTTCAGCAACTACTCTGGTACAGCAATGGAATTCCAACCTCTCTGGTGGCAAGTGGTCAGCAGTGGGACTATCCCAATGTCTGGCCACCCTTGCAGCAAATCATCATTGCAGGTAAAAAAAAAAATCCTGCTTTTATTCCATTCGTTGGTAGGTGACATGTGATTCCTGGAGGTTTCATCGCATGACTTGTCCCCAAGCTTCAGCCATTAGTCGACCAGCACGGCTATTACCAGCCACTGTTTGGCTGAACCAGACTGTTCACAACCTTGATCTCCCATTTGTCTCTGAGTTGAGCTTCTGACATTCTATCCTCCCCATCACCAAAATCACATTCTTCCACCTCAAGGTCACAAATAGGGATGGGCAAGACTGCAGAGAGAAATTTGAACATGACATGAGAATTTTAAAATCAAGGTGTTGGTGGATAGGGAGCCAATTTAGGTCAGTGAACCTGAGGTTAATGGGTGAAATGGATTTGATGCAAGGTAGTGTGCAGGCAGCAGAGTTCTGGATAGCTCAAGTTTATGGGAGGTGGAAGACAGGAGGTTGGCCAGGAGAGTGTTGCAAAGGGAGGTACAGGTTTATGGAGTCTCTGCTATGGAGGTGGATGCAGATGGAGATAAGACAGCGAGGTTTCCAACAGTCTGATTCAGTAGGAGACAGGTCAGGTAGGGGCTGCAGTTGGAAGTGAAGGTATGAGTTTCTAATGGGAAGGAAGCTCTGGAGGGCCCTGCGTGGGAGTCTTGCACTCACTCCAAGGGAGACCATCCCTGTGGCATTTAGAACTAAAAGAAAAAGTGCACGTGAAATCTTGGATAGGGGGGTCTGAGAATCCTAGGAGAAGCTGATGGTGCAGGACAGATAGGAAAAACAAGATAACTCAAATTTGTAGTGATTTTTGCCACAAAACTTAGGTTTTAAAAGGTGTAGTTTGGGAGATGGGATCGACAGTTTAAGGTTGGATGGTGAATTAACAGTGTGGTGCATGGAGAGGCTTGGTGTTAATGAGCGAGCCAGAGTGGATGGTCAAAATTGAGTTACTTGCACAATGTTTAATCGATTGTTCCTGACCTCCCTGCCAATATATTATGTATGCGAGTCAAGGATTCCCATCATGAAACCATCTAGGTAACTGAACAGTTAGAGCTTCTATTCAATTTGTTAATTTTTTTTGTAACCCAGGTCTGGCAAAGTCTAACTCTGAGACAGGCCGGAGGATTGCATTCCAGCAAGCACAGAAATGGATCCAATCAAACTGGGTTCTGTACGAGAAGTATCAAGCCATGTTTGAGAAAGTAAGCACAAGTTTCTTTTTGCAGAACAACTGAAATAGAGACAGGCCCTCAAAATCAGGATGTCCATTTGTCAAGAGCTGGCTTCATTACGGCACCCCCCCACCCCCCCGCCCCACTCCGTGGTCCTACATAACACACTACACTCTGTGGTGGGACACCGACCCTTTTCCTGACATGGGGAGGTTGGCCTGTTCTATCTATCTGGCTACTCCATTGTGCAGTAAGCACGGTGGGGTCAGGGTGCAGCCTTCACCCTCGACACATGGATATGAAAACCCTGGTTATCCCTAGATTAAACAGGGTTAACTCTCACTGAAGAATTCCACATGCATTTATGTTAAAATGGCTGCAATGACTGGAGGCTCAGTGTGTGCAGTAGAAATGGGGAAAGGAGTGATAACTCTGAAATGACTGAGCATTATTTCACACTGTAAACAGTTACCATAGTCCCAGTGGACCATAGGCTGCCCTCTCATTGGAGAGACACAACTGGCGGTGAGTTTAACCTGAGGGTCACCAAACCTCAGGCAAGGACGATATTGAGAGGGTGAGGCCTTCACCCTCAGAGGCCTCAGCCGGTACAGGAATTGAACTTGTGTTGTTGGCGTCACTCTGCATCACAAGCCAGCCGTCCAGCCAACTGATGCCTGTACTGCAGTCGAACTCTTTGAAGAACCAAGCTCACCTCTCAGGAGGGAGTGTGACATACATTGTATAAATGATCATCTGAAGTTGGGTGTAAACTGAATACATAATGATTGATGAATGTTGTGTTCATCCCACCTGTTTGTGAGGTCTTTAGTCATTGATGAGAAGTCGCCTCTCCTGCTGCAGAACCTATTTTGTCCAAGTAACTTCCTTTCTTTTATTCTTGCAGTGCGAAGTGAGTTGGGACAGTAAACCAGGTGGGGGAGGAGAGTATTATGTGCAGGTGAGAGCCTCTTCAATGTTTGAGTCCTATTGAAATATGTCTTTGTTCTCGATGGAGTGAGCAGCAGCTCAAGCAAATGTGGGCCCCAACATTTGGGCCTTGAGCAGCATTGTCCATATTCTGCACTGTTCAAGCCCCAGGAGGCTGCATGGCCAGCCAGTCTCACTGCAGCATCAGAACTCCCTGTGGCGGGCTTTGTGCGTACCTCACTATCTTCACATACTTCAGGTGCTCCCTACACCTACGCAGCACAATTCAAAGAATGATAAAGCACAGAAAGAGCCCATTTGGCTGGTTCTTTGAAAGAATTATCCAATTAGCCCCATTCCCCCTGCTCTTTCCCCCATAGCCCTGAAAATTTCTCCCCTTCGATAATTCTGTTATTGAATCTGCTTCCATTGTCCTTTTCAGGCAGCACATTCCAGATTACAGCTTGCTGCAGAAAACTCCTGATCTCCACAGCCCCCCCCACCCCCGATTCTTTTGCCACTTACCTTAAATCTGTGTCCCCTGGTTACAGAGGGTTAAGCACAGTTCTCTGCAACCGATTGCGAGTCCAGACAGCTGTGTTTCCTGCCCAGTGCTATGGTTTGGGACTTCTGTCTGGGGTGGGAGAAGACCTTTCAGTTTGGGGTGGGGGGAGGATTCAGCTGTCGTGGTCCACGAAGATACCAATGACGTCAGTAGGACAAGGTAAGAGGTTTTGTTTGGGATTATGATCAGCTGGGGAGGCAAATTTAAAGAGCAGAATCTCAAAGGTAATAATCTCTGGATTATTACCTGAGCCATGTGCAAATTGGCATAGGGTAAATAAGATTAGAGAGATGAATATATGGCTCACAGATTGGTGTGGGAGAAATGGGTTTCGATTCATGGGGCACTGGCACCAGTACTGAGGAAAATGAGAGCTATACCGTTGGGATGGTCTTCATCTGAACCGTGCTAGGACCAGTGTTCTGGCGAGCCATGTAACTATGATGATAGGGCTTTAAACCAAATACTTGGAGGGAGGGATCATGTGAGAGGCTATGTAATTAAATCAAAGGGAAACGACAATGTAATAGAGCAGAATAACGATTTGGGCAATCATAACCAGAGTGTGGCAAGAAGGGACAGAGTACAAACTTGAGTGCACCAACAGATAAGGCCATAGTATGCAAAAATGGTAAAAATTCAGCTAAAGGCTTTGTATCTGCATGCAGCATTTGTAACAATGGATGCATTGTTAGCACAGATAGAAATAATTATATATGACCTGATGGCCATTACAGAGACATGTTTGCTGAATGACCAAGGCTAGGAATTAACTATCAAAGATTATTTGACATTTTGAAAAGATATGATGCTAGGAAAATGTGGTGGGGTAGCTCTGCTAATTAGTAATGCAATTAGTGCAGTAGTCAGAGATGACCTTAGTTCGAAAGAGCAAGATGTAGAATCAGTTTGAGTAGAAATAAGAAATTATAAAGGTAAGAAGTCACTTGTGAGAGTAGTTTATAGGCCCCCTAACAGTAGTTGCATGGTAGATCAGGGTACACAGGAAGAAATAAATGGGACAGGTAAGAAAGGTACTGCAGTAATCATGGGTGACTTTACATGTCAATTGGGCGACTCAGATTGGCAAAGGTAGACGGAAAATGATTTCAGAGTGTATCCAGGACAATTTCTTGGGGCAAAATGTTCAAGGGCCAACCAAGGAGCAGGCTATTCTGGGTTTGATGAGTAATGAGGCAGGATTAATCAAATAACTTCATATAGTAAAGGAGCCTCTAGGTGACAGTGATCACATGATAGAATTTCATGTTCAGTTCAGGGGAGAAGTGTGGGTCTAAGACAAATGTTTTACACCTGCACATTAATTATAAGGGTGTGCAAGCTGATCTAGCTGAAGTGAATTGGGTAAGTAGATTAAAAGGTAAGACTTTAGAGATACAGTGGCAGACTTTTAAGGAGATATTTAATAACTCTCAGCAAAGATTTATCCCTGGTGAGAAAGGGAGATTCTTTGAGAAGGATGCACCATCTGTGGCTGAATAAGGAAGTTAAGGACAGCATTAAATTGAAAGAAACATTACAAATTTGCAAAAAAAAGTTAGGCAGGTCAGAAGATTGGTCAAATTTTAAGAACCAGAGAAGAATGCCCTTTTAAAAAAAAAAGGGAGAACCAGGTGGTGTGCAATCCAGAGGTGGGGATGTCAGCAGTTTGCAGGGTGTAGTGTGTTCCAATAGATCCCATGTGGGATTTCAGTGGATGCATAGGGTTTTTTAAGGTCCTGTGTCGGTGGGGGAATGCTTTATTATTTGTCAGCTGGTGGTGGTCTGTGAGGAGAATGTTTTCCCTGAGGATGTTGGGAGTTTCCAAATGTGCTAGCACAGGAAATCACTCACTGTGTTGGTCTCAATGTTCCAGAAATAATTCTCATGACTTCCTGGAGGTGGATATCTACCACCTTTTATGTGATGGCTCGTGAGCCAGGTTGATCAGCAGTACTCTGCTGTAATGCAGACTGGGATGAGAGAAATGGTGCGTGACGTGTTGATTCTGCTGGCCCAGGTGGTACCCACCACTTTCTGTATGAGATTTGTTCTCATCTTGACCTTGGCTCTGGTGTTCTGGAGGTGTTGCTGATAGGTCATCATGCGGTCAAGTGTGATGCCATGGTATTTTGGCTTTGGATCATGGGTGAGTGGTTGGCCACAGAACTGGACATGAAGTTCTTATCTAGCCTTCAAGTTGTTCAGGTGGAAGGCTGAAACAAGAATCCTGGCAGCATTTGGTTGAAGTCTCCATTTTCTGAAGTCGGCTTGTGGAAAGCATAGATTTTCAGTGAGTTGTTTTCTCAATGTTCTGGAGTTGGTTAGCCTGGAAATCCAGGGCCAAGTTGTCAGCATATACAGAGCCGTG
Source organism: Carcharodon carcharias (assembly GCF_017639515.1). Lineage (NCBI taxonomy): Eukaryota > Metazoa > Chordata > Chondrichthyes > Lamniformes > Lamnidae > Carcharodon > Carcharodon carcharias. Next base: position 24,335,437 of record NC_054491.1, read on the forward strand.
ATTTTGTAGGAGGGAGTGCAAATTGTGCATAGGCAGCTGATTTGATGTCACACGGAGCTGTTGGTTGCTGATCATGGAGTTAATTTAGTTATAGGGTAATCGCATGGCAGATGATTTTGGGCAGTATGCCTATTCACCCCCTCCACCACCCCTCACCATCCCCCCCACAAAAGCCATAATCCTTGATTCTTTGTAGATCAAAAATCTGCCGAACCCAGCCTTGAATATATTCAATGACCCAACCTCCGCTGCTTTCTGGAAGAGAATTCCAAAGACTAACAACCCTCAAGAAATTCCTCCCCACCACCTGTTCTTCACAAAATCTTCAGGGTAAACCTGCAAGGATCTTATTTTACATTTTAAAATTTAATTTGCAAGACATTACTCCACTGCTGCAATGAGCTTGCAACAAAGTGCCAACTGATGAGCCTTCCTTTGAGGACCCCCCTCATGCTGTATAATTTCCATAATGAGTTGATTATGGTATTTCAGTCAGCTATCGACTTGACTTTGCTCTCGAGGAAAGCCCTGAACTCTGCAGTCATGGACACCTCTGCAGGGAAGAGTATAATGCATGGAGTATAAAAGTAGGAAAGTCTTGCTACGGTTGTAAAGGGCATTGGTAAGACCACATCTAAAGTACTGCATACAGTTTTGGAGGTCTTATTTATGGGGGGATATACTTGCATTGGAAGCAATTCGGAGAACGTTCACTAGGCTGATGCTTGGGATGAAGGGGTTTATCTTATGAGGAAAGATTGAGTAGGTTGGGCCTCTACTTATTGGAGCTTATAAGATTGAGAGGTGATCTTATTGAAGCATAAGATTGAGGGGGCTTGACGAGGTAGATGCTGAGCATGTTTCCCCTTACGGGGGAATCTAGAACCAGGGGACACAATTTAAAAATAGGGGTCTTCCCTTTAAGACTGAGGTGAGGAGCAATTTCTTCTGAGGGTCATTAGTCTTTGGAATTTTCTTCTGCAGAGAGCATTGGTAGCTGGGTCATTGAATATATTAAAAGCTGAGTTTGGCAAATTTTTGATTGACAAGGGGGTGGGGGTGTTGAACAGGGAAGTGGAGTTGAGGCCACAATCAGATCAGCCATGATCTCATTGAATGGTGGAGCAGGCTCAGAGGACCAAATGCCTACTCCCCTTTCTTATGTTTCTTAACTTCTTAACAGTTAATATTGTGTTGTGTCCCCACAGGTGGGATTTGGATGGACAAATGGTGTGGCACTGCAGCTCCTGGACCAGTATGGAGGCCAACCCACTTCAGGAGTCACTGGACAGACTTGTTTTGCATTGCTCGCTGTGCTTCCAGTTGGTTTCCTGCTCTCTCAGTTCTGATAAGCAATGGTAACATGGCCACAAATTAGCAGCCTTCAAATTCAGCTGCTAATCAGCAGCATCATCCTCAACCACTGGCTGATCATGGAGGAGGAGTAGAGACTGAGAGCAGGCAAAATACTGAGTTCAGTGAGTGAAGGGAAAGAGAGACATGGAACACATTTTCCAAAGTTTATGATGGGAACCTGTACTGCAAAAAAAAAAAGGACTTTAAAGAGAGTTGGCTGGTGAAGCCGCTGCTGTTTGTCTCTGTAAAGCACTTCCCATGATATTTTCTCTGATTCTCTGTGCTTGATCTTGATGTGTGCATGGACTGATTTGTAAATAAAGAAATAAAAATCAAATTTCCAGAGACTCTTACCCAATGCTAACAATTTTTATTTTTTATTGTGGCTCTGTTTAAAAGCATGATCCAGAGTCTGGCTGGGCCACAGACTCAGAGATTTTAAGGAATGTACTGAAACTCTTATACACCTGTGGTTGTCACTTGGGCAGTGTTGCATGCTATAATGGGTCTTGGAGGTGAATGTCTATCAATGATTCTCTGTCTCCTGCAGGAAGGAGCGTGCATGGGGTAGAGTGCATACATGAGGTAAAGTTATAAAATGCTTGACTATGGTGAGTCCTGTGATCTAATTAATGAGGGCAAGGGATCAAATGTTGGAAGATGTAGTAAACCAAAGAGGAGAGACAAGGCAAGAGAGAAAAGTTGTAATATGGGAAATGACGAACAGAATATTACAGGAAGGTATTGAGAGTACAAATCTAAGAGTGAAACAGCAGTCAAAGCTAGAGGTCACAAAAATAACAAATGGACAAAACGAAAGGCTCTATATCTGAATTTGTAGCATTTGAAACAAAGCAGATGAACTAAGAGCGCAAATAGAAATAAATATATATGATCTGATGCTATTACAGAGACATGACTGCAGGATGACATAGATTGGGAGCTGAATATTGAAGGATACGTGACTTTAGGAAACTAGGAAAAATAAGAAAAGGTGTAAGAGTAGCTCTGCTAATTAATGATGGTATTAGCGCATTAGAGAGGGATGATCTAAGTTTAGGGAGCCAGGATGTGGAAGTGGTTTGGGTTGTGATGAGAAATGATAAAGGCTAGAAGTCACTTGTGGGTGTGGTGCACAAGCTCCTTAATTGTAACTACATGGTACGACATAGTATAAAGGAAGAGATAATGGGAGCTTGTCGGAAAGGTACAGCAATAATCATGGGGGATATTAATCTACATTTAGACTGGAAAAATCAGATGGCCAAAGGTAGCCTAGATGATTTCATAGAATGTTTTGGGATAATTTCTTAAAACAGCATGATCTGGGGCCAATCAGAGAGCAGGCTATACTAAACCTGGTATTGTGCAACAAAGTAGGATTAATTGATAACCTGGTAGTGAAGTCACACTTGGGTAGTAGTGATGATAATATTATTGAATTTTACATTCAGGTTTGAGGGAGAGCAGAGTGGGTCCAAGACTAGTATTTTAAACTTAAGGGGAATTATGAGGACGTGAAAGCAGAACTAGCTAAAGTGATTGGCAAATGAGGTTAAAGGATAGGTCAATAGATGTGCAGTGGTGGACATTTAAGGGGATATTTCAGAATATTCGTGGTTTAAAAAAAAGACAGGATCAAAGAAAAAAACATATCATTGTGCAAAGACAGGTGGCAGGTCAGAAGACTGGACAGAATATAAAGAACAGTAAAGAATGACAAAGATTAATGAGGGGAAGAATTAAACAGAAAGCAGAAATATAAAGACAGTAAGAGTTTCTATAGATACTTAAATAAGAGAGTTAACAAAGTGAGTGGTCCTATAGAAAGTGAGTCTGGGGAGTTAATAGTGGAAAATAGGGAGATGACTGATTCAAAATAGAGGGTTGCCCATTTGGGACAGAGATGAGGAAACATTTTTTTCTGAAGGTTATGAGACTTGGAATTCTCTTCAAAAGGTGATTGAGGCAGAGTCCTTGAATATATTCAAAGGAGAGGTAGATGGATTATAGATAAGCAATGGAACGAAATGTTATTGGGGTAGGTAGTTTGAGGTTAAAATCAGATCAGGTATGGTGGATAGCTATTTTTCAACTGCATAGACATGATGGGTTGAATGGCTTCCCCCTGTGCAGTAAATCATTGTTCCTATACCCAGCTGGTCATGGGATGGAGCTTAGGCAACAGAAGGGGAAGGCTTCCCTGCAATTCAAATTGTGCCAGGATCCCTATCTCCCCCTGATAGGGATTTGGGAGTAATATCACACAGGCACCTCACAATGCAGCACTCCCTTATAATTATTTCATTTGATAACTTTAAGAGGTGTTTAAATTCCAAGTGCTTTAATAAGAGTAAATAAGGAAAACCAGTTTCCAATGGCAAGATGAGCAGAGGAGACAGATTTAAGGTAATTGGCAAAAGAACAGGAGGTAGAGTGTTGTTGTGATCTAGGATACACTACCTGAAAGACAGTGGATAGCATAGTTGATAGTAACTTTCAAAAAGGGAATTGGATAAGTACTTGGGGAATAGTTGCAGGGCCATGGGAAAAGAGTAAGGGCTAGCTCATTCAATAATCCAGAATATGGATGGTGGGCTTTCTATCAGTCTAGGAATCAAAATCATTTCTATAACCCCCTGGGGGGAAGGGGGCTCTCTGTCCTAGCCTGTGTGTTTGGGGGGATCTCTGTCTCAGTCTTGGGGGGGGGGGGGGTGCTCTCTGTCCTAGTCTGTGTGTGTGTGTGTGTGTGTGTGTGGGGGGGGGGGTGTGCAGGGGAGTTCTCTCTGTCCCAGCTTGTGTGGGGGTGGTCTCTCTGTCCCAGTCTGTGGCTGGGTTGGGGGGGGGGATCTCTATCCCAGTCTCTGTGTTTGGGGGGCGGGTGGTCTCTCTGTCCCAGTCTGTGGGGGGGGTCTCTCTGTCCCAGTTTGTGTGGGGGTGGGGGGGTGTCTCTGTCACGCTCTGCGATTCCCTCCGCAGTCCTCCCGCTCTCCTCCACTGATCCACAGGCCGCCCTCCAGCCGGTTCTATCTTGCAAGCTACACGCTCTCGTTGGCCTTCCAGACGTGGACCAATCGGAGGACCGCATGTCCGGATCCATTGGTTACCCAGAGCCACGCCTCTTTGACGTGGCCCAATCGACGGGCCGGGCATCAGCGGATCCGCGCTGACGCGGACCAATAGGAGCTCGCCGCGTTCCAGCGGGGTGGGCGCTCGGGAGCCGGTCAGAGTGCGAGGGAGAGCGAGAGGCCGGAACCGGGCCAGGGAGAGGGAGTCGGAACCACGAGAGGCAGAGGGAGAGGACCGGGACCCTGGAGCCGGTGAGTGAGCGCTGGCAGCGCCGGTGATAGAATCGAGGAGACCTGGGGAGGGGTGAGGAGACCCGGCCGGTCCGGGGGTGTAGGGGAGGCCGGGCCCGGGGGGGGTGGGGGGTGTGTAGGGGAGGCCGGGCCCGGGGGGGGTGGGGGGTGTGTAGGGGAGGCCGGGCCCGGGGGGGGTGGGGGGTGTGTAGGGGAGGCCGGGCCCGGGGGGGGTGGGGGGTGTGTAGGGGAGGCCGGGCCCGGGGGGGGTGGGGGGTGTGTAGGGGAGGCCGGGCCCGGGGGGGTGGGGGGTGTGTAGGGGGGGTGGGGGGTGTGTAGGGGAGGCCGGGCCCGGGGGGGTGGGGGGTGTGTAGGGGAGGCCGGGCCCGGGGGGGTGGGGGGTGTGTAGGGGGGGGTGGGGGGTGTGTAGGGGAGGCCGGGCCCGGGGGGGTGGGGGGTGTGTAGGGGAGGCCGGGCCCGGGGGGGTGGGGGGTGTGTAGGGGAGGCCGGGCCCGGGGGGGTGGGGGTGGAGGAGGTGTAGGGGAGGCCGGGGGGTGGGGGTGGGGGTGGAGGAGGTGTAGGGGAGGCCGGGGGGTGGGGGTGGGGGTGGAGGAGGTGTAGGGGAGGCCGGGCGGTGGGGGTGGGGGTGGAGGAGGTGTAGGGGAGGCCGGGGGGTGGGGGTGGGGGTGGAGGAGGTGTAGGGGAGGCCGGGGGGGTGGGGGTGGGGGTGGAGGAGGTGTAGGGGAGGCCGGGGGGTGGGGGTGGGGGTGGAGGAGGTGTAGGGGAGGCCGGGGGGTGGGGGTGGGGGTGGAGGAGGTGTAGGGGAGGCCGGGGGGTGGGGGTGGGGGTGGAGGAGGTGTAGGGGAGGCCGGGGGGTGGGGGTGGGGGTGGAGGAGGTGTAGGGGAGGCCGGGGGGTGGGGGTGGGGGTGGAGGAGGTGTAGGGGAGGCCGGGGGGTGGGGGTGGGGGTGGAGGAGGTGTAGGGGAGGCCGGGGGGTGGGGGTGGGGGTGGAGGAGGTGTAGGGGAGGCCGGGGGGGTGGGGGTGGGGGTGGAGGAGGTGTAGGGGAGGCCGGGGGGTGGGGGGTGGGGGTGGAGGAGGTGTAGGGGAGGCCGGGGGGTGGGGGTGGGGGTGGAGGAGGTGTAGGGGAGGCCGGGGGGTGGGGGTGGGGGTGTAGGGGAGGCCGGGGGGTGGGGGTGGGGGTGGAGGAGGTGTAGGGGAGGCCGGGGGGTGGGGGTGGGGGTGGGGGTGGAGGAGGTGTAGGGGAGGCCGGGGGGTGGGGGTGGGGGTGGAGGAGGTGTAGGGGAGGCCGGGGGGGTGGGGGTGGGGGTGGAGGAGGTGTAGGGGAAGCCGGGGGGTGGGGGTCGGGGTGGGGGTGGAGGAGGTGTAGGTGAGGCCGGGCCCGGGGTGGGGGGGGTGTAGGGGAGGCCGGGGCCATCCCGGTTGAGCTGGGGGTTGGGGGCTCTGTATTTTCTCCACCTGAGCTTCCCCTGCCTGGGCAGCCGGAGCCCCTGATGATGCCTTGAAGGTTGTTGTATTTGAGCAGCAGCAGCAGGTCAAGGACCCCTGGGGGCTGCTCCCCCATTCGATAAGATCATGACTGATCCTCAGCTCCATTTTCTACCTGATCCCCATATCCTTGATCCCTTTAGGGTCCAAAACAACTATTGATCTCTGACTGGAACATAATGCCGATGCTCTCTGGGTGAGAGAATTCCAAAGATTCTCAGCCCTTCAAAGAATTTTTTCCTCATCTCAGTCCTAAACGGCCAATCCCCTATCCTGAGTCTATGACCCCGGATTCTGGACTCTCAGGGGAAACAACCTCTCAGCTTTGTCGCTGAGCTTCATTCTATATGTTTCAATGAGATCATATCTTAATCTTCTAAACTTGGAAAAAAAGCCCATTCTATTCAATCTCCTTTCATAAGTCAACCCTCTCATCTCAGGAATGAATCTAGTGAATCTTCGTTGCACACCTAAAGACGTATATACTTCCTTGTATAAGAAGCCCCAAACTCTACTCTATTGTAGATAACATCTCACCAGAGCCCTGTACAATTGCAGCAAGGCTTTATTACTCTTTGTACTCCAACCCCCTTGCAATTTCCCCTATTATACTCCCATCTGTAACCTTCTTTTCCAATCACTGAATCAATCTATTTAACTTCGCAACCTCTTTGTGCCCTCCTCGGTTTACTTTCCCACTCATCCTTGTATTGTCAGCAAACCCAGATGGCATACACTCAGTCTCCTCATCTAATTATTGATAAAAATAGTAAATAGCTGAGACCCAAGCATTTTTAAGTTCTTAGGAGAGTCCCCTGTTATTCCTCAAAATAATGTTGTGAGATCTTTTACACCTGCCTGAGAGGACAAGCAGGTCTCTTTTTAATGCCTCATCTGAAAGACAGCACTTCTGACAGTGTAGCACTCACTGAAATACCAATCTAGGTTATGTGCTCGAGTTTTTGGAGTGGGGATTGAGCCCATGGCCTTCTGTCTCCAAGGTGAGAGAGCCAGCCACAGTTTGGTAGCTGATATCACCAGTTGCATGCTGACCTTAAAAGTAGCTTTTTATGACTTCCTTTTATGGTATCCTAAATAATGACAAATAAATAGTGACAAGCTGTTTCTGGCTATTTCATCATCCGTCTGCATCTGCTTTGCAAGTTACTGCACCTGTGCAAAGGTGGTAATGATGCTATCACTGGCAAAGATGAGATATTTCATAGGTTTTACACATTGACTCGCTGTCCCTAAGATCTTATCACCATTATGACTGGCAATGGGAGCTTCCTTGTGACATGAGAGTCCACTACTTTGGGAAGGTGATGTCGGGGCAGAGAAACAGAATGAAGTTGGATGACTGACTTCTGACACTTTTGTATCTTGTGGATGTGTGCCCTTTGACCTTGATTTGAATCACTGTGTATTGATCAGGTTCCTGATTTTGGGAGGAGAAATTACCATCAAAATCAGCACTGACACAATGGGCTGAATGGCCTCTTGTGCAGTAAATGTCTAAAATAGAAATCGCAGGAAAAACCCCTGCACTGTCCAAATGATGGCAGCTTACTGTTTAGGGACTGGAGGAATTTTTAGTTGAGCTGACAGGTGAGTGATGGGTAATGTTCGGAAAAGGCTTCAGCTAGCTGGTTGCTTTCTGCCTTTTTTGAGAATAGATCATTTAGGCTTCACATGATAATGTTATCATGTCTGCATCAGGATTGCTTAGGGTGGAGCTCTGTGTACTTTCTGCTCCTGTGAATTGTATGGGTTGGATATATTACTTTGAGCAAGTAGGTGGGTGAAGTTCGGCCGAGCTATACCTGCAGGTTTCTCAAAGTGGGAAATCTTGAGTGTGGACCATTTTGCTTGTTAGAACTGGGTTCTCAGGGAAAGTGGGGGTCCTAAATTCCTGCTACCGGAAGCTACCTGTTTTCTCCTGTGCCCACCAGAGTAGAAACTCCAGTGAAATGGCTTAGTACAATTGACTTGGTCCTGATGGAGGGGAGGGAAAAGTAAACAGACAGCTGTGTGGGAAGGATGTGAATGTGTGCACAAGAGATTGCAAATGGATAATACAGCAACTGGCACCAGCAAGGAAAATATCAGTGAAGGTGGAGCAGAAGATAAGAAATCTGTTCGTGTTTGTGCATACTCCATATCTGGATCAAGATTATGGAGAGCTAGTTCCCAGCTTTCTGCTGCTGGGTGATTTTTGCCTGTCTCCAAACTGTTTTGTTTGATAGCACATGTCAGAGTAAATGCTCAGTGTGTGTGTGTACGTAGAGTTACCTTGTTCCGTGACCATGTGGTGATGGTAGTACCTGTGTCCAAAGTGCTTTGAGCACATATGTTGCAGTTTATAAGCCCTGTGGCTGTCAGTTTATTGGTGTGATCAGAACTGCCCAACTTTATGTATAGTTTATCCCCTACAACTATCACAATAATATGACATACACAAGCTACTGTATATCAGAGGATATACAACTGAACTGTTTTGGGAAACGTGCGGATCATGTGAGAATCTGACCGTTGCTTTTTCTCCTCTAGGTGAACCTTTACAATGGACGGAAAGATGGGACTGTCAATCTGGATGGTGTTATGCTTCACACTTGCTCATTTGGTCTTACACACAGGTATGTTTTGCTTGGATTTGATTAGGTTGCTCCATCAATTTTACCTTTAAATATCTTGAACACTTGAGACAAGCAGCCACTGAGGAGGTGGAATGTAGGAACCCGATTGCAGACAAATGTGTCACTGCAAAGTGCTGTGAGGGTATAGTTACTCTGTTGCTTTTCCTTTATTTATATAAATCTGCCCTGAGACACTTGTCAGGTAGACCTGGCTGTACTTTGAACACACCTGTCATTTGGTTGGGTAAGTTTGGAACATGGGTTTGTTGGTGTTGTCAGCTCAATCTGAAGTATGAGATTCGCTGCTGTAATTGACAAAGTTTTATTGCAATACACTCATATTTTTGAATCTTATTTGTTTTATTTAGGAAATGTATGGGGTGGAGAGGCAGAAAAAATGAATTATATAGAATATATGGCACCAAAACTGACCATTCAGCCCATGAAGATGTTTATGCTGCACCCAACTCGAGTCCTCTAGTAACGTTTGCTTATCCAGCTTCCCTTTAAACAGCTCTATACTATTAGCTTCAATGGTCAATTTGGTACTGAGTTCCACATTTCTCACCACAGGCGAAGGTCATCTAATAACACATTTCTCACCACTCTCCAAGTTTCTTCTGAATGGCATATTGGATTTATCACCATCTATCTTATGATGATGCCCTTTTCTCTACAAGCAGAAGCACTTATTAAAACCTTTTACAATTTTAAAGACCTCTATCAGGTCACCTATCAACCTTCTCATTTTTTTTCCAAGAGGGAAGAGATCCAGCCTGTTCATCCTTTCCTGCTAAGTATAACCTCACAATTCTAGTGTCATTCCTGTAAATCTTTTTTGAATCCCCTCCAAAGTCTTTACCTTTTTATATAATCTGGTGACCAGAACTGTACACAGTACTCCAATTATGGTCTAACCAAAATCAATAAATGTTCTAGTAGTTTTTGCTGTAAAATCCCTACATAATATTCAACCAACATCAGACTGGTAATTCTGTTAACCCTGTATAATAGATTGCTGCAAAATAAGGGTTATTGATAACATGACTTAGGTTATCAACAGAAATAAATAGTGCTTTCTCAGTGGTAGAGGCTTCAATTCACATGTGAACAGCTGGAAGAGAAATGGTGCTTTGAACAGCTTCAGTTGTGAGCTGTTAGAATGAGCAGAACTCTGAGAGAGTTTAACCCCCTTACCCTACAGCTTCTGGTTGAGTGATTTGTGAACCAACATTTGGAGCCGGCAGTGGAGAAGAATTTTGTACTTAACTCTCCCGCCTGCCAATCAAGACCAAAAATGTGATGGTTTGAAGAGCGAAGTGGCTTTCCTCTGAGGTCCCTGTTCATGACAGTTGTACTGATTTTATATTTCAGTTCTCCCAGCAGGATGCTTCCACAAAAGATGGCCCAGGGGCCTGTAATTTATGTGAGTGCCTGGCCAATGTGTTATTAGATGACCTTCGCCTGCAGGGATCATAGATAATGAGCAGGAACCCAGTTATTTTTTCTGCAGGGACCTCTCTAGCCCTGAGATGTGCTCAAACCTCTATCTGGCTGACGTTAACTAACTCAGCAATGGCCAAACGCACTTCCTCTCGGCACATCCCCTACACGGTAAACACGCTCAGAACCTTTAATCCTGCTTGGTTACGTGATTTTTGGGGCGTTGTCCTATCTTTAGGAGAGGATTCAATTCTGCGTCACTAGAAAAACCTGCGTTCTAACAATAAAAGCTATTTTCTTACTCTGGCTCTCTCCCTCCTCCTCCATGACCAACTCTGACAATCTCTCTGACGACTTTCATGGGTTCCTCTTGCACAGATTCAATAGCGGTGATGTCCGTGGACTTGGGCAGCGAATGGATGAAGATTGCCATTGTGAAGCCAGGAGTGCCCATGGAGATTGTATTAAACAAGTATGTACACCTGACTGAGCTTAGCAATGTGGTTCTGATTCCGATTCTGATTTGGGTTTGTTTATACTGAGCTGGTGTGTTTTTTGGCTGTTGCAGGGAATCAAGAAGGAAAACTCCAGTTGCTGTTGCTTTAAAAGAAAACGAACGACTCTTCGGGGACAGTGCAGTAGCGATGGTGAGACTTTAGTTTCTCAGGTTGGAGTGAGAGGGCGTGACACACAAATCTACCCATATATGCATTTATGGAATGACAAGTGTTTCCTTTTTTCAAGCACTTTATTTCCTTCCCGCCCACAGATTGCAGGATGAGGGGGTGCAGTTCCATAGCTGCTGGTAGCGCTCTAATACCTCCCTTTAGCAGCAAGTTCAGATAGTGTGTGTGAGCAGACTTAATATTGTGGCTGATTAATAAAACTGTTACATTTGTGCAGCACCTTCCACACCCTCAGGATGCTCCAAAGCGTTTCACAGCCAATTAAACATTTTTTGAAATGTAATCATTGTGATACAACCAGTTGTCATTGAAAGATATGTCGAAACACACAGCAGCCTGTGATGCTGACTTATGTAGTTTTTGTGTGTGTGGTGTGTTGAATTCTCTTAACCTCCCTTTTGGTTGCAATTCACAGTCGGCGAAAAACCCAAAGGTGGTGATCCGCTACTTGCAGGATCTGATGGGGAAACATTCTGAAAACCCACAGGTAGAGTTGTACAGGAAGCGTTTCCCTGAACATCAGGTAGTGGCAGCTGGACAGCGAGGGACTGTTGTGTTCAAACTGTCAGAGTGAGTACTGGGGATGGCGGTGGAGTAGTGGTTTTGTCACAGGACCCGGGTTTGAATCCCACCATGACAGATGGTGGAATTTGAATTCAATTAAAAATCTGGAATTAAAAGTCTAATGATGACCATGAAACCATTTTCAATTGTCATAAAACCCCATCTGGTTCACTAATGTCCTTTAGGGAAGGGAATCTGCTGCCCTCACCTGGTCTGGCCTACATGTGACTCCAGATCCGCAGTAATGTGGTTGACTCTAGAATGCCCTTTGAAATGGCCCAACAAGCCACTCAGTTGTACCAAATCACTAAAAAGTCAATACAAAGGAAGGAAACCGGATGGACCACCCAACATCGACCTCAAAATCCTGGAACTATTAAGACCATAAGACGTAGGAGCAGAAGTAGGCCATTTGGCCCATTGAGTCTGCTCTGCCATTCAATGAGATCATGGATGATCTGATAATCCTCAACTCCGCTTTCCTGCCTTTTCCCCATAACCCTTGATTCCCTGACTTATTAAAAATCTGTCTATCTCAGCCTTGAATATACTTAACAACCCAGCCTCTGCAGCCCTCTGCAACAAAGAATTCCATAGATGCACTACCCTCAGAGAAAAAATTCCTCCACATTGGTCTTAACTGGGCTCCCCCTAACTCTGAGATTATGCCCTCTGGTCCTAGACTCTCCCACAAGGGAAACAACCTCTCAGCACCTACCCTGTCAAGCCCCCTAAGAATCTTAATGTTTCAATAAGGTCGCCTCGCATTCTTCTGAACTCCAATGGGTGCAGGTTCAACCTACTCAACCTCTCCTCAAGAAAATCCCTCCATACCTGGGATCAACCTAGTGAACCTTCTCTGGACTGCCTCCAATGCCAGTATATCTTTCCTTAGATAAGGAGACCAAAACTGCTCTAAACAGTATTCTAAGAGTGGTCTAACTTGCCTTGTATAGTTTTAGCAAGACTTCCCTCTTTTTATACTCCATTTCCTTTGAAATAAAGGCCAATATTCCATTTGCCTTCCCTATATTATCTGTTGAACTTGTATGCTAGCTTTTTGTGATTCATCCACGAAGACCCCCAAATCCCTCTGTGCTGCAGCTTTCTGCAGTCTTTCTCTACTTAAATAACATTCAGCTCCTCTATTCTTCCTGCTAAAGTGCATAACCTCATATTTTCTCACCATATATTCCGTTTGCCAAGTTTTTGCCCACTCACTTAACCTGTCTATATCCCTCTGTAGACTCTTTGTGTCATCGTCACCACTTGCCTTCCCATCTACTTTACTGTCAACTGCAAACTTGGCAATAGTACATTCATTTTCCTCATCCAAGTCATTAATATATATTGTAAATAATTGTGAGCCCAGCACTGACCCCTGTGGAACTCCACTAGTTACAGGTTGCCATCCTGAAAATGCCCACCTTATCCCAATTCTCTGTCTTCTATTAGTTAGCCAATCCTCTATCCATGCTAATATCCTACACCCAACACCATGGGCTCTTATCTTATTAAGTAACCTTGTGTGTGGTACCTTATCAAATGCCTTTTGTAAATCCAAATATATTACATCTACTGGTTCCCCTTTATTTATCCTACTTGTTACCTCCTCAAAGAATTCTAATAAATTTGTCAGGCATGATTTCCCCTTCATGAAGTCATGCTGACTCTGCTTGATTAGATTATGTATTTCTAAATGCTTTGCTATTAAATCCTTTATGTAATATTTTCCCAATGACAGATGTTGAGCTAACTGGTCTATAGTTACCTGCCCACCCTCCCTTTTTGAATAAGGGTGTTTCATTGGCAGTTTTCCAGAATCAAAGGATTTTTGGAAGATTACTACAGTGCATCCATTATCTCTGTAGCAACCCATCAGGTCCAGGGACTTATTGACCTTTAGCCCCATTAGTTTCCCTAGTACTTTTTCTCTAGTGATAGTTATTGTACTTGTTTGTTTCGCACCCCCCCCCCCCACCCCCGCGCTTTTGCCCCTTGATTATTTAGTATTTTTGGAATGCTACTAGTATCTTCTCCCGTGAAGACTGATGCAAAGTATTTATCCAGCTCCTCTGCCGTGTCCTGGTTCCACATTATTATTTCCCCAGCCTCATTCTCTAAGGGGCCTATGTTCACTTTGGCCTCTCTCTTCCTTTTTATATTCCTAAAGAACCCTTTACTGTCCATTTTTATATTACTTGGTAGCTTACCCTCAAAGTTTATTTTCTCCTTCTTTATTATTTTTTTGGTTGTCATCTGTTGGTTTTTAAAACTTTCCCAATCCTCTGGCTTACCACAAATCTTTGCCACATTGCATGTTTTTTTCTTTCAATTTGATACTATCCTTAACTTCCTTGGTTAACCATGGGTGATTTATCCCCTTTCTAGAATCCTCCTTTCTCACTGGGATATATCTTTGTTGTGAGTCATGAACTATTTTCTTAAACGTCTATGATTGTTCATCAACCGTCTTTTCTGCTAAACTCCTTTCCCAGCCCACTCCAGCCAACTCTGCCCTCATTCTTGTGTAATTACTCTTATTTAAGTTTAACACAGTTGTTTCTGACCCAAGTTTCTCACTCTCAAACTGACTGCTAAATTCTACCATGTTATGGTGACTGTTCCTAAGAACTCCCTCCAGAACAACACTGTGTGTACCTACACCATGTGGACTGCAACGGTTCAAGAAGGCAGCTCACCACCACCTCACTGCTCTTAAGGGCAATTAAGGATGGGCGATAAATGCTGGCCTAGACAGTGTTGCCCACATCCCTTAAATGAATGAAAAAAAAAGTTATATAATGCACAAATTATCTTTGAAATTATCAATGAAGCAAATTATCTTTTGTGTTTTTTGTTTGTCCTTTCGGGATGCAATTCCACAACCAACAATTTCACCTTTTCAGCATTCTCAGCAATTTGACAGCTGGTGCTCACTCGTACCCACCGTTTCCAATCAATTATCTGTAAGTTTGTATGTGATTGTATTGTGGAAAAGCTGAATTGTAGCTGGTCAAGTTGCACGTGGTCAGATGTTGCTGAGAAAATCCTTCATTTTTTCTGCCTGTACTAGTTTGAACTGCACCATCCAGTCCTCACTCAATATTTAACTCAGACATTTGTTTCTCAATCTCTCTTTCCAGTGACTTATATTATTCCCCTGAAGAGATACTGGGGATGGTGCTAAATTACTCAAGAACCTTGGCTCAGGATTTTGCAGGTTGGTCCAATTTCTCTTGACATGGATGAAACATTGTCCTTCCTCTGCTGAGGGTGTGAGCTGAAGCTGGGACATATGCCATCGATGGTAGTGACTCTCCCTTTCTGAATGATGCCAGGCAAAGAGTGTTGTAGGGTATTTAACCATAGAATGTGTTGCAACTGACATACAACAAGGGTTAAAGCAAAAAGTTGCGGATGCTGGAAATCAAAAATAAAAATACCTGGAAAAACTCAGCAGGTCTGGCAGCATCTACAGAGAGGAACAAAGTTAACATTTTGAGTCCGTATGACTCTTCAACTCTTCTGTTGAAGAGTCATACGGACTCGAAACGTTAACTGTGTTCCTCTCCACAGATGCTGCCAGACCTGCTGAGTTTTTCCAGGCATTTTTATTTTTGTTTTACAACAAGGGTTACTGGATAATGATTCAGGAGCAGGAAGTCTGGCTGTGTATTTTCTCCAAGTTAATAAACTTGTTGTTCAATCCCCAACTATAGTTTTGGATTGGAAGTTACTTGGCTCTTAAAACACTTTTATCAGATAGTCTAAATTAATATTCACCAGGCATTTCACTCTGTGCTTTCATTGAAATGCGATTGGCTATTAGAAGTTATCTAACCCTAACCAAAACTAAAAGTTGGAACTTTACACTAAGACACACATTTATATGGTGCACAGGACTATTATCTGATCTGGATTAGACTCCTGGTATAACACTGCTTGTTCACCTGATTCCAATCATTCAGAACCTGTTGGGGAAAGCCCAAAAGTAACTCTTTCGAGTACAAACACGTTTCCATCTGTTCCTATTCAGATGAAATTACATTGTTTCATAATTTGCCATGGTGAGATTTGAACTCTTGATCTTGGGGTTACAAGCCCAGTACCATAACCACTTGGCTATCATACCAGAACTGAAAGCCCAAAAGTAATCTTAATAATCAGGCAAACCTTTTAGTTAGATAAATAACACATGGGTTGCCTTAAACTGAAGGAGTTCCATATTTTATGCATGTAAAGCAGGAAATTGACAATGTTTATGTGAGAGATTGAGATTTTTCTGATACCATAATTTTTTTAAATTGTTGTTGACAGTTCTACTCTTTTCCTGCAGAGCAGCCCATTAAGGACCTAGTCATCACCGTACCAGCATACTTCAATCAGGCAGAGAGACGTGCAGTCCTACATGCTGCTCAGATGGCGGGCCTGAAGGTCCTTCAGCTCATCAATGATAACACGGCTGTGGCCCTGAACTATGGTGTGTTTCGGAGGAAGGACATTAATGCAACGGCCCAGGTAGGGTGCCTGTTGTTGAAATGCACTGGTTTCAAGTTCAAATAAAATTTGTAGTTCAGGTTCTATTGAGCAAATGGTGTGAACCAGATAATTGGGAAAGGGCCAGCATAATGACCATTTTCAAATAGGGACAGTGAGCTAACTAGGATAATTACAGGCTGGTTGGGGAAAATTGGAAGCTTTTGAGAGATGGAAGAACTAAATCTCTGTAATTGTAAGCAACCAGCACAAATTTCAGAAAGGAAGATTGTGCTTGACAAAGCTAATTAAGTTCTTTTTGAGGAGGTGACTGATGTAATGGGTAAGGAAAATGCAGTAGATGCAGTTTACATGGACTTGCAGAACTTGATTCCACACAGGGACTCTAAAGGAGAAGATTGAGGGGGATGGAGTTACAAGGAACATAGCAAATTGGATTCTTTCAGAATGTAATGTATTACTGTTGAATTGCAATCTGATCAGCCACTCGCTCTCCTTGATATCTGATGTTTTATTTCAGAATGTGATGTTTTACGACATGGGATCAAGCAGCACCACTGTCACCATTGTTACCTACGTAACAATTAAGACAAAGGATTCAGGAACGCAACCGCAGCTCCAGATCCGAGGGATTGGGTAAATTTCTATCCCCTGAATCTTCTGCATTTAATGATTTTTCATTTTAATTTTGCTATTCCACCTGTGATGGCCTTACAGGCACAGCTGAGGCTAAATGCAGCCTTGAAATTGAGAGGGAAAAGAGGATAGCCATTCTGAGATTATTCTGAGTAAAACATTTTTTTCTTCTTTATTCTTTCATGGGATGTGGGCATTGCTGGCATTTGTTGCCCATCCCTAATTGCCCTTGAACTGAGTGGCTTGCTGGGCCATTTCAGAGGGTAGTTAAGAGTCAATCACATTATTGTGGGTCTGAAGTCACATGTAGACCAGACCAAGTAAGCATGACAGAATTCCTTCTCTAAAGAACATTAGTGAACCAGATAGATTTTTACGCCAATTGGTGATAGTTTCATCATTACTGTGATTAGCTTTATATTCCAGATTCGAGCTGCCATGGTGGGATTTGAACCCATGTTCCCAGAGCATTAGCCTGAGCATCTGGATTAATTACCAGTCCCATGACATTACCACTACACCACCTTCCCCCCCCCCGCATTTAATTAATTCACACTTTTATCAAGTGAAAATCACTGCTTTTGGAAGACTGATCAAAAGTGGGAAGATGTAGTCCTGACTACCAGTCATTCCCTATAGTTACTGCAGGGCTGTTTGGTAGAGGATAGTGAGCATCCGATAACTGTTGTCTGAACTGCTGGTACTTGCAGAACTGTACCTCAGTATGACTCATTTTCTTAAGAAAATATGGGCTGAACTCATACCTGAATGGGATATCTGCGTTTGCTTTATATCTGTTGGTGATGGGGGCAATAAATCTTTGCAGGGGTGGTGGGGGGCACGCTTTTAATACTCGGTGAATACTAGAATCTGTATTGGTGTTCCAGTGCTGCTATTGAGTATTAAATCACAACAATTGTTATAAATTTTAAAAAGAAAATAATTTTGCCATCTCAATGTCCATAGCTACATAGAAATTGCAAAACAAGGGAGAATGTTTCATTCAGTTGGAGTTGAATTATAATCCTATTTCCATTTGTCTATTTTTGTTTTCATTTTAAATGCTGTTACAATTAGTCACTAAGGCAGTGACTGTAATAAAGCATTCCATGTTCTAACAAGTGCAGAGGGCACTCAGAGTGCATACCTCTGCTATTCTTTGTTAACTCAATTTTATTACAATTACGTAGCACTTCCTTGAGGCTTTTCCTTGCCTGGCTGATGCTCTGTAACTACAAAGCTCCTCACTGAGCAGGTTTCAGACCAACCCGCATTCAACAACCTGCTCTGAAAACTCTGCTCATGTTTTGACAACTGTGACAAATCGCACCATAACAATTCACAGCATTCTAAATAAAACAACCCACATTTTTTTTTAAAAAAGAGTCAATTCACCCTCTCTCCCAATGTTAACAGATCCTTTAAAAAAAATTCCAGGTTATGGATTTGGATCTGTATCTTCACCAAGAAAATAATCAGTTCTTCCTTGGTACATACTGTATCTGTATACCAAGTCTCATTGAAATATGCCCATTCGTTTTCAAGATATACTGTTTACAGGCAGGGGTGAAAACACCTTCACCCACTTCCAATGGAGGAGGTAATAACCTTATATACTCCATATATGTTCCTTCCATCTCTTTTCCATTCTCCTAGTAACGTTCCCCGACCTTGCACCTTTTATTTTACTAATTATGTTGGCCAGTAGAAACGGCTTTAATAATTTTGAAAGCCACAGATCACTTTAAACTTCTCTGTCCAAATGAAAAATGTCCCAGTTTTTCAAACCTTTTCTTGTTTGGGGTAAGAAGTGGAATGTTGCCACATTTCTTCCCTAAATTAAATAGCTCTACGTGTGGCAGCATAATTTAGTGTGCTTAAGTTGTGGTTTAGGACAATAAACTACTACTGGACGCAGAACTCGCTTCAGAGGGCTCCCTGGCTGGATGGTCCTAGAGGCAAGAGATTGGGGTGGGGTGGGGTAACTTGAGCATCTAGTTCCAGTAAAAGTAATTACAACCTATAGTTTTCTGTGAGAGAAGACAAATATTTATAATTTACCCTCTCGGATCCTGAGACATCAGTAGAAGAATTGATTTACTCTTTTGTCTTATATATTTGATAAGAAAGATATTGGTTTCTATTGTACCTTTCACAACTTTACAAGGAAGTACTTTTGAAATGTAGTTGTTGTTGTGATGTGGGAAACCTGGTAGCCAATTTGCACACAACAGGAATGTGATAATAGCTAGATAATGTTTTCTATCGGTGTTAGGCGGGAGATATCCACCTGAGAGAGCAGGTGTGTGCTGGGTTTAATGTCTCATCCGAAAAACAGCACCTTTGGCAATGCAGCACTCTCTGTATTGCATCAGGAATGACAGTTTAGATTTTGTGCTCAAATCTCTAAAGGGGGACTTAAACCCACAGCCATCTTACTCAGAGGCGAGAGTGTTAGCCTCTGAAGTTGGGTTTAATAAATTTATTTTCCTCCTTTCCCTGTCACCTCTCAGGTTTGATCGGAATCTTGGCGGGCTTGAGATGGAACTTCGTCTACAGGATCACCTAGCAAAACTCTTTAATGAGCAAAAGAAGACTTCTAAAGATGTCCGCCAGCACCCACGAGCAATGGCCAAGTTGTGGAAAGAAGCAAATCGTGTGAAAACAGTATTGAGCGCGAATATAGATCACACGGCACAGGTAAAATTAGTAGCTTTGCCATCAGTTCCTGCTGCCTCTGGAATACAGGGCAGCTTTCCCACATTAAATGTGTATTTGAGGGGCATAATTTCAACAACCTGTTAACACTTTGCAAAAAAAAAAGCTTTGCTTCTACTAGAAGCAATATAAAATGATTGAATCTTACAGCATTGCAGCAGGCCATTGGCACATCGTGCCTGTACTGGCTCTTTGAAAGAGCTATTCAATTAGTCCCACTCCCCTTCTCTATTTCTGCACAGCCCTGTTATTTTCCCATTGTTTAAAAAAAACTCATTTCACCACTGGCTCTTTGTCAATTATCTTATAAACCTGTGTCCCCCTGGATACTGAATTTGACAAAACTTGTCATTGTGTTTTTTGTGCAGATTGAGGGGCTCCTTGATGACATTGACTTCAAGGCTAAAGTAACAAGACAGGAGTTGGAGGACCTGTGCAGTGATCTTTTTGAGAGAGTTGCAGAGCCTGTACATCAGGCTTTGAAAGTGTCTGAGTTGAAAATGGTGAGTACTTTCAATGAACTGGGATGATCAAGGGACTTTATGGTGAATGTGTGCATTGTTCAGTTGACGTAACTTAAATTTTATTAAGAATGTATTTGCTACAGTGATGAGCTGCTTTCTAGCATTCTGGCTGTGCAATTATCACAGCAAATGCAGGGACTTGAGTTGTTCTCTTTGTGTCAATGCTGAGGCTGTGTTTGAAACGCTGCTTCTAACAGCACAATGTAAATTTGCTTAGTACTAGAAACACAACCTGTTTACCAGGCAACATCAGCTTGCTAAGGTTTCTTCGACACCAACTACATCCCAGGGTATGAAAGGAGGTGGCCGTGGAAATAGTGGTTGTTATCTTCCAAAATTCTGTAGACTCTAGAACAGTCCCGACAGATTGGAGGGTGGTAAATGTAACCCCACTATCTAAAAAAGGGAGAAAACAGGGAATTACAGGCCAGTTATCCTAACATCAGTAGTAGGGAAAATGCTAAGCGTTTATTATAAAGGATGTGATAATAGGACAGTTAGAAAATATCAACGGAAATAGACAAAGTCGACATGGCTTTATGAAAGGGAAATCATGTTTGACAAACCTACTGACCAGTTAAGTGAATGGGCAAATACACGGCATATGCAGTGAAACTTGGATAAGTGCGAAGTTATCCACTTCGGTAGGAAAAAACCAGAATGGCAAAGTATTATTTAAATGGTGAAAGATTGGAAAATGTTGATGTTCAAAGGGACCTGGGTGTTCTTGTACACCAATCACTGAAAGCAAGCATGCAGGTACAGCAAGCAGTTAAGAAGCCAAATGGTATGTTGGCCTTCATTGTGAGAGAACTTGAGCATAGGAGCCAAGATGTCTTACTGACCACACCTGGAGTATTGTGTGCAGTTTTGGTGTCCTTACCTAAGAAAGGATATACTTGCCATTGAGTGAGTGCAGCGAAGGTTCACCAGACTGATTCCTGGGATGGTAGGATTGTCATATGAGGAGAGATTGGGTCACTGGAGTTTAGAAGAATGAGAGGGGACCTCATTGAAACATAAAATTTTGACCAGACAGGGCAGATTGGATGCAGGGATGATATTTCCTCTGGCTTTGGGGTCTAGATCAAAAGGTCACAATCTCAGGTTGCAGGGTAGGCCATTTAGGACTGAGATGAGGAGAAACTTTTTCAGTCAGAACGTGGTGAACCTGTGGAATTCTCTACCACAGGCTGTGGAGGCCAAGTCACTGAATATATTTAAGAAGGAAATAGATTTCTAGACGCTAAAGGTGTCAAGGGATATGGAGAGACAGCGGGAGCCTGGCATTGAGATAGATAATCAGCCATGATAATACTGAATGGCGGGATTCAAAGGGCCGAATGGCCTACTCCTGTTTTCTATGTTTCTAAATTAACTCCCAAACCTGTGGTCTCTACCATCTGAAAGGACGAGAGCAGCAGATGCCAGGAAACACTAAGAAATTCCCCTCTCAAGTCACATACCATTGTGACTTGGAAATACATTGCCATTCCCTCACTGTCTCTGGGTGAACTTTTTGGAACTCCCTCCCTAACAGCACCATGGGTATATCTACACCACATGGACTGCAGTGGTCAAGAAGCTGGCTTACCACCACCTTCTCAAGGACAATTAAGGATGAGTAATAAATGCTGGCTTCAGCACCCACATTCCCTGAATGAATGAATAAGTCAACCGGATTTTTTTAAAAAGTCAGATGAAATTTTAAAGTTCCATTCTCTGAAATGACTCTCCTTTTCTTGTAGGAAGAAATTGATCATGTGATTCTGGTGGGTGGAGCAACACGAGTTCCCAAGGTGCAGGAGGTTCTGCTGAAAGCTGTTGGAAAGTAAGAGTTCTGTTTTCATATCATATGACCCAGTGTTGTCTCAGGTTCCAGTCTTGACTACACTCCTGGGTTATCCTTTATTGTCGATGTATTATTTATTTTTATATCAATTCCTTTTGCCTGCAGAGGACAGGTCCCTGATTATAAATGTATGTAGCTTCTAGCAAGAACGAATGAGTGTATATATTGTTATTCATTATAAAATTGCTGAGTTTAAATCCGTTGCAAAGTGCAGAAATTTGTGCTGAAAGTGTGACCTGCCACCAGATATGACTTCCCTTCAGATAAAAGCAAAAATCTGCGGATGCTGGAAATCCAAAACAAAAATAAAAATACCTGGAAAAACTCAGCAGGTCTGGCAGCGTCTGCTGTGAGGAACACGGTTAATGTTTCAAGTCCGTATGACTCTTCAACAGAAGTTCTGTTGAAGAGTCATATGAACTCGAAACATTAACTGTGTTCCTCTCCGCAGATGCTGCCAGACCTGCTCAGTTTTTTTCAGGTATTTTTATTTATGACTTCCCTCCAGTTGCTCTCAGGTGGGTATATCACAGGAGGTGAAAATGGTCAATCCAGTGAAGTATCATTAAGGTCAAAAAACATTAGTTGACAAATGTGAACATTGTTTTCCCTGAGAATCATAGAATGGTTACAGTGCAGAAATACTTTCTTTAAGTTGGCTCAAAGTATCCCGGTGTGCTAGCTTTTGTGTTCAATAAAATGAAGAGTGTGGGACTACTTAAAAGAGACTGCCTAAAGGAACAGGAGGAAGCCATTCAGTCCCTCAGGCCAGTTCTGCTATTCCATTATATCATGTGTGATCTGTATCTTAACTGCAGCTACCTGCCTTGGTTCTGTGTCCCTTGCCTACCAGATTGATCAATTTTAGTTCTAATAATTGACCACCAGCATCCTTGAACTTATGGGAAGGCAGTTCCAGATTCTCACTGCCCTTTCTGCATTAAAAGTGACACCTTATTTCACTCCTAAATAGCCAGGTTCTAACTTTGTGCCTTTTTTCTAGATTCCTCCACTAGAGGAAATAGGTAGAGAAAGAAACTGTCAACTCCTTTCAATTATTGAAACAGCTCCATTAGTTAACCATGTATTCTATTTTATAAAAGCCAAGCAGTGCCCCAGCTTGAACCTGAGTAGTGGGATGAAGGCTCTGTGCCTATTGTTTTCCACAAGAAGAGTTCCTAATCTTGATGGTTCAAGGTGGGAATTGCTGATTACTCCCTAGAAATTTGGATACGCATGATACATGGCTAGGGGAAACCAAAGGGAGGTTGGTGGTAAACCTTCAAAGGAATTTTTCTTCCAATGGAAAGCTAGAATTCTTCAGTAAATTATGTTTACAAAGTATTCACTCGTTATTTACGCCCAACAGACCTATGCCTTTGTTTATGTGCCGCATGAACCTCCTCCCACCCCTCCTTAATCTAATCCTGGCAACATATTTTATTCCTTTCTCCCTCATAGGATTATCTAGCCTCAAAAGCTATCCTATTTGCTTCAACTAATCCCAGTGGTAGCAAGTTCCACATCCTAAACACGCAGCGTAAACAAGTTTCTCCTGAATTCCCTTATCGATTTAATGGTGACTATCTTATATTTATGGACCCATTCTGGTCTCGCCTGCAAATGAAAATGTCTTCTGCACCCTATGAAACCTTTCATAATCTTAAAGGGTCACCCCCTCTCTTTTCCTAGTGAAAAGAACCCTACTCTGTTCAATTTTGAATTCTTGTGAAGGTTACAGAAGTTGCACATTCACACCCCAGGATGGTTTTTATTTTGAGAATGGGAACCTGCCTATTCCAGTTATTTCAAAATGGAACTTGAGGAAATTAGCTTTGCTATAAATTTTCAATGGCAGAGCAAAATGTTCAGCTTTTTTTTTCTGTCTTTCACTGTCTTTCTTAATAACCGGATTTAATTTCCTTTTGCAGGAAGGAGTTGGGAAAGAATATTAATGCCGATGAGGCAGCATCAATGGGAGCCGTCTATCAAGCTGCTGCTCTCAGCAAAGCCTTCAAAGTCAAACCCTTTCTTATCCGTGATGCAGCCATGTACCCAATTCAGGTAAACATACTGTGGCTGTGTGCGCATCCACAGCTACATGCCTTACTCAGCAGCTGAAAAATACAGTTTCAACAGTGTTTAAAGTATTTTTCAATTTGTGAAATCTGAGAGTTAGAGGAGGCGTCAAAGTCTGAATGTTTGAAATAAGTTTATTCTCCGTGGAGAGGATGTTTCCTTGACTGTCTAAAATGAAGCTGCTTATTGCGCTTTGTGTGAATTAGCTCTCATTGCTTCACTTTAGTTGCAATCCTGTCTTCAGATTAAGTTATTAACTCTGCTCACACCTTGTACATCAGACTGAGGAAACGAGCAAAATCAGACTTTGTGGTGTTTCTAGGTGATTTGAATGTAAAACTAAGAAGGCTATGCTTGGTTATTCATTAAACACAGTTCATCTGGATATGGAGTATTGTCCACTCTGAGTCACTACATTTACCTGTGGGTTATTGAGGCTGGTTATTGGGTGCAGAGGAAAGTAATAGTAAGTAAACTCTGATCTCTGTTACAAGAGAAGGCTGCAGGTTAAGACATAATTTGAGTTTTTAAAATCCTGAAAGGATTGGATGCAGTGGATTTGGACAAGATATTAGGAATTGGATAGCAGGATGAGAAAACACATATAAAACCTAAGCAGGCAATCCAGTTAAATATCAATGCAGTATAGAGGCTCTAGAATAGAAAGTACAATACCAAAATTTGTGGAAGATACCAAATTTTTTTTTAATTCATTCATGGGACATGGGCGTTACTGGCTAGGCCAGCATTTATTGTCCATCCCGAATTGCCCTCCTCCAGAGGGCATTTAAGAGTCAACCGCATTGTGGTAGGTCTGGAGTCACATGTAGGCCAGACCAGGCAAGGACATTCTCTAAAGGACATTAGTGAACCAGGTGGGCTTTTACAACAGTTGACAATGGTTTCATGGTTGTCATTAGACTTTTAATTCCAGATTTTTATTGAACTCAAATTCCACCATCTGCTGTGATGCAATTCAAACCAGGGTCCCCAGAGTATTACCCTGGGTGGGTCTCTGGATTACTAATCCAGCGACAGTACCACTACACCATTGCCTCCCCCTTTCCTGGTAATCTGGTATTGAACCAGACAGCTCTTCAGTATTCCAGTGAATAACCTGCTGGTCTTGCTCACTAGTAGATTAACCATTTCAGATTTATCAGTGGATTTGTGGATTCTGATCAGTCAATCACCAGCTGATAACCTAGCTGACTTGAAGCCAGACAAGGGAAAGTTGCTGTAGCCAATTGTGTGCAATTCGAGCTACTTAGCTTCAATAGGTTAAACTCCAGCAGTACCTCAACACATATTGGTGGGTTCCTAAGCTCTGTCAGCCTTCTGTTAAGCTGTCTGGACTTAGCTAAGTGGCCCTATGAGGGGAGTGCCTGCTTTGTATCATGCAAACAGAACCTCTCAGTATGGATCTCAGTAATCAGATTTGGAGGCTGTTGAACAGGGGTCCCTCTGGTTGAACAAAAAAATCACAAATGAACTTAGCATATGTATATGCATGTTTTCTATACATTGCAGTCACTCACTCTAACAAAGGACCCAAGGATTGTATTTTAAAGTACAGGAGTAAGTTTACTCAATGGCTGAATGTACAGCTGAGCTGTATAGACTAGAAGCTGTTGAGTTTCATTCTCAGTCTATGGTGTTCGCTGATCTTGGCTCGAGCAGTTTTGGGGCCATTGAGGGAAATCTGGCAGGGTTCCTACCCCTGATCTCTGTCCAGTGATACCTGTTCCAAAGTGTGAAAATGGAACAGAAAGTGGGCATGGCCGTGATGGCGTCTGGTAATATGTTGTTATGATCCTATCTTAGTTTGCAGATAGAAATCACAGCACGGGGATGGCCTTTTGGCCCATCAAGCCAGTGCTAGCTCTTGTAAGGAATAGCCACTTGGGAGAGATTGTGGGACCTCCTGGTGCCTGTGGATCTGTTTCCAGCAATACAAAAGTAGCTAATTGAAAATGAATAAGTAAATATACTATAAAGGTATGGAAAGGGTAAATGAATTAGCTGCTTTGCTTCCCAGTCCCACCCTAATGGAGAAATCTCTTTCCTTTGATTTCCAAAAACACTCGAGCTGGAATTTCCTTTGTAACAGCATCCATCAGAAGGCACGTATTGAGGTCACCTCACTCAGAATCTCCTACTGCTTTCACCTCATTCAGAGTCTCATACCACCCAACTATGTTGTCTTGCTAACCTGTAGCCTTTGCTTAATTTTCTTTGGTTTTGCCTTGGTAGGTTGAATTTACACGGTCAGTTGAAGAGGATGGTGTGAAAAACATTAAACACAACAAACGTGTGCTGTTCCAGAGAATGTCTCCATATCCCCAGCGTAAAGTCATCACTTTCAACCGCTACACCGATGACTTTGAGTTCTATGTGAATTATGGGGAATTGAACTTCCTCAGTGAGAGTGACCTCAGGTAATGAGATTGGAGGGGAAGTGCTTGGAGCTGCACACTCCCTTATAATAGAACGTGCCAGCACAGCGAGAATCAACCATTGAATCTGTACCAGTGTGTTCTTCACACAAACCACTTGGTCTAGTCCCACTCTCCTGCTTCCTCCCAATTACCCTTCAACATTCCTGGTAGTCAAGTAACTATCGGACTCTTTAGTGTTTGATTTCTGCTGTGGCAGAAAACTGCACATTTGTAACTGAAGGAATATTCCATAATCGCTCTGCAATCGTATGTGAGACATTTGAGAAACCATTGACAATGTGAGTACGTGGTACTTCAAATATGGGTTCCAGTTGAATATGTAACTTGTGGCAGTTATTTTGCACCCAGTAAGTTCCCACATGCAGACAGGTGAATGACGGACCTGTTTCTCATGATGTTGGTTGTAGGCTGCTGCTTTATAAGCTCTCATTGCTTCATTGTGCAATGTTCCCCATTAAACTTGGATTTTAGTCTTGAGCTACACTGTGAAATGTCCTGCAGGCTATATGTTGTCATGTTGAGTTTTTCAGGAGGGAAATTCAAGACTAGATGTGAGCTTTGATTGAGTGTGCAGTGCTGACATTAGCATTCTTTTAAACACCCTTTGCTGACTGGTTGCTTCACAAACAACATGTTGCAGCAAACTGTGCTGGGTTCACCCATAATGCAGTTATTTAGCAATGCACAATTACTGTTGTATTGACCCTTAACTCTGTCCTTTCTCTACAGTATCTTTGGATCATTGAACCTGAGCGCAGTTCAATTGACTGGAGTTGGTTCAAGTTTTCAGAAGCATTCAGATAGTGAGTCTAAAGGGATTAAGGCCCATTTTAACATGGACGAAAGTGGAATACTAGCACTGGACAGAGTGAGTATCTGTGAGACTCTGTTCCCTCCACATGCTGATCATCCATTCTCCCACATAAACTAGGAGGGCCATGTCTCCAGTGCATTAACTCACAATTTCTGTCCATCTTGTGAATTATTCAGTCAGCTGATCTGGGGAGTGGTCAGGGTGTGAGACAAGAGAAAAGGTGATAATTCTGGTGAAATGGTTACATTGCGTATCCTTTGCTCATGAGAATCTGACAGACAATGTCTAGCAATTTTCCAGTTAATACAAAGGCATGGCTCAAAATCTTCCAGGTTAGCAAGTGCAACCGCATTTATTAAGCTCTTCTCTGGCTTCCTCTGCGATGAAGTGGCCAGGTAAGTGGTTTTTCTTTCCTCCTGTCTTCAGAAGGGGCTGTCCCTCGCTCGGTCATGGTTCCACTGGTGCTGATTGCTACCCCAATGCCTCCGAACTCCATGTGTTGCACTCGCCTACTGCTAGATGGTATCAAGTGAGCATAATCCTCTTGCTGATGTCCAAACGCGTGTTTCCTATCCTGACTTACTGGATTGTGGTCAGGAGCAGGAACCCAGGCTGACTTACTCTTCAATAAGATAAAACCAGAATACTAGAAAATGCTGGAAAAGCTCAGCAGGTCTAATAGCATTTGTGGAGAGAAAGACAAAGTTAAAGTTTCGAGACCGTGTGACTCTTTTCAGAGCTAAAGAGAAGTAAAAATGTGATGAAATTTCTACTGTTTAAAGGAGGAGGCACAGGTAAAGTTGGATAGAAGGCCAGCGATAGGTGGAGGCAAAGGAGAGATGTCATGAACAAAAGGACAAAGGGGTGTTAAGGGTGGTGGTACTGGCTAAAGGAGGTGCTGATGGTGGCATTAAAGTCAGAAAGCAGAATGTGATAATAGGACAAGGGTAAACACTTTGGAAAGAGCAACACTAACAAGTGACAGATGGCTTTAGTGTGGGTAGGGTGGGGGGAGGGGACGGTGGTGGGAAAAAGATTGAAGATAGGATAAAACAATGAGTAAAAAGTGGGTAAAAAATAAAAATTTTAAAATAAAAATGAATATTGAATAAAGGGGTGAGGATGGAGGAGAGAGCTCATGGTCTGAATTTGTTGAACTCAATGTTAAGTCCGAAAGGCTGTAAAGTGCCTAATTGGAAGATGAGGTGCTGTCCAAACACTAGCAAAACAACACTGACTGCGCTCTTTACCGTACCATTTTAATCAACATACCTTTAAAAAGGTCAATGTTTACATGTACACACCGTGTGAATCAGCACGGAGACCTTAAACCCAGCAAGTGTCAATTACTCAGATTTTCTTTACTGATCACATGCAATTAATCACGCCTGGGATTCCCAATGGATTACATGTGGCCGGTGTATTGGACAGCATTCATTTACGCAATTTCAAATGAACCACTTCAGACCGTCTGATTGAGCCTTGTATGAATTAGTGTCTCCTTTTGCTGTAGGTGGAAGCTGTGTTTGAGAAGCTGCAAGATGAAGAACCTGAAGAAGAGTCCACTCTGACTAGTGAGTCCAGTGTAGCTGTCAGTAAATTACTGTTTGCACTGCATGGTGCAGTGCTGAATGAGAGCTCCTATTTTACAATCTGCAAAGTTGAATGCTTTTATTTTTGAAAATATAATTCTCTTTCTCTGGAGAGTGATGGCTGGAGATTTTCTCTAGATTTTTGAAGAGTCTGAGTGTCAGCAGCCCCACTTCCTGTTATCCCTGCACTGTAGGGCAATTGTGGACGTAGACTTGCCTGCTTCCACCAAGCTTGAGACCCAACATGTCATTCTAACTGTACCCTGGGCTTTTTTAAAATAAAGATTTGTCAGTATGGATTTACTATATATCAGTTAATGAAGGTATTGAAGAAATAGCAACTCAGCATTCAAGTCTCGCAGTGGAGAGGAGTAAAATTGTATTAAATAAATCTGGAAACAGAAAGTTGACTATGAAACTTCAGGGAAGGGAACCTGTCCTTGCCCAGTCTGACTTACATATGCCTCAGTTCCACAATACATGGCTGAATCTGAATACATTCTGAAGTCGCTATGTGAACAATGCACTGCTATGAAACTGAAGAACACTTTCACCTACTGAGGGCAATAAACATGACCATGTCATCCTGAGAAACAAAATAGTCTCCCTTTCTTGTGTCCTAGGAAAACTTTCCGGTGGCCATCCTGATACCAGGCCATCTCTGTATTTTGTTTCTTTCCAATAACTCCCTTAATCAGTGAGTGAGTGAACGATGATTGGCAAAGAGTTGGGCTAGACTCATTTGAGGTGGTGTATGAGAATCTTTTTCAGGATTCCTGCTTCTGGTTCCAGTACCCCTAGCTGCTGTGAAGTTGGTAGGAGAATACCATGGGGTAGGCGAGTAGGCAAGGGTTGGGAATGGTTGTGGTGTGCGCTGGTTGGAGGGTGCCAGTGTGTGTAAGCATGGGCAATGTGCTGGGCTTACGATGAGTTTGACTGTTCTATGATTTCCAGTCGAAAGACCTGCCAACACTTGCAGTCCATGGCCATTTGTGAGGGACCCAGAGGATGGCAGCAACCTGTGGAACTTTAGAAGGAATCACAGGGAGGTTGTGGGGTGGGTGGGTGCATGTGTTGTCACTTTCTAAAGAGTTCTTTTTTGAATTTTAATTGTTACTTTACCTTCTGTTATTGGGTAAACGTCTTGTTTCTGATGTAGTGTTCTGCAGTTTCTTATGGTCTGATCTTATCTGCAGAGCTCGGGAACACCATTTCTAGTTTATTTGGAGGTGGAAGCTCTGAAACAGATGGGAAGGAGAACCTGACTGATTCTGTGCAGGTAAGTGTACACCCGTTCTAGTTTCCATTCTTATGTATCTCTCCTGATGGGTAAAAATAGTCTCACAGACTAGGTGGCTTGGTTTGATTCCTGGCCTATGCTTCCAGCTGCTTGAGGCCAAGAAAGGATATGACAAAAAAAAGTTCTATCCAGTGACCTCAGCTGGAAAGTGAAGGGTTAGCGTAAGGACTAGATTAGTGTTGACGGCTGACACTCACTCTAGGCTCCAAAATGGAGAAACTGGAACAATACTGGTATCCGTGGATTCCACATGGTTGAAAAACGTCGTATCCGAGGATGTCAAAATAAATGAGTGAAGGCTGCACTGTAACCAGGTGCCTTTCTGGGTAGTCAGGAGATCTTGTTATCCAGTCATACAAGAAGTCGCTTGTTTTAGCCTTTCCTGTATTATGTTGTGTTGAGGGTGCACGTGCTGCTGTAACACAATGAGGATGCAGTTTGTTCACGAAGAAAGAGAATGTTTGTTGCACAGGAGAAAAGTTGAGGAAGCAGCAAGAAATCATTTGCCGGCCACCAGCTTTGTCGTGAGACAGGCCAGTGTCTGTGTTCCTGGCTGAATTTTCTGTCTGTGATGAGATTGCTCAGCCCTATGTATTCAACCAGTTGGCAGTCACTGGGAAATGAGTGGTCCAGGTGATCCATCCTCCTGGCTGTGGATGAAAACTGGAAAAATGCTGCTGAAATTCTTTATTTAATCCATTGTTTGCAGGATGAAGAAGAGGCCACGAGTAAAGCCGAGAAGGATGGTCAGGAAGAACCAGAGACCCCGAATGAGAAAGAAATTCCCAAAGAAGAGGAGAACAACAAGCCTGAGGAGCAGGGCAAGGCTGAACCTAATGGAGAGAAAGCAGACCAGCCTGAAACAGGAGAGGACCAGGCCAGTACTGAGAAGCCTGAAACTCTGGTATGGAAATACTCCGCTAGGTGACCAGCAAATATTGTTTCCATCTCTCTGTCATCAGCTTTTCTGTAGATGCTACCTCATTGGATGGGTGACCTGAGGTATCTCCCTGCAGCAACCATTCTAAATGTGAGCCTCAGCCACCTCTGCAATCACAGGAGACATCACAGCCAATCTCCCAACTTTTTGGTTGGTAGACTTAACTGTTCCAATGCACTCAGTCCTGTTCTAACCTTTGTAAACTTAACACCATCCAAAGGTCTGCTGCCCTTGTCCTTACATACCCTGTTTATCTATCACCCTCGGTGACCTGCACGGGCTCCTGATTAAGCAGAGCCTTGATTTTTAAATTTCTCGTCCTTATTTTCCAATCGTACGAACTAGGAGCAGGAGTAGGCCGCTCAGCACTTCAAGCCAACTCCGCCATTCAATAAGATCATGGCTGATACGATTGTAATCTTCCGCCTACCCCGATAACCTTTCACCACCTTGTTAATCAGGAATCTTATCTAATTTTGCATTAAAGATATTCAAAGACTCTGCTTCCACTGCTTTTTGAGGAAGAGTTCCAAAGAATCACGACTGAGAGAAATAAATTCTCCTCATCTCTGTCTTAAATGAGCGATCCCTTATTTTTGAACTGTGACCTCTAATTCTAGATTCTCCCAGAAGAGGAAACATCCTCTCCACATTCACTTTGTCATAGCCCCTCAGGATCTTAAAGGTTTCAATCTAACGCTTCTAAACGCCAGTGGATGGATATAAGCCTAACCTGTCCAACCTTTCCCCATTAGACACCCTACCCATTCTGGTGTTCACCTAATAAACCTCTGAACTGTTTCTAATACATCTTTCCTTAAATAAGGAGACCAGTACTGTACACAGTACTCCAAATGTGGTCTCACCATTGCCCTGTATAACTGAAGCATAACCTCCCCACTTTTGCATTCAATTTCCCATGCAACAAACAATAACATTCTATTAGCTTTCCTAATTACTTGCTGTACCTGCATTAGCCTTTTGTAATTCATGCACTAGGACACCCAGATCCCTCTGAATCTCAGAGCTCTGCAATCTCTCACCATTTCTATAACCTTTTTTATTCTTCGTGCCAAAATGGACAGTTTCACATTTGCCCACATTATACTCCATTTGCCAGGTCTTTTCCTACTAGTTTAACCTATGTCACTTCGTAGCCTCCTTACGTCCTCCTCACAGCTTACTTTCCTATCTATCTTTGTGTCATCAACAAATTTAGCAATCGTACCATCTGTCCCTTCGTCCACGTCATTTATATAAATTGTAAAAAGTTGAGGCCCCAGCACTGATCCCTGTGGCACACCACTCATCACATGCTGCCAACCAAAAAAAGACTCATATTTGGCTTCCCTCTGTTTCCTGTTGGCTAGACAATCTTCTATCCATGTCAATATATTACCCCCTACACCATGAGCTTTTATTTACTGCAATAGCCTTTGATGTGGCACCTTATTAAATGCCTTCTGGAAATCACTCCGTGGCCTTGCCCCTCCCTATCACTGGAATCAGCTGCAGACTCTCAATCCTCCGAGATACCTGCGCCACTCTAATTCTGGCCTTTTGTGCATTCCCAGTTACAAACACTGCAGCATTTGGCGGCCGTGGCTTCAGCTGCCATGGCCAAAGCTCTGGAATGCCCTCCCTAACCCTCTCTATCTCACTTTCATCCTTTTAAAACGTTCATGAATGAGCAGGCTGCCCTAATAGGTCCTTACTGTGACTCTAAAATTTTGCTTTATAGCACTGTGAAGCCATGGGATGGTTTATTGTGTTGAAGACGCTATGTAAATATAATTTATTGTTGTCGCTGAGATGTTTTCCGGTGCAACAGCTTGTCAGATGCAGGATTTCTTTATCCTTAAACAGAGCCTGAGATTTTAGAGCAGATGTGATTATCAGTGCTGAGGTACTGTTTATTTAAAGACTCAGAGTTAATTTCTATTTGCTGACTGGGTTTATTTGGTCTGGAGTCGATGGTTTGCTGTAAATGTGTCGGTGACACCCTGATGGATTTTATTTTGATTTTGAGCAGGATAAAAAAGTGGAGGATGTTGGAAAGGAAGAGGCGAAAGGTCCAGAATCGGAGAAAACTGAGGAGGTTAAAAAGCCGAAAGGACCTAAGAGGGTAAAGATTAGTGAGAATGTGACTGTCGCATTGGAAATCCAGGACCTACCAGATCTGTCACAAGAGGAAATGAGCCAGTCTCAAAAAAAGTAAGGGTCACTCTTTTAAACTCCACTTGCACCTGAGTGAGATAGAGAAAGCATGGAGATTAGTGAAAACATAGAATACAACCAAAAGGACATTACACAGCAACAAATATTACCAATGATTTTCTCAGCCACATATTAGACAGACATTGGGATTATTCCAAATACAATTAAATTCCATGATAGGAGAGGTGCTGTACCAGGAACAGGGGCTTCAATGGACCTTGATATAATCCATCAGATTATTTGAGTTACCCAGCCCTAGCCACAATTACAGGTGTGCAGTAACAGGTAGACCCCCTAACCCAGTGCAGGATGCAGCTATTTTAACACTTGCTGATTCCTTGTACCTTTACAGTCCCTGACTCCTGTGTTTACATCTAGGCTTCAGGACCTTACAGATCGGGACCTCCAAAAACATGAGCGTGAAAAAATGGCCAACTCATTGGAAGCTTTCATCTTTGAAACACAGGTAAGCTATTCCATCAGTCGTAATCCTGACCAATTACTGAGTCCAATCTATGCACTAGATCTCATGAAATGACTGATTATTGACAACCAGCAGCATCAACTCCCAACTCATGATGAACTCTGCAGTTTTGGGGAGAGGCCTGTTATTAGGTTTGTTAAAAGTGTGTTCTGCCCAGGAGTATAGCAACTCTACTGCCAAGCACAAGGTGTATGTAATCGTGACTGTTCTGGAGTGTGATTTGTGAAGGGAATTGAGCTCGTTGAGTGATTTGTTTTCTTCCCCTGGAATAGACCCCAATGCCTGCACATAACAGTTTGGTGCAGTTGTATCGTAAGACTGGGGCCATGAAGAGTATCTGGGGCCACATTTACCTGTGGTCTTGTGTCGTGACCACAGCAGAAGCCTATACTTTCCATTGTATTTCACAGGGATCCCAGTGAGCTTCGATGCTGCAATCTGATCCTTTAAAAGTGTTTGTCCTTCCCTTCCACTTTTGCTTTGAGTATTTTTCCTGCTGGCTGTAGGTGGGTAGGAATTCATTTTAAAATCGAAGAGGTGTAGGTCGCTGGTTTACATGTCGCTAAAACATATGCTTTTCACTTTGTAAAGGAGTTTTAATGAATGTTTGGTATTTGCCTACTGTGTGTAGTTGCCAGCAATCTTGAGGAACAGTCTGGTTCGGATTTAAGACTGGAGTGTGAACAAATGTATTGATGTTCTTTTTTTGATGTGTACCTTTTTTATAAATAACTGAAGATCTGAGTAGCTGCAACAGTTAAATCAACTTGTATAATCGCCCTTTTTTAAACTTAAATAAGGGCAATTATGAGGGCATGAAAGCAGAGCTAGTTAAAGTGAACTGGCAAATGAGATTAAGGGATAGGCTAATGGAGCGGTCATACAGATTCAAAATATTAACTCTGTTTCTCTTTCCACACCTGAGTTTTTCCAGCATCTTCTGTTTTTGTTTCAGATTTCCAACATCTGCAATATTTTACTTCTATTATAGGTCAATAGAGGTTCAGTGGCAGACATTTAAAGGGATAGTTTGGAATACTTAGAATAGATACATTCCACGAGAAAGGAAAATTCCAAGGGGAGGGCTCACCATCCATGGTTAACTAAAAAAGTTAAAGACAGGATCAAACTTAAAGAGAAAGCATTTAATTACGCAAAGACGGATGACAAGTCAGAAGATTGGAAAGAATATAAAGAGCAGCAAAGGATGACAAAAAGATTAATAAGGAGGGAAAAATCAGAGTGTGAGAGAAAGCTAGCTAGTAATATAAAGATGGATAGTAAGAGTTTCTATGGATGTTTAAATAAGAAAATGGTTAATGAAGTGAGTGTTGGTCCTATAGAGAGTGTGTCTGGGGAATTGATGGAAAGTAGGGAGATGGCAGATGAATTAAACAGGTATTTTGTTTTGGCCTTCACTATGGATGACACAAGTTGGAAATAGCTGTAATTCAGGAAATGGGAGGGAAGGAGGAACTTGGGAAAATTACACTACCCAGGAAGTGGTATTAAACAAATTATTGGAGCTGCGGGCTGACAAATCTCCAGGTCCGGATGGACTTCACCCTAAGGCCTTGAAAGAAGTGGCTAGTGAGATAGTTGATGCACAGGTTTTAATTTTCCAAAATTCCCTGTGATAATGGAACCTTCCATTAGATTGGAAAATAGCAAATGTAACTTCTTTATTAAAAATGAGAGGGAGACAGAAAGCAGGAAACTATAGGCCAGTTAGCCTAACATCTGTCATAGGGAAAATTTTAGAAGCTATTACTAAAGATGTTATAGCAGGGCATTTAGAAAAATTCAAGGCAATCAGAGAGAGTCGAGAGTCATCATAGTTCTGTAAAAGTGAAATCATGTTTAAGCAATTTATTGGAGTTCTTTGAAGGACCCGTGTGCTGTGGATAAAGGAGAATCAGTGGATGTACTGTACTTAGATTTCCAGAAGGCATTTGATAAAGTGCCACATCAAAGGTTATTGCAGAAAATAAAAGCTCATGGTGTCAGGGGTAACATATTGGCATGGACCGAAGATTGGCTAGCAAACAGGAAGCAGAGAGTTGGCATAAATGGGTTTTTTTCTGGTTGGCAGGATGTGATGATTGGTGTGCCACAGGGATCAGTTCTGGGGCCTCAACTTTTACAATTTATATAAATGACTTGGATGAAGGGACTAAAGGAATGGTTGCTAAATTTGCTGATGTCACAAAGATAGGTAGGGAAGTAAATTGTGAACCGGATGTAAGGAGGCTACGAAGTGGCATAGGTTGAGAGTGGGAAAAGACCCGGCAAATGGAGTATAATGTGAGCAAATGTGAAATTGTTTGGCAGGAAGAATGAAAAAGAAGCTTATTATCTAAATAGCGAGAGATTACAGAGCTCTGAGATTCAGAGGGATCTGGGTGTCCTAGTGCATGAATTACAAGAGGTTAGTATGCAGGCACAGCAAGTAATTAGGAAAGCTAATAGAATGTTATCATTTATTGTGAGGGGAATTGAATACAAGAGTATGGAGGTTATGATTCAGTTGTACAGGGCACTGGTGAGACCACATCTGGAGTATTGTGTACAGTATTGGTCTCCTTATTTAAGGAATTATTTAAATGTATTAGAAGTAGTTCAGAGAAGGTTGACTAGACTAATTCAAGGAATGGGCAGGTTGTCTTATGAGGAAAAGCTGGACAGGTGAGACTTGTATCCACTGGAATTTAGAAGAGTAAGAGGCGACTTAATTAAAACCTGAAGGGTTTTGACAGGGTGGATGTGAAGAGGAAGTTTCCTCTTGTGGGAGAATCTAGAACTAGGGGTCACTGTTTAAAAATAAGGGGTCGCTCATTTAAGACAGATGAGAATTTTTCTCTGAGGGTTGTGAGTCTTTGGAACTCTCGTCCTCAAAAGGCGGTGGAAGCAGAGCCTTTGAATATTTTTAAGGCAGAGCTAGATAGATTCTTAATTAACAAGGGGGTGAAAGGTTAGCGGGGGTAGGCAGGATTGTGGGGTTGAGGTTACACTCAGATCAGCCATGTCTTATTGAATGACAGAGCAGGCTCGAGGGGCTGTGTGGCCTACTCCTGCTCCTAATTCATGTGTTTGTATTTTATATGGAAAGAGGATGTGTAATTAAAGACCTTACTGGAAAAGAAAATTGATAACTATATTCTCAAACAGTCGTGTTAACTGATATCCTGTGGTCACTATTGTGTAAGCATGGCAATTTTACTTTTGTAAACCAGTTTCCTATACAATGTGCACATAGCCACTAATTGACCTGATATAACTGCAGTGAAGGCCATATCTCAGTTCTCAGCGTAGTAATTGTAGCCTTTGTTTGACTTTTTATATTGGGTGCTGCTACTCTATATTTAAGTCATTAAAGGCAAAGTTTCTATCTCAGATTGAGAAACTTACCATTACCTCAATGATAGGTATTTTGTCTGTCAGTGGTACCTCAGTGGGTAGCAGTCTCACCTAATGCATAAAAGTTGTGGATTTAAGTCCCATCTAGGCTGCCACTCCCATTGCAGAACTGAAGGAGTGCTGAACTATTGGAGGTGCCGTCTTTCAGATGGCACATTAAATTGAGGCCCCTCAGGTGGATTTGAGACATCCCTTAGCACTATTTCGATGAACGGGAGAGTTATCCCTGCTGTCCTGGCCAATAGTTATCCCCCAATCAATATCACCGATATTATCTGGTCATTATCACATTGCTGTTTTGTGGATGTTTTGTGTGTGCAAAATGGCTGCTGTGTTTCTTACACTACAGCAAAGACTACACTTCAGAAAATACTTCAATAGCTGTGAAGCGCTTTAGGATTCCTGAGGTCATGAAAGGTGCTACAGAAATGCAAGTCTTTTTGTTTTAATCTTCAGACTGAATTTAAGTGTCTAACTGCTTGACTCTTGATGGAAATTATATTTGGGTGTGTGGGAAGCTGTGCCTGACACAGCAAGTCAGTGTCCTGCTATACTGCGCCCAGCTGTATCCCTGCATGGAGGAATTCCGAGCTAGCTCTGACATTTGAACAGAGGCCAGGTACTTTCTGCAGAGGGAAAACATCAGGAGGCCATTCCTTTTTTTTTAAGATTTAGGTCATCCTGTACCTGGATTGACTTTCAAAACCTGCAGCTGTTCATCTTTGCTATTATTCCCCAGGACAAGCTCTACCAAGATGAGTATCAAGCAGTCTCAACACAAGATGAACGGGACCAGATCTCTGCTAAACTCAGTGAGGTCTCAAACTGGCTGGATGAGGATGGATATGCTGCCACCACGCAGGTTTGAGCTTGTTTTATTTGGCTGCTTTTTAAAATTCTGACCCTGAGGATAACTGGTCTAGCAGCAGACAATATTGACAAATTTTACACCTGTATGTACTGTACAGAAAACAAATCGGGCAAGCGAGAGGCTGGAATTTAAACCCAAGCTTATATAAAACTGATGCCGGGGGTGAGATACTTAGTGTTTTGCTTAGTCTGACAGGGTGGTAATATCGCTGATACTGGACTCTTGAGTCCCAGATGAGACCCTGATAAGTTTGTAGTTTAATATTGCCACCATGTGTAACACAGAGCCTTGCTACAGGAGCCAAACACTCAGAGCATTCTGTTTTGTGTTATATGTGCATGTCGGGGATTTCACCAGTGAATTGTACCTTTGTGTGCTCAGGAACTAAAAGCGAAGCTCTCTGAGCTGCGGAAGATGTGCAAGGAGCTCTTCTTCAAAGTAGAAGAGAGGAGGAAGTGGCCGGACCGCCTAGCTGCACTGGACAGCATGCTCAATCACTCTACCATCTTCCTCAAGTAAGTCTTCTGGTGAAGGCAAGAAACCCCTGGGAGAAGGTTTATCAGTCTTTTCACTGTTCTTTAAGTAGTTGTCTCAATGGACAATGTCAGTGATTGGGGAGGGGCTGGTTTCACAGGCATTGGTTCTTTCCAAATCTACACCCCAAATGTCACTGACAGTGACCTTTTCCATTATTAAGTTGGGTTGGGGAGTCAATTATATTTTGGTCCAGTTCTGAATTCACTTGAATTCTATATACTCAGCAGGGGCCATCAAGGAAGTGAATGGGATCCCTGATTTATTTTTCACCACTCCAGTGGTACTGTCATGCTTGTATTGTTGTACTGGATGAGATGGACTTGCTTGGCATAGACCAAGTTGAACTGAGATATTCCTGTTTAGCTACTCCCTGAGTAAAGTTTTGAATCTAAAGGGCTTGGAGTAGGCATGCTTATCCCAGCACACAATCAGGAGTAGGGTCACAGTGAAGGTTCTCTCCCTGTTTCTTACTCTGTTATGCTTGTGACTTCAGGGGAGCTAGACTCATTCCAGAAGCTGACCAGATTTTCACAGAGGTGGAGTTAAACACGCTGGAAAAGGTCATCACAGAGACAACTGTAAGTACGACAGAATCCGACCATCAATGGAGGCAAAGCTACTAAACTGGGTGAAATCTGACTTGAATTTTGAAAACAAAGGCTTACTTAGTTTATTCAATCTTTATTCAGCACAAGGGATAGAAAGCAATGATTTTAGGTAGGGGATTGAGTGTTAACTCAGCTACTAGTATTTTATTTAGAAGGATATTGCCTGCAGAATCTCGGGATTGTTGACTTGTAGCCTAGGAGTCTGAATCTGATTTTTCAGTGGACCTTGTGTGGATTCCCAAGAAGAGCTTGTACAGTTTTGACCTCCCCACCTTTGAAGGGGGCTTGATAGGGTTAGATGCTGGGGAGATGTTTCCCCAGGCTGGAGAGCCTAGAACTAGGGATCAGAACCTCAGGATAAGAAATCAAAATTTTATACTGAGATGAGGGTACATTTCTGCAGTCAAAATCTGTGAATCTTTGGGATTCTCTACTCCAAGAACTGTGGATGCTCAGCTTTGATTATATTCAAAACAGTGATTGATAGATTTTTGGGCTCTAAGGAATCTTAGCATATAACAATGCAGCTGAGACAGAAATTACTCGGTACAAATCTGTCAATCATTGTCTTGAATATACTCAACAACTGAGCATCCACAGTCTGAGGTAGAAAATTCCAAAGATTCGCATCCTCTGACTGAAAAAATTCTCCTCATCTCAACTGTGCCCTTATTAATGGTGGAACAGACTCGAGGAGACATATGACCTACTCCTACTCCTGTTTCTTATGTAAATACATTAATTTGTGCTAAATCATCTGGTAGGGAATGAAGTTAATGAAGGAATGTTGCACTAAGAGGGAAGCTTACAGATGTTTCATGATCTGTGCACCCCACCCATGGCCAAGTGAGTAAATTCACACTGTCCAGTATGTGACTGAACTGAATCCTGATCTCAGTCAGGGTGACAGGGATGGGCTACCATGATCCTGTGTTGGG
Source organism: Carcharodon carcharias (assembly GCF_017639515.1). Taxonomy (NCBI): domain Eukaryota; kingdom Metazoa; phylum Chordata; class Chondrichthyes; order Lamniformes; family Lamnidae; genus Carcharodon; species Carcharodon carcharias. The sequence goes on from NC_054491.1 coordinate 24,375,414, forward strand.
AGGGAAGGTGAGAGGGTGAATATTAACATCACCCTACTTTTGGTTCCTTGTAGATGTTTGGAGACATCTGGCTATTGGGTGAGGACACAGCAGGCCAAATCTGATATCATCCTCCCCCATGACCACATTGCCCACCATCACTTGCTCTCTGTTCATGCTCTCACCTGTTCCACAGGAATAACTAACAGAGTGAGGCACTATTCCATTATCAACAACTATATCCCACTGTGTGATATCAGAGGATGGACTGTATCTGAAACCATCCCCCAGTGGGAGACATTGGCGTGGGGTGGCGTAACGTATGGTCATTGGAGCAGGAGGAGGCCTTTCAGCCTGTCAAGCCTGCACCGCCATTCAGTTAGATCATGGCTGATCATCTACCTCAACGCCACTTTCCCGCTCAATCCCCATATCCCTTGGTGTCATTTGGTCTCCAGAAATCTATCGATTTCATTCTTGAGCGTGTTCAACAATTGAGCTTCCACAGCCCCTTGGGGTAGAGAATTCCAAAGATTCACCATCCTCTGAGTGAAGAAATTTCTCCTCATCCCCTTATTCTGGGATTGTGTTCCCTGGTTCTAGACTCATCAGCCAGGGGAAACATCCACCCTGTCATGCCCTGTAAGAATCCTGTAAGTTTCAAAGAGGTCACCCCTCGTTTTTCGAAACCCCAGGAAATACAGACCCAGTCTCCTCAATCTCTCCTCATAAGACAATCCTGCCATCTCAGGGATGATCTGGTGAATCTCTGTTGCACTCCTTCTATGGCAAGTATATCCCCCCTTAGATAAGGGGACCAAAACTATGCTCAATACTCCAGGTGAGGTCTCATCAAGGCTCTATATAAATGCAGCAAGACATCCCTACCTCTGTACTCAAATGCCCTTGCGATGAAGGCCAACATACCATTTGCCTTCCTAAAGGTTGGGGGAGTGAGTAGCTGTGGCAGTGCAGTACCCTGGAGGGTCCAGTGACTGTTGTGCAGTGAAGTTATATTTAACTTGTGTTTCAGACATGGAAGAATGAGACTGTGAAGGAGCAGAATAAGCTGCCATCCACACAGAAACCCATCTTACTCTCCAAGGAGATTGAGGCAAAGCTCGCTCTCCTGGACCGAGAAGTCAAATACTTACTCAACAAAGCAAAATTTGCCAAACCCAAGCCCCGGAAGGAGAAGAACACAACACAGGAAGCGAAAAATGCAACAATGGAGGACAAGAACACGACAGATAGTGAGAATGTTATAGCGCCTGAGAAAAACACAGAGGGAGACACAGGTGAGCTCATTGCAGAGTGTGAGAGGTGGACACTTGCCACAGATATAATTGAAGGATTGCAGTGTCTGGTTGGAATAGCCGGTTGAGCCCTTGATTGGGGTCTCCATGGGTTTTATGGGTGTTTAACTGGAAGGGAGGGGCATATATAAAGTTTGAATCCATGTCTCCATTAATTCAGGAGGCATGAGGACTTGTGCCACAGGTGAGAGTCAGGAGAGGAGGGGACCTGTACCCCAGTGAGAGTCAGCACCTTCAGGAGAGGAGGGGGCCTGTACCCCAGTGAGAGTCAGCACCTTCAGGAGAAGGGGCCGGGGGGAATGTAAAGTGGAATGGAATTTGATCTTTTGATTTGAAATCTTGGATTATACAGCCTTCCCGTTGTGGAATGATGAGTCACTAATGTGAATATTTCCTCCCCAACAGAGAATAAGGAAGAGGTGGAACCTGGAGAGGCTCCACCTACAGAGAACCAAGTTAAAAGCAGCACCGAGGATGGTGAGGCTAAGATACCAGATCCAGTAGTATTAGAGTCTAGTAAAGGTGAGGATCAGCATGAGTGTGAGTTTACATCACTACATTGCCTGAAACTGTCTTCCAGTTTGTGTTTCTGAGAGGAATTAGGAAAAACAATATTAATAGGTAGGAACGTGTCTGAAAGATTTGACTTTGGAAATAAAAGCCATGCAAAGTCTCTATCAGAAACTTTCTCCTTGCATGTGGCGGGGGTTGGGGGGGGTGGGTGGTGGGGGGACGACAAAGTTTTTCACTGTATTCTGCAGTAGTGACTTCTACCATAAACCACACAAGGAAACTGTTTAGCCCACTCTATCTTTGTCAGCTCTTTGAGAGAGCTACCCAATTAATCTACTACTTCTGTACTCTTTCCCCAGAGCCCTGCAAGTTTCTCCTCTTCGGGTATTTATTGAATTTCCCTTTTTCAGACCATGTATTTCAGATCGCAGCAACTCTTCTTAAAAATTCCCCATCCCTCTCTCTGATTGTTTTGCCAGTGACCCTTTTAATCTGTGTCCTCTGGTTACTGAACTCCCCCCACCCCCCTCACTCATCTGAAAATAATCTCTCCCATTTACTCCATCAAAACCATTCATCATTTTTAAACACCTCTACAAAATCTCTCAACGTTCTCTGTTCCAAGAAGAACAGCCCCAGCTTCTCCAGTCTCTCCATATAACTGAAGTCCCTCATCCCTAGCACTGCTCTCGTCAATATCTGCAACATTTTTTTTAAGAGAAAAAAATCAGTGTTTCACTATTTTGCTCCTTGCATGAGTTTCTGTATTTAATACAAATTGTTTCTTCCAGGTACAGCTGAGGGAAAACTGGAAAGCAAATCAGACAAACACCCTCCGGATGAATTGTAACCACTCCTGGCTCCTGCACCAGTTCTATTTATATTACATTACTTTTTATGTAATGGACCAGTTTGCCATAATTTAACAGAAAGATGAAGCGTGATTTGGAGCAGAGGTGTACATTTCCTTTTTTAAGAAAAAAGAAAACTGGATTTTCCTGTGACAGACTTTATTGGATAGATTTACCGAGTACAATTCAAATTGCGTTGTGACCAGCAGGAGGCAGTCTTTGCAGCAAGGGTTTTGATGTTCAAAGGGATTTAAAAGCTTCAAGTTTTTGGAAGCCATGTTTTTTTTAACATCGTGTTTCTTCTCCCCTCAATTGTTGTGTTCTTTTAAAATGAATGGTTATGAATGAACTCACTGCACTGAATTGAAGTACGTTAATTTTGTTTTACATTGTCAGCTTAAGACATGTTGGATCTGTTAAAATTTAGCTCTGGAGCCTATTCCAGGGCTCGATACATGGCTTTAAAGTAAGTTGAGAATCACAAAAGGCAGGGTCTGTGATGCAGGGGTATGACACCGCATTACGTAGTAGACCCTCCTGCCTCGGAGTGCACAACCACCCACTACATGCACAGAATGTGTACAGGTAAATGTGAGCAAGTTTCCTCTATTTTAGTTTGCCTTGTAAACTTGGCCTTATGTTTGCAACCTAGAGTGTCCCAGCCTGCTGTAAGCATACCCCATCACCAGCCACCAGTGAGGGACAAGGGTGTGGTTCTCCCTTGCCCCCACTCCCATGAATTGCAAGGGCTGGGGGCATCTGCTGATGCAACCATTTTGGAATCAGTCACATCTTATGCAGCACTAGTTTCTGTTAGAACTCTTGCAATATTAACAGACTGAAAGCACCAAATTAATCTAGAGTGGTGATGAGCACTTCCATGAGTTTGCTAGCACTCTATACTGCAGCCTCAGTGGGTACAGGACACAGGCAGACAGAGCTTCAAGTTTGTTATGACTTTAGCTTTTGATCCTGTCTTAAGTGTTTCTCTGAAACACCCACTAACCCTGTGTTTCTAACTCCAGTTCCAGTTCGTATGATGCAGCCAGGCTTCCGAATCAATCCAGTGCTTCAATTATTGGAGCACCTGCCCTTGATCATTTTTTTTTTAATTGCTTAAAAACGTGGAACAAAACCACTTGTGCAAACTCCAGACAGTGCCGTGCCTCAGACAGTGTGCAAGGGGGTATATCATGCCCCTAGTTGCCTGCAGGAAATCAAAGGCTGGAGTGTATTCAAGAATGTTACAGGACAAGATGACTTTGATATTGCTTAAGCTTCACGGTTTATAGTCAAATCCTATGTGACATTCTCCACTCTATAGATCATAGGTAACACACTGGCCTTCAAATTACCTATTCTGGTTGTTGTATACTTCAGTTTTGTTTCTTAAAATGAATTCAGACAGTGGCGCCCTGAAGGTGCTCGCTTGCTCAGTGATATTGAGAAGTTGCTGCTCTAAAGCGACTGCCAGAAGTGTGATTTTGGAGCTGGCTGTCTCTTCTATAGTTAACCACTCACCATCCATTCGATATTAAATGTGACTACAGAGGGGTTTTTTTTTTTAACTCTCTATTATACTCATTGCCAGATTCCTGCCTCTTGCTGGTCACTAGCAGTTACCAATTGGGCAGCGGTGCATAAAGTTCCTGTTTCTGCTCTGCAACTTGCAGTGTGTGTGTGTGTTTGTTTTTGTGACAGCTTAGTTCGTTTGAGTGTCCACTGCCAGGGCCGAGTACTGAACTTGCAACTGACATTAAAGAGCAAGAGACAAATTCACATGCCCATCCCCTATTTAATATTTTGCAAGAGAGTGGTTTCCTTAAACTGCATCTAGTTTGCTGAAGAAGAGTTGAGAGTAGGGACTAGTTTCCAGTTTCAATATAGGGACACATCTCGTGTCAGCCAGTATCAAAATATGGGTCTCTGAATTGCAACACACCCACCTAATACCTGAGAACAATCTCACCAGCTGCATAGATGACCACTAGAGTTGTTTGGATTGTACTTTAATTACTGAAACTTCGGTAATATTCGTATTGTAGTTACATTATTCCAAGTGGCTTTTCCCCTGCTGTTGGTTTTTTGAATGTCTAATTTGAAAAAGTTAAATCTAATAAAAATAAAGTTCTAATCTAAAGATAAACTTGGTCCAGCAGCCATTGGAGCTGTTGTGAGGTATAAGTGAATGTAGGGAGTTGATGTGAAAAGGGACCAGGTTTCTATTTGTGCTTCTGGTCAATCGTTTGTGCCTAATATTGAGAATGTACACTGTGCAGTCTGAATTAGGGGCCATTTCTGCACTTAAAACCCCTCGAAATAAAACAGCCAGACTCACCAAGGCTCCACAGTGTCCCTACCAGTTGTGTTTATCTGCACTGTTGTTCCCTCTCCCCAATAAAATGTTGATTTATTTTTCTGAATTTGTCAGTGGCTGACTATGCACTGGGCCTTCTGTTTCTCACTAAGCTCAGCAGATGTATAACATAAGTGGGTCTGCTGTCTGATCATGGAGCTTTATTGGGTCCCTCTTCCAGTGTGACACCTTTTGCTCCTGGCCCCCTTGAAAGAAGCTGTCAGATCTTTAGGTGTCCAATCTATAGCCCATCTTTCCTGTACCCACACTGAGTGTGGGTTTAGTGTGTCTGCTGTTTAGCTGCTGAGTTGATTTTGCTTCAGGAAATATGTCTGGTGTGGAGTCATCAGCCCATTTTGGGAATTTTCCCAGTTAAAATGATTAATTCATTCTCAAACCTAATCAGTAACTGCCTTTAAATTGTCTTCTGTATCACAGTGAGAAACTCATTGAACTCCTGCTCTGGGTCTGATTTATTGTTTCCTTTTGGTGAAATTGTTTTGTAATTTTAACTAAAATGAGGAAGGACAAAACTGTATCTTTTTGTCTTATGACAATGAATGCCTCCACTAACACCATGCAATGAATAGTTTTTATAACACAGCATTTAGTCTCACAGCACCATCACCCCCCCATAATTATAATTGCAGAATAACAGGCTCTTTCTCTGATGCTCTTCATTCTATTCCTATACATGTGAGCACACCTCAACCCTCATTGGAGAGAGGCTTGGCCAGAAGACTGAGAACAAGGCACTTGTCTGTGTGTTAAACGTGACCCATCTACCTCATCCTAAATGACCAGCAGCCAGTCCCCCTGTTCTCCATTAAAGCATCAAACTCTGTGAACCCTGCTTTAAGTCCCTGGCCTGGAGTTCACTCCCAGGTTTTGATCATTGATGCAGCACCAGATAGTGGGTGTCTTGTTGCTTTGTGCAAAGTATTGTCTGAATGTAAAAATAGTTTGTGTTCAGCTGGATGGAGGATATACTTTTGCTGCTTTTCAAACCAGTTCTGCCAAGCAAGTTGGGGAAACTGGCAACATGGAGGTCAGCTGCCTTCCTCCCCAGGGTAGCAGGTTTCTCTCTTGAAGCAGTTGTGATATTGGAGACTCCTAGTGCCAGAAAATCTTGCTGGAGAAGAAGGGGTTACTCATTATTTATGTAAACTCAGACTAAGTTAGCAGGAACTTGAGGGACTCCAGCCCTAATGAGGAAACTTGTCCTGTTAATAAAATTCAAGTTGATTTTTTAAAACACTATTTCCCTGATTTTTTTTTTTTGAGTTGCTTATGCAAAACTCTCAGCTCAGTCTGCACAGACTTTTGGGTTGGGTAAATGAAGGGATGATTGTATTAAAAAGCTTCTTAAGGGATGGTTTTAATGACTGGGTGTTGTTTAAGAAGCAGAGGGCCACAGCAAGACAATTTTGAGCAGCAATCAAATGTTTGGATGGTTTGAAGGCGAGGCTGATTGCAGGGACCTCCTTTATTCATTTATTCCACATTCCCAAGAGTTGAACCACAGAAGATGGCTGATACATCGATTGTTATTGTGTTTTGTCTGGCGAAGTGACATGCAGAGAAATTTAAGTAGTTGTTCTGAAATATCTGGTGAGTGCAATTTTTGAGAATTATAAAAAATGTAACCACAGTTGTGGTAGGTTTGGGGGTGTGAGATTATGAGCAGTACTGCATTCACCTGAAGAGAGAAAATTAGCAGGACTGCTGAAAGGGCAGGGAAGTGAAACTGGCTGAGTTGCTCATGCAGAGAGTAGGCATGGACACAGCAGGATGAATGGACTCCTGTGCTTTAACCATTCTATGATTCAAAATTTCAGCTCCAGTTCAGAGCAATGGTTTTAGATCTGCCTGGGGCATTCATATCACCTAGTGAGAATTGCACAGTGGAGTCCTGTGTTACGCTTGGTCTGTTGGCACCTTGCACTTATAGAGCAACTTCCATATATTAAAACATTTCAAGGTGCTTTGTAGGACTGATGTAAATCAAATTTTGACACTGAACCTGATAAGGAAAACTTGAGGACATGATCAAATATTTTGTTAACGAGGTAAGTTTTAAGGAGCATTTTAAAGTGGGTGGGGGGGGAGCGGTTTGGCGGGCCCCGATCCAGGAATTCGTAGGAATGGCTGCTGATGATCCAGAGAAGGAAATTGAGGATGCACAAGAGGCCAGATATTAAAAGCGTTGGCCAGTTGAACCTACGGCTTTGTTCTGGTTTGCCTTGCTTCAAATGCCAGAACGCATTGATGTCGCCATTATTCAGCTGACCCTAGTTGTAAAGAACCTCTCAACAGCACGAAGCCAGAATCTGGTTACTGCACTTGAAGCTCTGGTTAACAGATGGTATTTCACATGCAGCACAGGGCACTTGTAGTTGCAGCAAGCTTCAATCTAATAGTTATCTGTGAATTAGCTCAAGGTGCTGCTAATGTATTGACTCATCACAGCCACTCTTCCTCACAACTGGTCAACAGCTGTATGAGTTATACAGGTTTTCTTAAATGAACAAATTATAGTTTGCCAAGTACCAGCTAGGCTAATAATTGGTTGTGTACTAGACTAGAAGCAAACATATCATGATAAGTCATGAAATTAAATTTAATAACATTTGAGAGTTCTCACTAGGGAAATATGATCATAAAATCAGCCAGATTGTAATATAAACAACTGGTTCATTAAAGTCCTTCAGGGAAGGGAATTTCATTTTAATGCCGTTGAAGTGACCACTTAGTGATTTTTTAAAAATACCTGGCCTTCCCAAGGACCGCAGCCACCTCCATGGTCTGAGACAAATAAAAAAAAATACATGTTACTTTAATTTTGTTGACCAAGATATTTTTTAATTGAAAGCTAAAGATGGGATTTTTGTTATTCTTTAATGGGATGTGGGTGTAGCTGGCTGGGCCCAGCATTTATTGCCCATCCCTAATTGCCCTTGAGAAGGTGGTGGTGAGCTGCCTTCCTGAACTGCTCCAGTCCCTGTGGTGTAGGTACACCCACAGTGCTGTTAGGGAGGGAGTTCCAGGATTTTGACCCAGCGACAGTGAAGGAATGGCAATATATTTCCAAGTCATGATGGTGAGTGGCTTGGAGGGGAACTAGCAGGTGGTGGTGTTCCCATGCATCTGCTGCCTTGTCCATCTTGGTGGTAGGGTTCACAGGTTTGGAAGGTGCTGTCGAAGGAGCCTTGGTAGGTTTGGAATGCATCTTGTTGATGGTACACACTGCTGCCACTGCATTGGTGATGAAGGGAGTGAATATTGAAGGTGCTGGATGGAGTGTCAATCAAGCAGGCTTCTTTGTTCTGGAAGGCGTTAAGCATCTTGACTATTGTTGGAGCTGCACTCATCCAGGCAAGTGGAGAGTATTCCATCACACTCCCGACTTGTGCCTGGCAGGCAGGCTTTGGTGGGTCAGAAGGCAAGTTATTCTTCAGAAATCCCTGCTCTTGTATCCACAGTATTTACAGGGCTAGTCCAGTTCAGTTTCTGGTCAATGGTAACCAGGATGTTGATAATGGGGAATTCAGTGATGGTAATACAATTAAATGTCAAGAGAGGTGGTTGGATTTTTCCTTGTTGGAGATGGTCATTGCCAGGTACTTGTGGCGTGAATGTTACTTGCCATTTGTCAGCCCAAGCCTGAATATTGTCCAGATGCTGCATATGGACACGGACTGCTTCAGTATCTGTGGAGTTGCAAATAGTGCTGGACATTTTGCAAAGATCAGTAAACATCCCCACTTCTGACCTAATGATGAAAGGAAGGTCATTGATGAAGTAGCTGAAGATGGTTGGGCCTAGGATGCTACCCTGAGGAACTCCTACAGTAATGCCCTGGAGCTGAGAAGACTGACCAACAACCACAATCATAAAAACAAAAAAACTGCGGATGCTGGAAATCCAAAACAAAAACAGAATTACCTGGAAAAACTCAGCAGGTCTGGCAGCATCAGCGGAGAAGAAGAGTTGACATTTCGAGTCCTCATGACCCTTCGACAGAACTTGAGTTCGAGTCCAAGAAAGAGTTGAAATGTAAGCTGGTTTAAGGTGTTTGGGGGGGGGGGGGCGAAGAGAGAGAGAGAGAGAAGTGGAGGGGGTTGGTGTGGTTGTAAGCAAAAGCAGTGATAGAAGCTGATCATCAAAAGATGTCAAACAACAGGACAAAAGAACACATAGGTGTTAAAGTTGGTGATATTATCTAAACGAATGTGCTAATTAAGAATGGATGGTAGGGCACTCAAGGTATAGCTCTAGTGGGGGTGGGGGGAGCATAAAATATTTAAAATATTTAAAAATAATGGAAATAGGTGGGAAAAGAAAAATCTATATAATTTATTGGAAAAAAACAAAAGGAAGGGGGAAACAGAAAAGGGGTGGGGATGGAGGAGGGAACTCAAGACCTAAAGTTGTTGAATTCAATATTCAGTCCGGAAGGCTGTAAAGTGCCTAGTCGGAAGATGAGGTGTTGTTCTTCCAGTTTGCGTTGGGCTTCACTGGAACAATGCAGCAAGCCAAGGACAGACATGTGGGCAAGAGAGCACGGTGGACTGTTAAAATGGCAAGCGACAGGGAGGTTTGGGTCATTCTTGCGGACAGACCGCAAGTGTTCTGCAAAGCGGTCGCCCAGTTTACGTTTGGTCTCTCCAATGTAGAGGAGACCACATTGGGAGCAACGAATGCAGTAGAGTAAGTTGGGGGAGATGCAAGTGAAATGCTGCTTCACTTGAAAAGAGTGTTTGGGTCCTTGGACAGTGAGGAGAGAGGAAGTGAAGGGGCAGGTGTTGCATCTTTTGCGTGGGCATGGGGTGGTGCCATAGGAGGGGCTTGAGGAGTAGGGGGTGATGGAGGAGTGGACCAGGGTGTCCCGGAGGGAGCGATCCCTACGGAATGCCGTTAGGGGGGGTGAAGGGAAGATGTGTTTGGTGGTGGCATCATGCTGGAGTTGGCGGAAAGGGCGGAGGATGATCCTTTGAATGCGGAGGCTGGTGGGGTGATAAGTGAGGACAAGGGGGACCCTATCATGTTTCTGGGAGGGAGGAGAAGGCGTGAGGGTAGATGCGCGGGAGATGGGCCGGACACGGTTGAGGGCCCTGTCAATGACCGTGGGTGGAAAACCTCGGTTAAGGAAGAAGGAAGACATGTCAGAGGAACTGTTTTTGAAGGTAGCATCATCGGAACAGATGCGACGGAGGCGAAGGAACTGAGAGAATGGGATGGAGTCCTTACAGGAGTCGGGGTGTGAGGAGCTGTAGTTGAGGTACCTGTGGAAGTCGGTGGGTTTGTAATGGATATTGGTGGACAGTCTATCACCAGAGATTGAGACAGAGAGGTCAAGGAAGGGAAGGGAATTGTCAGAGATGGACCACGTGAAAATGATGGAGGGGTGGAGATTGGAAGCAAAATTAATAAATTTTTCCAAGTCCCGCCGAGAGCATGAAGCAGCACCGAAGTAATCATCGATGTACCGGAGAAAGAGTTGTGGAAGGGGGCCGGAGTAGGACTGGAACAAGGAATGTTCCACATTCCCCATAAAGAGACAGGCATAGCTGGGGCCCACAATCATCTTCCTTTGTGCTAGGTATGACTCCAATCAATGGAACTTTCCCCCTGATTCCTATTGACTCAATTTTTGCTAGGGCTCCTTGATGCCACACTCAGTCAAATGCTGCCTTGATGTCAAGGGCAGTCACTCTCACCTCACCTCGAGCTCAGCTCTTTGACCATGGTTGGACCAAGGCTCCACAGCTAGCTGCAACCCGAGATCCTTACGTTCTCATCTGAGATGGAAGATGGAGTAACTCTTTCTTTGGTTTTCTCTGCTTCTCGCTGTCCTTTTCAGCCACTTATTCTTTGCTTTCCAGGGGACTTGCCCAAATTCAATTACAGACACAGAAAAAAAAATCAATTTGAGTTTGATTTTAACAAATTGCAGAAATATAAAGCCAAGTTCAATAAAAGAGACCATGGACTTGCAGAATTGTTGTGAAAACTCATCTGATTCATTAATGATTTGGAGGGTTGCTGTCCTTAGTTGGTAGGTCTCTCTATGTGACTCCAGACCCAGAGCTTACTGTTACTGTTAGAGGTTACTGTTAATTGCCCTCTGAAATGGTCTAGCAAGACGCCAGTTGTATCAAAACTATTGTCAACAGTGCAAACAGCCACTGCCACTTTCTCAGGGAACAAAGGTGAGGCACTAACGGTTGGTGTCGCCACTGAAGATTTAGGACTGAGCTGAGGAGAAATTTCTTCACTCGGTTGTGAATGTTTGGAATTCTCTGGGTCAGAGGCTGTGGATGCTCAGTTGTTGAGTATATTCAAGGCCGAGAGCAATGGACAGCGGGGATTGGGCCAATGACCTTGTTGCATGGTCAACTTTGACCAAACAGGTCACTCAAAGGGTTAATGCCCAGCTCACCCTCATCCACCGAGATCTCCCCCACCCTCGGTGCGGCCCCTTTAAGGACGGTCACATGACACCGAGGTCACGTGTGTGGGTCATGTGACTGGTGCAAGATGGCTGCCTTCCTGCAATGGCGACGCTTCGTTTTCTTCGACAAGGAGCCGCTGATGGAGCGCGGGGAGCCGGCCCGGGAATTCCGCTGCCCCGGGGACTCGGCCATCAGCGTCTGCACCAGCGGCAGAGGCAGCCTGGTGTTGGGGGATATCCTTCACCTCAGGCCGGGGAGCCGGGAGGGAGAGGCGGACTGGGCCTTACAGCCTGGGGAGCGGGTTCCACCTTCTCCCCGGGTCCAGGAGGGAGGCCGGACTGGGCCTTACAGCCTGGGGAGCGGGTTCCACCTTCTCCCCGGGACCGGGAGCGAGAGACCGGACTGGGCCTTACAGCCTGGGGCCCGGGCCCCGGACTTGGCTTTGGGAATGTGCCGGGTGTTGATGCATTTACCCTTCGCCCTGGGGCTGATCACATTCCTCCAGGAGCTCGGCGGTTGCTGCTGTGCCAGATCCCAGGTTGTTTTAGACAAGAGCAGGAGGGAAGTGAAGCTGCTTCACTCTCTTTGCTGCTGATCCTTGGATCAACTCTGAAGGAATAGTTGCCAGTGAGAAATTATTTTCTGACAGCAATCGGAGCAGTTTTGGTTATTATTTCTGACCTGTTTTGTGAAATGTTCTCCTCACCTGTAGATATTAGTTTTTGCTGAGATTATAATGAATGACTTCCTTAACAGTGGAGCACATATTGAAGGGAATATCTGGTTTCTGTCACGGATATTACAATTCAGCTCCTTCCAGGCGTACAAGCTGCGAGTTACACACCTCTACCAGCTCAAACAGCACAGCATCCTGGTCTCAGTGGGTGAGGATGAGCTGGGCATTAACCCTTTGGTGAGTGACCTAAAGCTGGTTAATCAGCCGATTAACCATGTGTGTGAATCATAGTGACTGATCAACCAGGGCACTAACACATCCTTGGCTGTTTGAAAGTGAATGTCAGACAGAGAAGCTCAAACAGTTGTTCATTTTAATTTAAAAATGAGCGATGGCTAATTTAAAAAAAACATTTATATGAACATTATTCCTTTCCTTCATTCACCCTGCCCCATCCGGTTTTCTCCAACTCTCTTACAGCCCTGACTCCTGGAATACTGGTTCCATAGGCACTCCCTGCCTCTAGTGCCTCATCTGGATGGCTGTACATGCCTAACCTATGGGAGTGGGAGTTAGTGTTGGTGTCAGCCACATGCTGTCCTTGCCTGATATCTGTGTGTCCAGAGTAAGCCCAGACACTAAAACTGCAAATTCTGGTGCTGAAACACTGGCTGAGAGTTGGGCTAATCGGGCATTTATATTGCATTTATATAGCACCTTTAACATAGAAAAACGTTCTAAGGTGTCATAGAGGCATGATCAGAATAAATGGACAGTGTGCCAAAGATGTTAGGTATGATTAGGACCTTGATCAAAAAGATGGGTTTTAAGGAGATTATTTGAAACAAGGAGAGGGCAGTGGTGAAGTTTAGAGAGGGAATATTACAGTTTGGGATGAAGTATCTGAAAATAAAAGTACCAATGTTGGCACGAAGGGAGGGCAGAATTAAAAATATTCAATGGAACAGATTTCACGGAGAGGCTGTAGAGTGGAAGAGATTACAAAGCTCAGGAGCAGAGTGGTCATTGAAGGCTTTAACGTGCAGATGAGAAATTTAAATGGGAGGCATTGAGTGAGTGGTGAACGAGGGCAGGGTTGATGGGTTTACAAATGGGATGAGGCAGCAGAATCCTGCATAAACTGAAGTTTCTGGAGGATGGGAATCAAACCAGGAGAGCATTGTAATAGTTGAAAATGGAAATAAAGGGATGGATGAGGGTTTTAGCAAAATAACTGAGGTAGGGAAAGGGGTGTTTCATATTATAGAAATGGGCAGTGTTAGTGATGGAGAGAACATGGAGTCAGAGGATCATCTTGGGGTCAAATAGAACCTGTCTGGTTCAGTCTGAGTAATGACCAGCGGTTGTAGAATGCCTCAGTGCAGAAAGAATTGCATTTATATAGCGTCTTTCACAGTCACCAGACATCCCAAAGTACTTTAGACAATGAAGTACTTTTTGAAGTGCAGTCACTAACGCAGGAAACACAGCAACCAATTTGCGCCCAGCACTCCCACAAACAGCAATGTAGTTATGGCCAGATAATCTCTTTTTTGTGTTGCTGATTGAAGGATAAATATTGGCCAGGATATTGGGGATAACTCCCCTGCTCCTCTTCAAATTAATACCAAGGGATCTTTTACTTCCACCTGAAAAAGCAGACAGGCTTTGGTTTAAAGTCTTATCTGAAAGATGGCACCAGTGACAGTTCAGCATTCCTTCAGTACTGTGTACTGGAGTGTCAATCCAGATTTTTGTGCTCGGGTCCTGGAGTTGAACTTGAAACCACAACCTTCTGACTCAAAGGCAAGTGTGCTACCCAAGAGTCACAGCTGGCCCTCAGATGGTGCAGTCAGATATTGACCATGTTCTCTGCTCCACGAGAATTCCTACTGTTTTATTTGCACTTAGAGCTGGTTCTCTCTGAGAACAAGTTGATTTATACAGGAATTTTGCAGGTTTGTCGCTTGGAATTGATGAGGTGTAGATCAACTGCTGGATTCCCAGTAAACCTGGAACTCACGGACCGTGATCTTTTTGTTTTTCTTTACATTCCAGGTGAAAGTCTGGAATCTGGAGAAGCGGGACAGCAGTGGGAATCCTCTTTGCACACGGATATTTTCTGCGATTCCTGGAAACAAGCCCACAGAAGTCTCATGCCTCACTGTCCATGAGAACCTCAACTACATGGCAATTGGTAATGGGCAGTAACTGCTGCTTGTTGTGCTGAGATCAGCTAACAGCACGAGTCACAATATAATCTGGGGCATCGCTGAGCTGTGAAACTCAGTGCCCCACAGGGCAATGTATCTGCTCATAGAGGTATCCTGCATCACTAAATCCTTCTCCCCCCACCCCTCAAATCTGAAAGTCCCTTTAAACATTTATAGTCTTGCAGTGGCTCTCCTTGTTCCAAAGTCAAGATTTCTTTTGTTACATAGAATTTACAACAGAGAAACAGGCCATTCAGCCCAATAGTTCTGTTCTGGTGTTTATGCTCCAGACGAGCTTCCTCCCTCCCCTGTTCATCATCATCAAAACCGATTACTTTCTCCCCCATGTGTTTATGTCTTCCCCTCAAGTGCATCTATACTATTCACCTCAACCACTCTGTTCGCTGCAGGATTCACAGACGGTAGTGTTGTCCTGAAGAAAGGGGACATCACTCGTGACAGACACAGTAAGACCGATGTTCTACCGGAGGGGACCTATCCCATCACTGGCCTTGGATTCCAGCAATCTGGGAAACAGACCCATCTATTTGTGGTTACTACAGAGAATGTCAAGGTGGGTGGGATTTTTTTTTTAGCATTGTGAAGGTGTTGTCAAGGAACATGTTTGCACTGCGTTAGTGTTGAGCACGTGGTGATTTCCTCTGACAGGAAGAGGTCAAGCTTCTGTGCAAACTGAAAATGTTAATGGTCACATTGTAGCAGTGGGACTGAGGACTGGTGGGCACTCACTTCACAAAATAACCATATGGTTTGGGATGCAGCAACGGAGCAGAGTAATGCTTTCCCTGGTGGATTAATGCCAAATGTCTTGGCTGATGTGGAGCTCAGGTTTGATCTCTAGCCGGTACTGAGTTAATCCGGGCAGCAGCTGTTGCACAAAATCTGCCCTTGGTATCTCCAGACTAGAAAAGGGTGAGTAATCTGTTGGAGCTCCTGCTGCCTAACGTGGGAATCCCACTGGAAAGCGTGCATGTGGTGCTGTCAGTCTGACTGGCTCAGAGTCGGATTCGACTGTGCTGCCTTCAAATTCCTGCATGCTCCCCGGCACTCAGTGTGTGGGCAGTCTGAGCAAGATCAGTCACTTGAATGAGAGTTACTGCCCTGAAGATCTGTAGCCCAGGGAGAGCCAGTCTGTCCATGGGTGGGAGGGGCAGAATGTAAATCTTACAAAGTGTTGGTTGAGTTTCTTTACCACTGCAACCGTCTGCCATGCCCCATTCATCTTCACCCTCTGTGGTGCTTATTTTCACAGTGGTTAGCTGTGGCTCAGTGGCCTCCAATTCAGCTGGTTGTGGGTTCAAATACCATTCCAGAAACTTGAGCACAGAATCCAAAGTGCCTCCCCTAGTGCAGTACTGAGGGAGGGCCGCGCTGTTGGAGGGTCAGTCCTGAGGGAGGGCCGCGCTGTCGGAGGGTCAGCCCTGAGGGAGGGCCGCGCTGTCGGAGGGTCAGCCCTGAGGGAGGGCCGCGCTGTCGGAGGGTCAGCCCTGAGGGAGGGCCGCGCTGTCGGAGGGTCAGCCCTGAGGGAGGGCCGCGCTGTCGGAGGGTCAGCCCTGAGGGAGGGCCGCGCTGTCGGAGGGTCAGCCCTGAGGGAGGGCCGCGCTGTCGGAGGGTCAGCCCTGAGGGAGGGCCGCGCTGTCGGAGGGTCAGCCCTGAGGGAGGGCCGCGCTGTCGGAGGGTCAGCCCTGAGGGAGGGCCGCGCTGTCGGAGGGTCTGCCCTGAGGGAGGGCCGCGCTGTCGGAGGGTCAGCCCTGAGGGAGGGCCGCGCTGTCGGAGGGTCAGCCCTGAGGGAGGGCCGCGCTGTCGGAGGGTCAGCCCTGAGGGAGGGCCGCGCTGTCGGAGGGTCAGCCCTGAGGGAGGGCCGCGCTGTCGGAGGGTCAGCCCTGAGGGAGGGCCGCGCTGTCGGAGGGTCAGCATTTTGAATAAGATGTTAAATTGAGGCCTTGTTTGTGCTCTTGGGCGGATGTAAAATATGTAATTCACTATTTGAAGAGGCGCAAGAGGGTCCTTCCCAATACCCTTTATTTATTCCTCAAACAGCAATGCTGAACCAGATTATTTGGTCATTATCATGTTGCCTTTTTGTAGGATCTTGCTGTGCACGAATTAGCTTCCATATTTCTTGCATTACAAGAGTAACTACACTTCAAAGAACCTCGTTGGCTGTAAAGTGCTTTAGGATGTCCTGAATTAAAGGTGCTATGTAAATGCAACTTTCTCTTTCACTCCCCTGTACTCTTTTCTAGTCGTACAATGTTTCAGTGAAGGATTTCCCTGCGGTGGAGCTGGATAACCATGGCTGCAGTCTGCACTGTTCTGCCCTCTGTGACCCATCGCAGGATAAGCAGCTGGTTGTTGCAGGCGATGACTGTGTTTATCTGTACCAGCCCGATGAGCGCGGCCCCTGTTTTGCTTTCGATGGCCAGAAACAGATTGTTCACTGTTACCGTGGTTACCTCCTCATTGTCTCGAAGGAAAAGAAGACCTCAAAGTATGAGAATAGTTTCATTTCCTGTCTGAGGGGGTTGTTCTAACTGAGCTTTAGTCAGTCACTGATTAGTTTTTGGGGCAAAAAATATGTTCTTGAGTATGAATTGAGCATACTAGAGAGTTAATGACCAACATTAGACAAGTAAAGAACATTTCAGCAGCAGATCCAGGATTAATCTCCCTCGCTTTGGAGTAAAACTCCCTCAGTCTACACTGTCCCCATCAAACACTCCCAGGACAGGTACAGCACGGGGTTAGATACAGAGTAAATCTCCCTCTACACTGTCCCCATCAAACACTCCCAGGACAGGTACAGCACAGGGTTAGATACAGAGTAAATCTCCCTCTACACTGTCCCCATCAAACACTCCCAGGACAGGTACAGCACGGGGTTAGATACAGAGTAAAGCTCCCTCTACACTGTCCCCATCAAACACTCACAGGACAGGTTTAGCATGGGGTTAGAGACAGAGTAAAGCTCCCTTTACATTGTCCCCATCAAACGGGGTTAGATTGTGTATTGAGAGAATCCAGTTTCTGGATTTTCAAAATTAAACATGTGGCCTGGTGTCTTAACATGTTAGACAACCTGTGCTGAGATTCACAGGCAGGTCAAGTATGTTATTGATTGTGAATTCCAGGTCACGACTGGGAGGGAGGTAAGACTGCCGAGGCCTAGTCTTCAGGATGGAAAAGGAGAGCCCGGAGACTTGATTTCATTTTTCCTGGTTCTGCTATCTCTGGTGGCAGGTTATGTGGTGATGATGGGTGAGATTATGCAAGGAAACCTGCTATTCTGTTACTAGAGCTTCATAAAGCCCCATTATCACCTCAAGGGGAAAAGAGGAATGGTTGATAAATGTCATACTTCCACGCAGTGCCTGAGAATTCATTTTAAAAGGATGTAGATTCAAGCCCTACTCTGGTATATTAAAGAAGTGCTGGATATGCAACCCCAATCAGAGAGAAAATAAATTGCAAATGTTTCTGGTTTTGGGTGGAATTATTTTGCTATCTTGAGGATCTGAGCTACAATCCTCTCTCCTTCTTTTGCTGCTTCTTTCCCCACAGGACTGATTTTGTTGGAGGTAATGAGCAATCCTCTGAGAAACAGATATTAACCATCTACGACTTGGATAATAAATTCATCGCGTACACGGCAGCTTTCGATGACATTGTTGATGTGCTGTCTGAGTGGGGCTCTTTGTACGTGCTGACCAGCGATCGGAAAATCAGCATTCTGCAGGAGAAAGACACACAGACAAAACTCGAGGTATTGACCTGGCAGAGCAAGGGTTTTTGGCATGTGGCAGAGACTTGGAACAGCAGCCGGTTAATCATGCATTTTACGTAGGCTCTTGTATGAGCTGCTCAATATGAATCGTGTCAGAATGGCTGAGGAGGAACTGTTTTAGGGCGGCAGGGTTGTAGTGACTGATGCTGAATGAATAATCCAGAGAACGTGAGTTCAGATCTCAACATTGTGCTTCAAAAATTTGAAATCGGTAATTGGAGCTAAGCTGGTCTCAGTAAAAGTGACCATGAAGCTATCAGATTGTCACAAAAACCCAACAGGTTCACAAGTCCTTTGGGGATGGAGAATTGCCTCCCCTACACTGTCTGGGCCAATATGTGACTCCAGTCCCACATTAGCCTTCCCTCTGCATTGCTCTAGCAAATTACTCCTTTATATCAAACTGCTAAATCTAACTGTGGTTCAAAAAAGGCAACCCATTACCTTCACCTTTGGCAAGTAGAGAAGGGCAATATATACACACCCACAGCAGCCCCACCCTTGAAACGATGATAAAGTTATGAGTTGAAGAACCATTCCAGAAGTTGAGCTCTTTGGTCTAGGAATGCAGTATTGAGCAGATGTTGCACTGTCAGAGGTCTTGCCCTTCGATTGAGGCAATGAGTTGGGGTCCTGTCTGCCTGCTAAAGCTTTAATAGGCGGGGAGGGAGGGGGTGCGGGGTTTAGTCTGCATTGTGGAATACGGCGATGAAATAACAGGCTTCTCAAACAAATCAGTAACTTCAGAGTGTGATTGAGAACAGTGAGCTTGTGGGTTAAATGCAGCATTCCGACTGTTGGAAATAGGTAAAAACAAAAAAACTGCGGATGCTGGAAATCCAAAACAAAAACAGAATCACCTGGAAAAACTCAGCAGGTCTGGCAGCATCGGCGGAGAAGAAAAGAGTTGATGTTTCGAGTCCTCGTGACCCTTCGACCGAACTGCTGAGTTTTTCCAGGTAATTCTGATTTTCTATTGGAAATAGATGTTCAGTTTCTCATGTGTTTGAATTGTGAAGTTGAGTTTGCACAGTTAATTAACCAGGACAGATCCACTCTCCCACTGCCCCGCCTGCCCCCACACCACCCAGCTACATTGAAGTAAAATGTCATAATGTCTCCATGGAAGCCGTACTGAGGAGAATGGAGTTTGCTGTCTGTACAGTTTCTGCAGCAGCGAATTTCTGTGACATTTAACAAGCCAGACTGAAGTTTAATTCACTTTCTTCAAAGCTTCAAATTTCCCCTGACTCCTACCTCGGAGCAACGATTAATGATTCAGTTTACACTCTGCCCACATCCTGCTGTGGCTCAGTGGTTTTGTCTGATGACTCGTCTAGGACATTGTTTAGCATTAGAAGACATATATATAAATGCAAATTTTTGCTGTAAGGTTGAGGATTTTTTAATGTATTAAAATAATGAAGCCATTTGGGTGGTTAAGAAAAGCTGTGTGTGTGTGTGTGTGTGTGTGTGTGTGTGTGTGTGTGGTTGGGGGTGGTGGGGGGTGGTGTGTGCAGAAACCTGAATAAGATGAGATAATCTTTGAATATGATCTGAGGATGATAGCTGAAGCTGGGCGATTGGTTTATTCCTCTCTGTAACTCTTGTGTGGCCTGTGTGTATGAAGCAATATGTTAACTGTTCCATTTAACCACTGGAGGGCAGGTTAGACAGTGGGGGGAGCTCAGGTCTTACTGTATCTTAGCACCGGGTGAGAACTGGTGAAATGTCCAATTTTTGCACCTTGGATCACTATCGACGGTGTGTTTATTTCCATGGGGACCATTTGCTCCTGTGTAATGAGAAAGTGAGGAGACAAAGTCTGTCAAGGAGATGTGAGTGCGCAAGTAGGTGTCAGGAGGAATTTAACGTGGGCAAATGTGAGGTTATTCACTTTGTAGGAAGAACAGCAAAATAGAATCTGTTAAAGCGGTGAGATACTATTAGGTGTTGGAGTTGAGGGATTTGGATATCCTTGTACGTGAAACATGAAGCCAGCTTGCAGGCATTATATACTGACCTTTATTGCAAGAGGGGTTGGAATAAGGAAGTCTTGCTGCAAATATATAGAACTTTGGTGAGATCACACCTGGAGTACTGTGTATAGTTTTGCACCCCTTACCTAAGGAAAGATATACTTGCCTTGGAAGGGGTGCAATGAAAGATAACTCCTGGAAATGAGAGGGTCCTCCTCCAAGCAGAATGAGCCTACATTGTCTGGATCTCATTGAAACGTATAACTTTCATGGGGTGGATGTTGAGAGGGTGCTTCCCCCAGCTGGAGAGTCTAGAGTTAGAGGTCTTGGTCTCAGGATAAGGAGCTGGCCATTTAGGACTGAGATGAGAAATTTCTTCACTTAGCAGGTTGTGAATCTTTGAAATACTCCACCCAAGAGAGCTGTGGATGCTCAGTCATTGAGAATATTCAAGACCGAGATCGATAGATTTTTAGATACTGAAGAAATCAAGGGATTAGGGTAGGCTGGGAAGATGGAGTTGATGTTGAAAATCAGCCGTGATCATATTCAATGGCAGAGCAGGTTCGAGGGGCTGAATGGCCTCCTCCTCCAATTTCTTATGACCCTCCAATCCACTTGACATCTCTGTGCTCCTCCAACTCAGACTTCTCGTGCATCCCCAATCTTCATTACTCCGGCATTGAACATGCTTTCAGCTACCTGAGCCCTGAGCTCTGCAATTCCCTCCCTAAACCTCACCACCTCTTCAGCCCTCTCTCCTCCTCTAAGACAATCCTTAAAGAGGTAGCTCTTTGGCAAAGTTTTTAACACTTTGTTCTAATAGCTCTTTATGTGGCTTGGGGTCAAATTTTGTCTTGTAAAGTGCCTGAAACATTTCTTATAGGTTAAAGGTGCTATATAAATGCAAATCTTTGCTGAGGAGACATCTTTCCTATTTGACAGATGTTATTTAAGAAGAACCTGTTTGTTATGGCAATCAACCTGGCAAAGAGTCACCATTTAGATAATGATGGACTAGCGGAAATCTTCCGACATTACGGTGACCACCTGTACGTGAAAGGGGATCACGATGGTGCCATACAGCAGTACATCCGGTACGTGTAGCATCCCTGTAGCCTTGGGGTACACTCCAGATCCTAAATGGTGGGGTGGGAGGGGGGGCTTGTGATCCGCGGTCATAATTTAGAAAAGCAGCCCCACCAACAAGCTTCAAAATGATTAATAAATGGCACAGAATTGCAGTCCTTCTCCTCCCAAACCCCAGCTCCACCCTCCAGATGGGTGAACATGTCACACAGTAACGTGGCTGAGAGCTTAACCGCTCGGGGACTGTTTCCTTACAGCACTAAATCTCTTCCCCACTGCTGTCTGCAGCACTATTGGGAAGCTGGAGCCGTCCTATGTGATACGGAAGTTTCTGGATGCACAGCGGATCCACAACCTAACAGCGTACCTTCAGGCCTTGCACCGCCAGTCACTGGCCAATGAGGACCACACAACACTTCTCCTCAACTGTTACACTAAACTGAAAGACAGCTCCAAACTCGAGGAGTTCATCAAGGTAAAATCAGCACGTTGTCTACCCTTCTCTCTGACTGCCGGTCCCAAGCACAGAATCAACTGGCTAATTCACAATGAGGAAGCGTCAATACTGCAGCATCCTTTTACTGCTTGAGATTTCACTCAGAATTTCATGAGCTGGAGACTCAAGACAAACACTGGATAGTTGGGGGAAAGAGATGTCAGCTGTCTGCGAGTGTTTGTGTTTAAACGATGCAGCCTTTCGTAGGCTGAAATAATTCAGGCAGATTCCCTCAATTGTCACATGTAAACATTTTGTTAAGCGGTTTCCCACCTGGTAAAGCAAGCAATCGTTAAGTACATGAAATGATAGTGATTGTAAAGATTGTGCATGGGGCAACTGGAGAGCCATGACTAATTTTAACTATTTCCTGACAGCTTTAGATGGACTGATGTAAGATCCCAGAGCTGCCAGTGCTTTCAAATTCAGTGCTGAGAGTGGGTGGCAGGTGCCAAGGTGGATGCCGGAGCGGGGAGGGATGGTGGGTGATGAGGGCAAGTGAAGGTCGTGAAGGGCGCTATAGAAATGCAAGTCTTTTTTTTTAAATTATAAATGAGAGTGAAGCTGATTGGACAGCAGCTCAATATTGAGATTGAACTTTGCCTGTTGACCTGCTCTTTATTCACTTTCATCCCAGACCAGTGACAGCGAGGTCCACTTTGATGTTGAAACTGCCATTAAGGTGCTGCGGCAGGCTGGTTACTACAGACATGCTGTCTATCTGGCTGATAAACACTCCCACCATGAGTGGTACCTCAAGATCCAGCTCGAGGATATCAAGGTGACTCTATCGCAGCTTTCATCTGCTCCTTTCTCAGGATAATGTGTACCGTTATGTGTTTATCTGGCTGAAATACAAAAGGGGAGGAGATTGTGCTGCAGTTGTATAGAGCCTCTTCAGACCCCTGCTCCTGTGTTTTGTATCTTGTTAGCTTGCTGTTTCTCTCCAGCCCCAGCATTGCCTGTTGTCCTGTGCTGGGTCTGTTATCAGCTGTTGCAGTAACTCCATCTCTGCCCCTGGAAGATTAACTAGCAGGAGTCGGTGTGTAAATAATGGCAGCTGAAAATGGTCCTGGATGTTCCAGATTAGACTGGATAATTGCGTCTGCAGGTATAATATTCCATCATCCCTCTCCCATCCCACACCCAAAACAAAGCACGAGGCTTTGTAATTACACATGAAAGTGTTGGTCATGTTTCTTACACCCATTCCCATGTGATCCTCAAACCCCTCCCCATTTATACATCTTCCCCAGATCTAAAGCTGCAATAATCTGTTGGATTATAAATTCCTGTTTTTTCCCCCCTCTTTTGAGCTCTTATTGCCAGGGATTTGGTTCCTAGTTGGAATTGTTTCCTCTTCACAGAACTACCAGGAAGCTCTGTACTACATTGGGAAGCTTCCCTTCGACCAGGCAGAGAGGAACATGATGAAATACGGGAAAACATTGATGCATCACGCTCCAGATGAGACCACTGAGTTGCTGAAGGTCCTGTGTACAGATTACAGACCCAGTGGAGAGCCTCCAGCAGAGAGAGAGCCTGTCAGCAGATATAAGGACAAGGTACTGGCACAGTCCCCTCTCATCCTCTTTCTATATCATAGAATGATACACCAAAGGAGGAGGCTATTTGACCCATCATGTCTGTGCTAGCTCTTTGAAAGATTTATCCAATTAGCCCACCCTGCAGCCCCACCCCCACCCCCAAATCCCTGTAAATTTTTAAATCAAGTATTTGTACATGTTCAATTCCCTTCTAAAAATTCTTAATGAATTTTCTTCCACCGCCCTTTCAGGCAGCGCATTCCAGATCATCACAACTCGCTGCATTTTAAGTAAAAACTCCTCGTTTTGCCTTAAATCTGTCCCCCTCTGGTTGTCACTCCTGCCAGCACTAGAACCAATTTCTCCTTATTTATTATCAAACCCCTTATACTTCTGAACACCTCTATCAAATCTCTCCTTAACATTCTCTAATCTAAAGACAACAATCCCAGCTTCTCCAGTCTCTCCACATAGCTGAAGTCCCTCATCCCTGGTATCATTCCAGTAAATTTCCTCTTCACTAGGGATTGACATCCTTCCTAAATTGTGTTGCCCAGATTTGGACACAATAGTCAGCTGGGGCCTAACTACTGGTTTACTAAAGTTTCCTGTAATTCTCAGTTTTATTTGTGTTTTTCTGTTTTGTTTTAGGCAAATTCCGAGGAGTTTATTTCAATCTTTGCCAACAACCCACGGGAGCTGAAGAATTTCTTGGAGCACATGATCCAAGTTCAGGCTAACTCCCCACAGGGTGTGTACGATACGCTTCTCGAGCTCAGACTGCAGGACTGGGCCCACGAGGAGGACTCTCAGGTTAGAACTGTGTCTCTCTCCCCAGTGAGATTTTCCCTGGTTTTCTGCTGGGCAATGACTTTGTGTATCCCCAGTACAGTGTCGGGTAGAGGGGTGAACATGTTCTTAATTCCTGCTCCAACAACACACCCCGTCCCAGCCTTAATAGCACCTCTTTCTGACCCTTTGCAACATTCGCATTTCTTCTACTGTCCATCCTGGGGCCTCTGAGCAAGGTTCCTAATTTGTTGGGGAAGATTCCCATTGATGCCTATACTTGTTTGATGCTATAAAGGCTTTTGTTCCACTGCACTCGGCTCGGTTACATAGAATTACATCAAATTTAAAGCACGTTTTGGCATTTAGGCCCCACATGAGCCTTCTCCTGCCTTTCCTCACCTCACTCCATTAGCGTAACCCTCTTTTACTTTCTCTCTCATGTTTATCCAGCACCTGTGCAGTTTCCCTCAACCGCTGCTGTGGTAGTGAGTTCCACATTCTCAATGGTATCTGGGTAAAGAAGTTTCTCCTGAATTCCCCATTTGATTTCTTGGTGACTGTTATATTGGTGGCCTCGAGTTTTACTCTTCCCAAGTGGAAACATTCCCTCTCTGCCTACGGTATCGAATTCGTTCATAATTTAAAGAACCCCATTATATCACTCGTCAGCCTTTTTTCTAGAGAAAAGAGATCAGCCTGTTCATCCTTTCCAGATATATATTCTCTCAATTCTGCTATCATCCCATGTAAATCTTTATTGCACTTTATCCAATATCTTTAAATCCTTTTTATAAATTGCACGCAGTACTCCAATTGTGATCTAACCAACATTTGATATGTTTAGCATAACCTCCCTACTTCTCAATTTCCCCAAGTGCTTGATTTGCCTTTTCTACGGCCTTGTTAATCTGTGTTTAATCACCTTTAGTGATTAGTGTATTTGTCCTCCCAGATCCCTTTGCTCCTCCACATCATATAGATTCTTATTTTCGATTCAACCTCACGTTTATCTGACATTAATTTTCCACTTGTAGGCCCGTTCTGCAAGTTTATTAATGTTCCCTCGTGTTATTTGTTGTTGTCCTCCTCTGTATCGACCACTCCAACCCACGCCTCCGACCACCAGAAATTGGTGTCATCCCCAAATTTAGAATTCTAACTTGGTCAAAAACACTTTGAATCTATCCCCAGGGTTGCTGGTTATGGAGGGACAGTGAGTCTGAGGTCTTTGTGCTTCCAGGCAGGTTGTAGAGATGTCCACATTTCTTCTTGGCGCTGCTTCCTGCTCTGTATTAAGTGGTGATATTGTTACACTTCCCAATCAGGCAAAGAAACAGCTACAGGAAGATGTGATGAGCCTATTGAAGAGCGGATTATTTAAGGCTGTCTTTGACAAGGCGCTGGTGCTGTGCCAGATGCACAATTTCAAAGATGGAGTTTTGTACCTGTATGAGCAAGGCCGACTGTGAGTACAGCATGAGGTCACTTGTGTTTCTGATTTGTTGTGACATCCTTCACCTGTTGCAAAGACACTGACTGTCCCAGTGTTCTATAGTTTGCAGCTTTTGGTCAGAGGCTGACTGGGATTTGTGTTGCAGAAATAACGAATAAGGAAAGAAGAATTTGAGGCATAACTGGAGCAAGACACTGAACCCAGGCAGCCGCTGAACAGAAATTTCAAATGTGCAAAGATATAGGAGGGACTTGGCTCACCAATCACAGTTGAGAAAAGCTCCATTTCTGATGACGAGATTAGAAAGATAACCTAACTGGTGAAATTCTTTGCGAGTAACAGCTCAAATGTATGGGATTTTACAACAGCTTGCACTTATATAGCACCTTTAATGTAGTAATTCACCCCATGGGATCATAATCGGACAAAAATTAACACCAAGCCAAAGAGGGGATATTAGGATGAGAGGCTTTTTGATCAAGAGGAAAGTTTTAAGAAGGGTCTTAAAAGAGGACAGAGAGTTAGTGTTGGAGAGGTTTAGGGAGGGAATTCCAGAGCAATGGGGTCCAGGCAGTTGAAGGTAGGGCCACCAGTGATAGGACTAAAGGATACACAAAAGGTCAGATTTTGTGGAATGCAGAACCCGGAAGGTTGTATCTCCTGGAGGTTGAAATAGGGAGAGGTGAG
Source organism: Carcharodon carcharias (assembly GCF_017639515.1). Lineage (NCBI taxonomy): Eukaryota > Metazoa > Chordata > Chondrichthyes > Lamniformes > Lamnidae > Carcharodon > Carcharodon carcharias. The sequence goes on from NC_054491.1 coordinate 24,401,621, forward strand.
GCCACGAAGGATTTGAACACAAAGGCCTTGGACGAAGGGACTCCCTGAAATTTGCTGCTGAGTGGCAGTCTTGGAATGTGCCAACTGTGGGCAGCAAACTCGTCTCTGAGTCAGAAGTTATGGGCTCAAGCTCCACGTCAGAGACTTAAGCACAAAACTAAAGTAACATGCCCAATTTCAATATTGCTGGACTGCTGCAGAGATGCCGTGATGTCAAATCAAGACCCTGTCTGCTCTCTCAGGTGGATTTAAAAGATCCCATGGCACTATTTAAAGAGGAGCTGGGGTGTTTGCTCCACTGTCCTGGCCGTTATTTATCCCTCAAACAACATCACAATAAAACAGATTATCTGGTCATTATGACATTGGGAACTTGCTGTGTGCAAATTAGTTGCCATGTTTTCCATGTCACAGCAATTACTATACTTCAAAAAAATTGCTTTATTGGCTGACTTTGATATTCAGGTTGTAAAAGGCGCTATACAAATGCGCGCCTTTGATTTTATGGATAGAATGCTGACTAGGGGAAGGACAAGAGGATGCAGAGTGTCCTAGTCTCTGTGGTGTCTCTCGATTCTATATTGTAAATACTTTCTCTGCTGGCTCAGGTACCAGCAGATAATGCATTATCACATGCAGAACGATGAGTATGCCAAGGTGATTGAGACCTGTGAGCGGTATGGGGAGCAGGAGGCCTGCCTGTGGGAACAAGCACTCGGATACTTTGCACGGAAGGAGGAGGATTGTAAGGAATACATTGGCAGTGTGCTGAGACACATCGACAGGAACAATCTCATGCCTCCTTTGCTGGGTAAGGCTGGGTCTTTTAGTTGTATAATGTTGAGTGGCAGGAGCTGGCTCACCTAACCTTGTGGGTAGAACTGCACTCACTCACTGACTTGATTAAACTTGGAATGTCTTCTGGGTCAGGCTATCCATTTATCCATTTTGAAATATGGTTTCTACAGTTTCCCAGTGGTGAATACTGATTCTCCAGGGACTGCTCCCCCCACCACCACCTTCCCAGCCAATCCGACTCATGAAAGACTGCATCGGCTGTATGGTCTCTACAGAAACTGTTGGTGTCCAATAGAAGACACTGAGTAACCACAAGTGTGGCTCTGGGTCACGGTTAGAACCACTTGCACTGAGTTTAGTTGAAAAAGCCACTCTCACAATTCCGAGTAAAAGGTTATGTGTGTATGTTTGTTTAACAAACACCCACCAACATTCCATAACCAAAGAAATGAAAGACTTGCCCACTCTGATGTTTACCTCACACAGTTTAAAGTTTACATCCACACAGCATATCACAACATGCATCAATGTCACATGATCAGAGCTGATATCTACTACATTTTACCCATTGGGACTTTGATTAGCTACATCTGCTGTCCTGGTTCACCATATGGCCAGTGGTTAATTTATTGGACAACACTGTCCAATAGGAACAGAGAAATAAGTCAGTGGTGCAGAAAAATACTGAATCATGTTCTGCAGACACTGTTCAGTGGTTGGGCTTACCACTGTCAGACAGACAGAAACCAGATTACTTCACCACACCTGTACTTCATAATATTGTGTAGATTTACAATGGATGTAAAGTTTCCTTTATAATCTTAGAAACGCAGGCCTGTGCCCTTTGTTTTCTCGACAGAATGACTGTCTAACCTACTTTACAGTTGTAAGACCATAAATGGGGGGAAATAATTGTACAGTTGGTGGACAAAAAAAAAATCAAGTTTGGGGGAGTGGAGAGTTGCCACTCCCTTCATTTCTGGGGTTCTGCACATTGTCTGTGTACCTTATGTACACAGAATTGTACATACAAACATAGAAATTAGGAGCAGGAGTAGGCCACTGTACAGCACTGAAGGAGGCCATTCAGCCCATTGCACCTTTGCTACTCTGAAAGGGGCTTCCAGTCAGTCCCAATCTCTGCCCCTACTTTTCCTCCTAACTTTTTAAATGTTTTCTTTCAAATATTTATCCACTTTCTTTTTAAAAGCTGTTAAGAGATTCTGCTGCCCCACAAGCAATTCTGTTGTAAGTGTTCATGAATCTGAAGCTTTCTCTGGCCTCCTTCCCCCCCCCTCCCCCCCACAGTTGTACAGACGCTGGCTCATAACTCCACAGCCACACTTTCGGTCATTAAGGATTATCTCATTAACAAGCTGCAGCAGGAAAGTGACCACATTGCTGAGGATGAGCGAAAGATCAAACAATATCGAGAGGAAACCAAAAAAATCCGAGAGGAGATTGAGGAACTAAAAAGCAGGTAAATTAGCAACAAGAGCCAAAACGTTTCTTTGCCTCATTGGGTCAGGGGAGCATGTGGTCCAACCTGTAATTCAACCCCTGACATCCAACACTATTGGGACAACTCGCATGTGTTCATGTTTTGCACATCTTCAGATGCTTCAAGGCGATTTAGACAGGTGGAGTGAGTGGGCAAATACATGGCTGATGCGGGATAATGTGATAAGCGTGAAGTTATCCACTTCGGTAGGAAAAACAGAATGGCAGAATATTATTTAAATGCTGATAGATTGGGAAATGTTGCTATACAAAGGGACCTGTGTGTTCTTGTACACCAGTCACTGAAAACAAGCACGCAGTTGCAGCAAGCAGCTAAGAAGGCAAATGGTATGTTGACCTTCGTTGCGAGAGGACTTGAGTACAGGAGCAAAGATGACTTACTGCAGCTGTACAGGGCCTTGGTGAGACCACACCTGAAGTAGTAAGTGCAGTTTTGGTCTCCATACCTAAGAAAGGATATATTTCCCATAGAGGGAGTGCAGCGAATGTTCACCAGACTTGACCACCAGGGCTGGACAGACGGGATGCAGGGATGATCTTCCCTCTGGCTGGGGGAGTTCTAGGAGAAGGGATCACAGTCTCGGAATACAGGGTAGGCCATTCAGGATTGAGATGGGGAGAAATTTTTTCACTCAGTGGTTGGGGAACCTGTGGAATTCTGTATCACAGAAGGCAGTGTAGGCCAAGTCACTGAATATATTTAAGAAGGAAATAGATATCTAAACACTAAATGTGTCAAAGGGTATGGGGAGAGGACAGGAGTATGGCGGTGAGATAGATAATCGGCCATGATCATATTGAATGGTGGAGCAGGCTCGAGGGGCCAAATGGCCTATTCCCCTTATTTTCAATGTTTCTATTTGTTTATTGAATCTTTTGGGGCAGTGAAACTGTCTCAGGGCTGCAGAGGGGTTCAGGACCACCGTGTTCAGGAAGCAGAGGCTCAACTCGAGTTCAGCACTGCTGTGCACAGAGCGGAGTTTCATCCTTCAGCTATGAGCATGATGCAGGGGCTCTCTTTCTCTCTCTAGCTTCCTCATTTTCACTCTTGTTCCTCGCCCTTCTGTATGAAAGATCATGTATAAGCTTCTGCTGAGGATGTTTCTTGAAATCAGCAGACTGCTGCTTTCTGCTTGGAATGCAAGGAGTTACCTTGTTTATGTTTTTCTATTGTCAGTGCCAAGATCTTTCAGAAGCCCAAGTGCAGCATGTGTAACAGTCCCCTGGAACTGCCCTCTGTCCACTTCCTGTGTGGCCACTCCTTCCACCAGCACTGCTTCGAGAGTTATGCAGAACATGACTCCGAGTGTCCGACCTGCATGCCCGAAAACCGGAAAGTCATGGACATGATCCACGCCCAGGAGCAGAAGCAGGATCTTCATGACAAGTTCCAGCACCAGGTAATGGGAAACATATCACATAAGTGGGGCTTGGGGTAACATGTATTTGAGGACTGACAGAGTACTTGACTATGAGGGCCATCGCAGTTGATCCCAATCCTGATCTCTCCTGATATCCAGCCTTGCAGGAATCGATAGTTAGTGATCAGGAACTCTAGTTGCCTCCCTCCCTTGACCAGGGTCACTGCGGTCAATACAATGTCCCAACTGTGGACCTCGTGAAGATCAGCTAACTGTGTTGACCCATCATTTGGACAGAACCTTCACTCAAAGCCTAGCATTGCTTTGCATTTTGTTTTACTGAGTATATTGTGTTACTGATCCCACACTGTGTCTCTGTCGGTCTAATATCTTATGTTTGCTTCCCAGCTGAAGTGTTCGAAGGATGGATTCTCAGTCATTGCGGATTACTTTGGTCGTGGGGTCTTCAACAAACTGACACTAATCACAGACCCCCTCCCTGGGAGAACAGCCACTGTGAACATTGACGTTGGACTTCAGAGGGACCTGTTGATACACACTAAGAGAACAGCCTAAGGCCAGAACCCAACACCTGCACCTTCATCAAACACTTTTAGTAATTTTTCCTGTGGAACTCCTGCTGTAATGTAGAAGTTACAGAAAGTTTACTTGCTTGGTGACAGAGACTTGATGCAGTGATGAGGTGTTTCTGCATCCGATGTGAATCGGTAAACCCTCAGAGTCACATCTAACTGGATGTGGTTGGCAATAGTATTATAACCATGGATTTAACCTCTGAAGCTCCAGGCACTAGGTTCCAATGACTGGAGAGACAGATCCCTTCAGCTCTATAAGGGATAAGGCTGGCTCCAGCTTTCAATTTGGAGTAACTTAAAATTGTCTGAAAGCACTAGAGAATACACAAGACTGTGTGCAGGGTGTATACTGGCTCGCAAAGCCCTCCGTAAAGGAGCCATGGATCCTGGCAGTTTCCAACTGCGCGCGTCTATTCATGTGCAATACTGGATTATCTTGAGTTTGAAGTTTTATATCATGGGGGTTCTACATGTAGGGTCACCACATAAATGCTGTTTGGTGATGGTGCTGGTGTGAATTGCTTCTCGCATCTCCCTGGTAGTTGACTGGAATACTGGAGAAAATCTTAAAAATCATGACTGAATTGTTACACCAAGAACCTCAGCATTAAACCCCCTTCCTCCAATCACTGTCTGAGCAGCTGAAAGAGAGCCACAGTACCACCTTCAGGAAAAGATCCTGTCTGATTTTTCTCTATCTGGCAACGTTGGGGGAGTGAAAATTGTATTCTGCACCTCTATCCATCAGCCTTAAATGCCTGATTGTAGCCCTCGTGTATCTCTCCAGGAGACAGGAGGGTACAGCCCCGATGATTGTCATCCTCTATGGTGCTGCATAAGGAGTTTAATTGCTTTTAGGATTTGGCTGCGTGTGTCAGTTCAGAGGCCGATTTCACACCTTGACTTGTACAGCTCCCTGATCAGGATCCTTCCCCAGTCCTTTGATGTGTCTACTCCCTATTCTTGCATTCTCTGCTATTCTGCCTGGTCTTTGATGTCTCAGTGATAGATTGTATTTATGTATAGCTGAAAAATAACCTCCTGAATTTGAAAATGTAAATAAAGAATATTGCAGCACTCGAATTGCTGTTCATTGATCATTATTATCTGCATGGATAAATCTAACAACAACAAGTGCATTTATAAAAACTTCCCGAAGTGTTTCACAGGAAAGTTATCCAACAAAATTTGAGACTGAGTCACATAAGGAAATATTAGGTGACCAAAAGCTTGTTCAGAGGGGTAGGTTTTAAGGAATATCTTAAAAGGTGGAGATGTTTAGGGAGAGAATTCCAAAGCTTAGGGCCTAGACAGCTGAAGGCATAGCCATCAGTGGTGTGGAGTAATTAAAATCATGGATGCTCAAGAGGCCAGAATCGAAGGCGTGCAGAGATTTTGGAGGCAGGTTGTTACAGGACTGGATGAGGTTACAGAGATAGGCTGTAAGTTCCTCTCCAGTTTGAGTGGGTATATTCCATGACTGGACTAAAGCTTCAGGACTACTTGGTCTCCAAGCTCTCGGAGTTAGCTAATCACAGTGCTCTATTTGAACTCTCATCTGATCACAGCGACCAGACTGGAGAAATATGTGAAGTTAGATGCCTGGTTTGAGCAGGAGAAGGCTCAGATGTGATATCTTTCAGTTAATTTGGGACCTGCTGACATTGCAGTCATGTACGTACAAAATGGCCATTTCGGTGGGTAGCAGAGACCAACCTGAACATGTTTACCCAGAATTTAGGAACCATGTTAACCTCCAGGTCAGCTCTGCAGTCACAATAGTGAACAAAAGTATTCTTTAATGAGCTGGAGCAATTAAGTGAGACAGGCCTTTCTGAAGACTTAAAATGAAGATCTGAACTTGTGCCTCGTATTTTGCCAGAGATTTATCACAAAGATTTGGGAAGTCTTATTCCTAGGAACCATGCAAAAACATATTGAGAAAGAGCTTCCATTTCTATATCGCCGTTCACGACTTTAGGGTGCCCAAAGTTTTACAGCCAATTAAATATTTTTGAATTGTAGTCACTATTATAATGTAAGAAACTGGGCAGTCAATTTGTGCACAGCAAGTTTGCATAAACCACAGTAAAATAAGTAAGATAAAATGTGACCCGTGAAACTAAGTGATCTGAATGCATCCCGTTTTTAATGTGCAAACAATTTGCAGTAGCTATAGTTGCAGATAAGTTAATCTCCTGCAGGTAACGCAGCTGCGGGAGGACCACAGTGGGAGCTGGCACCGCGGTCTTCTCTTGATTTATCTTACACTTGTCGAAGGGAGGAGCGTGGGTCTAGAGGAGGGACTTGCGCATGCGCGCTCATGCCCGGGCCGGCTTCATGGCGGAGTCGGACGCTGAGGGAGCGAAGGTAACCATAGCAACGCGGCCTAAAGGCTGGAGTCGCCTGGCTGCAAATCTGGCTTCTCGGAGCTGCGTGATTGACTGTAGGCTGCTCAGCGTTAGGCGGGGGGAATGAGGGGAGGCGATCAGGTAACCCGGGGTTGTTACTGCGCACAGCAAGATCCCACAATGAGCGACCGGTTACTGGGTGTTGGTTGAGGGAGGAATGTTGGTCAGGACACCGGATTAATGAGCCCGCAGCCAGAGAAGTGTTGTGCTGTTACACTCTGTGGCTGAGGAATTAGAAGCCGCTATTGTCAGCGTGTCGCCAATAGCAGAAACAATGTTGTCACTGATTTATTATAGATAATTGTGTGGGATTTTTAACATCCACCTGAAGGGGACAGACAGCGTTAACGCCTCCAAAACCGCACCCCCCCCCCCCCCCCCCAGGACAGTGTGGCACTCCCTCAGCGTCGACCCTCCAACAGCACGGCACTCCCTCGGCATTGACCCTCCAACAGCGCGGCACTCCCTCAGCGCTGACCCCCCGACAGCGTAGCACTCCCTCGGTGCCAACCCTCCGACAGTGCCGTGCTCCCTCAGCGCTGACCCCCACCCCCCCGTCGGACAGTGCAGCACTCCCTTAATACTGATCCTCCAACAGTGTGATTCTCCCTCAGTACTGACCATTCGACAGTGCAGCAGTCCCTCTATACTGCACCGGGGAGAATCAGACTAGATTTTGTGCCCAAGTCCCAGAAATGAGGCTTGAACCCAAAGCTGCCAACTCAGATGCGAGAGTGCTACCCACTGGGCCATGACTGACACTTGAAACCCACAGCAAGTGGTTAGGAAAATTGTTGTTATTTGAAAGCTGTACCAGAAATAGTGCGGGAATATATGTAGGATTTACCAAGTGAAATGGATAAATATTTTAAAAATAAAAAATTTGAAAGGGTGTAAGGAAAGGACAGGGGAATGTCACAAATCGCAGATCTGTTTTCTGAATACAGTACTTTCTATGGCACTACTCAGATGAGGCTGTTCTCCTGGTGACCTGACCAGGATTCTCTCGTTCAACAAACAACACCAAAACACATTAACTCTTCATTTATTTCATTGGTATATATGGAATCTTGCTGTACGCAAGGCAAATTGTGTGCTTGCCTACATAACAGTGCCAGCATGTCAGTGTAATCCCTTTTCAATTTTGTGCTTTGGGACGTTTCTGACAAATATGATAAGTCAGTCTGTAAATAATTTTCTTTTTATGACAGACTGAATGTAAATCCTTTCCAGTGATGTACCATGACTTCTGGTTTTGCTGATATCCAGGCTGTTTGCATGTGAGCGAACCTGTATGTGGTAAACCTCCTGCTGGATTCATGTTGGTAACTCTCTATTTCCTCCTCTCAAGTGTCGAGCCCTGATTCAGTTCTGACCCACACATGTCTCTCATCCAAGTGGCCATGCTTCATGTGTTAACCTAGCCTGTGAGCGAAAATTCAATTGTGGGAGCTATCACAGCTGAATTCAATGACATCCTCAGCAGATGTTTCCAGACTCTTCCCAGCATGAGATACTGGATGACGATCGGGGATTTTATCCTTGCCAATGTTTTTCACCCTGTTGTTTAGTCCAAGGATGTTTACTTTTTAAAACATCACAAAAGACTTATTTGCTTCGTTATTTGAAACCAGTTATTTCATTTAAATTAAAAGAACCTTTCAATTTGTTTTCAGACAAAGCTTGTTACTAATCAACCATATGATGAAAGTCTGGATGTGAATGATTCTGAAGAGGTAGCAAGCATCTACACTCCATCCCCAAGACAGCCTGGTAAGTCCCAGTTGAAGGAAGCACGTGGTCCAAGGGAGGGAGAGAGAGAGGAGGGCACACAGGCAGGAGAGGTTACATACTGATGATTACAGATGGTAGTATTACATGAAGAGTAACACGTAAACTAACATGATATAACATGGCAAATGTGACAAGTTGATGAGGTAAATCATCACAAAGTCACAAGTGCAGGTATCAATGAAATTCATTGCTGACGGTAATTTATTTTGTTCATGATGGCTCTAGTTTGTTTCCGACCGAATAAACAAAATACATGTTGGCTGAAACCACTTGTATTTGTGTCTTGATATAATCTGTAATATTTGCCCCTTGTCTTGCAAAGGCAATGATTCCTGAAGGAGGTACAGTTCCAGGGACACAGTGCTCTCCACGTTATTACCCAAATATTACCCAAATAGCTGTTATGTGAGAAAGTTGTTATTCACAGTGGGAGGTAACACAGAAGCCAAATTCCATTCTCTCTCAATCTCCTGCACACATAATTGCTTTGACAGAAATCACTGGTTAATGATCCAGAGTGGGAACTATTGTGGATATTCTCCTTTAGCAAGGATTCCAAATCCACCTTTAGCTTCCCTTGCTATTCCCTAGTGAAGACCTGCTAACTCAGCACACCCTCGGCATTGAACCTGATAGCTTCTTGTTTCGTGTTACTCACTGAGGCATCAGAATATTGTGTTACATTCCAGAATATAACAGTGTGAGTTGAGCTCAGTGGTGCCAAGATGCTTGGACCTTCAGGTATTTGACACCCAGGTCCTGCCGTTATTCTGAAGTGCTGAGCCCATGTCACTGCAAGCATCCAGTGAATATCGAGCTCTGCCTCTCTATAAACTGGTATGCAGCATTTCAATTTGTTTCACAGGCCTCACAGTCATTGCATTGTAAGGTCTTGAGCTGGAAAAATAGGTCATCCTCCTCCAGAATAACTCTCAGCCCTTTACAAGATCTGCAAGATAACAGTTTTATTTCAACCTACTGCCCCACTCATCAAATGCTTTGGTAGGAATAGAATGGCTCTGCCTCACTGGTGTGTATTGCTGAGGTCTGCGAAGAAGCCTGAACTGGTCTTGTATCATTGGCATTTGGTTCTGTTCAGGCTGTGCTTGACAAATTACTGATCTGGAGCCGCAGATGGGTGTGTACTCAGAACCTAACTGTGAAGCATTGTGGAATTTATCCCTTCTTCTTAAAGTAACCCTGTATTGAACCAATATTGAAACCTCTTTGTCTGCACTACAGTAGAAATAAGAGCACTATTTACACATGTAATGTATAATATGAGTCTGTTGTATGCTTATAGCCAGTGTCAGTTTGGATCCAGACTCGAAGCAAAAGAAAATATTTTCTGAAATTTCATCCTGTTTGCTTTTAGCTGATCAGAGATCAAACCGTTCCCAGACCAGGCTCATGGCAGATAACAGCAGCGATGAGTATGAGGAGGAGAACAGTAAGATAACATCCACTGAGGTAATGCATATATTCATCACAATTACGCACGTCAGGATCTGCATGCAAAACTATCTGCAGTGATACACTACCACTACACAAGAGAAAAGTACAACTCTGAGGTGATATCACCTGGGCTGTACTCAAATCCATGCACACTGTTGTGGAGTATTTCAAACCAACACTGAACACGGTCTTTCGTTCAAACATCAAGCAGCCTTTATTTTTATACCAGTGGAGAGACAATCTCTACTGATAAACTAGGAGACTTCTCCAACAATACAGAGTTTCAAGCAGTTTATATACTTTTCTAATTGCTTTACAATCACAGTGCAGCCTACAACAGGACTGACACCTTTAAGAAGGACTGGAATTTAGGACATCACAACAATGACACAGGATAACCACCATCATGTAATCTAATTAAGAAATGGAGGAGGCGATTGTCACAGCCAAATGGCCCCAGACAACAGCCATTCACGTCCATTTTGCTTTTATCCATTCACCCCTGTCACGGAAGAAGAGAAATTTTTTTACATAATATCAACTTTGGAGCCAGGGACAGCTCATCTTGGTAGGATCCATTGTTTTCAGTTGTGGAAATAACACCAGCATTGAGCAGGTCTGTCCAGAACAGACTTGTTGGATCAAAGTGGATGCCCAAGCACCAATCATCCAGCAAGATGTCCCCAGGAGACGTGTTTGTGATACTTTATAAGCTTAGCATCTGGGAACCATTTTAACCCCATAATTGCTGTAGAGCTTGAAAGCCCCACTTCAACACTCTGCTCTTACGCTAACCTGACACAAAACAAGTGTATGCGCACACAAACACCCATTCCTATACCTAACACTACTGGCTTAGATTTGGGTACATGCATGTTTTTAAAATGGATGAGTCTAGTTGAAGGGTTAAAGTCAGAAGCTCAGCACAGCAACAATATTGGGAACAGTAGAATAGAAGCCAAGATAAATCTGCAAATAGCGATAAGACGATAGTTCAGTTTTAAAAGACTATGGAGTGTAGGAAGAAGCATGCGGTGTAATGATTAAGAGGAATATACAATTCTGTGCTGGAAATTGTGTAAGAGAATTGGTGTAGGAACACACTCTGTCTGTCATCCAAGAGCTCAATTTTCAAAGTGCGCCCATACCTGACCTCGTCCTCCACTGGTGATTGAAAAGCCAACCTCAGGTATTTACTTACAGATATCAGTGAGAGTTGTGTGCCTACTTTTCACTGCAGAGTTTATCTTTCATTGGTGTGGTGTTTGCTGCAATTTGCTCCCACCTCCAAGCTCACGCCAAACCTGTCTCACTACTACTTTACACATTATTTTGTGGACCACTGCTGCAGATAATATCCAAAAAGCAGTCACGTGACATCCATCCATCCAACTTTCAGTCCGACCTGGAGAATTTGATTTTTACCTACCTCTTCCACTCTTCAGATTCCAACCACTTCACAAACGCACACAATTTAACTCACTCGCCACTCTAGAAGCTACAATCCTAACTACTACAGCATAACATATCACAATGCTATTGCGTCCTTTGTACTCATCCAGTTATTAAATTCATTGTCACTCCTTGGGTTACTGCTCATTAACTCTCCACATTGGCTGATGAATGGAGCCTCCTACAGCCCTTTTCTGTTCTCAGTGGAGCATCCATTCATATTCAGCATATAAAAAAGAGAGTTTGAAGAAGCTGCCAGGATCTTATACCACACATTTCTGCTGGTGATGTCAGCTCCTGGGAGTGGGCAGATAATCTATGCCCAATTACAGGAAGAACCTCCAGGGAGATTCCTCTCCAAATCCATAAGACAGTTGAGCGGCTTTCAGGAAATTGTATTTTCCTGTGATGCTTTACTTGGTCCCTCATCAATCATTCCAGTGGTCTCTTCCCTCAGGGACCTTACAGGCTCCTTATAGGAATTTAGTAGATCCATGCTGACTGCAACTACCGATACATGAAGTGTCCGACCAGCTGTAGCTTCTCTGTCTTAGCATGGAAACTGGTTTATTGTAAATTCACCAAGCAGTTCAGCCTGGTGTCCTTGAGTGTCCTAGGCCCAACCATTTTCAGCTGCTTCATCAATGACCTTCCCTCCATCATAAGGCCTGAAATGGAGAAATTTGTGGATGATTGCACCATTCAGCACCATTCCCAACTTAGATACTGAAGCAGTCTGTGTCCATATGGAGCAAGACCTGGACAACATTCGGGCTTGGGCTGATAACTGGCAAGTAACATTTGTGCCACACAAGTGCCAGGCAAAGACCATCTCCAACAAGAGAGAATCTAACCATCTCCCCCTGGCATTCAATGGCATTACCATCGCTGAATTCCCCACTATCAACATCCTGGGCATTACAATTGACCAGAAGTTGAACTGGACTAGCTATGTAGTATTGTGGCTACAAGAGTAGGCCAGAGACTGGGAATTCCGAGGCGAGTAACTCACCTGATTCTCCAAAGCCTGATCACTATCCACGAGGCATGTCAACAGTGTGATGGAATACTCTGCACTTGCCTGGAAGAGTGCAGCTCCCACAACACTCATGACACCATTCAGGACAAAACAGCTTTCTTGATTGGCACCCCATCAACTACTTTAAACACTCATTCCCTCCACCACCCCTGCACAGTGACAGCAGTGTGTATCATTTACAAGATGCACTGCAGCAACTCAGCAAGGCTCCTTCAACAGCGCCCTTCAAGCCCATGACCTCGACCACCTAGAAGGACAAGGGCAGCAAATGCATGGGAACACCACCCTCCATTCCCCTCCAAGCCACATACCATCCTGATTTGGAACTATATTGCCGTTCCTTCACTGTGGCTGGGTCAGAATCCTGTAACTCCCTTCCTAACAGCACTTAGACTGCAGCGGTACAAGAAGTACCACCACTTTCTCAAGGGCAATTAGGGATGGGCAATAAATGCTGGCCTAGCCAGCGATATCCAACATCCTATGAATTTTTTAAAAAGCTGCTTTAGACCTTGAATTAAGCCCTGCTGTCTGTCAAGGTCCCAGGTTCAGTCCTCATCCTGAGTTAACTTGTCTAAGTTGGGACTGTAGTGGTGTTGCTAAAAATGACCTTGGTATCCTTTGGATTCGAGTAAAAGAGCAATCAGCGAGGCTCCCACTCCTGACCAATTACTTCAAGTTCTGGAAATTGTTGGGTTTAACTATCAGAAGTGACTACTTGGCGTCTCTCAACATGCCTGCGGACATTTGCAACCAGAAATGATCACTGGCTGTAGTACTAAAGGGCTACTGAAGAAGGCAGTAGACAGAGTCTCTCAAGAAAATAAAGTTCCGCTGCAGAGGAAGAGGCATGGGCTCAGCAGCAAGCAGGTTCTGTACATTCGCTGAATGAAAGGGGGAACTCAACAGACTCAAAAGCTCTGTCTCAATTTGAGTTCCTTCTGTTCGTTCCAGAGAGGTAGAAATTGGCATTGTGCCTCGTCCTTCTTGGATTTGTACTCTTGTCAGCTGATCACAGCAATCATGCAGATTCTCAGATAACTTGGTAGGGAAAGGATTGCCCTGTCCAAAACTGAGCCCAAATGACTAGAAGGACCTCAGATTAGATTTATGTAAAATTAGCTGATCTCAGTTAATGTGGTCCATTTGGCTAAATGTTGACAGAGACGAGAGCAACCAGCCAAGGTTATTTTTATTCATTTACGGGATGTGGGAGTTGCTGGCTAGGCCAATGTTTATTGCCCATCCCTAATTGCCTTTGAGCAGGTGGTAGTGAACTGCCTTCTCGAACTGCTACAGTCCTTGTGAAGTAGGTATTCCCACAGTGCTGTTAGGGAGGGAGTTCCAGGACTTTGACCTAGTGAAAGTGAAGGAACGGCGATATATTTCCAAGTCAGGATAGTGAGTGGCTTGGAGGGGAACTACCAGGTGGTGGTGTTCCCATGTACCTATTGCCCTTGTCCTTTTAGATGGTAGTGGTCGTGGGTTTGGAAGGTGCTGCCTCAGTAGCCTTGTTGAGTTTCTGCAGTGCATCTTGTAGATAGTACACACTGCTGCCACTGTTCATTGGTGGTGGAGGGAGTGAATGTTTGTGGAAGGGATGCCAATCAAGCGGGTCGTTTGTCCTGGATGGTGTCAAGTTTCTTGAGTACTGTTGGAGCTGCACTCATTCAGGAAAGTGGACAGTATTCCATCAACTCCTGACTTGTGCCTTGTAGATGGTGGACAGGTTTTGGGGAGTCAGGAGGTGAGTTACTCGCCATAAGATTCCTAGTCTGTGACCTGCTCTTGTAGACACAGTATTTATATGTTAGTCCAGTTCAATTTCTGGTCAATGGTAATCCCCCAGGATGTTGATAGTGAGGGATTCATTGATGGTAATGCCATTAAACATCAAGGGGCGATGGTTAGATTCTCTCTTGTTGGAGATGGTCATTGCCTGACACTTGTGTGATGTGAATGTTACTTGCCACTTGTCAGCCAAGCCAGGATATTGCCCAGGTCTTACTACATTTGGGCATGGACTGCTTCAGTGTCTGAGCAGTCACGAATGGTGCTGAACATTGTGCAATCATCAGCGAACATCCCCACTTCTGACCTTATGATGGAAGGAAGGTCATGGATGAAGCAGCTGAAGATGGTTGGACTGAGGACACTACCCTGAGGAACTCCTGCAGTGATGTCCTGGAACTGAGATGACTGACCTCCAACAACCACAACCATTTTCCTTTGTCTTAGGCATGACTCCAACCAGCAGAGAGCTTTCTCCCTGATTCCCATTGACTCCAGTTTTACTTGGGCTCCTTGATGCCACACTCGGTCGTCATCATCGTCATCATGATCACTATCCACAGACCCTTTTGCATGTGTGTGGACAGGATCAGGCTCAGCTGTAACTCTCAGGGTCCAACTATTGGCCAAGGTACCAGAATTGGCCAGTTCTTCAGAATTCCCAGAAAGAGTCAGTACCTCTAGTGGAGGGAAAATCAATCAGAGTTCTTCCCACACAGGAAGTACTGAAGTAGAAGGCTTAGCGATGAGGAACTTACACAATCAGCTGAAGTTAATTCTTCTTCAAAATGGGCAATCTGTGTGTTTATTCAACAGGATAAGAAGAAAGGGTCAAAGGCCATGCAGCAGGGGTTTGTGGAAAATGAGGATGAGGAGGATGATGAAGATTCAGATGATACAGAATCTGATGATGATGATGAGGAGCATGGAGTACCACCAGAAGGGTGAGCCAGAGCAAAAGGTGAAAGGGAAATGAAAGCCAGAGAGCTTGCTCCAAAGGCTTAATTGGTGTAAATGTGGTACATTATTAGGTCGTATGGACCAGAACACTCAGACAAAACTCCTGGTCTGTGTTGATCTAAGATGGAAATTCAACAACAATGTTTTGCACTTAACAGACAGAATGTCTCAAGGCGCGTTATAGAGAAATATTATGAGGAACATGTGCTGAAATATTGGAGAGGATTGGGAAAGGCAACCAAAGACTAGGTGATAAAGATGGGTTGTCAGAAGATGTTTATAAGAGAAACTGGGGCGGAGCAGTGTAGGGCAGGGGTTCCAGAGATGAGGGCCAAGGTGACTGAAAGCTTTGCTACATGTGCCCGGGGAAAGGAGAGAGGCTATTTTCCCTCCTAGCTTCACTGGGTGTACCAACATGTGGACTGCAGTGGTTCAAGATAGCAGCTCATCACCACCTCCTCAATGGCAATTAGGGATTGGCAATAAATGTTTGCCTTGCTAGTGACACCCACATCCTGAGAGTGAATAAAAAAAAATCACATTTGAAGGATGTGGGAGATGTGCAGCCATTTGAAGATGTGGGCAAACATTTTAAATTGGATGTGTCATGGGGAAGCTAGTATGTGTCAGGGAGGATGAGGGTACAGGGGGCAGCATTAGTGTGGGAGAGGTTGTGGTCAGTTGCACTTCAGAGCAATTGGAGTTTATGATTGTTAAAAATAGTTGTAATTTTAAAAAGTATGAACATCTCCATTTATGATGGTCCAGGTAAAAAAGTGCCAATGTCACAAGGCTCAACATCTTGCAGGAAGTTTCACTTAAGAGTCTGAGGAGTCAATGAATTAAAGTATTTTAATGTAGTTCCCACTGTCCATGCTTATCACAGGCAATTACTTATGTCCAGTAAATGATGCCGACCATTTGTCACTCCTTTAAGCATCAATTATAAAGGAGCCACGTAAAGGCACTAAGTGCACCGACTATTTTATGCAGTTGAACACTTATGACTGTTAATTGTATATGATTGAGTATTTAATTCTGTTCAGGTGCTGGGAATTAACTGGAGATCCATTGTGTCATCCTGGAAGATGTCCGGTGGTGGTAAAACTGGAGGCAGAGGGCACACCAAGGCCAAGACTCACTCCTCCAGAGCCAGCCTCCAATTCCCCATCGGCCGCATCAACCAGCTGCTGCACAAGGGTCACTACGCCGAGTTTATCGCAGCTGGAGCCCCCATCTCCCTGGCCACCGTCCTCGAGTACCTCACCGCTGAGATCCTCGAGCTGGCCGGCAACACGGCCCAGGACACCAAGAAGACTCACATCATCCCCTCCACCTGTAGCTTGCCATCCACAATGACCAGGAGCTCAACACGCTACTGGGAGGGGTCACCATAGCCCAGGGCGGGGTCCTGCCCAACATTCAGGCTGTGCTACTGCCCAAGAAAACTGGGCACTCCAGTAAGGTTGGTGCCTGAAGGGGCAAGATCAGAAAAATAGTGGGACAGGTAGATAAGGTGGTTAAGCAGGCATATGGGATTAGCCTTTATTAGCCGAGGCATAGAATATAAGAGCAGGAAGGTTGTGCTGGAACTGTATAAAACAGGCCACAGCTAGAGTATTGCGTGCAGTTATGGAATCCGCATTGTAGGAAGGATGTGATTGCACTAGAGAGAATGCAGAGGAGATTTGCCAGGATGTTGCTTGGGCTGGAGAGTTTTAGTTATGAGGAGAGATTGGATAGGGGTTATTTTCCTTGGAGCAGAGGAGATTGAAGGGGGACATGATTGATGTGTATAAAATTGTGAGGGACATAGATAGGGTAGATAGGAAGGAACTTTTCCCCTTGGCGGAGGGATCAATAACCGGGGGCATAGATTTAAGGTAAGGGGCAGGAGGTTTAGACAGGATGTGAGGAAGAATTTTTTCACTCAGAGGGTGATGGGAATCTGGAACTCACTGCCTGAAAGGGTGGTAGAGGAAGAAACCCTCATAACATTTCAGAAGTATTTGGATGTGCACTTGCGATGCCATGTCATACAAGGCTATGGGCCTAGTGCTGGAAAATGGGATTAGAATAGTTAGGTACTTGTTTGACCAGCGCAGACTCAGTGGGCTGAAGGGCCTTTTTGTGCTATAGACCTCTATGACTCTACACATAGGTGCAGATTCTGAACGCTCCTTCGGGAACCCCAGCTCCTTCGACTTGCACAGAGGGGTTTTCTGCATGGGCTGCTCTTGACTTCACTTCCTTGCCCTCATCAGCTATCTGGGCATGTCGTGACGTTCCGTCCTGCTGTCCGGAGATGGCGGGGGCCCCAGTGGCGGGCCACCTATGTGGGAGTCCTCTCTTTTATCATCGGGGATTTGGCGCGAGGGTGTTGCATGCAGTACAGACGTAGGTTACAATGGTTCACGGACTCCCAGGCCACCTGCCTGTGTTCCATGCATACGTAGATTGTGGGATATTGCATTCCCCTTTTGATTATCTCAGGGAGTTGCTCCTGAAACATTGGCTGAACTTCAGCCCCATGTCCCTTATCTTTGGCCACCAGGTGCAGAGGGAGAGCAGGGATGAGGCAAGACCTCCTCCTAAGCCTGCTCCTGGGCCTGGCAAAGTTGGTCCAGGCAGCGAGCGGTTGAGGGAGTCATGTGGCCTGACTCTTGCCCTCTTCTGCAGCTACGTTCACAGCTGGGTGTCCATGAGGTCTTCCATGATCGCTGGGCACCAGGGGGGCTGGAGTGTTCCAAAAAACAACACTTTGGTTTAATTTGGAAAGGTTCCCTTTAATTTTTTTCCTTTGTTACAGTGCCCCTTTAAGGAGCTGTCAGTTTGTTTAAATTAGTTCATTTGATTAATTGTTCTTAGTTCATAGGTGCTCATAAGAGTATATAGGTGCAGATCCCAGACATTCCCTCGGGAACCCCAGCCCCACTATTTGAACAGTCTCATGGAAACTCCCTCCATGCCTATTCGATCTGCACGGAGGGGTTTCCTGTACAGGCTGCTGCTGCATACCCTTTACTTCCTCGCCCTAATCAAATGCCGGACACACAGTGGCATTTTGCCCTGCCATCTCGACGTGGCAGGGGCCCCAGTTGGAGAGCTCTCCACATGGGTGTCATCCCCTCTACCATTGGGGATTTGGCACAGAGGGTGTTGCACACAGCAGTCCCATACAATCGTGGGTTAACATGGTTCACGGACTCCCGGGCCACCTGTATTTTCTGCGGCTTTGAGGAGTCCATGTTCCATGTGTATATAGGTTGTCAGAGTTTGCAGCCCCTTTTTTAATTAATATTTATTTATAATATAATAATTTGAAGGGGCTGCTGCTCAAATTCTGGTTGCATTTCAGGCCCGCACTTCTGACCTTTGGGTACCCGGTGCAGAGGGGTGCAAGCAAAGCACAGGACTGTCTGCCCCGGACCTGTCCACAGTGGCCATTAATGAGTGCAGGCAGTGAGTGAATCATTTGACCCAACTGCCTGCCACTCTTCCGGGGTTACGTTTGCAGAGTGACCTTGCAGAGGGACCATACGATGTCCACCAGTACACTTCAGGCCTTCCACAACCGGTGGGTGCCACAGGGGCTGGAGTGCAGCATCAGCCATGGGAACATTATTTTAATTTAATTTGATGAGTTTCCTTTAAATTTTTTTTTTCTTTTTGTTATAGTGCCCCTTTAAGGGGCTGTTAATTTGTTTATTAGTTAATTTGTTAACTAGCTCTTTTTTATTATTGGCTACTCAAAAGAGTATATAGGTTCAGATCCTGAACCCTCCTGCTGGAACCCCAGCCCCACAGACTCTGCTTCCTCAGCCTTTTAAGGAAGAGAGTTCCAAAGACTCACAACCCTTTGAGGGAAAAAAAAATTCTCCTCACCTTAAATGGATGGCCCCTTATTTTTAAACAGTGACCCCCAGTTCTAGATTCTGCCACAAGAGGAAACACCTTTTCCACATCCACTGTGTCAACACCTCTCAGCATCTTATGTGTTTCAATCAAGTCACCCAAATTCTTCTAAACTCCAGCAGATACAAGCCTAGCCTGTCCAACCTTTCCTCGTAAGATGATCCGCCCATTCCAGGTATTAGTCTAGTAAACTTCTCTGAACTGCTTCCAATGCAGTTACATCTTTCCTTAAATAAGGTGACCAATACTGTACACAGCACTACAGATGTGATATCACCAGTGCCCTGTATAACTGAAGTATAACCTCTCTACTTTTTATTCAGTTTCCCTCACAATGAACAATCACATTCTATCAGCCTTCCTACTTAACTTGCTGTACCTGCATACTAGCCATTTGCGATTCATGCACTAGGACACCCAGATCCCCGTGCATTTCAGAGCTCTGCAATCTCTTACCATTTAGATAATATGCTTTTTTATTCTTCATTCTAAATTGGACAAATTCACCTTTTCCCACATTAAACTCCAATAGTCAGATCTTTGCCCACTCCCTTAACCTTATCCCTTGGTAGCCTTCTTATTTCCTCTTTACAACTTACTTTCCTACCTATCTTTGTGTCATCAGCAAATTTAGCAATCTTAACTTTGATCCCTTCATCCAATCATTTATATAAATTGTACAAAGTTGAGGCCCCAGCACTGCCTCCTATGACGCACCAGTCATGACATCTTGTCAACCAGAAAACAACTCATTTGTGTCTACTCTCTGTTGCCTATTAGCTAGTCAATCTTCTATCCATGCCAATATGTTACCCCCTACACCATGAGCTTTTATTTTCCACAATAACCTTTGGTGTGGCACCTTACCAAATACCTTCTGGAATTCTAAATACAGTGCATCCACCAGATCCCCTTTATCCACAGCACATTGTCCTAGGCCCAACCATCTTCAGCTGCTTCATCAATGACTTCCTTCCATCATAAGGTCAGAAATGGGGATGTCGCTGATGATTGCACAATGTTCAGCACCATTCACAACTCCTCAGATACTGAAGCAGTCCATGTCCAAATATAGCAAGACCTGGACAATATCCAGGCTTGGGCTGGCAAGTGGCAAGTAACATTCATGCTACACAAGCGTCAGGCAATGACCATTTCCATCAAGAAAGAATCCAACCATCGCACCTTGATGTTCAATGACATTACCATCACTGAATACCCCACTATCAACATCCTGGGGGTTACCATTGACCAGAAACTGAACTGGACCAGCCATATAAATACTATGACTACAAGAGCAGATCAGAGGCTAGGAATTGTGCGAGAAGTAACTCACCTTCTGACTCCCCAAAGCCTGTCCACCATCTACAAAGCACAAGTCAGGACTGTGATGGAATACTCCCCACTTGCCTGGATGAGTGCAGCTCCCACAACACTGAAGGAGCTGGACACCGTCCAGGACAAAGAATCCACTTGATTGGCGCCATATCCACAAACATTCACTCCCTCCACCACCGATGCACAGTAGCAGCAGGGTGTACCATCTATAAGCTGCACTGCAGGAACTCACGAAGCCTTCTTAGCACCTTCCAAACCCACGACCAGTACCACCTAGAAGGGCAAGAGCAGCAGATAGACAGGAACACCGCCATCTGGAAGTTCCCCTCTAAGTCATTCACCATCCTGACTTGGAAATATATCACCATTCCTTCACTGTCGCTGGGCCAAAATCCTGGAACTCCCTTTCTAATAGCACTATAGGTGTACCTACACCACATGGACTGCAGTGGTTCAAGATGGCAGCTCACCACCACCTTCTGAAGGACAACTAGGGATGGGCAATAAATGCTGGCCCAGCCAGCGAAGCCCACATCCCATGAATTAATAAAAAAATAAACATGTTATTTCTTCAAAGAACTCCAATAAATTCATTAAACATGATTTCCCTCTCACAAAACCATGTTGACTCTGCCTAATTACCTTGAATTTATCCAAGTGCCCTGCTATAACATTTTTAATAATAGCTTCTACCATTTTCCCTATGGCAGATGTTAAGCTAACTGGCCTGTAGTTTCTTGCTTTCTGTCATCTCCCTTTTTGAATGAAGGAGTTACATTTGCTATTTTCCAATCTAGTGGGACCTTTTCCAAACCTAAGGAATTTTGGAAAATTAAAACCAATGTATAAACCAACTCACTAGGCACTTCTTTTAAGAACCTAGGATGGAGTCCATCAAGACCTGGGGAATTGTCATCCGGCAGCTCCAATAATTTGCTCAGTGCCACTTCAGTGGTGATTGTAATTTTCTTGAGTTCCTCCCTTCTTCCATTCCCTGATTTACAGCTACTTCTAGGATGTTACTTGTATCCTCTATAGTGAAGACCAGTGCAAAATATCTGTTCAATTCATCTATCATCTCCTTACTTTCCATTATTAATTCAACAGACTCACTTTCTGTAGGACCGACATTCACTTTTCAGAGGACCTCCTTGTTAATCCGCTCCTGAGTCTGGCCAAAGTGGCCCTTAACAGATCCAGGCAACAGGTGGTTGAGGGGATTGCCTGTTCCTCTTCTGTGTTTATGTCTGCGCCCAGGTGCTCTTGGATAGGGAGCACATTGCTTGCACCTGTGTGTTTGAGGCCTCCTGCGACCAGTGAGCACCACAGGGGCTGGAGTGCATCATAAGCCCCCAAAATGTTACTTCAATTTAAAACTTGATAAGGTTCCTTTAAGTTTTGATTTTTGTTACAGTGCCATTTTAAGGGGCTGTTAATTAGTTTTAGTTCATTAGTGAATTAGTTTATTGTTTCACTGTTGTACTCAAGAGTATATAGGTGCAGCCCCCAAAATGTTATTTTAATTTAATAAGTTTGAGTTATAATTTTGTTTTTGTTACAGTGCCCCTTTAAAGCACTGATCATTGTTCATTTGTTTTGTTGGTGTACTTAAAAGCATATACAGGTACAAATTGAAACTGGCTTTTGGGTTAGGTAGTGTATATCTGTAATGTATATTTCTGTAAATTAAAAAGTTATGAAGTGTGTAAAGATTATGCTCCATTTCTAACCTTCACCACCTGGCTTTCTGCATTAGAACACTAACTTTTCAAGTGCTCATTTCAGGCAAAGTCCGCTTTAATCAGCTGTTCACACTTAAATACAGGAATTATTACTGTAACCTGTTATGATTTTACTGTGCATCACGTACAAATCATGTTAGCACAAAAGTGTTCACTATGTACAGTTGGGGATTGTACTCGATTACTGACTGTAGAGACCACTATGGCTTTGTTCCAGAGCTCTTGACGTTAGAAGCTGCAAGTGACAGGATTTTGGGGCTGATTTTCTGGTCTGCTGTCAGTATTTCCAGTGAGGCGGGTTTTTTTTTGGGCCCATTTACAGTTTCACTAGAGAAAGTTGTCCAGTGTTCTCCGTGTTGCTGACACATTTTCTGAGATCTTCTAATCTGATTTTCTGAGTTAGCACTGATGTTAACCTGTTTAAAATAACAGGCTTATTGCCAGCTTTTATACCTTTTGTTTTAAATAATCCCCTTGGGTTTGTTGGCACTGAGCACAATATTTAGATCTCTTATCCACTGTGTGATTTATCTGCACAAAGGGCAGCAGGAGCAAGACCCAGGGGCTGAACAGAGAGCTTTGTTGCTGTATGCTTCCTGTACAAGGTGCAGCAGGTGGATTGAACACACACTGTATCAGACTAATACAAATTAACAGGCACTTTATTATGCCAGGGATAAGAAACTCTCATCAAAGGATGAGATATGAGATACAGGACTGTTTTCACCAAGGAGGGAGGTTTTTAATGTTAAAAGGATTTTAATAAGATCTTTAGAGAAAGACTTTTCCTCTAGTCCTTGAGTTTTGTTCTTTTGACAGACTGTCACCCTTTTGTTTAGCAGTTTTACTGAGATACCATTTAAATATGATACCATCTACTCAATTACTTGTTTAATGTCAGATCCAGGTATTGCTGTTAGAATAAGAGGCTGAATCACTACCCACAATCTAGAATGTTCTGTCTCTTTCAGTGCATATGATCCTGCAGATTATGAGCATCTTCCCACCTCCACTGAGATAAAGGAGCTCTTCCAGTATATTACAAGGTAATAGTCAGCCAATAATTTATTTCATCTGGATCGCTGTGTTTCTGTTGGTGCTTTTATATTCCAGCGATAGTTTTGAGAGAATTGTCCTATGGCAGACCCTCAGTGACAGTCTCCCCCAATTTACATTCCCAACTGCCTCTCATTCCCAACAGGTGCCAGGCAGAAGGAGCTGGTGAATCCAATGGTTGCTCCTGAGATTCATGCAAAAATGGATATTTCACTTCAGAACAAGCTGGCAGTTTTATATTAACAACTACACAGCAGCAGCAGATGGCTGACTTACTGTGTACCGGAAAAGCATGTACCTAACTCACTATGTAGCTGTACAGCATGTACCTAATTCACTGTGTCCCTGTACAGCATGTTCCTAATTCAGTGTGTCCCGGTACAACATGTACCTAATTCACAGTGTCCCTGTAAAAATGTACCTAATTCACTGTGTCCCTGTACAACATGTACCTAATTCACTGTGCAACTGTACAGCATATACCTAATTCACTGTGTACCTGTACAACATGTACCTAATTCACTGTGTACCTGTACAACATGTACCTAATTCACTTGTGTACCTGTACATGTTTCTGACTCATGCTGAGAAGAGGGCAGGTTTTTATCATGGAGAGGGGAAGGTATTCAGCAAGAGAGTCACCTTGAGGAAGTTATGCACCTCTCAGCAGCTCGTTAGAAGATGTGATTTTACCCCTACATTGAATTGTTTGTCTTCACAGAATCGCACGTTGCAGAAGAGGCCCTTTGGCCCATTGAGTCTGCACCAGCACATGAGAAATACCTGACCTACCTACCTAATCCCATTTACCAGCACTTGGCCCATAGCCTTGAATGTTATGACGTACCAAATGCTCATCCAGGTACTTTTTAAAGGATGTGAGGCAACCCTCCTCCACCACCCTCCCAGGCTCTTGACTTTGCTGAGACGGAGGGGAGGAATTTCTCTTTAAAAAGAGGCGGAAAAGTCCCTGGGATCCTTTAAAAGAAGAAAAAGATTAGGAATGAAATGGACAGGATTGATATGGAGAAAATGTTTCCACCAGGAGAATCCAAAACTAGAGGCCATCCATCAATACAAAATGGTGACTGATAAATCCAATAGGGAAATAGGAGAAATTTCTTTACTCGGTGAGTGGTTAAAATGTAGAATTCACTACCACAGACAGTGGTTGAGGCAGATACCTTAGATACTGGAAACTAAATGAGTACATGAGAGATTAAGGAATAGAAAGATTTGCTGAGAGCTGAGGTAAGATGGATGAAACGTGATGATTCGGATGGGGTATAAACGGCTGCACAGACTAGATTGGACCAAAAGGCCTGTGTTTTTGCTGTTTATTTTATTAATTCTATATATTATCTAGCTTCCCCTTAAATGCATCTATTCAACAAGTGCTGACAAGTGGTTGTATATTTGAGTATGTTTGTCGTTGTGTGTGACAGATACACTCCACAGTCCATCGAGCTGGACCACAAACTGAAGCCGTTCATTCCTGACTTCATTCCTTCAGTGGGTGATATCGATGCCTTTTTGAAGGTACAGAAGTTAAATATTATATAATTACAATACGTAGTTTCCTCTTCTTGATTCTTGCTTTCCCAGCCTTAATTTTACGTTTTAATTTGTCATTCAATCTATTCTGACTCTTTTTTCCTCTTAATGCTTCTGATGAGCTATTGTCTGTTCCACATGTCACAGAAATGCATCAAACCAGGAAGAGCGATTGACAAACTAGTTAACTGAAGAACATGCATTCAGAGTCTGGGCCACATAGACAACAGTAAACATAGAACCATAGATATCTTTCGCACATTAAGGGTTTGAACTGTTTACTGATTTCAGCCCTACTAGCACACCAGAGATTGATAAAAAATTGTGTTGTGAACGTTTATCACTATGATTTCTCAGATTGGTTGAGTTATTTCCCATGTGACCTGCAGGTACCTCGTCCTGATGGGAAACCTGACAACCTGGGCCTGATCCCATTGGATGAACCTTGTGCGAAACAATCAGATCCAACTGTACTGTCACTGTGGCTGACAGAGAATTCGAAACAGCACAGTATCACGGTAAAGGGATAGACAGTTAACAGATGTGACACAGCCTCTGCTGGGATCTAGTGCTGTAGTAACATTATTGATTAACCAAACCGCCAAAAACCAGCTCGCTGCTCTCTCTAGGAATTCAGTAGAGTGTAATGGAAAGGGGGTGAAATTTCTACAGCACATCTGTTAAACTGAGAAAAATATCCAGCAGCATAATTCTAGATTCCATCCTTGTAGATTTGTGTCTTGAGAGAGTATTTTGGACTTTAGGGTAATGTCACTGCGGTTACAAGACTAGGAGTCTCAATCTCCCAAAAAGCTGCTGATGTTGGGGGTCAGTTAAAAATTTCAAAACCAAGATTAATAGATTTTTGTTAGACAAGAGTATTAAGGGTAACAGGACCAAGATCGGGTAGCTGGAGTTAAGGTACAGATCAGCCATAATCTAACTGAATGGTGGAACAGGCTGGAAGGGCCGAATGGCTGCCTCCTGTTGATATGTTCCTCAGGGTAGTGTCCTAGGCCCAACCATCTTCAGCTGCTTCATCAATGACCTACCTTCCATCATAAGGTCGGAAGTGGGGATGTTTGCTGATGATTGCACAACCTTCAGCACCATTCGCGACTCCACTGATGCTGAATCAGTCCATTACCAAATGCAGCAAGAGCTGGACAATATCCAGTCATGG
The DNA here is from genome assembly GCF_017639515.1 of Carcharodon carcharias. Classification (NCBI taxonomy): domain Eukaryota; kingdom Metazoa; phylum Chordata; class Chondrichthyes; order Lamniformes; family Lamnidae; genus Carcharodon; species Carcharodon carcharias. The sequence goes on from NC_054491.1 coordinate 24,427,587, forward strand.
GCTGACAAGTGGCAAGTAACATTCGCGCCACACAAGTGCCAGACAATGACCATGTCCAACAAGAGAGAATCTAACCATCGCCCCTTGACATTCAATGGCATTACCATTGCTGAATTCCCCCACTATCAACATCCTGGGGGGTTACCATTGACAAGAAACTTAACTGGACTAGCCATATAAATACAGTGGCTACAAGAGCAGGTCAGAGGCTAGGAATCGTGCAGCAAGTAACTTACCTCCTGACTCCCCAAATCCTGTCCACCATCTACAAGGCACAAGTCAGGAGTGTAACGGAATACTCTCCACTTGCCTGGATGAGTGCAGCTCCCATAACACTCAAGAAGCTTGACACCATCCAGGGTAAAGCAGCCTGCTTGACTGGCACTCCATCCACAAACATTCACTCCCACCACCACTGACACACAGTGGCAGAGCAGTGTGTACCATCTACAAGATACACTGCAGGAACTCACGAAGCCTTCTTAGACAGCACCTTCCAAACCCTGGCCACTACCATCTAGAAGGACAACAGCAGCAGACAGATGGGAACACCACTACCTGGAAGTTCCCTGCCAAGCCATGCGCCATCTGACTTGGAAATTTATCACCGTTCCTTTACTGTCGCTGGGTCAAATTCCAGGAATTCCCACCCTAAACACTGTGGGTGTACCTACACCACATGGACTTTAGCAGTTCAAGAAGGCAACTCACCACCACCTTCTCAGGGGCAATTGAGGATGGTTAATAAAAACTGGCCCAGCCAGTAATGCCCACACACCATGAATGAATTTTTTAAAATGTGGGAGTAATTTGAGATGAATTTAGAGCATCTTGCAAAAATTGTAATTTTTCCTTTAATGATGGTGTAATTAAAATCAGGGGTGCACAAGGAGCCAGAATTGAAGCAGTGTCAATTTCTCAGAATATCATAAGGTTGGAAGAGGTGCAAAGACAGAGAGGCAAGGCCATGGAGGGATTTGAAAACAAGGTTGGGAATTTTAAATTTGAGTTACAATTCAGTGACTTGGAGAGGAGGGAAGGAAAATGGAGGTTTGTAATTGTGTCTGTGTCTAGGTCCAAGGAGTTATTCCTCTTAAGCGGCTTTAAATTGCCTTTATGGTCAAATTACCATTCCTTTCTTTCACAACAGCAGTTGAAGGTGAAAAGTCTGGAGAATGCAGAGAAGAATCCAAAAGCTCTTGATAACTGGATGGACAGCATCAGTGAACTGCACCACTCCAAACCACCTGCCAACGTCCACTATACCAAGTGAGTGATGTCTGTCCCCCTCCCCACCCTTCCTGCAACTCTTGTTAGGTTCATTGCAGCGAATATTCAGGATCCAAATAGCAGCCTAACACAGTGCTGTTTCCCTTCAATTGTAGTGACAGTGGATACTCTGTCAGACTCTGCACTATGGATGTGGTGTCTAAACCCATTGCTTTGTGCTGCTTGCCATCTTTTAAAGTTTACAGGATATCCTTTGGTAGCGTGATATATTTATCCAGCTAGTAACTGAGCTGCACTGACCTGAAAGATCCCCAACTGGATTTTCCCTTAAGTTTGTTGATTTCAGCAGTAAGTTTCTATAGTTGTTTTCAAAACTCTCAGTTAGGGATGGGAAAATGACCCTGGGATCCTGCTCCTGATCACTATCCGTGACCACTCCTGGAAAGTACATGGCACTGAGTAGAGGAATTAATTGAATAACCCATTGATATTTTTTTTTAAATCTTTTATGTTCTCCCCACCCCCACTAGAGCTATACCTTGAGTGCCCTACCATCCATTCTTAATTAGCACATTCGTTTAGATAATATCACCGACTTTAACTTTAACACCTATGTGTTCTTTTGTACTATTGTTGTTGACATCTTTTGATGATCTGCTTCTATCACTGCTTGTTTGTCCCTACAACCACACCCCCACTTCTCCGCCGATGCTGCCAGACCTGCTGAGTTTTTCTAGGTAATTCTGTTTTTGTTTTTGTTTTGGATTTCCAGCATCCGCAGTTTTTTTGTTTTTAACCCATTGATATTCACTGGCTCAGCTTAAATACAAAGCATTGTGATGGCTTCAGGTGGTGGACAGTAACTGTGGAACAGTGCCCCAACAAGGCTCGGTACCTTGACGAGAAGAGAGCATAAGCCCAGCTGTCAGCTGATGTAAATTGATGTTATTCCTTCCTCATAGGCCAATGCCTGATATCGAAGCTCTCATGCAAGAGTGGCCACCAGAGTTTGAGGAGCTGCTGGGAAAGGTGAGTAAACCTGAACAGGGCTGTAAACATGTGCCTTTTATTAGCATTGCAAATGTGAATTATTTCTCTCACCGGTTAAACAAAACAACTTCCTTTCAACCTAGGTGAGCCTGCCCACAGCAGAAGCCAACTGTGACCTGACACAATACATTGACATGATCTGTGGTAAGCACAATGTTAGCATTAAACAGTTGGCAGGAGGGAAGTTAATAACATATCATGGAACTTCAGACAACCTGTCCAGATACAGCATGGCTGCCGCAGTGTGTGTCAGAACTCTGTTTTATCTGTTACGACCACAGCCGATATTATTTGCTGAGCAATAAGCCGAATCCCAGAGGGAAACTTGTCTTACTAATCAGAACCTTTTTTTTTTGTACTTTGAAAAAAAGGGGAAACTACTAATTCCAGAAGCATAGAATCCCAGTAACACTTTTAAGATTTTAAAATAGAAGATTTATTAAAAAGAAAAAAAAACTTAAGCACACAAGATTAAAATTACATAGTTAAATAGTCTTACAAAACACTCCCCAAAAAACCCCACGTGGTCAGAACACACAAGTAAACTACTTGGCAACAGCTCCCTTATAGATTTTAACCATAAAAATCCAGTAATATTACCCAGGCAAAAACTGCTGTAATTTTAGTAAAGAATACCACACGACTTCTCACTCTCTTCCAATTTGCTGCAGAACCGAAGGAAGTTAAGAAACTGACTGCTTTCTGAAAACAAAGACTTTTCTGGCTTGTAACTGGACAGCTGCTTCAAATTCACAACTTTTCTCAGCACAGAGCTGGTCTTAGGACCTCCCCGTAGCCACTTCAACTCAACTCAACATCTTTCCTTAAATATCCTTTTCCTCTTTGATCTTAGACTCCATTGTGCTAAGGACATCTTTGACTCAATTTTTCCAAAATATAAAAATCTTTCATGTTTTCCTATTGCCTCCACTTTCATGTCAAATAAAATTTAACAACCTTCCCTTGTTTATTTATGACACCTTTAAGTTGTAGAAGTCCCTTAAACTCCCTTTGAAACTTAACAGCTGGAAAGTCAAGTCCCGACCTTTCACTTAATGCAAATTTAAAAACCCAACCTATTTACTTGTACATTCAACGTCACCATAGCCTCTCATTACAAATTTCTCTGCTCCCGCACGCAAACTGTCTTTACTAACTTTCTCCCAGTTTAATTACATGCACACACACAATCACAGCCTTCTTTACAGAATACCACCATATTCCCAAAAATATTTTTTAAAAAAACATCTATCTTCAGACATCGTCTCTCAGACTTGGGTGATAATCCAGATGAGGAGATGAGGTGCTGTGTTGTGTGTCAGATCTTTCATTTATTGGACTCTGGCTTTTTGAGTTCAGCCATCTCCTCAGCCATAACAATGGTCAGGCTTTTGCAATTGGCCTCAGCATCTCAAAGCTAAGGAGAGGAACAAATCAATAGGTTACTTGCTGCTGATCTCAGTCTACTTGCCTCCAGTGGAAAGTGTGGATGTGTAGACATCATTCAAGCTTAGGTGCGGCGGTGCTGCTTCCTTCAAGGCTGGATAGCCTGCTGCACATTACCTGTGAATAATAACTAGCTTGGGGAGGCACTGAGGACTGACAGCTCTGATGGAATTGACCCTCAGCAAGTTTCAATATCTACAGGGGAGGAGAGGAAAACGTTTTTACTTTGTTCCAACCATCACCATGTAGAGATCAGGAATCTTCTGTGTGAGGTTGCAGAAAAGAACAAGCATCCTGTACGCCAGCCCATACCCACATCCTTACCCTGTACACCAGCCAATCAACAGCAGGTGTAGCCATGACAGTTAATCAATAAGTGAAAGCAAAATACAGTAGATGCTGGAAATCTGAAAGAAATACCCAGCTGGTCTGAAAGCGCTGTGGAGAGAGAGAGAGAGATTGTGTTAACGATTAACATTAACTCTGTTTCTCTCTCCACAGATGCCCCCAGACCAGCTGAGGACTTCCAGCACTTGCTGTTTTTTAATCTGCCAATCGGCAGAGATTCTTCATGAGTTCAATAGCTAAGGCTCTGTGGAAATATCCCATTTCATTGGCTGAAGCCCAGGCTGTTAACTCTAACACTTTGTTGTTTTATAAATACTTCTTTTCTCTCTCTCCACAGCAATCCTGGATATTCCTGTGTACAAAGACCGCATCCAATCCCTGCATGTGCTTTTCACCCTCTACTCTGAGTTCAAAAATTCACAGGTAAGAGTCACTAGGATAAGTCTGAAAATACTAGGCCTCACTGTCTTAATTTATCCTCAGAGCCAGAATCACCCAACAGGCTCTAATCATGTCTGGCAGATTCTTCTACAAAGAAGGCAGTTTTGTAAATGGTTGCACCATTCTTCCTGTTTCTTTCTCTCTCCAACAATAGTTCCCATCATATCTGGGGGACATTTGTGCTGAGTGAAGATACCACTTCAGAACACTGTGGTTCTGGGTGTCACTCTTGCCTCAGAAAAGTTTGGATTCAGGCCCAACTGAGGTAGTGCTGCACTGTTGGAGGGGCAGTACTGAGGGAGTGCTGCACTGCTTCTTTCAAATGAGATGTTAAACAAAAACCTCATCTGTCCACTTAGGTGGATGTAAGAGACCGTAAGGCCACTATTTTGAAGAAGAGCCGGGAAGTTCTCCTCACTGTCCTGGGTAATATTTGTACCCTAGTTGACAACACTAAAACAAATTATCTGATCATTATTTCATTGCTGTTTGTGGGAGCTTGCTGTGCACAAACTGCCACATCTCGTAGATCACAATGCACGTCAAAAGTACTTATATGGCTGAATTGGCCCTTAAGTCCTCGGTGGGTAAATTGCAATATATTTACAGTGATTGGTCACCAGTGAGACTCTCACCTTCTGAACTGCATTCTCATTTATTGTGGAAATAAGCACAGCTCTTTGGTTCAACAGGTTTGCAGTCATCTGTCTCACTTGTTCAGATCCTGAATCTCACTTCCTAACACTGCCCTAACACTCTCTGCTCAACAGTCCTCGTTTCAAACTTAATAAGAATCTGAAGTAGGACATTTGGCTCATCGAGTCTGTTCCACCATTCACTAAGATCATGACTCATCTGATTGTAAACTCAACTTCACAAGTGTCTCTCGTATTGAGTAACACGCACCCACTTTAGATTAAAGATGTATCTTTTTCTGACATGTGCTTCACCTCTGAAGAGGTGTTTGCCTGTCATCATAAGCGCTTGTAGTCTCCATCCAATAGCTCTCATCTTCTTCTTTGCAGCATTTCAAAGCTCTGGCAGAAGGGAACAAGGTGAACAGCTGTGAGGATCCTCCATCCCACAATGCAGAAGTGGACACAGTAACATTCGAATGAATAACAGCTCTGAGCAAATAAATCTCTTTGGAAAATTCTGAAAACATAGCTTCAATTGTTTTATTTTTCTATTTATTGTATAATTTTTCCTAATAAATGCTATTCTGAACAATGTTTTCCTCATTAATATAGAGTATCTAATATAACTGGATGAATGAGTTACAAGGGCCTTTGGGAAAAATAGACACACTGTTGGTTGTATCATCAGATTTTGTGTGCTCATCCATCACATATTCCAAGGTGTGTAATTTTTATATTTGTCTTGCAAACATAAAAAAAGTGACAGGTAAAGATTCACTGTTCCATTGATGCTGTGCTGTTGTGGTTTAAGTCCAATCTATTCTCTGCACACATTCAGTCAAAGTCCATTCGGGAGAAAAAAAATTGTGGGAAATTTTTCTCCAACCTTTGTAGGTGATCAAACAAATCAAACAAAGGTGGTAGTGACTTGGAGACAAACCACCCCAAGAGACCCAGCTACCTTCTATCTGTTGCTATTCTCAAGAACACGTATAGCTTCCTTCTGACCACTCGCAATGAATCCTCGCTCATTGCATGTTCCAGTAACTCATTACAGAGCTGGACTGAAAAGGAGTAGCTGCTAGCATCTAAACCTAGTTCTATGCTTACGTAACTCATACTCATGACTCTGAGCCCTCCCTGTCTTATCAAGCTCAAATTAGATCAAGTCTTTTCCTTTTGTTATTTTAAAAAAACTCAATCAAATCTCCTTAAAGTCTATGCTTTTTGAAAGCGAAAAGCCTCCAGCACTGTCAGCATGTCTAGATAACTGAACACCTTTAAACTAGACATCAACAGAGTGGCCTGCCACTGAAGTGTTTACCAAGGCCTCCATATCCCTCACCGTGTGAAGGATCCAGAACTGGATACAGTACTCCAGATCAGGCCTGACTAAGGTTTCATACAAAGAAAGCCTAGTAAGTCTTTGCTTTGTTTAATTTCCCTGTATATGCACCCTAACACTCTATTCCTTTTCAGAATAACCTTGCAATACCGCTCAAGACTCATGCAGATAATTCCAAAACCCTTCTCCCACTTGACAACTTTGAATACATAACTCTTGATGTTGCCTTACACAAATGCATCATGCTACATTTACCTATATTGAAAAAGATCTGCGAGACATGGACCCATTCTCCAATTGCATCAGTCTGAAACCTGTGATCCCTACACCTACATGTCTATGTCGTTGCAAGTCTGCAGTTAGTTCCTCAGCACAGATCTCCAGATCATTGATTAAGTTATTGAGAAACAATAGCAGGTGACACAGATCCCTAGAGGACCCACCAGTGAATGCCCTCCACAGTGAACCACTACCATTAATACCTAACCATTATATTAATATTGTTTATCATAAGAACATGAACAGGAGGAGGCCATTCAGCCCTTTGAGTCCTCTGCCATTCAGTGAGATCATGGCTAATCTACTTGCACATCATTTTCCTGCACTATCCCCATATTGCTTGATGTTTTTAATATGTAGAAATCTATCGATCTCAGGCTTGAACATAGACTGAGCTTCCACAGCTCAGGAGAGTGCAAGAGGACCACCCTGGGACAGGTAGTCAGCAGCACCTAGAGAAGAGTGTGAGCGGAGGACCGTGGGAAAGGCAGTCAGAAGTACCCAGAGGATCTAGTCAATTTAGTCTATACCCAAGTAGGAGTAAGGGTAAAATAAAAGCAAAGGGTCCATATTCTATTTAGTTAAGATATGTCTGTGGAGCTCAGTCCCATGATTTGCACATCCAGGTCAGGATGGTGAGTGACTTGGAGGGGAACTTCCAGGTGGTGGTGTTCCCATCTATCTGCTGCCCTTGACCTTCTAGATGGTCGTGGTCGTAGGTTTGGAAGGTGCTGTTGAAGGAGCCTTGGGGATTTCCTGCAGTGCATCTTGTAAATGGTTCACAATGCTACTACTGTGCGTTGGTGATGGAGGGAATGAATGTTTTTGGCGCCAATCAAGCAGGCTGCTTTGGCTTGGATGTTGTTGAGCTTCTTGAGTGTTGTGGGAGCTGGATTCATCCAGGCAAGTGGAGAGTATTCCATCACACTCCTGACTTGTGCCTTGTGGACAGGCTTTGGGAAGTCAGGAGGCGGGTTATTTGTCGCAGGATTCCTAGCCTTTGACATGCTTTTGTAGCCACAGTATTAGTCCGGTTCAGTTTCTGGTCAATGGTAACTCCCAGGATGTTATTAGTGGGGGATTCAGTAATGGTCATGTTATTGAACATCAAGGGGCAATGGTTGGATTCTCTCTTGTTGGAGGCGGTCATTGCCTGACACTGGTGTGACGCAAATGTTACTTGCCACTTGTCAGCTGAAGCCTGGAAAATGACCAGGTCTTGCTGCATTTGGATATGGACAGCTTCAGTATCTGAGCAGCCACGAATGGTGCTAAACATTGTGCTATCTTCATTTTGGAAGAGTAATTTGACAAGGAAGTATTCAATGAACGGCATGACACTTGGAAGTTCTGAGGAAAAAAGGGAACTTGGTGTGTGTGTCCATAGATCTCTGAAGGCGGAGGGGCATGTTAGTTGGGTGGTGAAAAAGGCATATGGGACTCTTGCCTTTATCAATCGAGGCATAGATTACAAAAGTAGGGAGGTCATGTTGGAGTTGTATAGAACCTTGGTGAGGCCACAGCTGGAGTACTGTGTGCAGTTCTGGTCACCACATTATAGGAAGGATGTGATTGCACTGGAGGGGGTGCAGAGGAGATTCACCAGGATGTGGCCTGGGATGAAACATTTAAGTTATGAAGAGAGATCGGATAGACTTGGGTTGTTTTTGTTGGAGCAGAGAAGTCTGAGGGGCGACCTGATCGAGGTGTACAAGATTATGAGGGACATGGACAGGGTGGAAAGGGAACAGCTGTTCCCCTTAGTTGAAGGTTCAGTCACAAGGGGGCCTGAGTTCAAGGTGAGGGGCAGGAGGTTTAGGGGGGATGTGAGGAAAAACTTTTTTACCCAGAGGGTGGTGACGGTCTGGAATGCGCTGCCTGGGAGGGTGGTGGAGGCGGGTTGCCTCACATCGTTTAAAAAGTACCTGGATGAGCACTTGGCACATCATAACATTTAAGGCTATGGGCCAAGTGCTGGTAAATGGGATTAGGTGGATAGATCAGGTGTTTCTCACGTGTCGGTGCAGACTCGATGGGCCGAAGGGCCTCTTCTGCACTGTGATTCTGTAATCAGTGAACATCCCCACTTCTGACCTTATGATGGAAGGAAGGTCATTGATGAAGCAGCTGAAGATTTTTGGGCCGAAGACACTACCCCGAGGAACTCCTGCAGTGATGTCCTGGAGCTGAGATGACTGACCCCCAACAACCGTCTTCCTTTGTGCCAAGTATGACTCCAACCAGCAGAGAGATTTCCCCCAATCCCCATTGACTCCAGTTTTGCTAGGGCTCCTTGATGCCACACTCGGTAAAATGCAGCTTTGATGTCAAGTGCAGTCACTCTCGTCTCACCTCGTAAGTTCAGCTGTTTTGTCCATGTTTGAACCAAAGCTGTAATGAGGTCAGGAGCTGAATGGCCCTGGCGGAACGCAAACTGGGCATCAGTGAGCAGGTTATTGCACTAGAGCAGCTTGGCTAGGGACGCGGCAGTTCTGGTGCACAAGCCTTCAGTATTATTGCTGGAATATTGTCAGGGCCCATAGCCTTTGCAGTATTCAGTGCCTTCAGCATTTCTTGATATCACATGGAGTGAATTGAATTTGCTGAAGACTGACATCTGTGATGATGGGGACCTCCAAAGAAGGCCAAGATGGCACTTTTGGCTGAAGATTGTTGCAAATGCTTCAGCCTTGTCCTTTGCACTGATGTGATGGACTCCCCCATCATTGAGGATGGGGAAATTTGTGGAGCCTCCTCCTCCAGTGAGTTGTTTAATTGTCCTCCACCATTCATGACTGGATGATCTGTTGGTTGTGGGATTGCTTAGCTCTGTCTATCACTTGCTGCTTATGCTGTTTGGCATGCAAGCAGTCCCGTGTCATAGCTTTAGCAGGCTGATGCCTCATTTTTAGGTGTGCATGATGCTGCTCATGGCATGCCCTCCTGCACTTAAAGGATGTAGCTAGCGGAATAGATAAGGGGGAACCAGTGGATGTGGTCCCACACAAGAGGTTAGTAAGCAAAATTAGAGCACATGGGATTGGGGGGGAATATACCGGCATAGGTTGAGAACTGGTTAACATACAGAAAACAAAGAGAAGGAATAAATCTATCCAGCTATGTGGAAAATTGCCCAGGTATGTCCTGTACACAAAAAGCAGGACAAATCCAACCTGACCAATTACCGCCTCATCAGCCTCCTCTCCATCATCAGTAATGTAATGGAACGGATCATTTACCAGTGCTTTCAAGCCGTATTTGCTTAGCAATAACCTGCTTCCTGATGCCCAGTTTGGGTTCTGCCAGGGCCACTCAGCACCTGGCCTTGGCCTCATTACAGCCTTGGTTCTATTTTGACACAGTTGATGGTAAAGGCCGAGTTGTTCAAATCCCAGAGGGAAGCTTCAAACAACTGTCATAACCCATTTTTCCAATTTTTGTATGTTTCAAGATGCAGGCTTTGAATTCAGTCATAACTGAGTCTCAAGAGATTTTTTATAACACTAAATTAAACGTTTATTAATACAAGAGAGATTGTAAGCACATACATATGTCTACAAAATGACTACTATAATAACTAGAAACCCCCCCTAATTAATCTGACTCTCAGTTACACCCCTGTTAAGGCAACAATAAATCTTATAGATTTAAAGAGACACCTAGCAAAGCAGACTCTGGACACTCACATTCAAACTGAGTTTCTTTCAGCTCTGGGTCCTTGCAGACAGACTTCAGCTTTACAAGCTGGAGGCTTCTCACATTTGTTGGATCTTAAAATGCTTCTACCATACACACAATCTCTTTTCCCCTTTATACATATCTTTCTCCTTGAATGTAAATAGTCCATTGTATCACTGGGCTTTTAAATTTACCTCTTCTAACAATAACAGCCTTTCATCCCATCAATTTTATTAGCTGAAAAAATTAAACACGTTGCTTGGCATCTTCGAGCTAAATGTAAGATTTCACCCAAAGTCTTGAATGGTTTCTTTTAACAAACGCAAATTTATACTTTGCCTTCTACCCTCCTAACGTTCACCTAATTAACATCTCAAAACTACTATACATCAAATCACCCAGACGAGCTGGCTTTAATCCAATTAAGACACTCACATAGACACAGGCCCCAATAAAATTTTATTTTAAAAAAGAATTTCAATAACATTATAGACATTAATATCTCTTCATGACAGGATCAAACATGGACAAAAGAGCTGAACCCCAGAGGTGAGGTGAGAGTGACTGCCCTTGACATCAAGGCAGCATTTGACCGACTGTGGCATCAAGGAGCCTGAGCAAAACTGGAGTCAATGGGAATCAGGGGGAAAACTCTTCACTGGTTGGAGTCATACCCAGCACAAAGGAAGATGGTTGTGGTTGTTGGAGGTCAATCATCTCAGCTCCAGGACATCACTGCAGGAGTTCCTCAGGGTCGTGTCCTCAGCCCAACCATCTTCAGCTGCTTCATCAATGACCTTCCTTCCATCATAAGGTCAGAAGTGAGGATGTTTGCTGATGATTGCACAATGTTCAGCAGCATTCGTGACTCCTTAAGATACTGAAGCAGTCCATGCCCAAATGCAGCAACCCTGGACAATATCCAGGCTTAGGCTGATAAGTGGCAAGTAACATTCGTGCCTCGTAAGTGACAGGCAATCACCATGTCCAACAAGAGAGAATATAACCATCGCCCCTTGACGTTCAATGGTATTACCATTGCTGAATCCCCCACTATCAACATCCTGTGGGTTAACATTGACCAGAAACTGAACTGGACTAGCCATATAAATACTGTGGCTACAAGAGCAGGTGAGACACTAGGAATCCTGCGATGAGTAACTCACCTCCTGACTCCCCAAAGCCTGTCCACCATCTACAAGGCACAAGTCAGGAGTGTGATGGGTCTACAAGGCACAAGTCAGGAGTGTGATGGAATACTCCCCAATTGCCTGGATGAGTGCAGCTCCCACAACACTTAAGAAGCTTGACACCATCCAGGACAAAGCAGCCCGATTGATTGGCATCACATCCACAAACATTCACTCCCTCCACTACCGACACACAGTAGCAGCAGAGTATACCATCTACAAGATGCATTGCAGGAATTCACCAAGATTCCTTAGACAGCACCTTCCCAACCCCGACCAGTACCATCTAGAAGGACAAGGGCGGCAGATAGATGGGAACATCATCACCTGGAAGTTCCCCTCCAAGTCACTCACCATCCTAACTTGGAAATATATCGCCATTCCTTCACTGTCGCTGGGTCAAAACTTGGAACTCCCTCCCTAACAGCACTGTGTATGTACCTACACCACATGGGCTGCAGTGGTTCGAGAAGGCAGCTCACCACCACCTTCTCGGGGCAATTAGGGGTGGGCAATAAATGATGGACCTGCCAGCGAAACCCATATCCCGTAAATGAATTTTTAAAAATTCCAGCAGCTTTGTTAAACGTAATTTCCCTTTCACAAATCAAGTTGCCTCTACCCAATACAAAAATAAAAATACCTGGACAAACTCAGCAGGTCTGACAGCATCTGAGGAGAGGAATACAGTTGACATTTCGAGTCCGGATGACCCTTCATTAAAACTAAGACTTTAGAAATGAGATGAAATATAAGCTGGTAGAAGGGGGTGGGACAGGAGAGCTCGATAGGGGGCCAGGGATAGGTGGAGGCCAAGAAAAGTCTGCCAAAGATGTCATAGACAAAATGACAAAGGGGTGTTAACATTGGTGATATTATCTAAAGGATGTGCTAATGGGGACATTAAGGGAAGCAAGCTAGTGGCAGATGGCCCTAGTGTGGGTGGGGTGGGGGGAAGGGATCAAAATGGCCTAAACAATAGATCGAAATAAATTTAAAAATAGGAGGGAAAAGAAAAAAATATAGTTGTAAAAAAATTATAAATTATTGGAAAAAGGAGGATCGGAAAGTGGGTGGGGATGAAGGAGAGAGTTCATGATCTGAAGTTGTTGAACTCAGTATTAAGTCTGGAAGAATGTAAAGTGCCTAATTGGAAGATGAGGTGTTGTTCCTCCAGTTTGCGTTGAGCTTCACTGGAACATTGCAGCAGGCCAAGGACGGACATGTGGGCATGAGAGCAGGGTAGTGTGTTGAAATGGCAGCAACATGGAGGTCTGGGTCATGCTTGCGGACAGACTGAAGGTGTTCGTAAAGCAGCCACCCAGTCTGTGTTCGGTCTCTCCACTGTAGAGGAAACCGCATTGGGAGCAGTGAATGCAGTAGATTAAATTGAGGGAAGTGTAAGTGAAGCGCTGCTTCACTTGAAAGGAGTGTTTGGGCCCTTGGATGGTGCGAAGAGGGGAAGTGAAGGGGCAGGTGTTGCACCTTCTGCGGTTGAATGGGAAAGTGCCGAGGGAGGGGGTTGAGGTGTAGGGGGTGAAGGAGGAGTGGACCAGGGTGTCACGGAGGGAATGATCTCTGTGGAAAGACGCCGGGGGGGTGAAGAGAAGATGTGTTTGGTGGTGGCATCATGCTGGAGTTGGCGGAAATGGCGGAGGATGATCCTTTGAATGCGGATGCTGGTGGGGTGATAAGTGAGGACAAGGGGGACCCTATCATGTTTCTGGGAGGGAGGAGAAGGCCTGAGGGTGGATGCCCGGGAGAAGGGCCGGACACTGTTGAGGGCCCTGTCAACCATGTGGGTGGAAAACCTCGGTTAAGGAAGAAGGAGGACATGTCAGAGGAACTGTTTTGGAAAGTGGCATCATCAGAACAGATGTGACGGAGGTGAAGGAACTGAGAGAATGGGATGGAGTCCTTACAGGAAGCGGGGTGTGAGGAGCTGTAGTTGAGGTAGCTGTGGCAGTCGGTAGGCTTGTAATGAATATTGGTGGACAGTCTATCACCAGAAATTGAGACAGAGAGGTCAAGGAAGGGAAGGGAAGTGTCAGTGCTGGACCACGTGAAAATGATGGAGGGGTGGAAATTGGAAGCAAAATTAATAAATTTTTCCAGATCCGGACGAGAGCATGAAGCAGCACCGAAGCAATCATCGATGTACTGGAGAAAGAGTTGTGGGAGGGGGCCTGAGCAGGACTGGAACAAGGAATGTTCCACATACCCCATAAAGAAACAGGCATAACTGGGTCCCATGCGGGTACCCATAGCCACACCTTTTATTTGGATGAAGTGAAACGAGTTTAAGGAGAAATTGTTCAGTGAGAGAACAAGTTCAGCCAGACGGAGGAGAGTAGTGGTGGATGGGGATTGGTCGGGCCTCTATTCGAGGAAGAAGTGGAGAGCCCTCAGACCATCCCGGTAGGGGATGGAGGTGTAGAGTGATTGGATGTCCATGGTGAACTGGAAATTGTTGATATGATGTAGGGCATGAGAGGAATCGCGGATATAGGTGGGAAGAGACTGGACAAGGGGAGAGAGAATGGAATCAAGATAGCAAGAAATAAGTTCCATGGGGAAGGAACAGGCTGACACGATCGGTCTGCCGGGACAGTCCCGTTTGTGGATTTTGGGTAGGAGATAGAAGCGGGCCGTCCGAGGTTGGGAGACTATGAGGTTGGAAGCTGTGGAGGGAAGATCTCCAGAGGAGATGAGGTCAGTGACAGTCCTGGAAACAATGACCTGATGTTCAGTGGTGGGGTCATGGTCCAGGGGGAGATAGGAGGAAGTGTCTGCGAGTTGATGCTCAGCCTCTGCGAGGTAGAGGTCAGTGCGCCAGACAACAACACCACCCTTGTCAGCAGGTTTGATGATAATGTCAGAGTTGGACCTGAGAGGTCGGAGTGCGGCCAAGTTCAGAAAGAGACAGGTTAGAGTGGGTGAGAGGAGCAAAGAAATTGAGACGACTGATGTCACGCCGACAGTTCTCAATGAAAAGATCAAGAGCAGGTAAAAATCCAGAGGGAGGGGACAAGGTGGAGGGAGAATATTGGAGGTGGGTAAAAGGATCCGTTAAACGGGGAGAGGACTCCTGCCCAAAGAAGTGAGCCCGGAGATGAAGGCGGCGGAAGAAGAGTTCAGCATCGTGCCGAGCCCGAAATTCATTAAGGTGAGGGCGTAGGGGTATGAAACTGAGTCCTTTGCTGAGCACTGAACGTTCAGCATCAGAGAGGGGAAGGTCAGGGAATATGATGAATACACAGCGGGACCTATTTTCTAAATGTCCTGTTATCACATCTTTTATTATAGATTCCAACATTTTCCCACTATTGATGTCAGGCTGACAGGTCTGTAGTTCCCTGTTCTCTTTCTCCTTCCTTTCTTAAATAGCGGGGTTACATTTGCCGCTTTCCAATCTTCAGGAACCATTCCAGAATCTAGAATTTTAAAAGATGACCACCAATGCATCTACCATCTCTACAGCCACTTCTTTCAACAACTTGGGGTGTAGCTCATCAGCTTCAGGGATTTATATACTTGAAATCCCATTGATTTCTCTGGTGCTTTTTTACTAATATTAATATCTTGCAGTTCCTCGTTTACACTATTCCCTTGATTCTCCGTTATTTCTGGGAGGATTTAGTATTTCCATCCATGAAAACACACAGACTATTTGTTTAGTTTCTCTGCCATATTCTCCTTATTCCCTATTATAAATTCTCCTGACTCTACTCGTAATGGACCCACATTTGTTTTGCTAATCCTTTCCTTTTTCCATAGTTACAGAAGCTTTTACAGTTTTTATGTTTCTCTTTAGTTTATTTTCATGTTCTATTTTCCCTTTCTTCATTTTTTTCTTGGTCGTTATTTGCAGAATTCTAAAACTCTCCCTATCCTCAGGCTTATCAATTTTTTGGCAACTTAATAGGCCATTTCCTTTGATCTAAAACAATCCTTGATTTCTTTTGTTAGCCATTAGGTTGGAAAACTTTCCTTGGTGTTTTAGGGTTTTTGTGTGTTAAATGACTGTATTTTTGTTGTAAGCTATGTATTAGTTCTTCAGATGTTAGCCATTGTCTGTCCACCATCATACCTTTTAATGTAGTTTCCCAATCCAAAACAGCCAATCTGCCCCTCACATTTTCATAATTTCCTTTGCTTAGATTTAAGACCCTGTACAAACTGATGTTACTAGAAAACACCTCACGCACAATGCAGGTAAATTTCACACATCTATATTTACTCACCAAACACCTAACACCATTCAGTGAGCAAGGAAGTGAAACACTCATACACTCTGCTTCACCATTTTGCCAACAGATGCACAAAAAGGCTTAAGTTCACAGGCATACTCACAAAAATATGGGTATTTTGGATCACAGGCCCCACAACTGTACACTTTAACTACACTTTTTATTTATTAATCAGAAATGGCTAGTGGCTAAAATATTAGACAATATTGTCTTAAACAATCCACAGCCTCTTCCCATGTATGGTATAAAACACTTTCATAACCATTTGATTATTAAAAAATAAGAGGGTAGAAAACAACATTGGCCGAACAGCTAATCTCCAAAGCTAGCTTTGTGGGAAGGGGTTTGAACATTAAGCACAATCGATCATTTGTTTTCACCAGAGCCTCAGTGGAGCCACTGGCATCGCCTTGCTTCTTCTCTGGCTTTCTTCAAACCACCCTCAGGCCACGTCTCAATGTTATCCACCCAGTAAGCAAAATCAGATAGTGATAAAGTTCAGCTTCTAACCAGAAGTATTTGTTTGCATGTTACTTTCCTATTATTGAGATAAAGTAAACCACAGATAATAAACAAGATCTTACCATGCACTAGAAACACAGCATGATGCAATCAATCTCTCCAACTCTCAACCTGCAGCAGCAAAGCCACATGAAAACTGTTACGTGCAGGAGGGGGTTTCTTTTAAACAGCCCTGGTTTCTCCTCTCGCCACTGTCTATAAGCAGGAAGGTGTTTTGATTTGCTTCACCCTTTTTTAGTGGTGTCTTATTCCCCATCCCCTTAGTTTGGACAGATCCAATTTTTATGAATAAACCCACAGCAAACTTGTGATATGATGAAATCAGAGGGATAGTTTATTTGCACACACTGAAATACAGGAGGAGGGTAACAACATGGCCTCCTTTTCACTCATACAGTAAAAGAGGGGGATAGAGAAAGAAAGATTTACAGGGAAAAGTCGACAAAATAATTATTTTTTCATGTGTCCAGAGTCTAAAATCAAAGTCCAGTGGTGTATTCCTTCACAGAGATCGTAGGTTGAAAACTGATGCTATATAATTCACTTTTCCAGTAGAGGTGACTTCCACGCTGAGATAGGCACAGGAAGATGAATCAGTCTTGTCAGCGATGGTAAAGACGTTCAGAGGTTCCAGTAGAAACAATGCAGATGGGGCCAGGCATTCAAACTGAAACCCTTTTCTGTGCTGCTGCTTGGTAGATGTAAGATGGCAGACTGAGTTTTGCAGCTTCACAAGGCAATATTACAGGTTCCATCAGCTGCAGGAGTCACATCACATGACTCCCACCTCTCCACTTTGGCTTTGACAAAGGGTGTATAACCCTTTGTCTGGGTTCCTGAGATTATTAAATGTCCCAGCCATTAAGAATTTGAAAAGAAGGTTGCAGGGCTATTTGTCCTAGCAAACTAGTAAACTCTGGTTGGCCAGCCTAGGTTCTGAAGTGTAGTTGGCCTTGGTATTGTTTCCTTTGAAGTTGATATCTATAGCCCGCAGGGTGGTTACGGTCTCTTCAGGTGCGAATTTCCCTGATACTTCCAGATTAGCTCCTATTGTTTAAAGGTCATAGACAGACATAGCTTCAGCCATTTTTAAAAGGTCATTGTCCAGTTTTAAAATTTTAGAAGTTAGCCATCAGGATTTTTAAAATAAGAATATAGAGTGTGATGTCTTAGTCCCATTACAAAACTAATATTTGTATAAAAAGAAATGGTAGAGAATATTAAAAGATGTATTGATATTGTACTTTATCTTTCAGAAACACAAGGGATTTGGTAAGTAGGTGGGTTTGAGGTCATGATAAGAAGGTGGGGATGAGTGCTGGAGACAAGGTGGGCAAGTAGAGTTGAGGGATACTGTGACTAGGTGGGATTGAGGGATTATGGTGGATAGGATTATAGTGGAATTGATCTATCAAAAAAGGATGAGCTTATTGGGCCTAATGGGTTTCATGTTCCCAGATATCCTTTTGTTTTTACGTATCATACAGATAATAGCTGACTTTCTAAAAGATGTGATTGCTTTAAGTGACACAATAGGACCTCAGACAGTAGTGTGAACCTGACAAGAACCTGAGACCGGATTTGGAACGTAAAGCCTGAGCAGTTCCATCGGCACAAATCTGAGAGCTAGGTGGCTGTGCGTCAAAGCGCATTTTATCACGTGAGGTGTTTTTGTGGTACATTGAAAGTTATTGGCAAAATCTGTAAGCAGGCCTCCTGTCTGCTTAACTTGTAGACTAGGACACCGCATACGATACCAAGGAATCAGAAAGGAAATGAAAAGAATAAATTAAAAGGCACAAGCCAATCACTAGGTGTCTATCACCCAGCCAAAAATCAATTTTCCCCACATCGAGTTTGAAATACCTGCTGATGTAGTCTTGCTGATTATAATCTTGCTGATTATAGGGCTGCTCAATAGACATCCTCTGCGCTGTGGTTTAATCATATTTCATCTCCATTACAGTGACGTTTAAGAAATGGAAACAGTGTAACCGACAAACTCATTTGATGAAGAGTGTAATGCACTGCAGAGAAATCTTTTCTCATTCTAACTCACGATAGAACAACTACTCTGGGATAAACTGTTACTAACTTATTTGTGTTTTTTGTACCAGTCTGACACACTGACATCAGTGTGATTTGGAATTCTTTGCACTAGACCTGGGGCATGTTCCTGGGACGTGTTTCTGGAATCTTGGGAACGATGCTGCCTTCCCGAATATATTTAACTTCATTCATAACCTTGCTCCTTGGGCAGCTGCAGGGAGGTAAGTGTGAATGTTACTTCAGAACAGTGTATTCAAAAGCCTTGAGAAAGTTGCTCATTCTGTGTGTTGTTCAGTGATGTCAGTACATTACTAGCAAGAAATGACAGTGTGGAGTGGAGAGGGTTGGCTTTAAAGCTTATAAAGGGTATCATCAAAGCCAGTTCAGACAAACCCTTCTCTTCTGCCAAGTGATAAAATCTCAAGGTAAATCAAGAAGTTAGCAGCAAAAATAACTTTTACTCCCAAAGGATCATTGAGTTGTGAAATAAGATGGGGTATTAATGTGCACAATGGAAATGGGATTAAGATGCAATTAGAACATCAAGATGCATGAATAAGTGAAAAATGACTTGTGCAACAAATTAATGTGATCTGGAATGTGCTGCCTGAAATAGTGGTAAAAGCAGATTCAATAATAACTTCCAAAGGGAATTCAATAAATACTCAAGGAGGGAAACATTTTCAGGGCTTTGGGGAAAAGAGAAGGGGAGTGGGACTAATTGGGCAGATTTTTTAAAGATCTGTTGGGGGTAGTATATTAACATGGATAGAAGATTGGCTAACTAATGTAAGACAGAGAGTTGGGATAAGGAGGGCATTTTCAGGATGGCAACCTTTAAGCAGTGGAGTTCCACAGGGATCAGTGCTGGGGCCTCAATTATTTACAATATATATTAATGATTTAGATGAGGGAAGTGAATGTACTGTTGCCAAGTTTGCAGATGACACAAAAATAGGTGGGAAGGCAAGTGGTGAGGATAACACAGAGAGTCTACAAAGGGATATAGACAGGTTAAGTGAGTGGGCAAAAAGGTGGAAGATGGAACATAATGTGGGAAAGCACTTTGACAAGAAGAATAGAGGAGCTGAATATTATTTAAATGGAGAAAGACTGCAGCACAGAGGGATTGAGGGTCCTTGTGCATGAATTCCAAAAGCTAACATACAAATTCAACAGATAATAGGGAAGGCAAATGGAATGTTGGCCTTTATTTCAAAGGGAATGGAGTATAAACATAGGGACGTCTTGTTAAAGCTAGTTAGACCACACCTAGAATACTGTAAACAATTTTGGTCCCCTTATCTAAGGAAAGATATACTGGCATTGGAGGCAGTCCAGAGAAGGTTCTCTAGGTTGATCCTGGGGATGGAGGGAGTATCAGATCAGCCATGGTCTCATTGAATGGTGGAGCAAACTTGATGGGCTAAATGGCCTACTTCTGCTCCTAAGTCTTATGGTCTTATGGACACAGGCACAATGGGTTGAATAGCCTCCTCCTGTGCTAAATGAAGCCGTCCTTTCTGGGGAAAACATGCCAAGCTTTCTAGCAATAATTAAGCAAAGAAGGCTTTGCTGGCTTGGTCATGTGTGCAGAATGGATGGTGGCCGCATTCCCAAGGATACACTAAGAAGGGAGGTACCCCGTGCCAAGAGAGCAGCAGAGGGTCCAAAGATCTGATTCAAGGTTGCTGTCAAAAGAAACATGAAAGCTCTAAACAGCTTACACAACTTACAAGAAACTGTGATAAATAGGAGAAAATGCTGGAAAAACTGAGCTGGTCCGACAGCATCTGTGGAGAGAGAAACAGAGTTAACATTTTGAGTCTGTATGACTCTTCTTCAGAGCTTATATTAAATGAGAAACTGTAGCTGATTATCAATGCAAATGGCGACACCAGTAGGAATTCGCCATCACAATGACATGGTTTCAGAAGCTCCAAAGCAAATGCCAGTCCTGCAGCCAAGGCAGGGATCTCCTGCACCATCAGTAAGGGACAACTTCATGGGCGGCACTTGTGGCAGACGTTGCCTTTCCCGAATCAAAAGAATCAGTCATCAAAAGAAACACCACAGATGACCTCATCTGTCCTCAGCAAAGTTCTGAGGCTGCATTCACATCAGCTCTTGCAGACGGAAGGTTCACAATCAAACTGCTGTAAGAGCCTACGATTCCCACTCAGCTCCTGGTAACGCTGCAAGTCAGTGCTCTTACAGGCAAGATAGTCCTGGCTACGCAACAATAACTTTGCATTTGTTAGCCTTTGTTGTGTGAAATCACCTCAAGCACTTATGAACAGGAAGCCATTTAACTTTTCAAGCCTGTTCCAACATACAATGAGATCATAGCAGATAAAAGCAAAAAACTGTGGATGCTGGAATTCCAAAACAAAACCAAAAATACCTGGAAAAACTCAGCAGGTCTGGCAGCATCTGCTGTGAGGAACACGGTTAACGTTTCGAGTCCGAATGACCCTTCAAGTTAGTTCTGCTGAAGTGTCATTTGGACTCAAAACATTAACTGTTCCTCTCCGCAGATGCTGCCAGACCTGCTGAGTTTTTCCAGGTATTTTTGCTTTTGTTTTACAATGAGATCATGGTTGATCTGTGACTTAACTCCATAAACCCACCTTTGCCTCATTTCCTTTCATAACTTTGGTTAACAAAAATCTAAATAGATAAAATTCCAGTAGACCAACAGAAAGAAGTTTTCAGTGCTTTGCTGGTGTACAGCTTTCCCTGGGTAAACTCCAGGTGTAACATTGCACACACTTGTGGCTCTGAATTCTTGGTTTCCCAACCTGCACCTGTGTACTCTGGAGGGGTAACTGGGATTGGGATGACCTGTGGAGAAAGAGACTGCACAGCATGTTGGTCAAACAGAAACAATGGTATGGATTTCTCATAAACTCTGCTGTACAGAAATGGGTTCCTGCACTTAGCACACAACCAGCTAAACAACATTCACTGAGGTGAAAGGCTGGTGTCTGGACTCATCACATCACCCAAGCCTTAAAAAAAAATAGCTTTCTGTTATTTTAATATGTGTTTAATTCCCTTTCAGCGTTTGCACGTACAATACCAGTGACTGGATTCTTGCATCGACCTATTTGTCTTGCAGTGGAGAATAAGATTGAGTTGAGCTCAGTGCAAACCATCAAATGGCAGAGAAGCAACCAGTTAATAGTCCTGTACCAGAACAATGAAACAGACACGCCAGTAATAATCTTTCGCAAGTACAAGGAACGTGTGACCTACATTGCAGAAAACAACTCGCTGCTGATACACCAAGTCAACCTCCAGGATGAGGGTCATTACAAGATAACCACTATACTTAAAACTGGGATGGAAGCTGAGACATTCATCAACCTGACAGTGCTAGGTCTGTTTATAACATTTTTGTAAACAATTTTAGTCAAAGGTGAGAGTGGTCAATTAGCATCAACACTTACAGTCCCAAATAAAATAGTCAAAGCTCTCTATATGGGACATTGCATCTCACTTAAGCTTGGAAAACCAAGGCTCAGGCAGCATTAATTCCCTCCATAACTTGGTTAGTTTGTGCCATATTTTTGTGGCATATTTTGACCAGTGAAACTTTTATTAAAACAAAATCTTTTCAATCAGAACCCGTGTAGTTGGTGAAAAGGGGGTTGCTCTGCTCAGTGGTACCTCAGAGTAATGCTGTAACATGCAGCACCATCCCGTGCTGGGATGAGGGACTCTGATTGTCCACCCAGTGATGGAACGGGGGAACATGTCTTTGACTTTCAGTCGGGGTCACCAGTAGGGACTAGGGCTCAGCGATACTGAGGCTAACTGCAAAGCCCCAACCAGCTGAAATCAGCGTTGAACTCAGGCCCTCTCTTGTATCTTTGTACTTTAGTAATGCACCAGTTAGTGCCTTTAACATTATCTCCTCTTCCAAGGTGCTGGTGGACTCTGCCTCACATGGACTGTCTTTATTTAGTTCCAGTTTCAGGGCTCAGCATTACGGTGCAGACAGACGACCTTCCCCATCCAACGCTGACCATGAACTGCACAGCCACGAACGGCTCCAACCCCCATTTCTCCTGGTTGAAAGACAACAAAACCCTCCTGGTTGACCTACGAGTCCAATTGTCAACAGAGAACCGCAGTTTAGGAATCACCAACCTGACCAGCTCAGACTGTGGCACTTACATTTGCATCGTCCAAAACTCTATCAACAGGGTCCAGGCTCAGCAGCTGATTACATGTAAGGATAAAGAAAGAAATCATTTGTATTTATATAAATATTTTACACCCTTTGGGGCCTCTCAAAATACTTTACAGCCAAATGAAGTCGTTTTTGAAGTCTAGTCACTTATAATGTAATACAGTAACCAATTTGTACACAGCAAGCTTCCAAAAATGGGAATGTGATAATGACCAGATAAACCGTTTTTGTGATGTTGGCTGAGGGATCAACATTGGCCAGGACGCTGGGGAGAACGCCCTACTCCTCTTCTAAAGGGATCTTTTACATCCACTTGAGAGGTCAGACAGGACCTCTGTTTAACATCTCATCTGAAAGATGGTCCCATTGTCAGTGAGACACTCCCTCAGTAATGCACAGGGAGTGTCAGCCTAGATTGGGAGGGGGGGGGGTCAAATCTCTGGGAACCTTTTCCATAAATGGGCTGTATATACTCCTGGGTCATTATTTAAATGCATCAACTGCATTTATTTAATCTTAGCTGGGATTATCGGAGAGGTCACTTACCATTTATGTTCCTGAGCTGGGCAAAACATCTCTCTGACTGTCTGTGGAATACAGAAAGTGGATTGTATTGTGTCGACACTGGCATGGAGCTCAGAGCTGTGTCTGAGTACATTTCCCAGTCAAAGGCAGTTAAGAGCTGACTACTGTGGGACTGTACCCTGAAGGGGGAATAAAGAAAAGGGAATGTATTTTTTTTTAAAAAGGAAGAAAATGATTGATTGAATTTGTGAATGGGAGCAGTTTGTATTTTAGTTTGTTTCCTCTTTCCCTAGCTGAACATTTCCAGGAATGTTTACACCTGCAACGACGAGTTCTGGTTATTGCTGTAGCTGTGTTGTCTGTGATCGGTTTCATGATGGTTTTTCTTGCAATCAAAAATTACAAAGAGAGGCAATGGGGTAAGGTCATTAATCTGCTGAGTCTGTCACTGAGTGTCTCCCAGAGACTGCAGGAGATAGTTCAGTGTGTTATTGGCAGGTGTGATGAGATGTCAAAGTGGGAGCCTGGGAATCCACTGTGTGAGATGCTGGGAGGGTGGGGGAAGCTCCTCATCCACAGGAGAATTTCCTGACTCGATTACCCATTGGCCTTCGGGTTGCAACACAGGATGTATGGGGGCTTCATTATACATTCATATCTGAGGCAATACCAAGGGGGCCTATCACCAGTGATTTGTTGTACAACAACTGCTTTAAATGGGGACTCAAAAGGCCAGTCAGGTTCTTCGATACTACAAAGGCATCCCTAAGGTTAAGCTGCTCATTTCTGTTTGGATACTGGCTGCATCCAGTCTCTGGGGAAGGGTTTGTTTATCAAATGAATTAAATTGCTGTGAAATATTAAACACAAAAGAAAAGTGCCTGGTGGCAGTAATGAGCACTTCATAAAACTGATCAGTACCTCGGTCAAATAAATCTAGTGCTTTTTACAGACCATGAAGTTGATGTCACATAGTGCTGAGACCAAAGTAAAGTGGAGTTAGAAGTTGGGATAATTGGACCAGGACACACTCTAGTAATTCAGTTCCCTCTCATACATTTTTTAATGTATTACTGTTATAAATTCCTATGTCAGCATTTATAGTAGAAATTGCCTATGTAAACTTATCACACTGTTGTCACATCCTCCTGCCAGTAGTGGCATTCCAGCATAACTGCAACATGGTAAGTCTACAGTATAACGATGGACATAGAAGTTTATAATAATAAAAATTGAGATGAATTGCGTATGTATTTAATTTGGGAGAGGTGGTGGTGTGGTGGTATTGTCATTGGACTAGTAATCCAGAGGCCCAGCAGGGTACTGCTCTGGGGACCCGGGTACAAATCCCACCCTGGCAGATGGTGAAATTTGAATTCAATAAAACTCTGGAATTTAAAGTCTGATGATCACAAAACCATTGCCGATTGTCACAAAAATCCGTCAGGTTCACTAATGTCCTTTAGGGAAAGAAAATCTGCCGTCCTTACCTGGCCTACAAGTGACTCCAGACCGACAGCAATGTGGTTGACTCTGAAATACCCTCTGAACAAGGGCAATCAAGGATGGACAATAAGTTGTGGCCTAGTCAGTGATGCCAAGAATGGGACAGGTACTGTCCGTCTCTGAGACAGGTACTGTCCTTCTCTGAGACAGGTACTGTCTGTCTCCTGTCTCTGAGGCAGGTACTGTCCGTCTCTGAGACAGGTACTGTCTGTCTCCTGTCTCTGGGGCAGGTACAGTCCGTCTCTGAGGCAGGTACTGTCCGTCTCTGAGACAGGTACTGTCCTTCTCTGAGACAGGTACTGTCTGTCTCCTGTCTCTGAGGCAGGTACAGTCTGTCTCTGAGGCAGGTACTGTCTGTCCCCTGTCTCTGAGGCAGGTACTGTCCGTCTCTGAGGCAGGTACTGTCCGTCTCTGAGGCAGGTACTGTCCGTCTCTGAGACAGGTACTGTCCTTCTCTGAGACAGGTACTGTCTGTCTCCTGTCTCTGAGGCAGGTACAGTCCGTCTCTGAGGCAGGTACTGTCCGTCTCTGAGGCAGGTACTGTCCGTCTCTGAGACAGGTACTGTCCGTCTCTGAGACAGGTACTGTCCGTCTCTGAGACAGGTACTGTCCTTCTCTGAGACAGGTACTATCCTTCTCTGAGGCAGGTACTGTCTGTCTCCTGTCTCTGAGGCAGGTACTGTCTGTCTCTGAGGCAGGTACTGTCTGTCTCTGAGACAGGTACTGTCCTTCTCTGAGGCAGGTACTGTCCTTCTCTGAGGCAGGTACTGTCTGTCTCCTGTCTCTGAGGCAGGTACTGTCTGTCTCCTGTCTCTGAGACAGGTACTGTCTGTCTCTGAGGCAGGTACTGTCCGTCTCTGAGGCAGGTACTGTCCGTCTCTGAGGCAGGTACTGTCCGTCTCTGAGGCAGGTACTGTCTGTCTCTGAGGCAGGTACTGTCTGTCTCTGAGGCAGGTACTGTCCGTCTCTGAGGCAGGTACTGTCCGTCTCTGAGACAGGTACTGTCTGTCTCTGAGGCAGGTACTGTCCGTCTCTGAGGCAGGTACTGTCCGTCTCTGAGACAGGTACTGTCCGTCTCTGAGGCAGGTACTGTCTGTCTCTGAGGCAGGTACTGTCTGTCTCCTGTCTCTGAGACAGGTACTGTCTGTCTCTGAGGCAGGTTCTTTCTGTCTCTGAGGCAGGTACTGTCCGTCTCTGAGGCAGGTACCAACTCTCTCTGGGGCAGATGCTGTCACATTGGGTGCAACCTGCACATTTCAGAAAGGTTTCAGGTTTCTAACCCAGGTCTGTGTTGGTATCTGGCAATTAGCACAAAACCACTTGGTCAAGGAGGGAATATCAGTCCAATAAGTTTTCCTGGAAGATGCGCATGTGTCATTGCAGGGAGATTGTGAGGATATGCTGCTGTCCTGGTGGAACAGGCTGCCAAGACTCACGCAGAAAGCTTGGTAAATTGGACAAAATACGAAAGGCCAAAGCTCAGCACAATAGGAGGAAAGACAAGTGGAAAAGTCCTGTGACTGAAACTTGCAGCTTACAAGCAACTGTGATGCTTAAACCAGTGCAACATTCTATCATTATCAGATAAAAATATAGCAGTGAGCTCACTCGTTCCTTTGCCTCCGTTCTCTCTCAGCTACTTTTGTAAAGAAAGTACTTTAAAAACAGCTGCAATATAATTACTGTACCTCCTTGCACTCACGTTGCTTTCATTCAACCATGCGGATATGCTACATTCACATTTTCCAATTGCTGCCCAGCCACTGACATTTGTGACTGAAACACGACAGTGTCTGACCACAATTTATGGCCTTGCTGGTGCCCTGCCAATTTCAATCATTCACAGGGTGTGGACCTCATTGGAATAGCTAGCACCTATTGTCTTTAGACAAGTGGCTTCCTAAGTAATTTCAGATGATCAACCACATTGCTGTATATATACCAGACCAGGTAAGGACAGCAGCAGGCCTCCTTTCCTAAAGAACGTTAGATAACTAATTGAGTTTTCAACAACAATCTGGTAATTTCATGTTCACTTTTACTGAGACTAGATTTTTATCCCAGATTTTATTTACTTAATTTAATTTAAATTCCCCAGCTGCTGTGCGGGATTTGAACTCATATCTCTGGATCTTTAGTTCAGGCCTCAGAATTACAAATCCAATAACATAACCTCCATTCTGCTACCATTCCCTGGGTACTGGGCCTCTCTCCTGGTGTTCTGCCCTGTGAGACTGGGCCCCTTCCCTGGTGTTCTGCCCTGTGGGACTGGGCCCCTTCCCTGGTGTTCTGCCCTGTGGGACTGGGCCCCTCCCCTGGTGTTCTGCCCTGTGAGACTGGGCAATCAGATTGTGTCACCTTTCAGTTTAAGATGTTGATTTTCATGCTAAATACTCTGTTTTTGCCCAGAGTTGTGGTCCAGGGAGCAGATGAGTGGAGAGGGAGATCTGTTCAGAGGTAAGGAATCTCCTTTCAATTATTTTTCAGGATCTTGCTGTTGTGTCTTTAATGATGCAATTGTGAATCAGGCAGTATCTGCAGGAGTGTACGTGGATACACAGCATGCAAGGATACAATTAGTGTCACTACAGATGTCCAAACCGAGTATGGTGTCACTCACTTTAGGATTAGAGGTTTCTGTTAGTAGGAATGGGGCAGGTTCTGCTCCCTGGGGGTGTTGCTGTGTTGAGTTGCTCCAATTTCTCTCTCAGATCAGTCTCCCTCCACTCTACAGATGCTGGGAAATGAGAACAAAGGAACAAGAAGAGGCCATCCTGAAGCCTGTTCCGCTATTCATTGAGATCATGACTCGTCTGAATCCAAAATCTATCTACCTGCCTCGTGCAGGATTGGGGTCAGACGCTCTCTTCCAGGTGAAGCTGGTTCTCACTATCGAGGGGGCCGTCTTCTCCATTAGAATGTCTGTTACAGACTTATCTTCCAGCCACAAAGTTCGATTGAAGCCATGGCTGGGCCTTTCGGATACAGATAGATCCCAGATAGCCTTCCAATGGGAATGGGTTAGAATTGGAGATTGACCTTCCTCGAGCTGCTCTCTGGTCCTGCCTGGTGTCTGCATCCAGCCGTGTGATCCAACCCATAGTGTATATGCTGCAGGCAGACCTCACATTCTGCTTTAATCATTGTAGTGGGCTACTCAATCTTATTCAAATAAAATATTTTTTCTGTTTTTGTGTAGCAGAGACCAGAGGCATCAGAAGACAGTCCCTGGAGGCTGCGGAATTCCTCAGTATGGCACTGAGCTCTTCCACTGTGTTCTGAGTCTTTTGCTTTTAGTAACATGATATGTTAAACACTGAACATGTACCTGTCCCTGTAAGTTTCTTTCTGCATGTCTTTCTGTGCCTGTGTGTGTGAACTGAGGTACAGGAGGGATGAGCTCTGAGGAACTGAATAGTCTTTTCCTGGTGTGGATCTTGTCTCCTTCCTGTGCATCCATTCTTGTTTGAAGCTGAGTCCAGTCAGGCAGCTGTCTGAAGGTTCCTGGGCAATGCCGTGGTTTGAACGTAGATTTCCTGTCAGATTCTGACGCTCTACAGCTCGCTCTGCTGGTTATAGGATGGTGCTCAACCCCAACACTGTAACAATCAGAATAGTTTTTTTTAAACAGGGCCTTTGGTTTTGTTTCACTCAGCTCCTTTTTATTTTGTTTCTGCTTCTTTGCCCAGCTGCAGCCAGGGGGAGCAGCCTCCAGTCTGCTGCCAATTGCCCCCTAACTGGTTCCTGGGATCACCCTGGGGTGCTCATCCCTTCTAATCTCACACCCACCTCCCTTCCACCCTCCCCCACCACCCTGACACTTCCTTCTTACCACAAAAATGAAAGGAAGACAAATATTTCTATTGTGCTTTTCATAGTCACAGGTTATCCCAAAGTTCTTTACAGCCACTGAAGTACTTTTGGAAGCTTAATCAATGTTGCAATAAAATAAATGCACAATCAAATTGCACACAGTAAACACCCACAAACAGTAATATGGTATTAACTAGGTAATTTGTTTTTGTGAAGTTGGTTGAGGGATAAATATTGAACAGAACACAGGGAGAAGAGTGTCTTGGAATTTTTTTACATTAACCTGAATGGATAGACAGGGCTAAAAGCAAAATACTGCAGATGCTGGAAATCTGAAACAAAAACAAAAATAGCTGGAAAAACTCAGCAGGTCTGACAGCATCTGTGGAGAGGAACACAGTTAACGTTTCGAGTCCGTATGACTCTTCATCAGAACTAAGAAAAAATAGAAATGAGGTGGAATATAAGCTGTTTGAGGGGGTGGGACAAGTAGAGCTGGATAGAGGGCCAGTGATAGGTGGAGGCAAAGAAGAGATTGCTAAAGATGTCATAGACAAAAGGATAAAGGGGTGTTGACGGTGGTGATATTACCTAAGGAATATGCTAATGTGAGTTTTAGACAGGGCATTGGTTAATATCCCATGCAAAAGATGGATCCTCCAACATTGCAGCACCCCCTCAGTGCTGCCCCTTCAACAATGCAGCACTCCCTCAGTACTGACCCTCCAGTAGTGCGGTGCCCCGTCAGTACTGACTCTCTGACAGTGCAGCACTCCCTCAATACTGACCCTCCAATAGTGGGGTGCTCCCTCAGAACTGGCCCTCCAATAGTGCAATGCCCCCTCAGTACTGACCCTCTAATAATGTGGCACTCCCTCGGTACTGACTCTCTGACAATGCAGCACTCCCTCGGTGCTGACCCTCTGACAGTGCGGCAACACTCTCAGTACTGACTCTCTGACAGTGCAGCACTCCCTCAGTACTGA
Source organism: Carcharodon carcharias (assembly GCF_017639515.1). Taxonomy (NCBI): domain Eukaryota; kingdom Metazoa; phylum Chordata; class Chondrichthyes; order Lamniformes; family Lamnidae; genus Carcharodon; species Carcharodon carcharias. The sequence goes on from NC_054491.1 coordinate 24,457,081, forward strand.
CCTTCCGACAGTGCAGCACTCCCTCAGTACTGACCTTCCGACAGTGCAGCACTCCCTCAGTGGTGACCCTCCAACAGTGCAGCACTCCCTCAGTACTGACCCTCTGACAGTGCAGCGCTCCCTCAGTGTAAGTCTGGATTTAGTGTTCCGACTCTGGAGTGGGACTGGAACTTTCTGCGCCAGAGGCAAGAATGCACCAACTGACACATTTTGACAGGAGTGGGAGCTGAGGGCAATGAGTCTTAACGCTTGTTGGTGTTTTAGTAATTTTGTTTAATCTGTGGGAGGATTGCGGTGATCAAAATGATTTCCAGTTATGAGGGAAAGTTAATGTCAGTCCTTCTCTTGCAGAGGACGAGATCCAAAACGAACACAGCCAGACTAACGTGAGTAGGAATAAACCAGTGTCGCATGGAGAAAATGTTAAAAAAAACTCCCAGTGGAGATAAATCTATATGTTTTTCTACTGCACAAGTGCGCAACCGGGTGTTTAAATCAGAGCTGGGCGTCTATATCAGGATTGGGTGTTTAAATCAGGGGCCGGGTGTTTAAATCAGCTGAGCGTGTTTGGGAAAGTGGTGAGTGCTGCGTTAGTTCTCAGAGATCAGAGGAGCACTCGGTCACTAATGTTCATTACTGCTGTGTGAATTTCAGAGGTCTGGTTCGGGGGACGGGTCTCGGAGTGGCCTCTACAGCTACCTGCATTTCATCCCCAGCAGTGAAAATCAGGAGGATGAGGATCCGTCTAAATATTGCAACATTGGACCCCCAACTGTGAACCCTGCTTAAATTGCAGTATATTCTTATCCGAATCTTTGAACACAATGCATGGCAATTCAGTTGCAAGGACTGTACATTTTGAGATTAAAGTTTAATCTGGAGTTTAAAACCGACTGTGGGTGAGGAAACTGCGGGCATACAGAGCGCTGGACACCGTCAAATCTCTTTAGCTGACCAAGGTCACCTGTGTGAATCCTGGTCCTGGAGTAGCAGAAACTGATCTATTCCCTTCAACCATCAGGACACGACAGTGGTGGAGGAGTGAATGTTTCAGATTTGAAATGAGAATCCTATCAATTCTTCAGAGCCTTCAGTAATTTAAGGGGGAGAAAGGGCTACAAAAATCTGCAGAAAAAAAACAGCCATAGAGATTGAACATAAATCCAGAATACTATTAGGTAATGGATTTCTGCCCCCGCCTTTAGCTGTTTCCTCCGCCAGTCCCGTGTTTTCTTTAATTCAACCATATTTGCTTTTTGGGGGCGGGGGGATGTAATATATTGATAATGTTTGAATAACCTTTGCTGGTTCATCACTGGGGTTGCTGCCAATACAGGAAATTTCTACTGGACGTGTAAAAAATAAGTGACACATATTTGAACATGATAGAAATCGCGCTGTGCCAGACCCTGTTAAACATAGATCGATCTCTCCGCAGTCTCGAACTCCAGTGGCGTTAGCTGGTTATGCAAGTGACTCAGTGAAACACAAACATCCTGTGACAAACCTCAGTAGCCTCTGCACTTACTGACCCACACAGAGGCTGCTAGAAGTGTAGAACTCTCCCCCACAAGAAGTAACAGATGTCAGCTCAATTAACAACTATAAATGAGATGAATAGATTTTCGCTAGTCAAGGGTATTAAGGAATATGAAAACCAAGGCAGCTGTGATCTCACCGAATGGCAGAACAGACTTGAGGAGCTGAAAGGCTTTCTCTTGTTCCTGTCAGTTACTAGGGCTACTCTCCTTTCCATAAGACATAGGAGCAGAAGTAGGCCATTCGGCCCATCGTGTCTGCTTCACCATTCATTGAGATCATGGCTGATCTGATAATCCTCAACTCCGCTTTTCCCCATTACCCTTGATTCCCTTCCTGATTAAAAATCTGTCTATCTCAGCCTTGAATATACTTAACAATGCAGTATTATTCCAAATTGATCAACTAATTGTTGATCAATCTGTTCTGTGGATTCATCTACCTGGTCCTCACATTTTCAGCAAGTCTGTATTGGAATTCCGTATCTCTCTGCTCATTCACATCCTTCAATTAAAAAGACTTGAATTTATATAGTGCATTTTCACTACCTCAAGACATATCAAGAGTTTCCCTCTCTCTCCTCCTGCAAACACTGACTCCCACTGAAGGCAATTTCCCTACTTCTCCTTCAGTAGTTTAGCAAGTGGCAGTGGGTACTGATGAGGTGTTCAATCACATTCCCAGACTGAGAGTCAGAATGCTCACCAGGCTCCTCTTGCACCCCATACCCCACACATCAAACTGCAAAATGTTTACTCTGATTATTCAGGCAGTTACTGAGAGTATTTGCAGTTTAGCTCAATAAAGCTGTATTCATGTGGACAATAACACACAAATCCACTTGTACGTGGTGCTTATTGAGACTGTAACTAGCAAGAATTAGAGAGATGCAGATGTAGACAACAGTACATGAACAGGTACAGAGAGCGAGGGGTACAGAGAGAGATACACACACATCAACTGACACAGAGAGACAAACAAATACAGAGGTGAGAGTGAGACAGACACACACAAAGCTGAACCAGAATCTGACCAGTTTGGCTCCTCGTTTGCGGTATTCCAGCTGTCGTCTGTCTGATTCCACACACTGTTCATAATTAGAGCCCAATAACATTTATTAGACAGTGGAGCTGCTGCCACCTGCTGAAGGTAAGTGGTACAGACATTCTCACATGGGACTAAATATCAAGTAACAAAAATTAGTTTCAGAAAATAAAGTAGTTTAGTGTCAGTCCGTTTTTCTGTGAATGTATGTTTATGTCACTGTGAAAATGCGTCGTTTTTGAAAATATGCAATGTGTTTTTATATCATTTATGAGGTGTGTTTGTGTGTGTGTGTGTGTATGTGTGTAGACAGGCGCTTGTGTCTGTTAATGCAGTGATTCAAAAGCTTTTGGTTGAAGGACCCCTTTTCAAATGGATCAGTAATCACAGACCTCCATATAAATTATAATACTGTAAATCACCCATAATATGAAGCTGCATGCAAAGTGTGTTTTACTAATGCTTTTAAGAAAATTGGTATTTCTGAAAAAAGACATGTCTTGCACTCATCAGTATGCTTCTCAAGAATACCAATGTAAAAGGAAAGCAACAATTTATACTGTATGTGAAGAGAGTGCTGATTGGTTGGCAAGTGGCAGTGCCATGGAGAATGCACAACTGATGGTGACTGACCGTTAACTGCCAAGCATTGTTTGAAATTTAAACCAGGCAGCTTGACTCTGATTGGTCAAGACATTGCCCTGAGGAATGAGTCAGTGAATGGCTGTCACTTGTTTAGTTGAAACTGGTGCAATGTATGTACGTGTTTTTTCTGTCTGCAAAGAAAAGGCCCCATGTATTAATATATGCAACTTCCAGTACCCGCAAATGTACCACAAAGCGAGCCCAACTGACAATCTTAAATTGGTTGTCAGCATAATTTTTAGCACACTGAGGATTATTTAGCAAATGTTGTCCAATCGCAAAATCACATCTAATGTTGGACACTGTGTTTTGAGTTTTGTCAGCATGGGCTGCTTGGGTCTGGTCTGTACCCTACCTGTTGTGAACAGCTGCTGGGACATGGTGTTTGATACGATCCACCAGTCTTTGGGACTTAAGGCCTACATATCTAGCATCACACTGGCACTGAAATTCATATCCCACATTACTCATTTGTGTGATAGGCAGAACGTCTTTTTGTCTTGACGACAGCATCCTGTTAGTGGCGAACATCACTCATGTTGCTGCTGCATAGTAGCAGCGTGAAACAGGTAGCTTCACCTGTTGCTCAAATTTTTGAGATGCCTTGCCCTTCCAGGATAATCTGAGGTAGACTGGGCACTTTTCAGGGTGGTGGCCTTAGGCCCGTTCATGAGTTTGTGTGATGTACAGCACTAAGTGACCTGATCAGGGTAGCCATTATCCCGCAGGATGTCTTTGATGCCCCTATTTCAGCAACAAGCTTGCATGGTGAGCAAATGGCTCGGGCCCGATTTACAAGATTCCCGATAAAACCAATCTTCTAGCAGGTGAAACTGTAAGAATCACAATGCGTATATTTACTTGGTATTTTAGATATCAGTGCCCGCTTCTCAGCTCAGGGTCTGTCTATTGATGCTGTTTCCCTTTCTAGGTGAGACAGCCAACCGACTCTGCATTGCATCTGTGGCAGACGCACCCCCAACCCCCCCACCTGCCTCCCAGCTTGGACCCAGCTGATAGCAGCCACCACTCAATTATTTTGCATGCTCCTTCAAGAAAATATTTAATGATTTTGGTTAATTAAAAAATTAAAGTAGAAATTACAGATGAGGAACGAAAACGGATATTGAGGTGGAAAGTATTTCTGAACCTTTATTTTACACCCGGGTATGAGGAGTACATCAGAATTTAGCTGGGATAATTTAGATGGGATAATTGTTTGCACAGGTTCCTGCTTTAGTTAGAAAATTTGGTTCAAACTCAAGATTATTTATCCAACTTTCAATGACCAGAAAAATATTAAAATTTAAATTCCAGTTGTTGGAATATTTCCTCCAAATCCAGGAGTGAGATTCTCACAAAGCAGAGGCAGTTTAGATGCCGAGAATTGAGTCCGATGGGAGACTGTTGGAAACGGAGAAGTTTAGTCAGAGTCAGAGACACCCCGGGGAACTTCTAATCAAATATCCACCACCTTCTCAGGACTTAAATCTCCAGTGGGTTGAGCCCAAATTCCAGCAGTTTCCGCTTCTGTTCCAAATGGAAACGGGTTGCTGTTTTCTCCCACTGACTTCTGGCCATTTCCAGCTTGTTTAGTAGCATGTCCAAGCTGTCCTGTATCAGAGGGAGGAGGAGAGAAGTCAATGCACCTCACTGTTCACAGACCCCCTGCCTCACAGCATCCCAGGCAAGAAGATGAAATTTAATCAGCAAGTCTTTGGTTTGGGGTTTTATCAGCTTCCAGATTGTGAGGAGGGAGAGGATCTGAAGAGGAAAGAATGAGTTAGGGTAAAAGTGAATGGCTGTCACTTGTTTTGTTAGCTGAACCAGGCGCAGTTTTCTCAATTCAAAAGAGAGTTGGTGACGTCCTGGAGGTTTATTATTTTACACAGCTAGTTGTGATCTGAAATATGCTGCCTGAAAGAGCAGTGGAAGCAGATTCAATAGTAACTTTCAAAAGGGAATTGGATAAATACTCGCTTGCCATCTTCTTAAGGGTAATAAATACTGGCCCTGCCTGTGATACCTATATCTCATAATCGAACACTAAAATACTTGAAAAGAGAACATTTCAGGACAATAGAAAAGAGCAGGGGTGCGGGACTAATTATCTAATTAACGAATAGCTCTTTTAAAGTGCCAGACAGACATGATGGGCCAGATGGCCTCCTTTTGTGCTGTGAGATTTTAAGGTCGGTGTGATGCAGCTTGAATGTGGTGTACTGAGGAAGCAGTGGGGAGGAAGAGGCTATAGGAGGGGGAATTGGGGGTCAGAAGGTGTGTGAGAAGAGCAATGCTTCATAGAACCACTGACAAGCTGCACTCTTATATTCAGCTCCTTATAATGGAGATCAATTTCAAGATAGAGATCTTTAGATGAGGGAGTCCAAATCTAAGGGCCATTAATATAAGATAGTCACTTTTAAATCCAACTGGGAATTCAGGAGAAACTTCTTTACCTAGAGGGTGGTGAGAATGTGGAACATGCTACCACATGGAGTGGTTGAGGTGAATAATATCGATACATCCGAGAAGAATCTAGATAAACGGATGAAGGAGAAGGGAATAGAAGGAAATATTGGCAGAGCGAGATGAAGTAGGGATGAGAGGAGGTTCCTCATGCGGACCATAAACACTGGCATAGACCAGTTGAGCTGACCAGCCTGTTTCTGTGCAAAGTATGTATGAAATTGCCCCTCCGACTGTCTCGTGTATAGAACTTCCAAACCTCATTCTGCACGTGTTCCGAGCTCAGTTATAGAGACAGAAGACAACAGATTGAAATACTTGGCTTTCCACGGTGCCTCTCAGGACATCTCAAAGCACCTTAATGCCAGAGAAATAGTTTAGGAACGTAGTTATTTGTAATGCCAGGAATTCAGCAGCCAACTTGTACAGAGTAAGATCCCACAAAGAGCAGTGGCCAGATAAGCTGTTTTAGTGATGATATAGTGTCATGGATGTTTTTATGTCAGGCTGAGGGGGCAGATTAACACCTCATCTGAAAGATAGCACCTTTGATAGTGCAGCACTCCCTCAGTACTGCACTGGAGTGTCAGTCAGGACTATGTGCTCAAGTCTCTAGAGCGGAACTTGAACCTTAACATTTTGGTGGCAGTTTTCCCACTGAGCCAAGGCTGATACCTTATCAGTGCATCTTAGCTGTAACTCAGACACGTGGCTCCTATAGCATGTATGTGTTTATCACTCCCCACTGACCTAACGGTGCTACCTACATGGAGGATGACCTCATACTCAGTTTCCATGTTGTCTATCTTGCTCTGGAGCTCTTTGATGGTGGAATCTTTCTCCTTGATGATCTGGAGCTTCTCCTCCTGAGTTCTTGCTAATTGTTGCTGACATGATGCTGGTAGGAAAGTACATCACAGAATTAGTTCCTCTGTATATGACCTTCACCTCCCCAGCCTCCCTCCCCACTAGACAAAACTCCAGCAAAGTCCCACTGCACAATCAGCACTACAGTATCCAGCCTGATCTCAGCACAGCTCCACAGCAAAGTTGGGTATAAGTGTGATTAGTTTAAATTACATATGTTCATTCATTTACTATTTGACAAACACTCATTTGGCCACATATACGACACTATGGTTAGTCACACAAACACACATTACAATCAGTCACAAGCACAGACAATATACTTTTTAAACAATTCATTCTCGGGATGTAGGTGTTGCTGGCTAGGCCAGCATTTATTGCCCATCCTGAATTGCTCTTGAGAAGGTGGTGGTGAGCTGCCTTCTTGAACCGCTGCAATCCATGTGGTGTAGGTACTTTCACAGTGCTGTTAGGGAGGAGTTCCAGGATTTTGACCCAGCGACAGTGAAGGAACGGTGATATATTTCCAAGTCAGGTTGGTGAGTGACTTGGAGGGGAACTTCCAGGTGGTGTTGTTGCCATGTGTCTGCTGCCCTTTTCCTTTGACATGGTAACAGTCATGTGTTAAAAAGTGCTGTCTAAGGAACCTTGGTAAGTTTCTGCAGTGCACCTTGTAAATGGTACACACTGCTGCGCTGTGCATCGGTGGTGGAGGGAGTGAATGTTTGTAGATGTGGTGCCAATCAGGGCTGCTTTGTCCTGGATGGTGTCAAGCTTCTTGAGTGTTGTGGGAGTTGCACTCATCCAGGCAAGTGGACAGTATTCCATCATGCTCCTGACTTATGCCTTGTAGATGGTGGACAGGCTTTGGAGAGTCAGGAGGTGAGTTATGCACCACAGGATTCCTAGCCTTTGACCTGCTCTTGTAGCCACAATATTTATATGGCTAGTCCAGTTCAGTTTCTGGTCAATGGTAACCCCCAGGATGTTGATAGTAGGGGATTCAGCGATGATAATGTCATTGAATGTCGAGGAGCGATGGTTAGATTCTCTCTTGTTGGAGATGGTCATTGTCTGATAATTATGTGAGGCAAGTGATACTTGCCACTTGTCAGCCCAAGCCTGGATACTGTCCAGGTCTTGCTGCATTTGGACATGGACTGCTTTAGTATCTGAGTAGTCGTGAATGGTGCTGAACATCCCCACTTCTGATCTTATGATGGAAGGAAGATCATTGATGAAGCAGCTGAAGATGGTTGGGCCGAGGACACTAACCTGAGGAACTCCTACAGTGATGTCCTGAAACTGAAATGATTGACCTCCAACAACCACAACCATCTTCCTCTGTGCTAGGTATGACTCCAACCAGTGGAGATTTTTCCCATTGACTCCAGTTTTGCTAGGGTTCCTTGATGCCACACTCGGTCAAATGCTGCCAAGGGCAGTCACTCTCACCTCATTTCTGGAATTCAACTCTTTTGTCCATGTTTGAACCAAGTGTGTACTGAGGTCGGGAGCTGAGTGGCCCTAGCGGAACCCAAACCGAATGTCAGTGAACAGGTTATTGCTAAGCAAATGCCACTTGATAGTATTGTTGATGACCCCTTCCATTACTTTACTGATGATGGAGAGTAGACTGATGAGGCGGTAATTGGCCAGGTTGGATTTGTCCTGCTTTTTGTGTACAGGACATACCTGGGCAATTTTCCACATAGCTGGATAGATTTATTCCTTCTCTTTGTTTTCTGTATGTTAACCAGTTCTCAACCCATGCCTGTATATTCCCCCCCCCCCCCCCACACACCCCACAATCCCATGTGGTCTAATTTTGTTTACTAACCTCTTGTGTGGGACCACATCCACTGGTTCCCCCTTATCTATTCTGCTATATACATCCTCAAAGTGCAGGAGGGCATGTCATGAGCAGCATCAGCACACCTTCCATTACTTTACTGATGAGTAGACAAATGGGGCGGTATTTGGCCGGGTTGGATTTGTCCTGCTTTTTGTGTACACGACTCAAATTGACTGAAGATGGATCACCCACTCAGCACTTTTGACCGAAGATTGTAAATGCTTCAGCCTTGTCTTTTGCACTGATGTGCTGGGCTCCTCCATCATTGAGGATGAGGATATTTGTGGAGCCTCCTCCTCCAATGAGTTGCTTAATTGTCCACCACCATTCACGACTGAATGTGGCAGGACTGCAGAGTTTAGATCTGATCCGCTGCCTTCTTGAACTGCTTGGATGTGAGATCACTTAACACTTGCTGCTTATGCTGTTTGACACACAAGTAGTCCTGTGTTGTAGCTTCACCAGGTTGACACCTCATTTTTAGGTATGCCTGGTGCTGCTCCTGGCATGTCATCCTGCACTCTTCATTGAAGCATTAACCACTAATTTACCACATTCACAAGCAATGCACTCACTCACACTCATACATACTACACACTGCGCACACACATCGGAAGCACTCAATGCTGGCACTGTCTGCAATATGTTAAGGTTGGTGTGATTTTCACTCACTGAGTTGTTGCTGCAGGTGACTGACCTCAATCTCCAACTGATGGACTCGGAGGTCCATGTCAGACCGCAATGTCTTGTACTGACGAGTCATATCTGTAGTTTGGAGAGTGCGAGGGTGGTTACACAGGGCAGGAATTGTTTGCAGCTCTTACTTCAGCTTTGACATATTTCTGAACCACAACCCTGGAGGTCACATCAGTAGCAATCTCCACCAGTTCCTGAATTTGACTCCAGAAGCAGAAACTCCCCTGCATGATATACTAGTGCAGCTCTAAAACTGAAATAACTGGTGACTATCTTAAGTAGCACATGGGATAAACCTATATATTGGAAGGGGAGTGCAGTCGGAGGGTGCAGGTAGGGAAGGGACAGAGAGGAGGGTAAGGCTGCAGCTGACCCTCTCCCACTGCTTGGCAGAGACCAGGACTCGTGCTCTGCTCTTTTCTGCTATCCAAACCTGGTCTTAACTAATTAAACACCTGATCTGCTGTAGCAACTAAAAGAATTTGTGAAACCATCAGAGGGACCAGACGATAGATCAAGGCTGATTCCTAACCCTGAAACTACCAGGAACACGAGCGGTTTGATATCCAGATGTATAGTAGTGAATTTCACCACCCTCCCCACTGTATAAATGATTCATTTTATCTATTAGTTCAATTATTGATCCAATTTCAATGAGCAAAATAATTAATCACCCGAAATTCTTGTTCCCACCACCTTTCCCCAAGGTCCCATCTCAGGCTGAGGTGCAAATGACTGCTTTTATTTCACAAAATATCTATTTTTCATATGTGAGCCTGCATTTCACATTTCGTACTATTTAGCTCTGGAAGTCTTCACATCTGAGTCTGATCATCTCTTCATTTGACAACAACACATGCAGGAACCACTGAATCACAAAGGGAAACCCCCCTAACCTAGGAAACACCCATTCTAACCCAGAGGTACTCACTCCAACCTGGGGAGCTCCCCCTCACTCAGTGAATGCCCCTCCCCATCCTTACCACAGAGAAATCCCTTAGACCCAGGGAATGCCCTCTCAATCTAATCCAGCATACTGAGATCGTGCCACCCTGTACCACTGCTCCAGCTGAGATCCTCTAACTTAGCACAGACCACTCAGGGCCACTCAGATCCTGACCTCATTACAGCCTTGGTTCAAACATGAACAACAGAGCTGAACTCCCGAGGTGAGGTGACAGTGATTGCCCTTGACATCAAGGCAGCATTTGACCGAGTGTGGCATCAAGGAGCCCTAGCAAAACTGGGGTCAATGGGGATCAGGGGAAAGCTCTCCACTCGTTGGAGTCATACCTAGCACAAAGGAAGATGGTTGTGGTTGTTGGAGGGTCAGTCATCTCAGTTTCAGGACATCACTGCAGGAGTTCCTCAGGGTTGTGTCCTCGGCCCAACCATCTTCAGCTGCCTAATCAATGACCTTCCCTCTGTAATAAGGTCTGAAGTGGGGATGTTCACTGGTGATTGCACAATGTTCAGCATCATTCGTGACTCCTCAGTGTGTACCATCTACAAGATGCACTGCAGGAAGTCACCAAGGCTCCTTAGGCAGCACCTTCCAAACCCACAACAGCTACCATCTAGAAGGCCAAGGGCAGCTGATGGATGGAAACACCACCACCTGGAAGTTCCCCTCCAAGCCACTCACCATCCTGACTTGGAAATATATTGCCATTCCTTCACTGTCAAAATCCTGGAACTCCCTTCCTAACAGCACTGGCCTGCAGCAGTTCAAGAAGACAGCTCAGCACCACCTTCTCAAGGGCAATTAGGGATGGGCAATAAATGCTGGTCTAGCCAGCAATGTCCACATGCCATGAATGAATAAAAAAAACCTGGGTTAGACTCCATGACGATCATGCTCCATGGACACTTTTCCTCAATAGCCTATCAGAGGCGTCCCTGGCTCATTCTGCTGCTAAATTCTGCCCTTATCTACATCTCCTGTTTACCTGAATGTATCGCCTTCTTAACCTCTTGTTCTTCATTCAAATCATTCTTGAGAACTTGCAGCTTTGCCTTCCACTCTTCTTTAACCAGCAGAGCCTGTCTTGCAATATCCCTCCGCAGAACTGGTATTTAAGGGTTAAAAATTAATTCAGAACCTATAATCCAACTATCATTTCCTATTCGTCAAGTAAGATAGACTAAAGCTGAAAAATAGAATTTTTTGCCACTTTCAATCCCTAGTGTTGGCATTCTAAGGCATATGTGGGACAGGTTAGATACAGAGTAAAGCTCCCTCTCTACACTGTCCCCATCAAACACTCCCAGGACAGATACAGCACAGGGTTATATACTGAGTGAAGCTCCCTCTCTACACTGTCCTCATTAAACACTCCCAGGACAGGTACAGCATGGGGTTAGATACAGAGTAAAGCTCCCTCTATGCTGTCTCCATGAAACACTCCCAGGACAGGTACAGCACGGGGTTATATACTGAGTGAAGCTCCCTCTCTACACTGTCTCCATGAAACACTCCCAGGGCAGGTACAGCATGGGGTTAGATACAGAATAAAGCTCCCTCTATGCTGTCTCCATGAAACACTCCCAGGACAGGTACAGCATTTGATAGATGTCCTGATGCTACTAAAAGGGGATGTTCCTTTTTTTTTTATAAATCTGGGTTTTAAAAAAAGCTGCACTAATGGAATGCGGCTGTTGGTGGTGACAGTGAACTGCAGAAAGTCACACCATAGTTAGTGGTGCCAACAATAGAGGGTATGTGGAATTGCAAGTCTTTCTTCCAGCCCCATCAACACCTTCAACCCATTAACCACTTCACCCCACCACCCCTTCCGTCCAACAAATAGGAATTAGGGACAAAATTTATTTCAAATTTTGGATATAGAATGTTCTCTCTTACCTAACTGATCTTTGAGCGATTCCACTTGATGAACTGTCCTCTTGTATTTCTCCTCAATATTGTCTCCTGTATGAGAAACAATGAGGAGGTCACAGGAGAAAGGCCAGAAGTTGGGAGGGTGAGCAGAAACAGATAGAGAGAGAGATAGATAGATAGTTAGAGAGAGAGACAAATAAACAGAAAGAGAGAGAGAGCAATGTTTATAGGTTTCCTTCATATATTGCAAATAGTTTGCAAATCAGTTGATTCATTCTGAGTTTCTTTCAGCTGTGCCCATAGCAGGTTATAGGGCAGAATCATTACTGGGTTGGTTCTATCACCCAGGGAATAGTTACACAGAATCTATAGTACTACAACTGGCTACTCTGCTGTGCACTGGTGTTTATACTCCACACGAGTTTCCTCCCACTCTACTTCTTCCCACTCTGCCCAAATATCCTCTGTTCTTTTCTACTCATGTAAGCTTCAACACTCCCCCTAAATTCTGTAATGATCTCTTCTTATACCAGTTCATGCGCCAGCAAGTTTCACATTATCACCACTGTCTGTAAAAAAAAATCACTCCCAAATTCTTTACTTGTGCTGAAATTCCCTCCCTAAATCAGTCTTGCTACCTCTCTCTCTCCTTTTAGACATTCCTTAAAACTTTTGATCAAGCTTTTAGTCATCTGTCCTAATATCTCTATCTGGCTCAGTGTCAAATTGGGTGGTTTTACCTAAAGGTGCTTTATAAATGTTGTTTTTGATCTGTTCATGACTATCTTATATTTTGTCCCCTTATTCTGGACTCATTCACGAGGGGGAACAGTTTTTCTACATCCACCCAATTGAACCCCTCCAGTAATGTAAAGACCTCTATCTGATCTCTTCATCTTCTCTTTTACAGAGAAAAGAGCCCAGCTACTCAGCCTCTTCCTGATTGTTGCATCCTCTCAATTTTTTGTAACAACTTTTTAATGTTTGCATTTTCTTCAGTGTTTCAATTTCCTATTTGTTGTACGAAGAGCAGAACTGTGAACAGTACTCAGCGTGTGGTATAACCAAGGTTTGATATTAACTGAATATCACCTACCTGTTTGACCCCTCTAGAAATGAACCCAACTCTTTGTTTTCACACAGTGAAGCCACCAACTGGCTGTGTGGGGATCGGCTGCTTGTTCCCAGGATCTGGCATAGCAATGCTGTGTGATGGGGGAAGGGGGCTAAAGAAGCTACAAAATAACTGAATGGATCCTGTGTTCTGAATACTGAACACAGCTCCATCACGTTGCAGCCTTTATCACAACAGTTTCTTTCTGGACTCTGCCGCATTGTGGCTTTTCCATGGGCTTCTTGATACGCATCTACCTGACAGCCTGCAGCACATGCCTGTGTGCACGAGTGAGGCCAGGCCAGACGAAGGCAAACACAACAAAGGATTTGCCAAAATACGTTCTCAGTGAGATTTTTGGCATGAATTGCTGGCAGGTGAATATAGTGATGTGTTTTTTTTTACATTTTTATTCCCAGGATGTGGGCAGCCCTGACAATCCTGGCATTTACTACCCATTGTTGGTTGCCTTGAGACTCTGGTAGTGGTGATAATGGTTTGATACACTTCACTTCAGAGGGCAGTTAAGAGTCAACCAAGTGACAATGGTACTGGAGTCAGATATTGGCCTAGTTGGGGAAAGTACGGCAGGTTTCCTTCACTAACTTATTGGATTTTTACATCAGTCTGACAGCTTTTAATTTCCAGACAGTTTTTAAACTGAATTCAAAATTCTCAAACTGCTCTGATGGGATTTGAATTCACTTTCTAGATCATTAGAACCCCTACACCATACATGTCAAACACAAACTCATTGCTATTTCCTCCCATTCCTGTCCTGGTTTTTGCTGGACTACAGATTCCATGGCCCCCAGCTGCCCTCTGGTACCTCAGCCAAGTGGCCCTTCTGAATTTGTGAGTCCAGACAGAAGCTGTTCAATCACAGAGGCATCGCAGGTGACCCTGTCCTCACCACACACACTTCCCAGAAAGGATCATTTGAGTTGTGATTGGAGTGGCTGAGTGGCTCACGGCCCTGAGACACACTGGCCTCGGTCTTGGCTGGAGTGACAGAAGACAATGTTCAAATGGGTCTGCGTCACATCATTCACTGCTTCCTCATATTTTATAAAATATTTGTCAGGCTTAGTTGCAAATGAGTCATCTACAATTCCAAAAAAACCCCCCAAATTCTGATTCACTGGAAAGCTGAACAGATACTGGTTTCAATGTTTAACAGTTTAAAGTTTTTTTTATGCCCAGCAACTGAGCATGTGGTCAGTCCCATGTTAGGTTTGATGTGTGACCCATGCTGAGCTGATCGCAGTTCAGTGTGATAACAGAGAGGGAATAGTGAGGCCAGGCTTCTGTTCTGATCCCTGTCCAGCTTCCTGCTAGAACAGATTGTTCATGTCAGGAGATGATGTGAACTCTGGGACACTCAATATCTCAACTCACCCATGGAGAATGGGTACTTGGGGGAAACGTTATTCTGAAAATCTGTCATCGGCTGAACTAGAGCTTTTAGGGTTAAGCCAATTGACATCTTTCCCCACTACAATTCCTCCTTTGCTTCCAGCAGCCACTGAGATCTGTGCTTCTCACATTTAGTGGCTGAACCCTAATATTGCATTAATATTTAAGGATACAGTAGGTTAGTACTTATGGCAAAAGCAAAATACTGCGGATGCTGGAAATCTGAAATAAAAACAAAATGCTGGAAAAACTCAGTAGGTCTGACAACATCTGTGGAGAGAAAGACAGATCTGAAGAAGAGTTATATGGACTTGAAATGTTAACTCTGTTTCTCTCTCTGCACAGATACTGTCAGACCTGCTGAGTTTTTCCAGTATCTTTGTTATTATTTTAGTACTTATGGTCCCCGACGAACAAACCAGAGATCACATGAACATAAAAAATTGACAGTTGGGAAGTGACCCAACCGCTTCACCAAACTTTCCCCACACCATAGTTGCTGGTAAGGCACAGCCCAACCCTGCTTTTCTATGCTCTCCAACCTTCTCCTCCCTCTCACTCCCCCTCAGGTGCTATGTGATCTCCCAGGTGAGGCAACGGGATGGAGACAAAGCCCTCTTGGCCAATAGGGAAATACTCTAAGATTCCTCTCCAACCTCCTCAACTGATCACAGTTTGATGCGGTTGGGTGATCTCACACAAAGAAATGTACTTGGGAAGAAGGAACAAAACTCATTGATCTGGATGTTGACATTTATTCTGGTCCTCACTCACCTTCTGCTCCTTTCTTTCCTTTTTTTGCCTTCCCTTTATTCTTGGGCGGCATTTTCCTCAAATGTCCTGAACCTACAAAGAAACAACAAAAAATATCTGTCTGGGGAGGACGCTGGAAATGGCGGTGTACTTGTCAATGTTTGTGTCTGTGTTTGTCGGCTGCGGCTCTGTTGGGAGCATTCACACCTCTGAGTCAGGATTCAAGACCCACTCCAGAGACACCTGTCACTCCCAATGCAGCACCAGGGGAATGTTGCACTGTTGGTGCTGTCGCTCAGAGTAAACTTTATATCAAGGCCCTGTTTGCTCCATCGTGTAAAAGAGACCAAACGTAAACTGGCCAACCACTTTGCAGAACACCTGTGGTCTGTCCACAAGAATGACCCAAACCTCCCTGTCGCTTGCCATTTTAACACTTCACCCTGCTCTCTTGCCCACATATCTGTCCTTGGCCTGCTGCATTGTTCCAGTGAAGCCCAAAGCGGAACAGCACCTCATCTTCCGACTAGGCACTTTACAGCCTTCCGGACTGAATATTGAATTCAACAACTTTAGGTCTTGAGCTCCCTCCTCCATCCCCACCCCCTTTCTGTTTCTTCCCCCTTCCTTTTGTTTTTTTCCCCAATAATTTATATAGATTTTTCTTTTCCCACCTATTTCCATTATTTTTAAATCTTTTATGCCCCCCACCCCCACTAGAGCTATACCTTGAGTGCCGTACCATCCATTCTTAATTAGCACATTCGTTTAGATAATATCACCAACTTCAACACCTCTGTGTTCTTTTGTTCCTTTGTCTGTGACATCTTTTGATAATCTGCTCCTATCACTGCTTGCTTGTCCCTACAACAACACCCCCCCTCCACTTCTCCCCCCCCCACCTTAAACCAGCTTATATTTCACCCCTCTCATTGTAAAGAAAAATCAGTTCTGTTGAAGAGTCATGAGGACTCGTAACGTCAACTCTTTTCTTCTCCACCGATGCTGCCAGACCTGCTGAGTTTTTCCAGGTAATTCTGTTTTTGTTTTATATATTTATGTTTATATCCCCTGGGACCGCTTTGAAGAAAAGCTGGGGAATTCTCCCCGGTGCCCTGGCTAATATCCATTCCTCAATCAATATCAACAAAACAGATACAAATTACCTGGATATATCACGTTGCTATGTGTGGAATCTTGCTGTGTACCAAGTAGCTGCTGAGTTTGCTACTTTGTGACAACGATTACACTATAGAAAATACGTCATTGATCGTGAAGCACTTTGGATGCCCCGAGATTGTGAAATTTCGGATTTAAATGCAAGTTTTTTAAAAAAAAACTTTACACCTTGTACGTGGTTTTGCTGCAGTGACCTCCCTCTTGCGCTGACAGGGCTGTTGGGGTAACAGCGCAGCCACCTCCACCAAGTCAGACAAATACCCTTCACATGTGAGTGGCGGGGTTGAGAATGGGGCAAGTTGGCCGCTGTGTGGGGCATGATTGTTGACCTCCAACTCTGTCCACATACCCTTCGCTCGCACGCGTTCCCCTGCACAGCGGCCAGCCACGGCCCTGGCCGCTCTTTCTTTCCTTCTCAAACCCGAGGACAGGGGCAAAAACTTCTGCCATAAAAGCACAATACTGCGGATGCTTGAAATCTAGAACAAAAACAAAAAAAAAAGCTGGAAAAACTCAGCATGTCTGACGGCATCTGCGGAGAGGGACACAGTTCACCAATCCTCGAAACGTTAACTGTGTCCCTCTCCGCAGATGCTGTCAGACCTGCTGAGTTTTTCCAGCTTTTTTTTTGTTTTTGTTCATAAAACTTCTACCTCGGCCGAACAGAGACCGGGATCAAACTGAGACCCCCCACCCTGGTCGTCCTGGCTAAAATCCGTATGTTCCTCACACCACGCCCCCCCCCAACCCACCCCCATCACTGAACAACTACAATGAGCGTTTATCCAGAATCTTTATCAATATCCCACGGGGGTGGTCGCAGCATTAGAGACATTCATTCCCTGTACATTTTTGGGAAGACTCCTAATAAAGGCGGGAGGGAAGCCACCAAGAGGAGAAATTTGAAGGACAAAAGCAAAAAGGACTAAAGAAATCGCCTAAAATCCACTCAGTCACAGAAAAAAACAAATCCAAGCAAAACAGGAGCAGGTGAATTAAAATAGGAAATATTGAATTTTGTTAACAATCTACGTGCAACTTTAATTTAACAAGAAAAATACAAACAAAAGATCGAATAGAAAATGTATTAAATTTTGATAAAAGCAACAGAAATAACGGCAGCTATTTAATAATTTGCAGAACTTGTTCAAGAATAAAATAGATCCATTTGCAGTTATGAAAAGACATATTTACACAATCACAGCCTGTCGGGTCGATGCTGCTTCTGCCAGGACTGGGTCGATCGATTCTCCAGCCGGACATCTTCTGATTGACATGAGGGCCACCAATCATAAACTGCATCAGGACGTCAGTCATGCCATTTGCCCAATCAACGTGGTCGGTGGGCGGGCATTTCGCATCAGTGTTTGACGTTGCTAGGCAGCACAAGCGCTGGTTGCCTGGATACCGAAGCCTTGCTCAGGGACTTGGCGCCATCTTTGAGACAGGCGGATGAAGCCCAATCTTCAGGAGTTAATCGCCAATCAGTCAATGAAACAAAACGGGTTTTGCTGTTTTGATTTATTTAGAAAAGCATTATGACTAGATAAAGGTGTTTGATGCAACTATGTAATTTCAACAGCAGAATATTGTCAATCATTAAAAGATAATTTTGTGCAGATACTGTACCGGCCTTTCTCACAATGAAAGATTTTTTTTCCCTCACCATGGAAGATGGGAATGAAACTATTTACCAAGAGTAGGGAATCGGGCAAACTGATAAGATAATTACGAGGAGCCTAATATAGTGGTTAGGGAGGATCTATTTCTGAGTCAAAATAACATAGATTTAAAGTAATTGACGTAAGGATTACAGGAAAGTTGAGGAGTACCTTTTTTCACCCAGGCAGTGTTAGGATTTAGAACTCTGTCTGAAAGGGTTGTAGAGACAGAAACCCTCACTACACTTAAAAATGAGTTACAGCACTTGAGGTGCTGTAGCCAACAGGGATACGGGACCAAGAGCTGGAAGGGGGAGATGAAACTGAATAGCTCTTTATCAGCCAACAGGGACACAATGGCTTCCTTCTGTCGCGTAGATCTTTCTTTGCAAGGCATCAGCAACTTTGAAAAAAATATGATAGAAGTCCAAATACATGGGAGAGTGGTGATTAAGTGACACCATGCAGTAGGACCATTCCAGGTCATGGGTATCTCTATTCATGTCACCTCCTGGCTGATGCAGAAGCCATGGAATAATCCATATTATTTGCTGATGCTACTAGAATACCTGCCCTTTTTCATTTTAGGATTTGTGTAGTTCGATTGGTTGAGTTCTGGAAAGATTTTGTGTTGAAATATTGGTCAGGGCTTATCAAGTTTTTCCTAAACAGCTGTGTGGAGGCAATATGGATTGAGCGGTGCAGTATATCCTGTTTGTCTACACTCCTGGTGTCTAATGGTAAATTTTCTCTACTTGCAAAAGAAATTGGTGTCCTTGTACCACAGCAATAATTTCTATGACATTGGTGAAATTGAGACATGTTTGGAAAAGGCGGAATTGGAGCAGTGAGAAAATAATCTTTGTAGTGACTCATTAAATAACAACCAGCAACCATCTGATGTGAGGCAAGTTCATGATACTGCCCTGGTCTTACTGTATCTCAATCTTGGATTGTTGAAACCTGACAGCTGCTGAGAGAGCTGTGGGGAGGCCAGAAAACCTGTTTCAGATATTATGGGTTCCAACACTTTGTGGACTTGTATTGTTTAATCTTATTGATTGATCCAAAGAATAATGCCCATTCCAGGCATCGCAATCACTCTTAACCCACCCCAAATACTGTATGCTCTCCTTGTGGAGAACCCACTTGATCTTAGAATAGTTCATTTGCTTGGGCTGCTACTTTCAACATGAGAGAATATTCAGGTGATGTGGTATCTGGTGGATCTCCTGTAATTTATCATGTGGATCCACATTTCATGGAACAAAGCCCATCAAAAACAGACAGGCTCAAACTTGGACTGACACAGGACAAATTCATTTCAAACATGATGGGTTGCCATTTACTTGTCCTTGTCGATACTACAATCTCCCCACCATGTTGCTATATTTCTTTGCAAGAACTTATAAGAGGGGAAAGGGCCTGATAGATTTATTTGTTTCACCCCCTCACAGCCTGTTTTGTTCAACAATCCAACATGGGTGACTCTATGATCCAGTGCTTATGGATGCTTGTTTTCTCCCTTCCTCTCTAGGGGCCACTTCTGAAATGAACCAATAATTGGGTTTACCTCTCATTTCCTCCTCTCCCAAGCTTTAGCTAGGGCTAAATTACCCTGCCTTAAAGAGTGAATACCCAGCTGTTACATACTTCTCTAACCGTATTCTTTTTATTCTGTGTGTATGGCACAATCATGAATGTTAAAAGCTTTAGGTCATGAAAGGGAAGGCTGAGAAAAATAGGAAGATTCTTGGATTTGAGAGGAAAATGATATTTCTGCTACTTAATCTCCTGTACCATTGTATATGAAAGGCAGGAGCAAATGTTATTTTCATGTGAAGCAGGGATGGAAGGAAAGTGGATAATTAGATTAAGAACATGCAGGTATAATTCCGTTTCCGTTGTAATGTTATACATTCCATCCTTCAACGAGTTTCTTTGCATTGCAAACTGATACACAAAAAGCTGAGGTGGTGCAGCACCATCTCTGGCAGGAAGAAGTAATTACAGCATGACATGTTTACATAAACAGTTCCTATTATAAGCCTGGACATAAGAACTTATTAGGAAAAAAGGACAGGAGTATAAGTTATTTTTATTTCCCTTTATTATTATTAATGCAGAACAAATATTCAGAGAATTAGATGTACTTCCAGGGTAAAAATTGGAGACACGAACATAATAAACTTGCGATATGCTGATGACACAGCGCTACTTGCAAAATCAGAAGAGGCCCCACAAAATATTGTAGATCAAGTAAAATCCAGAAGTTTAGAATGTGGATTGAGTATGAACACCAAAAAGACAAAAACAAGGGATTCATTAGAAGAAACTAGTGCGAAGATTGAAGTGGATGGTGTCACACTGGAACAAGTGGATAAGTTTGTTTATTTGGGACAAATGATAACAGAAGATGGTGGATGCGATGCCAAAATTAGAAAAAGGATCGAGATAGCCAAAAGTATTTTTGTGAAGATGAAGGACGTGTTAACAAGAAAACTCAAGCTTGTAACAAATAAAAAAACTCATAAGATGTTACATTCCATCCACCTTCCTGTCTGCCTCAGAATCCTGGACAATAAATAAAAGATCTGGAGAAGAAAATAGAGGCCTTTGAAATGTGGGTGCTAAGGCGTATGCTAAAAATCCCATTTACAGACCAGAAGACAAATGAAGAGGTGCTTGAAATTGAAAGACGGAGAAGACTCTAATGTGGGACAGCCAGAAAAGAAAGTGTCAATATTTCGGCCATTTGATCAGAGCTGAAAAGCTACAGGGATCCCCTGTAGGGACGACCTAGGTGTAGTTGGGCGACGGGGGTCCCCATCACAGAGCGGTTGCGGATGAGATACAATGGACACTGGATGTGTAAAGATGCTTCAAAACAGGCGAGAGTGGCAATACCATGACAGCAGATCTCCTGGTAGGAGACAGCAGCAGGGTGATTTGAGAAAGACAATGTTATTGCGTTGGCGGGATTTATTAAACAATAAGAAAAAGGTTCCTATTTAAACAATGGATTTATTTAAAATTATTGTTATGAACAAGGATTGTTATTACGTGTCGGGCAACTGAGTTAAGATACAGATCAGCCAAGTTCGAATGGAATAGACTCGTCCTTCCCATGTAAATACTGAAAACAGAAAGTACTGGAATTATTGAGCAGGTTAGGTAGCATTTAGCGAGATTAGAACAGAAAAACGCTGATGATCGATGACCTTTCGGCAGATCTGCAGCATCCGCAGCAATTTGCCTTTTCCAGCCCCGATGTAAACAAGGTCTCGCCAGGATGAAACATGGCACCTCCCGCGAACCTCTTCACACCCCCTTTCCCCCCACCCCCGGGCTGAGCCGCATGCGCACTCCGCCCCACCTTCCCTCTGCGCGGTCCGCTTTCCCCTGGGTGAACTCTGACCCCGGCAGCGGCCGCGCGCCGAGGGCGGGACGAGACGAGACGAGCGGAAGGAAAAAGCTGAAGCGAAATTAGCGGTGACCGGGTTTTAAAAAAAAATAAATGAATTTAAAATGATGTGAGCGGAGAGTTTGCTGAGGTAAACCCGCCCTCTCATCCCCTCACGGACCGTCTCCTGCCCCCTTTTCCTGTCAGGAAGTTTGCGGAAGGGAGGTTTTTTTTTATTGAAAAGGCTGCAGTCGGGTGTCCGCTGGTTGTCGATGGCGGCGGCGGCGGCTCGGGGCAGTAACCTGAGGAAAGCGGGAGGCTTCATCGGGCTGGTGAAGGACGCCTTCCAGCCTCATCAACACCAACACCAGCCGGCAGGCATCGTGGACAAGAGGGCGGTGGAGAAATGCTGGAAACTGATGGACAAGGTACAGGGGAAAGGGAGATCGGGGTGGGGGGGGGGAAGAGTCTTCGGGTTTGTGTCCCCCGCTCGGACATTGCTCATCGCGGTCAAAGTGACCAGTGTCTGGGGGGGGGGGGTGGGAGAGAGGCTCCGGGTTTGTGCCCCCCGCTCGGACATTGCTCATCACGGTCAGAGTGACCAGTGTCCGGGGAGGGTGTGGGGGGGGGGAGGGGGGGAGTGGTGGAGAGAGAGGCTCCGGGTTTGTGCCCCCCGCTCGGACATTGCTCATCACGGTCAGAGTGACCAGTGTCCGGGGGTGGGGGTGGGGGGAGAGTCTCCGGGTTTGTGCCCCCCGCTCGGACGTTGCTCATCACGGTCAGAGTGACCAGTGTCCGGGGGGGGGGGGGAGGTGGGTGGGGTGGAGAGAGAGTCTCCGGGTTTGTGCCCCCCGCTCGGACGTTGCTCATCACGGTCAGAGTGACCAGTGTCCGGGGTGGGGTGAGGGGGACACCTCCCTCCATCCAGCCATGTTCCGGCCCCCTCCCGTCCTCCCGGGGGTTTGGGAGATGTCAGTGAACCCCCCCCCCTCCCAGGATAAGACACTACTCGGATGGATGACTTACCCGCACCGGGAGCCAGGGCTCGTAAATAAAAACTGCTGCATCTGCTTCTTGTCAGAATGAAGGTTGTCCCTCCCGGCGGAGAACGTTCCCCGGAGGGTGACAGTCAGTCCCGGGCAGTCAGAGAGAGAGCGAGCCATGGCGAAAGGCAGTCTGATGGGCAAGGTGCAGGTTCCATTGCAGAGACATTCCTATTGTCAGGGTTGTGCGTTAAGGAGGTTTTAGTGTTTCTAGACGCAAACAGGAATGGTTTACACTTAACACAGATGGATAAATATCACAAGTCTAGCTCTAGTCATTGAAGGAGATCTGAAATATTCAAAATAAATACCATAATGATCTAAAGTGTCCAAGTTATAAAGTATACACACATTGTAGAATTCAGATTCATTTAGGATTAATCTGTTACTAGTATATATGGTAAATGTCCCTGTAAAGCATGCCAAATATATATGAAGGCAACACTGGTGCTGCATTATTTCTCAAACACATCCACTATTATTAAAACAGAAAATTCTGGAAAAATGCAGCAGATCATATTTGGAGAGAGAAATGGTGAAAGGTCACAGACCTGAAATGTTAATTCTGTTTCTGTCTCCACAGATGTTGCCTGACCTGCTGAGTATTTCCTGCAGTTTCTGTTTTGATTTCCAGCATCTGCAGTATTTTGCTTTTGTAATATATTGGCCCTCTGTGTTTATAGCTGTTGGTAGATAAATGCTGGGTACCAAAGACCAGTGGTTCAGTGTAATTGCAATGTGTTCCAGCTCCCTTTTATTAGTAACCCATCATTGTCCAGGTAGATAAACAATTGTACAGAATTTACCATCATACATCAGAATTGTGGATATTGGCATGATGCAGTGAAGTTTTAAACTGGTGTTGGAAATGCCTACATCTGGCATGCCTGGCTACAAAGTCTCGTTGAATTGCAGTGAGGTCTTGCATACAGTCAAATGGTGTTACTTGTTGCTATGTGTTGCTTTGTTTGAAAGTAAGTGTAATGAGTTATCAGTCAGTTGTGCTGTTTTTTGTGTATAAATGCAGCCACTCTTGTGAGATTCGTAAATGTTAGTGTAGAGTGTATGATTATTTAACTCAGTTACTACATTGCTTGGGTGTGTAATCTTTCACTAGCATCTCATGGAGATGCTTGAAACAACTTCAGGTTTTGTCTTATGGAGAGTTCTGTTAACTTTAGTAAAGTGATCCATCACAAACAGCTTAAAATACAAGGAGCTGAAATTTCTTCTTCATTTTAATAACTTCCAAAAACAGAACTGATTGAATGATTGACCATAATAGTTGATTTGATCTGAGTCCCTGTCTATATATTATTGATATAGCATTGTTACTGAGCTGTAACTGAGAGAAACAACTGCTATCTTCTCAAAAACAAATAAATTTTGTGTTTTCAATTTCAAATATTCTATCAATAACATATCTGAAGTTTTGCCAAATGCCAATAGTGCACAACGGAAGGTGTAAGTAATGGTGAGTGTAAACCCTTTCCTTTTTAAAGTTGGTTTGCCAACAAAGTCTGAACATTGTTGTATGATTTTAAAAAGAGATCTTAATAGATATTGTAAAAGAAAACTCATAATAGATAATTTAGTACCTGGTGTGATACTGGGCCACACAGTACAGATCAGTAATATTCAAACCCTAGTTTATACTGAATTTGTAAATCTCAGCCTGGAAAGCAGTTGGGCTTTGCAGTTAATTTCAGCAGCCCTGGCTTTGGGAGGGGAAATAAAATCAGCAGTGATTGCTGCTGGAAAGTATATGTGTGTATAAACATCTGGGGAAGGTGGAATTGGACTCTGCTACAATGCTTCCCCTGATTGAATAACCTGTCAACTATGATTCTATAGGCTCACTCCTTACAAATGGTTTTATGTGTAACATACTGGAGACTATGCCTCAGCACTAGTAACTGCCTTTTGCTCACAGAGTAGAAAGGACAGATATTAAAAGAGAGACAGACATGCATCTTTCACACCCTGAGGATGTCCCAAAGTGCTTTACAGTTAATGAAATGCCACTCTTGAGGTGTCATCACTGTTGTCATGGAGGAAACATGAAGGTAGCTAATCTGTGCACAGCAAGGTCCCACAAACAGTATTGTGATAATGACCAGAGAATCTGTTTTTGTGATTTTTGAGGGATAAATATTGTCCAGGCCACCCTTCATTGAATCATGTTATATTAGCACAGAAGGAGGCCATTTGAATCTCCATTGGCTCTTTTGAAGAGCAGTCCAACTTGCCCCACTCTCACTCTTTCCCCATTTCTCTGCAATTTTTTTTCCTTCAAGTATTTATATAATTATCTTTTGAGGGCTAATGTTGAATCTATATCTGCTACCCTCTTGGGTAGTGCATTCCAAATCCTAACCATTTGTTGCATTAAAAAGTTTTTCCTCATGTTGCCCCTGGCTCTTTTGCCAGTTACCTTAAACCTGTGCCCTCCGGCTCTTCAATTAGAAACAGAGTAAAGAAAGGTAAACTATATAAACCCTTCATGACTTTAAACACCTCTAACAAATCTCCTCTCAGTTTTCTCTGCTCTAAGGAGAATAACACCAGCTTCTCCAGTCTACCTGCTTAGAACATGAGAAATAGGAGCAGGAGTAGTCGGTACAGCCTGTATAATCATGGCTGCTCTTTGACCTCAAATCCATTTTTCCATTTGCTCACTATATCTCTTGATTCCATGAGAGATGAAAAATATGTCCATCTCAGCCTTAACCATATTCAACGATGGAAGATCCACAATCCTTTGAGTGAAAAATTTCACCTCACCTTAGGCTCGCATTTCCTGAATCATTCTAGAAAATTTCTTCTGTACCCTCCTTCAGACCCTTCCTAAAGTATGGTGCCCAGAATTTGACATAGTACTACAGCTGGGGCAAATCTAGTGTTTTATCTAGCATAACTTCCTGGCTTTTATACTCTGCCTCTCTTTATAAAGCTCAGTATCCCATCTGCTTTATTAACCTGTTATGTAGCCTTCAAAAATTTGTACACAAGTATCCCAGATCTCTCTCTCTTGCACCCTTTTAAAATTGTACTGTTTTGCATGTATTGTGTCTCCTCAATCTTCCTGCCAAAATACAGTATAACCCCTCTCACTTTTCTGAGTTGAATTTCATCTGTTATGTGTCTGCCCGTTCCACCAGTTTGTATCTGTCCTTTTGAAGTCTATTACTCTTTTCCTCTAATTGTCTACATTTTGCCATCTGCACGCATGGAAATTTTGGCCTGTATCCCCAAATTTAATTCACTAAAGTATATCAGAAACATCAGTGGGCCTAGTACTGAACCTTGGGAAATTCTATTTATACCTCCCTCCAGTCTGGAAAACAGCTATTCATCATAACTCCATATTCTCTCCCTTACCCAAGTTTTGTATCCTCCTTACTTTGCCCCTTTTATCAAATGCCTTTTGAAAATCTATGCAATCAGGTTTGTCAAACACGGTTTTACAAATCCGTAGTGACTCCTTTATTAGTCTATAATTATCCAAATAGCTGTTAATTTTCTCCCAGATTATTGTTTCTAAAAGCGTCTTCACTATCAATGTTAAACTGACTGGCCTCTAATTGCCAGGTTCATCCTTCTCCCATTTTTGAACAAGGGAATAATTTTTGCAACCCCCCAGTACTTTGGCATCACCCCTGCATCTAAGGTGGATTGGAAGCTTATTTCAGCACCTCTGCAACTCTAACTCTTTTATTGTTAACATGCTATGTAAGATCTTCGGATTCCCCTTTTTGTTAGCCGCCAATCTATTTCAGTAGTTCTCTTTGCCCTACTTGTCCTCTATACCTTTTAGAGTCATCCCGATTCTCCCTTGATTAAGCTCAAACCTGTAAGAATTCTTCTGCTTGTACATATTTACATAATATTTACAGCACATAAGCAGGCTGTTGGTGTTATGCTATACCCCAGTGCTCTCTCATTCTTCACCTTTTCCCCTCCTTTGTTTATCTGGCTTCCCCTTAAATGCTTTTCTTTAAAGTAGTGCCACGGGATCTTTTAAAGATGGCATCCCATGCAGTCCAACACTCCCTTACACCTTGTTGTCGACTGCCCCTCAATTGAGGATGATGTCTACTGAGAGTCATGAGTTTCTGTCATCAATCTTCATGTGGCTGAACAGGCTGATTCTTGCCCTGTTTATCTTTGGGCATATGGTACCCGCAAGGTAGTGGCATCTGAACTGCAGGATTTGCTTCCTTTTCTTTCCTTCTCTGCTGCATCATTAAGGCATTGTGACTGAAAGCGTGAAGCAGTTTGATTGGCAAGTTGTTGCCATTCTAAATGATCGGTAGCAAGCTCATATTGCACCGGAATGTCAACCTACGTTTTGAGCTCAAATCTTTGGAGTGGGATTTGAACCCACAACCTTCTGACTCAGAGGTGAGAGTGCTACCCACTGAGCCACCGCTGACGTGGCTGAAAATGAGTGCTGATAGATTTATTATTAGTTGCTTGTTAATTCAGCCATAGCAAAGGTGTTAATGATCCTGGCAACAAGAACTTCCTGTTTAAATACAGCAGAAGTTTTGAAAGTTTATGTTTCAAAGCTGTAGAAGGACGACTTCTTTTATCAACAAGTAAGCAGGATTTTGCTGTGATCTTTCTTCTTTAACTTGTGCATGTATAGGATATTGGTCTTACTGAGCTGGCACTTGGACAAAGCATTTTCCACAAAAGACAGACAAGATACCCAAGAGAGATTACAAGGCAATAATCTTAGGCATGTTCAGTCATAGAATGACATTATTAGCTTACTGTCCTGAAATCACACTCTGGTATCTTAATTAAAAAAAAATTCTTCTGTTTTCATTTTATTTAGCATCTTTATTTGATGAATACTGAACTAAAATAGAACTAAAAGCAATTACCTTTACGTCAATAAAGTAATGATGGAGGTCATCCTGAGGGATAAACTATTGTGTTACTGTAAATTTATCAGTTATTTCAAATTGAAGAATATTTCATAACCTGTATATATTTACTAAATGTAGTAATTTAATTGTAATTATTACATTACAGTTACTTGAATCAGAGCCGGATAGATGGAACTGTGATTTGCCCAGTTAAGTACTACGTGGGGACAGCAACTTTTAGGGAAGTGTTGGATTTATAAAAATTCTTATCCTCATCCCTCCAAGGCTTGTCCTCCCTAGCTCTAACTTTTTACAGCCTTACAACTCTCCGAGATCTTTGCACTCTGCCAATTCTGATTTCTTACGCATCCCTGATTTTAATTGCTCCACTATTGGCGGCCATGCCTTTAGCTCTCTGTGTCTTAAGCTTCCAATTTCCTCCTTGAACCTCTCCACCTCGCTATCTCTCTTCATTTAAGATGCTTCTCAAAACCTACAGATTTGACAAAGATTTTGGTCACCTGTGCTGATATCTCCTTATCTGACTTGGTGTCAAATTCTGCGTGATAATACTCCTGTGAAGTGTCTTGAGACGTTTTATTATGTTAACAGTGCTCTATAGATGCAAGTTATTGTATCTTTTGTTTTTGTCTAATTGTATGACTTGTATATAGAGCTATTTTTGCACGGCATGTAGTGGTCTGGCAGTGTGATATTTACTGCAGTTTGAAGTGAACAGGAGACGTGGTGGACAGCCCACATAGCACTGGCTTAAAACTGTGGTCAAGAGGAGTTATTAATCCTGTGACATGCTATCCCACTCACATCATGAATAAAAGAACTAGTTTTCAGTTCATGGGCGTCACAGGGCTGTTCGTGGAAATTGGTTTTCTGCTTTGCACATGAGTAAAATGTGTTGGCAGGAAGTTCAGTAAGCATGTTAAAGGCTATTCTTAACTTCTCGGTTTTGGGCTCTCCTGGTTTATGACTTGCTCTAAAGCTGGGAATTTGTCTTTAATATACTCCCTATCCTCTACGATTTGTGCATGTGTATAGCCTGCAATTTTATATTTGTGAACTGTTTGTCTTATTGCTCTTGTCCATTTTGTAATATTGCTGCAGTGCTGTTTAGTGTCATTAGAACCTGTGATGAAGGATAATTTTACAAAGAAATATGTGGTCTTGTTTTGCGACTTGTGCATTTGAAAGGTTTGACTTGAGTTGTTTTGAATCTGAAGTTCATATATGCCAACAGAAATCGCAAATGAGTACCCGATAAAACTGCCCACAACAGGCTTATGGTGGCATCTGAAATAAATGAGTGGATGTAGAATATACTTCAGTGGACTACTTTACCACTACACCACATTCTTCCCATAATGTCTAGTAATCCAGTAGCCCAGGCTAATGATCAGGTGTAATTTAAATTCAATTAATTAATAAATGTAGAATTGAAAGCTAGCCTCTGTGATGGTAACCATGAAGCTATCATGGGTCATAAAAACTCATCTGGTTCACAAATGTCTTTCAGGGAGGGAAATCTACCATCCTTACCTGGTCTGGCCTACATGTGACTCCAGACCTTCAGCAATGTGGCTGACTTTAACTGCCCTCTGAAATAGCCTAGCAAGCCACTCAGTTCAAGGACAATTAGGGATGGGAAACAAGTGTTGCAGATCTCTGGTTCAATTTCTGGTTTGAACTAGTGCCTTGAAAATAATCCATCGCTTCATTTTCTGTATAATCCTTCGGTGGCTTTTCACCAGTTTATGACCTCCGTTTATAATAAAATACATGTGTATATATAGCGAAATACCAATAGAAATAAAATTACAGATTCCCAGAAGGTACAAAACTGTAATGGTTATGTTTCTGGACTTGTAATCCAGAGAACATGTATTCAAATCCTGTCATGGCAGTTTGAGAATTTGAATTAAGTTACATGAAATCTGGAAAATAAAGAGTTGGTATCAGTAAAAGCTGATTGCCTGAAAACTCAACTGGTTCACTATGTCCTTCAGGAAAGCAACCTGCCATCCTTGCTGGGCCTGGCCAATCATTTCTAATATTGTTTATATGTAACTTTCTCATATGACTCTTACCTGCCCTCTGAAGTGGCCGAGTAAATCACTCATGAATAAAAACAGATAATGCTGGAAAAACCCAGCAGGTCTGGCAGCATCTGTGGAGAGAGAAACAGAGTTAATGTCTTGAGTCCATATTACCCCTCAGCTCTCTGAAGAAGAGTCATATGGACTCGAAACATTAACTCTGTTTCTCTCTCCACAGATGCTGCCAGACCTGCTGAGTCTTTCCAGCATTTTCTGTTTTTATTTCAGGTTTTCAGCATCCGCAGTATTTTACTTTTATCTTAGTAAATCATTCAGTTGGCCTACAGCGATTCAAAAGGGCCCTGTACTAGGGATGGGCAGTAAATGTCAATGCCATACAACATTTGGAAAAAGTAACTTCAATAGTTAGTCATGGGCTATAAAAAAATATCCATTTGAAATTAAATTCATTCACAAACATACCATGAATCAAATGTTATGCTCACAGTTATGATCTAAATCAATTTCTTTTGAGAGACTAACTGTAATATTTGTTACTTTGTCACAAGTAGGTTCTTTGATCAGTCTCGCTTGCTGAGATGTTTAGTATTGTATTGCTCAAAATGATCTGCCCTATTTTTAATAGTTTATGAAGCACTTAACAGGTCACGGCCTCAAAGTTCTTTGGACTGCGAATATGTTTCATGTTTTATGTTGGCTGTTATACTTTGCTCTTAATGTACTTAATTTTGCTTTAAAAGGAAAGAAGTTGAATTTGTTTAGTGTCTTTAACATCCTCATGTCCAAAAGTGCTTCACAGCCAATAAATTATTTTAAAAGTATAGCTATTGCTATGTAGGCAATGCCACAGACAATTTGCATAGCTAAAAGTCTCAAATAGCAAATGAATGAATGCTGAAAAAAGTTTCTTTCCATTGCTCTGGCTGAGGGAGCAATGTTAGCTAAGTCACTGGTGCATGGGATCTTTACATCCACTTGAGCAGCTATACAGGAGCTTTAGTTTAATGTCTGTTTGAAGGACGGTGACTTCAGCAACATGATGAAAGTACCTATTGAAACAAGACATTAAAGGCTAACTGGATTCAGTTTTTGATGCTGCTTTTTAAAAAAAAAGCTGGAACTCCTTAAGCTACAATTAACTTTGAAGTTGTGACCATTGGGTTCATTGTTCCCTCCTTACTAGATTTAATAGATGAAGAACCCCAAGGAAATGAGAAGATAAAGTTACAATAGGAGTACACTTCCTGCACCCACTGTGACCAAACATTTCTCTCTCCAATCTGAGACCACTACATGGCAGTGTTTAAGGAAAACTGCATTTGCAGTCTCAGATTCAACAGGGAGATGACTACAGAGTTCTTCTGTCTGATACCAATAGACTTGTAGAGAACCTTGACCTGTTTCTGACCAGTATCATTCTATGAATCTATGATGGTCTGTCTGCTGGGCTTCAATGGGAATGCTTCGGCTTTGATTGGCTCTGTACTTCTTTGTGCTAATTAATGGTCCTGCGATTGATTATTGAATAGCCATAGCTGGTCTGACCCCATTTTTTTTTTAATTCATTCATGGGATGTGGGCTTCGCTGGCTGGTTCAGCATTTGTTGCCCATCCCTAGTTGCTCTTGAGAAGGTGCTGCTGGTGAGCTGCCTTCTTGAACTGCTGCAATCTATGTGGTGTGGGTACACAGACAGTGCTGTTAGGGAAGGAGTTCCAGGATTTTGAGCCAGCGACAGTGAAGGAACAGCGATATGTTTCCAAGTCAGGATGGTGAGTGACTTGGAGGAGAACTTGCAGGTGGTGGCGTTCCCATGCGTCTGCTGCCCTTGTCCTTCTAGATGGTAGTGGTTGTAGATTTGGAAGGTGCTGTTTAAGGAGCCTTGGTGAATTCCAGCCGTGCATCATGTAGATGGTACACACTGCTGTCACTGTGTGTTGGTGGTGGATGGAGTGAATGTTCGTGGATGTGGTGCTTTGTCCTGGATGATGTCAAGCTCCTTGAGTGATGTTGGAGCTGTACTCACCCAGGCAAGTGGGAAGTATTCCATCACACTCCTGACGTGTGCCTTGTAGATAGTGGACAGGCTTTGGGAAGTCAAGAGATGAGTTACTTGTCGGAGAATTCCTCGCCCCTGACCTGCTCTTGTAGACACAGTATTTATATGGCTAGCCCAGTTCAGTTTCTGGTCAATGGTAACCTCCGGGATGTTGATAGTGGGGGAACTCGGTGATGGCAATGCCATTGAATGTCGGGGGTGGGGGGATGGTTAGATTTTCTCTTGTTGGAGATGGTCATTGCCTGGCACTTGTGTGGTGTGAATGTTTGCCCTTGGGGATGGGCAATAAATGCTGGCTTAGTCAGTGACACTCACATCCCATGAACAAATAAGAAAAACACTCCTCTGGCACTTTTACTCAAGCATTCATTCTTGACTTGAGCTTGGAAAGTGAGTGTAGGGGCTGTTCATCATAGATAATCTGATCCTCTCCTTGGCTAACATCCATAAACAGGCAGCTCTGGTACCAGGTTATGTGGAGAAAGCTCTGGCCAATTTTCCCCACTAGCCTAGAGACTCTGAGACTGGTTGTAGCAGTTTAATGCTACCATGTTGAAACTCAGCAGAGAACTTGGATTGAAGCTGTCGCTTTCTCAGTTTGTGGTTTCAGTACTGCACCAGGTGGTGCATTTACCTACAAGGTGATGGCATTCTGCAGTCATGACATCAAAGAAGCCTCTTGCAGATTTGTTGAGTGCTGGTGACTTGTTAGGATGGCTGAGGCAGGGCTGTTCATGCTTGACCAAACCAGTATGTCACTATGGCAATGGCCTCTACCTGTGAAAAAATCATTACCAAACTTATAAGGAAGGAATGAAGAGTAGATGGGAAAACACCGAGGCAGTTTGTGGGCCACTCTGTATCCATAACTCCTCACATTTACAAAAATGAACCTTATTCAAAATAGGTTATGAGACTGAGAGATGTCTGTGAATTGAATAAAATAATATTTTTCCACTTTTTGAACTCCGTCTATGTGTAACCAGGTCAGAAACTATGGGTTGGGGTTCAGTATAATACTATTTATTCTGCCTTGATAATGCACTTTAACTCCAATGTGTGAAAAGCTCCTTCTGTTGTATCAGTGTCTATTTTGGCAGTGCCTTCAACACTAGTTATCATTCAGGACTTTGAGTAATGTTTGCAGCTTAGTATGATATGTGCCCGGATATTACTGCCCAAACTCTCTCCACCTATCCACATATGAGAGAAAAAATCTTTATCCGATCAATTTAGGCTGAATTAAATACAAGTTGTATTATCTTAATACAGGGTATCTCAAATTTTGGGATAATACGAGGAAGAAAAACTTAAATAATTTAAAAGATAGCAATTATACATTAAAAACTGCCAGTCAACTGTGGGATTGGGATTATGGGCTGCCGTTAGATTGTAATTTGTAATATAGCTGTGCTCACTTGCTTGACTGAGATCTAAAGGCAAACAAATGAAATAAGCCTTACATTAGTACTTTGCATATAATTTGAGCATCCAATTCTATCAATTGGAATAACTGAAGCTTGGACAGTTGAGTTAGTGAGTTAAAATGTGTGAAAGAATGTCTATACAGAAAACAGGAATATGGTGGAAGACTTGTTCATATGTAATCCATACAATCTATGTATGGAAATTCAAACCCCTCAAATTATAGCCAGGAAGTCTTTAATTGTTTACCTGGATTATCAGAACCCAGTGCTGTAATTAATTGGAACATTCTGTAACCAAAGGAAATAACTGTTTCAGGTGAACTAGTTAATATTTTCTATGAACAATAAAACATCTTATAATTTGATACACTGCCTCCGGTGAGAGTGTTTTTAATAGGATGGACTTCTGAAGATTAACTTTTAAACCAGAAACTGGATTAGTCAATGCCAAAACAAAAAATATATTATCCCGTGATCCTTTGAAGTGTCTTGGATTGTTGTACTATGTTGTATAAATACAAGTAGCCATTGGCTGTTTCACTAACCATTGATATTAGTCCACCTTTGTAGCCTAAAATGGCAAATGTCTTATATCTTTAATGCTAATGGGACATAGTGTTTTTTTTGGTGGGTGATGATTTGGGATGGATTAATCATATCTATGTGATCTACCACTCAGTTTTAGCCAAAAGTTTTAGTTTAGATTTTTGAGAGAAAGGACATTCTTGGAATTTGCATTAATTCTGGTAAATAGAATTAGAACCTGGGGTCCCAAACAGTTTTAACGTTGTGATGTCTGGGAATGTGAAGTTTAAAAATCCTAGGATTTGGGGGGTGTTGCAGAAATCCTGTAGAGTGAAGTTCACAAAACAATTACACTTCAGACTTTGTTAAACACTTTGTTAAACAAGTATTATTTGCTTAACAAAGTATTATTGTTGTGTGGTTTCCCTTTCCTCCCACTTGACCACTACAATTAGCACAAAGCGCCAAGTGGAAAATTGAATCAAATGGTGGAGTTGGAAATAGTATAAGAGATTTTGAAGATTGTTGATGACTTTGGTTAGTCCTTTTAGACGAGATTGTTGTATGTGTAAAATTAAAGAGATAGAGGAAGTAAAAGTATCTTTCGTGCAGATAGAAAGGAAAATTAGTTATGGCTATATCTGCATCAGCTGAAGAATATAAATCAGAAGGATTATGCAGTTTTTTTTTGAAGGAGAGAATGATGCTAGCCTTCTGCAAGCTTTGCAAAGAGAAAATGCCGATAAATGACCTGGCAGTTTTATCAAAGATTTGAACCACTGACTCAAGCAAAAGAACAACAAAGCTATCACTGCCAGCACCAAGATCAGGGACAACTCCAGCTACACCTAGCCTAGAGGTGAAGCATGCTACTTATTTCTTCGGCAGTGCTGTAAGTAGTCCTAATCATTGCTTGAGCATTACAACGAGGTATAGTTTGTCATACAGGGTGTTCTGTTCTTCACTTGATATTTATGAGGGTTTACAAGTAAAGCAGAATTATTTTACCAAAGCATTGAAAAGATGGAGAATGCTAAGGGCTGGGCATTTAAATTTCTATTACAATGAATGATATTCTGACCCAAACACAGAAAAGTGAAAGTTTAGTCTGATTTTAAACAAATGAACTTCATAAAACAGGTTTCAAATGAACATAAATATAATTTAAAATGGTTACTAGCTTTTGAATTATCTAAGATCACAGTTCTATACCAGCTGAAATAATTTTGTTGTCTTGCTGTCAAATATCAGTGATATACACTGCCAAGGTGAAAGTTGGTACACTTTTAGAAAAGCTGAGCAGAAAATTTGCCACATGCATGTGATCTGCAGTATTGAATGTGCTTACTATGCAACTTTGAGAAGCCACCCCCTATTCCTCATTTCCTATTGCTAAGCTACCCAACATGTCCATCTCTATAAGTAGAAGTTTGAGTTGAATGTCATGGTGTGATAATGAATGTGGCCAGGATACTGACATTAATAAATTCCTGCTGCAGCTTTTGATGCTGTACCGATGCAGGTTTGTTTGATGGTCTTCCCACTGAGTCCGGAGCATGCAGCAGAGGCATTGCTGATGGAATTTCTCTGGCACTCTTATGTATTGCTGATACACATTTCAGGTCTCACTGCAGTACAGGAATGTGATGCTGATAACTGCCCTGTACTCTAGGACTTTTGTTGACTTGCGGAGGTCTTTGTTGTCAAATGCTCGCTGGCATAGTTTGTAGAAGGCTGAGCTGTCACAGCTGATCCAATGTTGGGTCTCGCCATCAGTGGTGGACTTTTGAGAGAGGTAGTGGCCAAGGTGTGGGAAATGCTCAACATATTCCAGTTCAACATATATGGAACGTGGAATATTTGGCTAATCAGATTGAGTTGATATGAGTTTTGTTTTGGCAACATTTAAGGACAGGCTGAGTCTCTTGTATGCAGAATTGAAGAGGTCGACAGTGGCTTGCAAATCAGGTGCAGAGTTATCCCTCTTGAAGCCAGCTTCACAAGCATTCAGCAAAAACTCCTTCAAAATCAACTATGATGTACTGGACACTGTGTCCAGATGGCTTCTATTTATTATTTCACGGGATGTGAGCTTTGCTGGCTCGGCCAGCATTTATTGCCCTTCCCTGGTTGCCGTTGAGAAGGTGGTGGTGAGCTGTCTTCTTGAACTGCTGCAGTCCCTGTGGTGTAGGTACACCCACGGTGCTGTTAGGGAGGGAGTTCCAGGATTTTGACCCAGAGACAGTGAAGCAACTGTGATATATTCTCAAGTCAAGATGGTGAATGACTTGAAGGGGAAAAGCGTCTCCCCCGTCATGTCCTGTTTTCTCAACTCTCAAATAACCAGTGCAAAGAAACACTTCAAGACACTCTGAAGCTTCCCTTAAAGCGTGGCTGCATTGACATTAATGACTTGGAGGAGCTCGCTACCAATTGTTCAAAATGGTGCCAACCTGTCCATCAAGCTCTGAACACCTTAGTGATGAGGCAGAGCGGTGGCAGAGAAAGAAAGAAAAGGAAGCAAGTCCCACACTCCTGATCCCACTATCTTGTGAGACCTGCTGCCCCATGTGCCCAAAAATTTGCACGTTGAGAACTGGCCTGTTCAACCACATCAAGACCCATGGCAGAAAATCACCACCCTCAGGAGAGGTCATCCTCAAATTGAGGGACTGACTGATGCATAACCAAAAAAAATCAGGCCTATTATCAACCTGTTTTGCATGTCCTTGTTGGAAAATGAGATGATTCAACCATGTGTCAGTAATGTGGGTAAAACAGAGGGTAACTCTGGATTGTACAATGTGATGAAGCTGTTGTTTTCTAAGCTGGAATGTGTACTAATTTTGAAAGTTTCCATTCACAAGGGAGTTATATTGATCTGAAATGCATATCTGATTCTGAGTTGGTTCATGAAGGGTTTAATGAACTCCAGAAATCATGTCAAATTGGATGTAAAGATGTCTTCTCATTGCTGACCATTTAAGTTACCTAATATTAGACCTGTTGGCTAAGGATTTGCTTTGACTTTGAGTTACAGGAAAAAATAATTGTCAGTACCTGAAGAACACTAAAGTGTGAGCCTACCAAACTTGCATGCCCAGTGCATTCCTAGAAAACATACATTATGCAGGAGAACAGACTGAACAGTTTCCACCTTCACTGTCTTAGACATAGCCTCGGCATCTTTTGGCAGGACGAGGTCATCAAGTCAGAAGTCCAGGTGCATGCTCATTCCATCAGCATACATGCATTACTAAGCCAATGACTCCTATCCTGGCTTGGCCATGTTTAATGGATAGATGATGGCCATCTTCTGTGCGGTGAACTGGCCACTGGGTCATAATCTGCTGGACATCCAAACTTCAGCTATAAGGACACCTGGAATCGCGATAAGAAGATGGTGGTCATTGACACTGACAACTGGGAAACATATGGTGATAGCCGTCACCTCTGGAAGTTGATGATCTGGGGTGGGGGGCGCTGGGTGGAAATTGGAAGAGTGAGGAAATGGAAAGATCAGCTGGCTGAGAAGACAGCACAGAGAAAAAAAGAGGCCAGCAAATCATGCATTTTCTTAGCCCACTGTCTTCATCTTCAGAAAATCCACAGAGACTACCATGATAGAGTGGGGCTCCTGAGTCACACCAGCTGACATTTAACTAAGTTGACCACAAAGGTACAAACCATTGTCTCACAATACAGGAAGATCTGAAGAACCCAAAATTTCATTTTTTGTGTGTAATATGGAGGCTGATGTTATTTTCCCTATTCTTTATAATTGCATGAAAAAAATCATGCATTTTGTTATTGGAGAAATTCTGAAAAATTCCTCTGAGCGATACAGCACTACAAATAGGTACTACAGCTTTAACAATGCCAACACCAAGTCCGAAAGAAATGCTGTCACTGATGCAGCAGTTGGAGATAGTAATGCAGGGACTTTATTTAGGGTCACCCACTTCTGTGCTTAACACTAACAACATTCAAACAATAAAACAGTGAGAGAACACTTTGCATGTAATAGTAGCCAGATATAGGGATGCAATATACAGCAGGTGTGCCCATGACATAGACTTGTGTAGAAGCTGAGTGTTTTCAGTGGCTAGAATAAATTTTACAAAACTCCATTCCTGGCTTAATTTTTATATTCTGAAGCTCCTTGTACCCACTCAACTTTTAGTTGGGTACAGTAGTCTGTTTGAAAGGTGAGTTAAGGGCACTGGCAGTGGTTCCTTGCTGTAATGTTACTAAGTGAGGAAAAAAGATGTAAAGCAGACTTGCATTTATATAGTGCCTTTCATGCCAATGGGATGTCCTTAAGCACTTTACAATCTTTGAAGTACAGTATCTGTTGCAATGTTGAAAAATATGAATGCATATGATCATTGAATTGAAAGGTCTAGATTCAGATTAAATATAATGTACTGCAGGCAAGTAATGCAGAGCTGATTAGAGAAGAATCATATTTTTGAACATATACTTTTTTTTTGAAAAGAGCACACTAATTCAGTGTTTACATACTGGGACTGGGTCATCACTGGGAAGGCGGTAGCATAGCGGTATTGTCACTGGACTAGTATTCCAGACAGCCAGGTTCCAGGATTTGAATTCAAAAAAAATCTGGAATTAAAAGTCTCATGATCACCATGAAACAATTGCCGATTGTTAACTATTCCCCTTTAGGGAAGGAAATCTGCTGTCCTTACCTGATCTGGCCTGTATGTGACTCCAGACCCACAGCCATGTGGTTGACTCTTAAATCCCTCTGAACAAGGGCAAGGATGGGCAGTAAATGCTGGCCTAGCCAGTGAGGCCCAATAAATAAAAAAAAATCATAGATGAGTTGGTTTGACGGTGGTTAACATTTGCTGCACCAGCACAGTATATCTTGAAGATAACTTGTCTGAAGGATTTACTTCTGAATGGTGAAATCTTCTGTGGTGCTGATGTTCATGCATGGTTCAAGAGACATCTGGTATGTGTTTGAGGAGGTGGGGGGTCTAACCAACCTGCAACTATTGCTTTCCTTTTCAGTGACTATTGTTGGGAAATAGTTTAAGTTATATTGGTATTTGTAGGTGTTAGGAATGAGATTTAGCTTTAAAGTTTAAGTTTGATTTGTATTTCTGTATCTGTGTGTTGTGAGGTCAAATGGAGTTTTAGTTTCACTTTAAAATATTCTTGCATTTCTAATAAGTTTTACGACTCCTATCAAGTAAAGGTAAACATACAAGGGTAGGAAGATTGGAATGTTGCCTAGCAACAGGGGGGCCAGAGAGGCAGGTCCCTCCCACAGACACACACACACACACAAGAAGGAAAACAACCAGTTTGTTTTGGAAGCTGTTTGAATTCAGTTGGTTTAAAAACAGCGGTGAAGCGGAAGCAGCCTAAAAGGGGACAGATAGCAAGTCCCAAGCTAAAGAAAAACCTCACAAATCTAGGGGAGTGGAAGAAGAGAAAGTCCAAAGATGACCTTCTAGTTAAAGGAAGGACAGGAACCTGGGAAAAGATCCTGTTAAATGAAGTTAAGAGTGAGGGGCAGAGAGAAAGCCTCTATGCTTCAGACTGAAGGAGACAAAAACTGCAGAAAGCAGATTTAAAAGGAGAACAGCTTGCAAGAGGCAAGAAGGTCCAAAGAGATGGCTGAAGGCCTGTAACTCTGCTATGGACATGTGAAGCAGTGGTGTACTGTTGACAGCTGAGACAGTGGGAGTGTGTGTGGAAGACAGCTTGAATGCATGTGGTGACCCAGGGAAGAGGAACATCAGAAGGAATGTTTGAAACACTTGTGGAAGGCATCTGAGAGAAAGTGTCAGTTTGGGAGAAGATTCCAAGGCGAGGTCTTGGAGAGTGGAGATTGGAAACCTCGTGTGAAGGGCGGAATTCAGTGAAACTGGTTGGCTCACAGTGTGACAAGCGCCTTTGGGGGGTGGGGGAGGAGAGAGTTTGAGGAGAGATCCATAGCATCCGTTTGACGTGGTATCTGTCACTTGATTTCAGTGTATGGTGTGTCTGACCACAGGGTACCATAGATTTACACAAACTAAGTACGTACTGTATACGCATTCAAAGGATCATCCTCCGACATTTCCGTCAACTCCAGCATGATGCCACTACCAAACACATCTTCCCTTCACCCCCACTGTCGGCATTCCGTAGGGATCGTTCCCTCCGGGACACCCTGGTCCACTCCTCCATCACCCCCTACTCCCCAACCCCCACCTATGGCACCACCCCATGCCCACGCAAAAGATGTAACACCTACCCCTTCACTTCCTCTCTCCTCCCGGTCCAAGGGCCCAAACACTCCTTTCAAGTAAAGCAACATTTCACTTGCATTTCCCCCAACTTAGTCTACTGCATTCGTTGCTCCCAATGCGGTCTCCTCTACATTGGAGAGACCAAACGTAAACTGGGCGACCGCTTTGCAGAACACCTGCTGTCTGTCCGCAAGAATGACCCAAACCTCCCTGTCGCCTGCCATTTCAACACTCCACCCTGCTCTCTTGCCCACATGTCTGTCCTTGGCTTGCTGCATTGTTCCAGTGAAGCCCAACGCAAACTGGAGGAACAACACCTCATCTTCCGACTAGGCACTTTACAGCCTTCCGGACTGAATATTGAATTCAACAACTTTAGGTCTTGACCTCCCTCCTCCATCCCCACCCCCTCCCCCCTCTGTTTCTTCCCCCTTGCTTTTGTTTTTTTCCAATAAATTATATAGATTTTTCTTTTTCCCACCTATTTCCATTATTTTTAAATGTTTTTAAATCTTTTATGCTCCCCCCACCCCCACTAGAGCCGTACCTTGAGTGCCCTACCATCTATTCTTAATTTGCACATTCTTTTAGATAATATCACCAACTTCGACACCTATGTCTTCTTTTGTTCTGCTGTCTGTGACATCTTTTGATGATCTGCTTCTATCACTGCTTTTGCCTACAACCACACCACCCCCCTCCACTTCTCTCCCCCCACCCAACACACACACACACACACACACCCCACCCCCTCGCCCAC
Source organism: Carcharodon carcharias (assembly GCF_017639515.1). NCBI lineage: Eukaryota > Metazoa > Chordata > Chondrichthyes > Lamniformes > Lamnidae > Carcharodon > Carcharodon carcharias. The sequence continues at coordinate 24,497,588 of NC_054491.1, forward strand.
CACCACCTTAAACCAGCTTATATTTCAACCCTTCCTGGGATTCACCTAGTTCTGTCGAAGGGTCATGAGGACTCGAAACGTCAACTCTTTTCTTCTCCGCCGATGCTGCCAGACCTGCTGAGTTTTTCCAGGTAATTTTGTTTTTGTTTTGGATTTCCAGCATCCGCAGTTTTTTGTTTTTATCTAAGTACGTACAGTGTACATTAGAGTATAAGAAAGCTTTTGTAACTTGTGTTATCCTTACAAATCTGTATACATCTGTAAAGGTATAGTTGTGGGTGAAGGAACATTGTAATATAGTTCATCTTTTCTTGTTGAATAATATATTTTTGTCAAAAGTTCATCAGTTGACTTCAGTGACTGTTCAGTAACCACTCTCTACCTATCTAAACAAGCAAATAAGGGAAAGGATGGGCAATAAATCTGGCCTATCAAGCTGGGTTCCACTCTGGGATCAGGCTTGTCCAGGGGTAACCTCAGCTGGGAAAACAATATTGACTACATGTGGGAGAAGAAAGAAAAACCATGACAAAGGACCAATTGAACTACTTCTGTTTGAAAGAAACCAAATTAGAAACAAACATTAAGTCCCAGTCCAGCACTGTTGGGGTTGGGTACGGGAATAATATCTGAAGATAAAGTGTTGGGTCAGGTCCCCGAGACATTTCTGCATATGGGTGTTCTTGTCAGAGACGGGGTCATCTCGTCAGCAGGGAGTCAGTTAGGCCAGTATAGGGACCGATTGGGTGCAAAATGCCACTGGGATCTTCCCAACATTGGACGGGCTCCCCGCTGAGGCTGCAGCCGGGAGGGTAGCGAAGATGGCCTCTGGGCAGCAGGCTAGAGAGCTGTTGGTGCCTCCTCTAAATCTCCCCAAAGCCGCGGCCACAGGCAATTTGTGGAAGGGCTTGATCTGCCACCTGTGGCCATTCTTCACTTTTAAATTGCTATATGACACTGAGAATGTCTTCAACCGTCCACAGTTTCAGACCCTCTGATTGAACCTTGGAAAACTCCCCTGTTGCCCTTAATTAGATGGTGAACACAGAGGTGGCCTGTTAATTGACAGCCTCCTGTAAGATTGTGACATTGTACCATAGGCCAACACCATTGGTGCCGGGACCTGCTAAAAGCCTTGGTGGCTGAAAAAATTCAGAGGTGGTAAGGTTTCATCCCATGTTTCCAGTATGATTTTGTATGATTTTATTCTTTTGTTGTGCAGTCATCTCAAGGTTAGATTGTTTTTGAAACTTCTTTATAATAGTCAGAGTATCAACTTTCAAAAAAGAATTAGACAAATGTTTTAATTATAAAAATGATAGGGGCCCCAAAACTGACCCCTGGTGAACTACACAAACTAAAAAAAGTATCCATTAACCACTACTCTCCGTTTCTTGCCACTCAGCCAATTTTGCATCCATGTTGCTACTGTCTCTTTTAATCCAAGAGACATAACTTTGCTCACAAGCCTGAAAACTCCAACATAAAGGAAAAATACTGCAGATGCTGGAAGTCTGAAACAAAAACAAAAAATGCTGGAAAAACTCAGCAGGTCTGACAGCATAACTCTGTCTTTCTCTCCACAGATGCTGTCAGACTTGCTGATTTTTTCCAGTATTTTTTGTTTTTGTTTCTGAAAACTCCAAGTTAGTTAAACACGATTTTCCCTTGAGAAATCCATGCTGGCTTTCCTTAATTAACCCACATTTGTCCATGTGACTGTTAATTTTGCCCTGAGTTATTTTTAGAAATTCACCCAGCACCGAAGTTAAACTGACTGGCCTGTAGAAGCTGGGCTTATCCTCACACCCATGTTCAAATAAGGGTGTAACGTTTGCAATTCTCCAGTCCTCTGGCACTGCCCCTGAGTTTAAGGAAGACTGGAAAATTATGGCCAGTGCCATGGCAGTTCCCACTCCTTGGATGCATCTCACCCGGTCCTGGTGTTTTTAGTACAGGTTTGGAGTCTGATTGATATTGGATGGTTTATTAACTCAGTGTTGCATTTATAAATTAATAATTGCATTATTTAAACTATTTGTTGATCTTTTTCACACTAGTTGGATTGAGAGATACCTGATCCTGAACATGAAGTACGGGTTGGATGCACAGTACAATCTAGCTAGTCTGCATCATTTATGCCAGTCTGTGGAGGGCTATGTGCAATGCTTGGTCAGCCTAAATGGCCTCTTGGCATGTTTGGTAATTTGAAATAGCAGAACTTTATGGAACTCCTTTTGAGGCTGATGGTTTTTTAAGGCTAACTTTTTTTTTGGAGGGGTTAGGGGAGGAGAGTAATTTCACATTGGAAAATACTTTCTTTGCATATTACATAGAAATTGCAACATGAAAATATACCATTCAACCCATCCACTCTCTGGCCTTTATACTCTACATAGGTAATAGCCTTGATCCCATCTGCCCTTTGTAATTCCGTATCCTTTTGCTCTCCTTTTCTTCAATTACCTATCTAAGCTGTTCTTAAATGTTGGTATGTCTTGTGAAATGGTCTCCGCTTCAATCATTTAAACTCTTTTTGGGAAGATTATCATCAGTAGCTCTTTCTAAAAATTGAGCAGTTGGAGAATGTAACTCATTTAAACTGCAAGTTCACTTCCCCTGTGCTAAGTCGGGAAGTTTAAAAAGTAGAAGTGTGACTTTGTCTTATGTTCTTGATGTCAGTGGCTTGTCCTCCCAGCCACTTCCCCAATGGTGGAATTGGGACTTAATGTTTGTTTCTAATTTGGTTTCTTTCAAACAGAAGTAGTTCAATTGGTCCTTTGTCATGGTTTTTCTTTCTTCTCTCACATCCCAGTTTTAGTTCTCACGTATGAACATATGAATTAGGAGCAGGAGTAAGTCATTCGGCCCCTCGAACCTGCACCACCATTCAATAAGATCATGGCTGATCTGATTCTAACCTTAACTCCTCATTCCTGCCTACCCCCGATAACCTTTCACCCCCTTGCTTGTCGAGAATCTATCTAGCTCTGCCTTAAAAATATTCAAAGACTCTCTTCCTCAAAAGGCAGCGAAAGCAGAGTTCCAAAGATTCATGACCCTCAGGGAAAAAATTTCTCCTCATCCTAAACGGGCAGCCACTTATTTTGAAACAGTGACCCCTAGTTCTAGCTTCTCCCACAAGAGGAACATCCTTTCCACATCCGCCCTGTCAAGAACCCTCAGGATCTTACATGTTTCAATCTTCTCTTACTCTTCTAAACTCCAGTGGGTACAAGCCTAGCCTGTCCAACCTTTCCTCAGAAGACAGCCCACCCATTCCTGATAATAGTCTAGTAAGCCTTCTCTGAACTGCTAATGCATTTACAGCCTTCCCTAAATACGGAAACAAATACTGTACACAGTACTGCAGTCTCACTAGTGCCATGTACAACTGAAGCATAACCTCCCTACTTTTGTATTCAGTTCAATTCCCCTCATAATAAACAATAACATTCTATTAGCTTTTCTAATTATTTGCTGTACCTGCATGCTAGTCTTCTGTAATTCATGCACTAGGACTCCCAGATCCCTCTGAACCTCAGAGCTCTGCAGTCTCTCATTATTTAGGTAATGTGTTTTTTTTATTCTTCCTGCCAAAACAGACAATTTCACATTTGCCCTAAAGGTGGTGATGCATGCTGGGCAACAGTTTCATAGGTATCAATAGTGCTATTACCTTGTTCTAGGACTCTTCTCCCTGTGAGATGAGACATTATGTCAGCAAGCCAATTAATTCAATTAATATTACAAGAAAAATGAGCAGGAGTAGTCCATTCGGTCCAATCTGACTGCTCTGCCATTCAATAAGACCATGGCAGTTCTGATTGTGGCCTTGACTCTACTTTCCTGCCTATCTCCTATAACCCTTGACTTCCTTATCTGTCACAATTCTATATAACTTGGCCTTGAATGAATTCAATGACCCGGCCTCCACTGCACTCTGGGGTGAGGCAATTCCTAAGGTTAATGACCATCTCAGAGAAGAAGTTCTTCCTCGTTGTCATCTTAAATGGGAGGCTCCTTATTTTTCAGCTCTACTCCCTAGTTCTAGATTGCCCTATGAGGGAAACATTCTCTCAGCATTTACCCTGTCAAGCCCCCTCAGAATCTTTTATGTTTCAATAAGATCGCCTTTCATTCTTCTAAACTCCATAGAGTATAGGTGCAAGCTGCTCAGCCTTTTCTCATAAGACAACCCTTCATCCCAGGGATCAGCCTACTGAACCTTCTCTGAACTGCTTCCAATGCCAGTACATCTCTCCTTAAGTAAGGAAACCAGAACTGTACATAGCACTCCAGTTGAAGGGGTCTTCATTGTTAAGTCATCCCTAACCTCACTTATCAACCATGAACAGACTTTCAGCAGCCCTTAAGAAATTATGACAAATTGACACTATGGAAGGTTTCCTTCTTCCTCTGCCACTCCTCCCCACCCCCAAAATGATAACCTGGGAACATCAAGACCAATCATGGCATTCTTATTGAAGCCTTAGTTGTGATCTGTTAGTCCAATGTTCCAGGCTTATGGTGAACTTCAGAGCAGGCATAGGCCATTTGGCCCTTTGAACCTGCTCTCCCATTTGATAAGATCATGGCTGACCTGATTGTGGTTCTCCTCTGCTTTCCTGTCAGACCCTCATAACCATTGACTCCCTTATCTATGAAAAATCTATGTAACTGAGCCTTGAATAAATTCAATGACCCAGCCTCACTGATTTCTGGAGAAGAGAATTTCACACACTAATGACCGTTAGAGGAAAAAAGTTTCCTCATCTTGGTCTTAAAAGGGGGACCTCTTAATTTTTAAACTGTGTCCCCTAGTTCTAATATCTCCCTCAAGAGGAAACATCCTCCAGTATCCACCCTATTAAGCCCCCCCAGGATCTCCTATGTTTCAACAAGATCACCTCTCATTTTTCTAAACTCCAGTGGACATAAACCCAATCTGTTCAACTTTTCCTCATAAGACAAACCCTTCATCCTGCGAATGATTTGAGTTACCTACTCTGAACTGCTGCTAACACAATTATATCCTTTCTCAAATAAGGATACCAAAACTGTACACAGTACTTCAGATGTGGTCTCACCAAGTCCCCGTACAGCTGCAGTAAAATTTCCTGGCTTTTATATTCCATTCCCCTTGCAAATAAATGCCAACATTCCATTTGAGATTGAACCCAGGATCTTCTAGGGTTTATGGCTCAGTATCATAAGCTAATTCACTCCAGCAGCATGGATTATAAAAATAGAAAATGCTGGAAATACTCAGGTCACTGTGAAACAGAGTTATAGTTTCAGACCTGTGACCTTTCACCAGAAGTGGATTTGCAAAAGTCGAGTAGTGTCCGACAAATTGAGATCCTTGAAGGGATAAACAATTGTATTGATAAAGGAAATGCCGTGAATGTTGTATATCTGAATTTTTAAAATTTATTTGATAAGGTGCAGTGCAAGAGGCTTATTGATAAAATTGAGATATGCGTCACTAAAAGCAGTGTAGCTGCATGGATAGGAAATTGGGTAAAGGAATAGAAAGCTGGACACAAAATACTGTCTAAGGAACTTTTACGAACTGAAAGGAAGAGAATAGTGGTTTTGCCCAGGATTGAACATTAAGATTATTTGCTGTTAAATATGTCATCATATGATCTAGGCAATGGTATGGAGACACAATTTAAAAATTAGCAGTCACAAAAATGGGGAAAGTGATTCATTAGATGTGAAAAAAACTGAGATTTCAGGAGGGATTAGATTGGGCAGGTAGATGTTAGATGAAGTATAACCCAATAAGATGAGAAGTGATACATTTTGGTAGAAGAAAATGGAAGAATGTACGGATAAAATACTCAAAGAATTAAAGGAAGAGGATTCAGATACGCAGGTCTTTAAATGTGGGTGGACAAGCTGGTAACCAGTGTTTTTATAAAAAAAATCCCAAGAAGAATGCATGTACAGATTATCTGTTTTATAAATAGTAAATGTAGACTCTTTGTTATTTGAATATGCCCAAGATGTAAGTGACTTTGTTGTCTTCTGTGGGCCCTCTCATGGCTGAAGAGTCCAATGCAGGATTGGCATGGGCATTCACTGAACTGGCAGTTCATGTTGTCATTGTTGGAGGAATTTCTGCAGCTGGGCCTTTCTCTGGGCACACTGGATATTATGAGTTTGATGTATACTGTCCTTGAAGCATGCTGAACCAAATTTTGGTGTTTGCCTCCACATGAGTGGTCAGCTACAGAGTTTCCCAAGAGAGATGATCTGCAATGCAGAAGTTTGTAAGGCTTTTTTTAGGGTGACTTTGTATCAGTTGTACTTACCACCTTGATGTCATTTGCCCTCATTCAGTTCCCCATAGAAAGTCTGCTGGTGATTCTGTTGTCATCCATGGGGAGGACATGGTCTGCACATCTAAGTTGATTTTTCTGGAGGGTGGTGGTCTCCATGCTGCTGAGCCCAGCATGATGAAGGAACTTGTTCTTTGTGATTTTTGTCTTGCTATCAAGTCCTTGTGATGAAGCTCAGGTTCCTTTGGTGGAAGTGTTCCAGAGCTTTGATGCACTGCCTATAACAGACTGAGGATTCTGCAGCATACACTAGGGTGGTAAAGCAAACTCTACCAGGCCATTGTCCATACATAGTGCAGAATAGGGATAAAAGTAGTATTACTAACCCTATACAAATCATAGGTTAGGCCATAGTCAGAATATTGCGTCCAGTACCCTCTTTGGGTACCCTATTTTAGGAAGAAAGTCAAAAGAAATGGGAGCATTTGAGCCTACTTTGCCATTCAGTAAGATCATGGCTGATCTACCTCAACTCCCCCTTCATGCACTGTCTCCATATTTAAAAACCTGTTGATCTCTGTATGATATATATATACAACAACTGAGTACCCGCTACCCTCTGGGGTAGATAAATTCCAAAGATTCGCAACATTTTGAGGCAAGAAGTGCCTCTTCATCTCAGTCCTAAATGGCTGACCCCAATTTTTAGACTCCACAGCAGGGAATGTTTTTTTTAATTTGTTCTTGGGGTGTGGGCATGCTGGCTGGGCCAGCATTTATTGCCCATCCCTAATTAACCTTGAGAAGGTGGTGGTGAGCTGCCTTCTTGAACATCTGTAGTCCATGTGCTGTAGGAATACCCACAGCGCAGTTAGGAAAGGAATTCTGGGATTGTGACCCAGTGGTAACGAAGGAACGGCAGAATTGTTCCAAGTCAAGGTGGTGTGTGACTTAGAGGGAACTTGCAGGTGGTGGTGTTCCCATGCATCTGCTGCCCTTGTCCTTCAAGCTGGTAAAGGTTGTGGGTTTGGAAGGTGCTATGAAGGATCCTTGGTGAGTTGCTACTAACATCAGATGGTACACACTGCTGCTACTGTGTGTCATTGGTAGAGGGAGTTAATGTTGAAGGCGGCTGCTTTGTCCTGGATGGTGTCAAATTCTTAAATGTTGTTGGAACTGTACTCATCCAGGCAAGTGGAGAGTATTCCTTGAAACACCTGACTTGCGCTTCTAGATGATGGACAGGCTTTGGGGAGTCAGGAGGCAAATTATACTCTGCAGAATTCCCAGCCTCTGACCTACTCTTGTAGCCACAGTATTTATATGGCTGACCCAGTCAGTTTCTGGTCAATGGTTACCCCCCCAGGATGTTGATAGTGGAGGAATTCAACCATGGTAATAGCATTGAATGTTATGGGGAAATGGCCTTGTAGCATCTACAGTGTCAAGCCTCTTAAGAATTTTATATGTTTCAATGAGATCACTGCTTATTCTTTAAAGTTTAGAGAATATAGGCCTAGTTTACTCTATCTTTCCTTGTAGCGCAACTCCTCATGCCCGGAATCAGTCGAGTGAACCTTTGCACTCCATTGAATGCAAATGTGTCCTTCCGTGGATAAAGAGACCAAAATTGTATTCAGTACTCCAGGTCACTAGATGTTACTGGAGAAACTGGGCTCTGCCCTGGCGTAGTAACTGGGCCCTGTTTTGGTGAAAGGAAGTTAAAAGGAGCTAGCTAAATCCGATGGGGTCTTGATGAGGTAAATAGGGAAAAACTGTTTCTACCAATCAACAAGTTGGTAACTTGAGGGTCTAGATTTAAGATTAGTGAAAAAATGAAAGGAGATGTTGGCAGAAATGGTTTTGCATAGAGGATAATTGGAACTTGGAAAGCCTTACCAGCAATGGCATGGAAGCAGAAGCCATAATACCTTTTTAAACGACATTGAATAAATATTTGGAAAAAAACTTAAAAGGGTAGAAGAATTAACTAAATGTTAACTGTTTCTGAGAATTGATCACGTCTTAATGGGCTGAGGCCTTCTTCCTCCTGCTCTAAAACTCTGCTGTAACAGAGCAAGGCTTTTTTTTAAAAAGATCTCTTTCATTTGGCCAGAACAGGGACTATTTTACTTTCATGTGTGTGTCCTATCTCTCCTTTGTTTACATATTCCTTGGTTCATTTGCTTTCTTTTTATAGGTGGTGAGACTGTGCCAGAATCCCAAGGTAGGGCTAAAGAACAGCCCTCCCTACATTCTGGATCTGTTGCCTGACACTTACCAGCATCTGCGTCTGATCCTGACTCGATACGAGGGCAAGATGGAGGCCCTTGGAGAAAATGAATATTTCAGAGTCTTCATGGAGAACCTGCTTAAGAAAACAAAACAGACCATTAGCCTTTTCAAGGAAGGGAAAGAGAAAATGTATGAGGAAACCTCACAACCACGGTAGGAGTTGATTGTTTTTATTCTCATTGTAGTCCCTAATGCTGGTAGTCGAATGTGATGGTATAACTAAACAAAATGGTTGAGAGCCTATGTTTGAGTTCAAAATTGTAACATTTACATGGCTTGAATGCAGGCCTCTTCACTGGTCTATAATTTATAATCTGGAGCTATAGTACAATTGTCTCTACCTAATTATTTAACAATTCCACTATAAAGCACCAACATGTTAAGTGCAAAGGTGCCAAATTTGCAAATTGTTGAACTTTTCCCTTTTGTAATAAACATGTGTCATCTGACAAGATTAATTAATAACTGAATAATCAGAGATGCAGGATTTGAGTTGGCATGTTTGGCTACTTTTTAGGGTTGCAGGATGAAAATGGATAACTCCTAAAAAAAATAGTTGCTCTATTGGAAAATGGGATCTAGAATTGAGCTGAAACTTCAAATGGGACCTTGGGTATCCTGTGGAACGATGGCAGCTGTAGCTAGGCTTTGATTCTTTCATTAAGTTATTTGGTTATTCTGCGACTAACTTGATTTGCTCTTTGCACAAAGTTCTCTAGAAGAGCCCTTGAACTCAATTTGTAGTGTATGCAACTTATTTATTTATTTAGCACCAGGGAATCTGCCATTTCAAAAAACCCTTTAAGCTGGCCAACATGTTCAAAAAAACTGACACAGCTCTCAAAAAGCTGATGGCTCAAGATTGACCCTGACATGTGAAAGCAAGTACAAAAACAGAAAATGCTGGAAAAACTCAGCAGGTCTAACAGCATCTGTGGAGAGAAAGGCAGAGTTAATGTCTCAAGTCCGTATGACTTCTTCAGAGTACTGTGAAAGCAAGTCTTTACATAGACTTGTAACTCAGTGTAGTTGCTGTCTTTTCCTCCAACTGTCTCCCTTCCATTTCTTACTGATCCTGTAGATAGATAGAGGGACCTCCTTGTACCCTAATCCCATTTCAAGCTGCCCCACTCTATTCTTCCTACCCAGTTAAGGTGATAATCTTCTTCCTTCATCCCTCCACTTCATGTTGGAAGCCTTTCTCCCACTCAGTTCTGGAACTCTTTCACCTTATTTGAAAGTACTTTTCCGGTTTCTTTTGCGTTCCCTCTCCCCTACATGAGTAATCGACCCTATCTCCTTCATTCCTACCTCTTTCTATTTCATTGTAATCAACACCCCATTTTAATCCCTTCAGCTCCTGCTACCTTCAATAGTGTCCCAGCCTACAGTTAATTGAGGCTGCAAAAGCTGCCATTAATTTTAGGAACAGTACTGAGCACAAGTCCAGTACAATAACAGTCATACTTGGGAATCAGACTGGTGAGAGGAGGCCACAGTCTGCTGATGTTTGTTGGCAATTACTGACTGTGCACCAAAACACTGACCATTAGTGTGAAAGGCTGACACTTTTGGTTCAGGGTGAAAATGTTTCAACTATAATATGTCATAACTGAATTCCTGCTTCGCTGTTGTATAAATTTGCTTAACAGTGTCCTTCATACAGATGGATAGAACTTTGAATCTGCAGAATTATTCTACCTCAATAAAACTGACTTGCACTAAAAATCCTTAGAGCATTAGCCGTAGCTTGGTTGTAAGCACTCTTGCCCCTTCAATCGGATGGTGTGGGTTCAAGTCACATTCTAGAACTCGAGTGTCAGCCCAAATCTTTTGCTCACTTCAGTACTGAGGGAGTGCTGCACTTTCGAAGGTGCTGTGTTTCAGATAAAGTGTTAACCCAGGGCCCTTTCCACACCCTCAGGGTGTAAAAGATCCCATGCAACTATTCTGAAGAAGACCAGGGGAGTTCTTCCTGATGTCCTAGCCATTATTTAGCGCTCAGTCAACATCATACAAATTATGTGGTCATTATCACATTGTTGTTGGCTGCCAACTTTCCTACATTCCAACAGTGACTACACTTCAAAAGTACCTCATTGGCTGTAAAGCTCTTTGGAACTTCTGAGATTGTGAAATATAAATGTAATTTTATTGTTCCCTGGCCTCTAATCATAGTGTAGCATCACAATTTTATAAAATGTCTCTCTTTTAATGGTTGTAAAATTGTGTATGAAAGATAAGAGGAAGCTAAAAGAGAGGATAGCATTAAAACGCTGTTTTGTGCTAACAGTAATTCTTAACTGCCTTTTCCTTTTCTCAGGATGTTCCAACGATTCTATAAACCCACAAAAATAAATGGTGACCTTTTTAGTAGGTCAGTGGCCAGTCATTCCTTATAAGGAAGCATTTCCTGTAAAGAGCCATGACAAAATATGCAGCTTGCATATTTTGACCATGGTAGATAGATGCTGGATGTATTAGCACCACCAATCTCACTAATGAGCATATCAAAGTGTTTATTTTCTCTCAAACTGGGGGAAAAGCCAAATCTCTGAGAGGATTTATGATGTCAAATGTTAAATTAGGCACAAATTTACCCCAGTACTTTTGGTAGTTCTAGTCACTTGAAAGAAGTCAAAGTTATTGAAGAAAGACCAGAGAAAGTATTGCTTGTAGTTTGACCAGACTAAGAACTCAGCCAGATAATTGAGCCATTCAGTTACGTTGGGAGATCTTACAATATTTACCAGTCAGTTTGTTTATTTTTCTCTTCAGTCTTCATTCTAATTTATGCTCCTCTTTGCCTTGCCCTCCCTCCCACACCTGATTATCTGGAATCAGCAATTTGCAATAATTTCTATGGCAATCATGAACAATCTTATTTTTAAAGGTTGGTACCTGGGTAACAGATTTCTGTAACCTTTTAAACTTGGGCCATCATGTGAATTATTGGTCATTAATATATAGTTAAGCAGAATAAGTTGGCAGTGTGATGATTGGTGTTTTCACTTCTGATCATATATTTTCTTAGGTGGTGGAGTCTTAAATGTTAATCTTCCAAAGGCTGTACAACAATTTTTTTGTAACTGCCGCTCTGGTGTTAAATCTCCATATTTTGGTTGGTGTATTTGCATGACTAATGACAAAGCCAGATACACATTGTGTTTTTAGATATTATTACTCCTGCATTTCATCTTTTGTGCAATAATTGTGCAGGCACTTGTTTCAGGAGAGGAAAAGAATCTGGGTGACTTCAGCTTACATGTAAAGCAAGAGGAAGGAAGCTCAGTTTCAAAATCGCCTTGTCAGTGCTATTTCTTTTCCGAGACTTAAATGTGATTAACACTTTATGCATTGAGGTTCCTTTGAGTAGAAATTCTGGCAGTCATACATTTGAGACAGATAGCTTGTCAAAAATACTTTGAGGTATTGAATTGAATTAAAATCTTTGGGAATCTGCATTGTTGATGAATAGTGTGCTATAACTTAGGATTTATGTAGCCTGTTATCCTAACAGGGTCGCTTTTTAGATTGAAAGCAATCTGATCTGAAAATTAAAAATCCCAGTACCCTGAGGATGGAATTAGCAGATGTTTTCCAGCTTTCAAAATGGGCAACATCCATTGAGTATAACCACATTTTTGAGCAACGTCCTTTGTCTCGGGCTGTCTAAATTCGCACCATTTCCATTCAAGTTATAATGTTACATAATTTGTAATATTTCTCTGAGGGCTAATATTCTCTAGAATGTACCCTTCACTGGAACATGGATAAGCAGTGCATCCTATTACTATACATTGATACAGAAACCATATAAAACTTTACCTGTGTTATTGAACATAGCCTTGATTTTGTTGGGGGGGGGGGGAGATGGTTGCCTATCAAGTGTTGAAATGGCATAAACCTTTCCTCTCTCACAGCTGAAACTTTTGCTCTAACATGCAGGTTATAAATGTTTGCTTTGAGATAACCCCAGTGAGCTTAATCAGTGAATAGCTGAGCCAGTTTTGATCTCTGGCCTATGTTGAGTTAGATGCTCCCAATTGAGGCAACAATAAAGAGTGCTACAGTGCATGTCAGTACCACTGGGTGAAGAAGGGAAAAATTGGCCAAGGTTTCTTCCTCTAACTGTATCCAGTATCCTCTGTTGGAGGTGTGTATGTGTGAATTTTGAGGTGATGGAATTAGATTTGGCTGTGATATTTCTTTGGGGAAATAGTCTCTCAAATCTCATATTTCTTAATGCTCTTCTGGTTTGAAGTATTTGGAGGTGCTTGTAAAACTGTACCCAAGCAAGTAAGAAGCAGAGAAATATGTTCTGCATTGAGATAAACCATTCAACTCACCATGTCCATGGTGGTCCATGCTGGCTGAAAAACACCTATCCAACCCAATTCCACCTTTCAGCTCTTGGCTTGCAGTCCCGTAGGTTATGGCAGTTTAAGTGCATATCTAAGTGTTCTTTAAATGTAATGAGGATTTCTGCCACCACCACCCATTCCACCTATGAATTCCAAATCCTTAACATCCTCTGGATGAAAAAAATACTTTGCAACTCCCTTCTAACCCTTCTACCATTTACTTTAAATCCACATCTCTGGTTATTGATCTTTCTAATGGAGATAGTCCTTTGTATCTACTCTATCCAGGTCCCTCATCATTTTACATATCTTAATTAAATCTCCCTTCAGCTTCCTCTGTTGCAAAGAAAACATCTCCAGCTTATCCAGTCTTTATTCATAGCTAGAATTTTCCATTCTGGCAATAAATCCTCATAAATCTCATCTGTACCTTCTCTGATGTGCTCATATCCTTGCTATAGCATGGTTGTCGAACAGGGTCTAGCTGCAGTTTTATATAGTTCTGGTACAACCTCCTTACTCTTGTACTGTTAGGCCTCCGCCAGTGAAGGAAAGTACACTCTATGCCTTCATGACCACCTTTTTTTATCTGTCTTGCTACCTTCAGGGATCTGTGCACTCCAAGGTCCCTCTGTTCTTTACTTCTCAGAATACTACTAGTTATTGTGTATTCCTCTGCCTTGCTCATTCCCCCCAAATGCATTACCTGACACTTCTCAGGATTGAATTCTATTTCTAATTTTTTTAGAAACCACCCCTGCCTCCCCCATCTCCCCACCGGTACATTTACATCTTCCTGCAGTTTACAACTTTTTTCCTCACCATTAACCATGCTGCCAATTTTTGTATCATTTGTAAACTTCTTAATCATACCGCCTTACATTCAAGCCCAACAGCAAAGGACTCAATACTGATATTAAACCTTCAGGAGAAGAAGAGAGGAAAAATTAGGGTAAAACCCATGTTAAATTGTAATCATTCTCTCCTTTAGTGTGCAATCCTCCTTTTTTGCAATGCTTCAAATTGTTGCTATCAGTTAGTTCAAATATGACATTTTTGAGTTAAGCTTCTACCTGCTCTTTACCTACTTAGTTTGTCCTCCTTCCATCCCCTCCCTGCTCCCCACGAAGACTGGGGTGTAGGGCCCTTACCATGTCAAATTAACTATCATTTGTTGTAAGTCTCAAAGATGAGTTTTGTGGGCATATCACACCTGAGCTTATTCCTGCCCTCAACTATCATCTGCATAATGCATTCTTTCTTTCGTTTAAATTTTTTTTTGTGGGATGTAGGCATTGCTGGCAAGGCCAGCATTTATTGCCCATCTTAATTGCCCTTGAGAAGGAGCCCTCTTGAACCTCTGAAGTCTGTGGTGGTGCATCCACAGTGCTTTCAGAGAGGGAGTTCCAGTATATTTACCCATAGAAGATGAAGGAACAGCAATATATTTCCATGGCAGGATGGTGTATGGTTTTGAAGGTAACTTGTAGGTCGTGGTGTTCCTACGCTGCCCTTGTTCTTCTAGGTCATAGAGGTTGTGAATTTGGAAGGTGTTGTCAAACGAGCCTTGATAACTTGCTGCAGTGCATCTTGTAGATAGTATACATTGCAGCCATGGTGTGCCATGTGAATGTTTTAGGGTGGTGGATGAGCTGGCAATCAAGTGGGTTTCTGAAGAAAAGTCATACTGATTTGAAACGTTAACTCTGTTTCTCTCTCCACAGATGCTGCCAGACCTGCTGAGTTTTTCCAGCATTTTTTGTTTCATTTCAGATTTCCAGGGTCCGCAGTAATTTGCTTTCATCAAGTGGGCTGCTTTGTTCTGTATGCTGTCAAGCTTCTTAAGTGTTGTTGGAGCTGCACTGTAGAGAGTCACTAAAGACTGTTCCATCATACTCCTGATTCATGGCTTGTAGATGGTGGAAATGCCTTGTGGAGTCAGGAAATTAGTTACTTGGCCCTGACTTGATCTTCAGCTGCAGTATTTAAGTGGCTGGTCCAGTTAAGTTTCTGATCAATGGTAACACCCAGAAAGTTGTTGCTGGGGGTTTCGGTGATAGTAATGCTGCTGAATATCATAGGGAGATGGTTAGATTCTCTCTTGTTGGTGATAGTCATTGCCTGACACTTGGGTGGCATTGCTTGTGACTTATCAGTGAAGCCTGAGTGTTGTCCAGCTTGTGCTGTATATTGGCACGAACTGCTTCAGCATCTGAGGAGTTGCAAATGAAACTCATCATTGTGCAATCATCAACAAACATCCCCACTCCTGACCTTATAATGGAGGGAAGGTTATTGATGAAATAGCTGAAGGTGGCTAGGCTTAGAACAGTGTCCAGTGAGTGGATAGATAGCAGTGAGGAGAAGATGGAAAGAGGAGAGAAAATCTAGTATTGGGGGAAAACCCTTGGGGAGAGTGAACTTCAGAGAATGCTTCTTGATATCTTGCAGTTGATAACAATGTAAGAGCATAAAGAATAGGAACAGGAAAATATCATATGGCCCATCAAGCCTGCCCCTCCATTCAGTATGATCGTGGCTGATCTTGGGCTTCAACTCCAGTTTGCCGCCAACTCCCCATATCCCTTGATATCCTGAGAGACCAAAAATATGCCTATCACAGCTTTAAATGTATTCAGTGATGGTGCATCCACAACCCTCTGGGGTGGAGAATTCCAAAGATTCACAACCTTTTGAGTAATTTCTCCTCATCTCAGCCCTAAATGATTGGCCCTTATCCTGAAACTGTGCTCCTTTGTTCTAGATTCCCCAGGCAGGGGAAACAATATCTGTTTCTATCCTGTTAAGCCCCTTCATTAACTTGAATGTTTCAATGAGATCATCGCTCATTCTTCTAAACTCCAGAGAGTATAGATCCAATTTACTCAGCCACTCATCATAGGAACCTCTCATCCCAGGGCCTAAGCTAGTATACCTTTGTGTACTGCCTCCAATGCTTCCTTCAGGCGGGAGTCTTGAAGTAAAAACATTAAACATGCACTCTCGCTATCAAAATGTAGTTTTCCTTTTTCAATCAAGCAGGCCTTCCTGTGGATTTTGCCCTAGAGCATCTTTTTTTGTTGTACACATTAATTAGAAATTATAGATTTCTTATCCAGATCTGTGAAATATGTGATGCAGGCATCCTTTGTATGTGTTGTTATGAGTAACCCACCAGAAGTGCACCCAACCAAGTGTTTGTATTTTATATAGCACGCAGTGATCTTGATAGGAAAATAAGTTGTTGCAGTGGTTGATTCTTTGTTCTATTTATGTTCCTGGGCAGTTTGTAGGTAGTGACTTTCTACTTCCAAGACACTTCAAGATTGTTCTGTATTGCTGCTGTTCTTAACTGTCTGCTTTGTGACAGTCCTGTAATAATCTTTCTCTGATCACTCTCGCCTGTCTCTTCATATCTGGTTTCCATTTCAACAAAACAATTTCCTTAAGTTGCTCAATTTATTTGGAATATTTCAGTGGCCCTGAACAAAACAAACTATTATCAGAGGTTCTATCAAATTTACATGACAGAAACAGGCCATTTGGCCCAGCTGGTCTACGCTGTTGTTTATGCTTGTGATATTTTCCAGAATTAGGAATCTCTGGGAGAGCATATCTGCTGTTTGATATTGGTGTCTGTAGTGCTAAGAAACTACCTGAAACACATCCTGGGCCAAGTACTTTCTGCATGCAATCTCCCTCGTGGCAAAGGGAGTTTAGCATAGAAATGACCAAGAAATGTACCTTCTACAATCTATAGTATTCTTTGAAAAGCTTCAAATCATTTTTACCTGCAAATTCAATTTTGAAATTTTCAATCAGTTACAGAGAAATTTCTAGTAGCATGATGCCAGGCCTTTGGTTTTCAGTCATCTCGATAATTGTGATGTATTTTGCAATTTGGGTAGCGATACATCCAAGGCTGAATTTGTTTCTGATCTGGGTCGGTCTTAGTATAAGGATTTTACTGAATTTATTTTTAATTCCTTTCATGCCCTAAATATGTTTCTGAAAGAAATGTTTTTCTGACTTGCTAGCTGCTTCCTGTTGAAAAAATACTGTTGAATATGGTTACCAACTGAAACTGGAGCAAAGGCAGCAGTATGCACAGTAGGGATTTTTAATGCTATCCTACCTAATGACAGAAATACTTAAGACAGCTTGGACTAATGATGCCAATTTTTAGTATAGAACTATGCAGAAATAATCTGTGGGAGTCAGCTGTGTTATCAGCATTTTTACAAGCACTTTTTTGAAGGTTGTTGCTGTTTTTTGCTGATAGGTGCTGCAGAGTGCAATAACACTTCTGTGGCTTCATTGCACTCTTCCTTCCTCATTTCCTTTAGCTCTTGCACGGTTTTTGTTACCAACATCTCCCAATTGCTTCTGATAGCTCACTGGGTTTAAATTGTGGATTGAAAGATCATTGTTACTTGAATTGTAATGCATTTTGAATACATGGATTAAAGGGATAGTGGCAGCGTGAATATAAAATTGGCTGAGACAAAAATCAGAGAGAAGCGGTGAACAGTTTCATACTGGGAGGAAGTATATAATCATGTCCTCAGAGGTTGGTATTAGAATCACTAATATTGTTCTTAATATATATTAATGACTTGGACTTATTATACAGAGCAAAATTTTAAAGTTAGCAGATGGTGCAAAATTTGGAAGGCTACACACTGAGGAGGATAATGACAGACTTCAGGAGGACCTGGACAAGCCAATAAATTAGATAAGAACAAAAAAAGCTGGAAAAACTCAGCATATCAGGCGGCATCTGTGGAGACAAACAGCTGACGTTTCAAGTCAATGACCTTTCATTAGAACTGAAGAAAGATAGAAATTTAAGAGTTTTTAAGCCAGTGAAAGAGGGCAGGAAGAACAAGGGAAGAAGGTCTGTGTCGGATGGGGGCGATTAAATAACAAAAGATTTTGTGATGCAACAGCCAAGAGATTGGTAATGGATATAGTAAAGAAACAAAGGTTGTGTCCAAATGAGGCGTGTATTTCTACATAAATACTACCTGAATGCAGAATGCAGGGATAAGCAAAGAAACAAGATGAAAACTGACCACTAAAACAAAAAAAAAGAAAGAGATGTAGAACAAGATGGAGGCAGAGGTTAGGATGGAAAGTTGTTGAACTTGATGTTGAGTCCAGAAGGCTGTAGAGTGCCAAGACGAAAGATGAGGTAATGTTCCTCTTGCTTCACTGGAACACTGTGGCAGGCCATGGACAGAAACGTAAGAGTAAAGGTGGAGAATTAAAATGACAAGCAACCAGAAGGCAAGTGTCATGCTTGTGGATTGAACAGATGTGTTCCGCAAGGTGGTCACCCAGTCTGCTCTAAATACTTCTTCCAAGTGAAACAGTGATTTACTTGTACTTCTTTCAATTTAGTGTACTGTATTTGCTGTTCACGATGTGGTCTCCTCTACATTGGGGAGATCAAATGCAGACTCGATTAGAGCAGGAAAAAATAAGGGGAGATATAATATTGATAAATTAATATCATGAAGGGTTTTGATAGATTAGTGACAGCAGGGTAGGTAACCAGAGAACACAGATTTAAGGTAATTGGCAAAAGAACTAGAGGCGCTATGAGAAGAAATTTTATGCAGCGAGTTATGATCTGGAATGCACTATCTGAAAACATGGTGAAAACAGATTCAACAATAACTCTCCAAAAGGAAATCGGGTAAATACTTGGAGGGGAAAATTAGTAGTCTATGGGGAAAAAACAAAGAAAAGTACAGCACAGGAACCAGCCCTCCAAGCCTGCGCCAATCATATTGCCCATCAACTAAAACATTTTGCACTTCCGGGGTCCGTATCCCTCTATTCCCATCCTATTCATGTATTTGTCAAGCTGCCTCTTAAACACCACTATCGTACCTGCTTCCACCACCTCCTCTGGTAGCAAATTCCAGACACTCACTACCCTCTGCATAAAAAAAAACTTGCCCCGTACATCTCCTCTATGGTTTTCTCCTTTCACCTTAAATCTATGTCCCCTAGTAATTGACTCTTCCATCCTGGGAAAAAGCTTCTGATTATCTACTCTGTCCATGCCACTCATAATTTTGTAAACTTCTATCAAGTCGCCCCTCAATCTCCGTTGCTCTAGTGAGAACAATCCGAGTTTCTCCAACCTCTCCTCATATCTAATAACCTCCAGACCAGGCAGCATCCTGGTAAACCTCCTCTGCACCCTCTCCAACGCCTCCATATCCTTCTGGTAATGTGGCGACCAGAATTGCACGCAATATTCCAAGTGTGGCCGAACCAAGTTTCTATACATCTGCAGCATGACTTCCCAGCTTTTATACTCAATACCCCTGCCAATGAAGGCAAGCATGCCATATGCCTTCCTGACTACCTTATCCACCTGCGTTGCCACTTTCAGTGACCTGTGGACCTGTACACCCAGATCCCTCTGCCCGTCGATGCACTTAAGGGTTCTGCCATTTACTGTATAATTCCTGCCTGTATTGGACCTTCCAAAATGCATTACCTCGCATTTGTCCGGATTAAACTCCATCTGCCATTTCTCTGCCAAAGGCTCCAACTGATCTATATCCTGTTGTATCCTTTGACAATCCTCTTCACTATCTGCAACTCCTCCAACCTTAGTGTCGTCTGCAAACTTACTAATTAGCCCAGTTACATTTTCCTCCAAATCATTTATGTATACTACAAACAGCAAAGATCCCAGCACTGATCCCTGCGGAACTCCACTAGTCACAGCTCTCCATTCAGAAAAGCACCCTTCCACTGCTACCCTCTGTCTTCTATGACCAAGCCAATTCTGTATCCGTCTTGCCAGCTCAGCTCTGATCCCGTGCGACTTTACCTTCTGTACCAGTCTGCCATGAGGGACCTTGTCAAAGGCCTTACTGAAATCCATGTATATAACATCCACTGCCCTTCCATCGTCGATCATCTTTGTCACTTCCTCAAAAAACTCGAACAAGTTAGTGAGTCACGATCTCCCCTTCACAAAACCATGCTGCCTCTCACCAATACACCCATTTGCTTCCAAATGATAGTAAATCCTGTCACGAAGAATCTTCTCCAATAATTTCCCCACCATTGACATAAGGCTCACCGGCCTGTAGTTTCCTGGATTATCCCTGCTACCTTTCTTAAACAATGGAACAACATTGGCCATTCTCCAGTACTCTGGGACCTCACCCGTAGCCAGTGAGGCTACAAAGATTTCTGTCAAGGCCCCAGCAATCTCCTCCCTTGCCTCCTCAGTTCTCTGGGGTAGATCCCATCTGGCCGTGGGGACTTATCCACCTTAATATTCTTCAAGACGCCTAACACCTCTTTTTTGATCTCAACATGATCCAGGCTATCTACACACTCTTCCCTAGACAAATTGACCGCTAAGTCCTTCTCTTTGGTGCATACCGATGAGAAGTACTCATTTAGTATCTCTCCCATTTCTTCTGGCTCCACACACATATTCCCACCTCTGTCCCTGTGTGGGCTTACCCTTTCCCTGGCTACCCTCTTGCTTTTTACATATGTATAAAAGGCCTTGGGATTTTCCTTAATACTGGTTGCCAGTGACTTTTCATGACCCCTTTTAGCCCCACTGACTCCTTGCTTAAGCTTCTTCCTACTTTCTTTATATTTTCCACGGGCTTCATCTGTTCCCAGCCCTCTAGCCCTTACGAATGCTCCCCTTTTCTTTTTGACTAATCTCACAATATCCTTTGTTATCCCAGGTTCCTGAAACTTGCCATACTTATCCTTCATCCTAGCAGGAACATGCCGGTCCTGAATTCTTATCAACTGACATTTGAAAGCCCCGCACATGTCAGTTGTTGATTTGCCCTCAAAATCCACCTCCAGTCTAGATTAGGAAAATGGAACTAATTGGATAGCTCTCTCAAAGAGCCATCACAGACGCGATGTGTTGAATGTTCTTCTTCTGTTCTGTATCATTCTATGATTTTATGTTATCCTCCCTGCTCTGGTTGGTGACATTTCTGTATAACGTTGACCATATGACCATAGAGCTCATATGTAATTCTTGCTGTCCTCTGGTTATTCTAATTTGTGCAGTATAGCTACTGAAAATCTACTGGAGAGAGAGCTCGCTAAACTGCCAAAAGAAAGTTGGTACAACTGGGTAAATTGATTTTGCTAATTTGTTTTTAAAATAAGCCCAAAGGTTGACAAAGTTGAACACCGAATTTATGTGTGTTTTTCTCAGTCATTAACAAGCAGCACATGGTTCAGATGCATTGCAAAGCTTCGACCTCCTGTTTCACTGTCTCTGTTTTCCTCTATGCTGTGGGTATAGATTGTTGAACAGGGCCGGCCTTGTTTTCTTTCAATTAAAAAGACTTGAAATGAGCCTGCTAACCTTAATGCTTGAGAGACTGAATGGTGTCTGCAATAATATAATAAATTGCTGTGCTGCAGAGTGAGCTAGGATAGGATGGAGGTTGAAATCTCAGCTATACACCCACTGTAGGCAATAATGAATAAAATTGGGGAAATGAGTGCAGACAGGTTTGTTCCTCCCTGGATTCAATAGGTCTTCGGGACCCTCTACCTAGCAGATGGAAGATTGTCATCTGTCTGAATTAGATTTGAAGACTATTCTTCAAGATAAATTATTCTCTTTAGAGGGAGTTTAACTGTTGATGACATAAGTATGGCTCAGATTTTTCTGTCATTAATGAAGGAACAGCACTCGCAGCTACCCACAGAACTTTCATGGGCTTTTTTAAAATTCTGATGTGAGCTTCGTTGGTTGGGTCAGCATTTATTGCCTATTCCTTGTTGCCCTTGAGAAGGTTGTGGTGAGCTGCTTTCTTGAACTGCTGCAGTCCATGTGGTGTAGGTACACCCACAGTACTGTTACGGAGGGAGTTCCAAGATTTTGACCCAGCGACAGTGAAGGAATGGCTATATATTTCTAAATCAGGATGGTGAATGACTTGAAGGGAAACTTGTAGATGGTGGTGTTCCTATCTATCTGCTGCCCTTGTTCTTCTAGATGGTAGTGGCTGGGGGTTTGGAAGGTACTGTTGAAGGAGCCTTGGTGAATTCCTGCAGTGCATCTTGTAGATGGTACACACTGCTGCCACTGTGTGTCGGTGGTGGAGAGAGTGAATGTTTGTGGATCTGGTGTCAAGCTTCTTGAGTGTTGTGGGAGCTGCACTCATCCAGGCAAGTGGGGAGTATTCCATCATACTCCTGACTTGTGCCTTGTAGATGGTGGACAGGCTTTGGGGAGTCAGGAGGCGAGTTACTCGTCGCAGGATTCCTAGCCTCTGACCTGCTCTTGTAGCCATAGTATTTATATGGCTATTCCAGTTTAGTTTCTGGTAATGGTAACCTCCAGGATGTTGTTAGTGGGGGATTCAGCAATGGTAACGCTGTTAAATGTGAAGGGCTGATGGTTAGGTTCTCCCTTGTTGGAGATGGTCATTGCCTGGCACTTGGGTGGCACAAATGTTACTTGCCACTTGTCAGCCCAAGCCTGTATATTGTGCAGGTCTGCTGCATTTGGACACAGACTGCTTTTGGAGCAGCAACTTGAAGTCACTGGGATCCTTTTCAACATGGTGCCTCAAAGTGATTAGTGGTATGTGTGAAGAGGGAAAACAACAATGTGTGTCCTTAGTCAATCTGAATCCTCACTGAGACAAGCATGGGGCAATTTTAACTCTCCAAAATTTAAAATGTAAAAAATCTCAAACCAGATCCCAACCTGCCCATTTCAAGATTCAGTGTAAGTGGGATGGGACAGCTATAGAAACATAGAAACTAGGAGCAGGAGTAGGCCATTCGGCCCTTCGAGCCTGCTCCGCCATTCATTATGGTCATGGCTGATCATCCAACTCGTTAGCCTGCTCCCACTTTCTCCCCATACCCTTTGGTCCCTTTCGCCCCAAGAGCTATATCTAATTCCTTGAAAGCATACAATGTTTTGGTCTCAACTACTTTCTGTGGTAATGAATTCCACAGGCTCACCACTTTCTGGGTGAAGAAATTTCTCCTCACCTCAGTCCTAAATGATTTGCCCCATATCCTCAGACTGTGACCCCTGGTTCTGGACACCCCCACCATCAGGAACATCCTTCCTGCATCTACCCTGTCTAGTCCTGTTAGAATTTTATAGGTTTCTGTGAGATCCCCCCTCATTCTTCTGAACTCCAGCCAATATAATCCTAATCAACTCAATCTCTCCTCATGTCAGTCCCGCCATCCCAGGAATCAGTCGGGTAAACCTTCGCTGCACTCCCTCTATAGCAAGTACATCCTTCCTCAGCTAAAGAGACCAAAATTGCACACAATATTCCAGGTGTGGTCTCACCAAGGCCCTGTACAATTGCAACAAGACATCCCTGTTCCTGTACTCGAGTCCTCTGGCTATGAAGGCCAACATACCATTTGCCTTCTTTACCGCCTGCTGCACCTGCATGCTTACCTTCAGCGACTGGTGTACGAGGACACCCAGGTCTTGTTGCACATTCCCCTCTCTCAATTTATAGCCATTCAGATAATCTGCCTTCCTGTTTTTGCTACCAAAATGGATAACCTCACAATTATCCATATTATACTGCATCTGCCATGCATTTGCCCACTCACTCAGCTTGTCCAAGTCAACTGAAGCATCTCTGCATCCTCCTTACAGCTCACCCTCCCACCCAGCTTTGTGTCATCTGCAAATTTGGAGATATTACATTTAATTCCCTCATCTAAATCATTAATATATATTGTGAATAACTGGGGTCGCATCACCGATCCCTGCGGTACCCCACCAGTCACTGCCTGCCATTTGGAAAAAGACCTGTTTATTCCTACTCTTTGTTTCCTGTCTGCCAACCAGTTTTCTATCCATCTAATATACTATCCCCAATCCCATGTGCTTTAATTTTACACGCCAGTGTCTTCTGTGGGACTTTGTTGAAAGCCTTCTGAAAGTCTAAATAAACCACATCCATTGGCTCCCCCTCATCAACTCTACTAGTTACATCCTTGAAAAATTCCAGTAGATTTGTCAAGCATGATTTCCCTTTCATAAATCTATGCTGACTCTGTCTGATTCTGCCACTGCTTTCCACGTGCTCAGCTATTAAATCTTTTATAATGGACTCTAGAATTTTTCCCATTACCGACATCAGGCTGACTGGTCTATAATTCCCTGTTTTCTCTCTCCATCCCTTTTTAAATAGTGGGGTTACATTAGCTACCCTCAAATCTGTAGGAACTGTTCCAGAGTCTGTAGAATCTCGGAAGATGACCATCAATGCATCCACTATTTCTAGGGCCATTTACGTAAGTACTCTGGGATGTAGATTATCAGACCCCGGGGATTTATCGGCCTTCAATCCCATCAATTTCCCCAACACCATTTCCCTACTAATACTGATTTCTTTCAGTTCCTCCCTCTCACTAAACCCTGTGTTCCCCAACATTTCTGGTATGTTATTAGTGTCCTCCTTTTTGAAGACACAACCAACATATGTATTCAATTGGTCAGCCATTTCTTTGTTCTCCATTATAAATTCCCCTGTTTCTGACTGTAAGGGACCTACATTTGTCATCTTCAATCTTTTTCTCTTCACATACCTATAGAAACTTTTACAGTCAGTTTTTATATTCCCTGCAAGCTTACTCTCGTACTCTATTTTCCCCTTCTTAATCAATCCCTTGGTCCTCCTTTGCTAAATTCTAAACTGCTCCGAATCCTCAGGTCTGTTGTTTTTTCTGGCCAATTTGTATGCCTCTTCCTTGCACCTAATACTATCTCTAATTTCCTTTGTAAGCCATGGTTTGGCCACCTTTCCTGTTTTACTTCTGCACCAGACAGGAATAAACAATTGTTGCAGTTCACCCATGCACTCTTTGAATGTTTGCCAATGCCTATCCACCGTCATCCCTTTAAGTAATGTTTCCCAATCCATCATAGCCAACTCGCGCCTCATACCATCGTAGTTTCCTTTATTAAGATTTAGGACCCAAGTCTCAGAATCAACCACGTCACTCTCCATCTTGATGAAGAATTCTGTTATATTATGGTTGCTTATCCCCAAGGGGCCTTGCACAGCTAGATTGCCAATTATTCCTTTCTCATTACACAATACCCAGTCGAGGATGGCCTGTTTTCTCGTTGGTTCCTCAATGTATTGGCCCAGAAAAACATCCCGTATACACTCCAGGAATTCCTTCTCTACGATATTGTTACTAATTTGATTTACCCAATCTATATGCATATTGAAGTCACCCATAATTACAGATGTCTCTATAATTTCCTGTTTAATGCCATTCCCAGCATCACCACTACAGTTTGGGGGTCTATATACAACCCCCACTAATATTTTTAGTCCCTTAGTGTTTTTCAGCTCTACCCATACAGATTCCACATCATCGGAGTTAATATCTTTCCTCATTATTGCATTAATTTCCTCTTTAACCAGCAATGCAACTCCACTGCCTTTTCCTTTTTGTCTGTCCTTCCTAAATACTGAATACCCCTGGATGTTCAGTTCCCATCCCTGGTCACCCTGCAGCCATTTCTCCGTAATCCTGACTATATCATACCTGTTTACATCTGTTTGCGCGATTAATTCAAACACTTTATTGCGAATGCTCCTTTCGTTAAGGCACAAAGCCTTAAGGCTTGTCTTTTTAACATTACTTGTCCCGTTCCCACTATTTTTCACTGAGGCCCTGTTTGGTTCTTGCCCTTGATTTCTCTGACTATCACTTATTATTCTGCTTTCTGTCTTTTGTTCTTGTCTTTGATTCCCCTTCCTCTGACTCCTTGCATAGGCTCCCATCCCCCTGCCATTTTAGTTTAAACCCTCCCCAACCACTCTAGCAAATGTTCCCCCGCTCCAAATATTATAAGGAGACTAGGACTTTAACTTTCCACAGGGATCGTTCCCTCTGGGACACCCTGGACCACTCCTCCATCACCCCATACACCTCAACCCCCTCCCACGGCACCTTCCCATGCAACTGGAGAAGGTGCAACACCTGCCCCTTTACTTCCCCTCTCCTCACCGTCCAAGGGCCCAAACACTCCTTTCAAGTGAAGCAGCATTTCACTTGCACTTCCCTTAATTTAGCCTATTGCAATCGCTGCTCCCAATGCGGTCTCCTCTACGTTGGAGAGACCAAGCGCAGACTGGGTGATCGCTTTGCGGAACACCTTCGGTCTGTCCACAAGCATTACCCAGACCTCCCTGTCGCTTGCCATTTCAACACACCACCCTGCTCTCAAGCCCACATGTCCGTCCTTGGCCTGCTGCATTGTTCCAGTGAAGCTCAACGCAAACTGGAGGAACAGCATCTCGTCTTCCGACTAGGCACTTTACAGCCTTCCGGACTGAATATTGAGTTCAACAATTTTAGATCATTAACTCTGTCCTCCATCCCCACCCCTTTTCCAATCCCCTTTTTTCCAATAATTTATATAGATTTTTCTTTTCCCACCTATTTCCATTATTTTTAAATGTATTTCCATCCATTGTTTTATCTCTACCTTTTAGCCTTTTTTGATCTCTTCCCCCCAGCCCACCCCCACTAGGGCTATCTGTCCCTTGCTCGTCTTGCTTTCTACCCTTAATGTCACCTACTATCACATTCCTTTGTTAATATCACCACCTTCAACACCTCTTTGTCCTTTTATCTATGACGTCTTTTGGTTATCTCCACCTATCACTGGCCCTCTATCCAGCTCTACCGGCCCCCTCCCCCCACACACACAACCAGCTTATATTTCACCTCTTTTCTATTTTTCCTTAGCTCTGTTGAAGAGTCATACAGACTCGAAACGTTAATTGTGTTCCTCTCTGCAGATGCTGTCAGACCTGCTAAATTTTTCCAGGTATTTTTGTTTTTGTTTAGGACTTTAACCCTGGGCGGCTGGGTTTCCCAGGCCTTTGGAAAACCGGCAGCTCTGAGAAAATGTAAGTGCCATTATAGCACTGCTCGTTGACTAGCAGGTGTAGATGTGTTTTCCCCCTGCCCCCAAACCAGACTGCTTCCCTGGGATTGGTACAGACTGCTTACTTGTGACCGTGGCCTGCCTGTTCTGGCATGCTCCCTGCCTGACTGGAAACCAAACCTGTCAATCGGGCATCTGAGCAGCCATCCTAAATTTCTTTTAAAAGTTGCAGCCTGTGTGAAAACCTGGGCTTTTGGGTTTCCTGATTGAAATTGAGCTTTGCCGTTGTTCTTGATGCTAAATCCAGGCCGATATGATTAATATCTAAGGCTTTTCCTCACCTTTGCAATTGTTAGTTCCCGGGTTGTTGAGTTCAATTCACTGCTGGGAGAATCATGGCTTGTGCTGCATTTTTACAAATTGAAACTTTTCAACTGAGGTGCCAAATAACCTCTGGTTGCTGGATTGGGTGCTTATGGCTCAGCATCAATATAATTATCTTCTACCTGTAGAAATGATCTAACCCTGTTGTTTCCATTGTAGATTTCCCTTACCTGAATTATATTATAAGGTAATCACAAAGTATGGTTGAAAAGGAGTGAAATGTATTTTAAATTAGTAGTTTATTGGAGATGTTTTCTGCATTACTACTTGGAAGCACAATATTTAGCAATACTAATATCGGAAAATTATCAATTACAGTTGGCAAAGCAGCATGTGCTTTAAACAAAATAGGTGACATCTGGTAAAACATTAAACAATCAAACCAAGGACAGATCTGGACTGTGTGTGGCAAGTAACATATGCATTAGTGCCAGGCAATGACCATGTCCAACAAAAAAAAGAGACTAACCACCTTCCCCTGACATTCATTGACATTACCATCACTAAATTGCCCACTATCAACATCCTGGAGGTCACCATCAACCAGAAACTTGTAGCCACAATATATATGTAGATAATTAAGTGCAGGTCAGGGAATGGGTATTCTGCAGACAATAACACAACTTCTGACTGCCCAAAGCCTGTTCATCATCTGCAAGGCAAAAGTCAGGAGTATGATGGAATACTCTCCACTTACCTGGATGAGTGCAGCTCCAACAACACTCAAGGAGCTCAACAGAATCCAGGACAAAACAGCCTGCTTGATTGGCAACCCATCTGCCATCTTAATGCATTCCTTCTCTCCACCACCAGTGTCCTGTGGCAGCAATGTACAACTTAATATCTTGTGTAACTCTGTGTAGGGTTCCCATTCGTGCAGTTTCTTCGAAGGTTGAAAAAATCTTTCTAACCATCTCATAACGGAGTTCCCTTGCTACCTATAATTAGTCTTTGACCTGATTCTGCATTATCAAGCATCTGGAAGTTTCACTTATGTAGTTGGGTTTGTCTTGTGAGGAAATGTTGAGCAATTTGGGCCTATGCTCATTGGAGTTTAGAAGAACGAGAGGCGGTCTTATTGAAACATAAGAGCATGAAGTTACAGATTGTGGTTGTATAGATTTCTGCTGCTGCTGATGGCTCGTAGCGCTTTATGGAGGCCCAGTTTTGAGTTGCTGGATCTGTTCAAAAGCTATCCCATTTATTATGGTGGTAGTGCCATGATGGAGGGTATCCTCAATGTGAAGACAGGGCCGAGTCTTCTGTGATAGGTAGGTCGGTGAGGAGATCAAGTCGGTTTTTCCCTCTTGTTGGTTCCCTCATCACCTGCTGCAGAACCAGTCTAATAGCAATGTCCTTTAGGGCTCTGCCAGATTAGTCAGTGGTAGTGCTACTGAGCCACTCTTGGTGATGGACAATGAAGACCCCACCCAAGTATATTTTGTGCCCATGCCACCCTCAGAGCATCCTCCAAGTGGTGTTCAACTTGGAGGAGTACTGATTCATCAGCTGAGCAGGGTGATGTAGGTGGTAATCAGCAGGAGATTTCCATGCCCAAGTTTGACCTGATGCCATGAGACTTCATGGGACCCAGAGTCAATGTTGAGAACTCTCAGGCAACTTCTCCTGACTACACTGTGCTGCCACCTGGGTCTGCCTGTCAGTGGGACAGGACATAGCCAGGGATGGTGATAGTGGTGCCTGGGGCATTGTTTGTAAAGTATGATTCGATGAGTTTTACTATGTCAGGCTGTTGCTTGACTAGCCTGTGCGATCCCTCCCAATTTTGGCACAAACCCCCTGCGTTCTGCCAGGGCCACTCAGCTCTGACCTCATTACAGCCTTAGTCCAAATGTGGACAAAAGAGCTGAATTTCCGAGGTGAGGTAAGAGTGACTGCCCTTGACACCAAGGCAGCATTTGACAGAGTGTGGCATCAAGGAGCCCTAACAAAACTGGAGTCAATGGGAATTGGGGGTGGGGGGATAACTCTCCAATGGCTGGAGTCATACCAGCACAAAGGAATATGGTTGTGGTTGTTGGAGGTCAGTCATCTTAGTCCCATGACATCACTGCAGGAGTTCCTCAGGATAGTGTCCCAGGCCCAACCATCTTCAGCTGCTTCATCAACACGCGCATGCACACGCACACACGTACGTACATGTGGAGAGTATTCCATCAATCTTCTAACTTGCACCTTGTAGATGGTGGACAGGCTTTGGGGAGTCAGGAGGTGATCTGCAAAATTCCAAGCCTCTGACCTCTTGTAGCTATAGTATTTACATGGCTAGTCCACTTCAGTTTCTGGTCAATAGTAACCCCCAGAATGTTAATAGTGGAGGATTCAAAGGTGGTAATGTCAAGGGGAGATGGTTGTATTCTCTCTTGTTGGAGATCTTGTTGAACCTTTTCTCCATCATAAAGTCAGAAGTGGGGATGCTCACCATTCGCGACTCCTCAGATACTGAAGCAGTCCATGTCCATATGCAGCAATACGTGGACAACATTCAGGCTTGGGCTGATAAGTGGTAAGTAACATTTGCACCACACAAGTGCCAACAACATTCAAGAAGCTTGACACCATCCAGAACAAAGTAGCTCGCTTGATTGGTACCCCACCCACCAAAGTAAAACATCCACTCTCTGCACCACTGACACAGTGGTAGCAGTGTGTGCCATCAGGGCTGATGGTGACATGGTGTCACTGAACTTGTAACCCAGAGGCTCAGACTAATACTATAGGGATATGGGATCAAATCCCACCATGGCAGCTAGTAAAATTTGAATTAATTTCAATTAATAAAATCTGGAATTAAAAGCTAGTCTGAGTAATAATAACCATTAAAACCATTGCTGTAAAAACTCATCTAGTTCACTAATGCCCATTAGGGCAGGAAACTGCTGTCTTTACCCTGTTTGCCCTACATGTGCCTCCAGACCTACAGCAATGTGGTTCACTCTTAAAGGCCTTGTGAAATGGCCTAGCAAACCACTCAGCTCAAGGGCAATCAGAGATGCTGAACAAATTCTGGCTTTGTCATTAACACCCACATTGCATGACAGAATAAATTTTTAAAAATCCACAAGGTGCACTGCAGCAGCTCACCAAGGCTCTTTCGACAGAACCTTCCAAATCTGTGACCTCTACCACCTAGCAGGACAAGGGCAGCAGGTATCTGGGAACGTCACCACCTGCAAGTTCACCTCCAACCCACACACCATCCTGACTTGGAAATATATTGCCGTTACTTCACTATTGCTGGGTCAAAGACCTGGAACACCCCTCCCTAATAGCACTGTGGGTGTGCCTACACCACAGGGTCAAGAAGGCAGCTCACCATCATCCTCTCAAGGGCAATTAGGGATGAACAATGCTGGCCTAGCTGGTGACACCCATATCTCATGAAAGAATTTAAAATTTGAGGGGGCTCGACTGGGTAGATGCTTAGAAGATGTTGCCCCTCATGGGCGAATCTAGAACTGGGGATACAGTTCAAAAATAAGGGGCCTCCCATTTAAGACAGAGGTGAGAAGACATTTCTTCTCTCAGAGGGTCGTTAGTATTTGGAATTCTGTTCCACACAGAGTAGTGATGCTGGGCCATTGAATATAGTCATGTCTGAGTTAGACAGACTTTTGATTGACGAGAGTCAAGGGTTATGAAGGGCAATCAGGAAAGTGGAGTTAAGGCCACAATCTGATCAGTCATGATTGTATTGAATAGCAGAGCAGGCTTGATGGGCTAATTAGCCTACTCCTCCTATTTCTTATGATCATTCTCAGTCATAGTAGAAACCTGTACATGTGTGTAGGAGACAAAGAAGAATTGTTTCACTGCCTTCAACGAAGAGTGCTAAGTGTATTATCATACCTGGCTGCCTTCTGAGGGCCCACCATCACAGATATCAGTGTCTAGATCATTCAGTTCAGTCCATTTGACAAATAGTCGCGTGCACAGGACACAGCAAAGGCCTGGAGAACAAAATGGCTGTAGAATAAATTTGAACAGCTATAGCCTTGTTGAAGTGTCTAAACTTTGAATGCAGAAATGTTGATGTAGCACTCAGTTAATGCAAATTAAAATAGTTTGAAGTAACTTTAGTGCCCTGTATGTGAATAACATGTTTACTGAACAGCATTCTATTAATAATTGACGATGGCCAAAGGCCAAAAAGTGATTCATTTTCTGAATTGATGTAATTATCAATGCTTGTAAAATTCTTTATTTAGATCTAGCCAAAAACACATACAGAGATGTGCAAAGGCAATCAAAGCAGGGAATCCTGAAGGAGCAATTCTTGCTCTCTGATGCTAACAAAATGTTCTAAATCGAAAGTAATTGATTAGCTTAGACAATACATTCCACCAATTTCAAGAATTGAACTGGAATAGTAAAGCTTTCTAGATATCTAATTATTTATTTGTAGAATGTATGTGTTTTGCTAAGTGCTAATGCTTTCTAATTTTGCTTTTCTTTGAATTGCTAAATAATTGTCAGGCCCCATTTTTAAGCGTCATATAAATTATCATAGAATGGTTACAGCACAGGAGGAGGTTGGGTCTATACCCATTGGAGTTTAGAAGAATGAGAGTGATCTTGAAATATATACGAACCTGAGGGGACTTGACAGATGGATGCTGAGGGATGTTTGCCCTTGTGGGGGAGTCTAGAACAAGGGGACACAGTTTAAGAATTAGGGGCCTCCCATTTAAGACGGAGATGAGCAGAATTTTTTCTTTCAAGAGGGTCATTGGTCTGTGGAATTCTCTTCCTCAGACAGCAGTGAAGGCAGGGTCATTGAATATATTCAATACTGAATTATATTTTTGATCAACAAGAGAGTCAGGGCTATTGGGGACAAACAGGGAAGTAGAGTTGAAGCCAGAATCAGATCAGCCATGATCTTATCGAATGGCAGAGCAGACTCGAAAGGCCGAATGGGGTACTTCTGCTCCCAATTCTTTTGTGTTCTTGTGAGGTCATTCAAACTGTTGAGCCCATGCTGGCTCTCTGCATCTAGTCCCAGTCTTCTGGCCTTTCTCTGTAGTCGTGCAACTTCTTTCCCTCCGGGTGCTCCTTTTAATTTCCTTCTTGAAAGCTGCAATTGAATTATGGTAATCATCTTTATTTTTTTTCTTAAAGAAGACCTTTATTCCTGAAAATTTAATTAATCTTTTGTTTACAAACACTAATTATATTAATAAATTGTGAAAATGGGACTCTTTACCTTCATCCCTAGACAAAAAAGGTAATTTCCCATACTCTTTCACATGAAGATCATGCCATGTTTGCTGAGGTGATTGTCTTCTACAGTGGGTTGGAATATGGCACCTTCACCTCTGAGACTGCTAAAATCCAATTCAATGTCGTAGAATTCCTATTTTAGCTTTCCCCCTCAATTGCAAGGATTAAAAATAAATTATATTGGAAGTACCTTTAATACAATTTAAGGTGCTAGTCTTAAGCATGAATTCATATATTCACTCAACCCATTGGAATTATTACCGTGGGAGTTGAATTATTTCATGGGTTCAGTAGGGTATATTCAAAGTTGTATTCAGGCCCATTGTTGTGCAAGTGTTGAGGACAATTCTACTTGGCTTCTAAGCTGTTCTATAACTAACCTGAGTTTTGTGATGCTAACATTGGGTTCCAGAAGTGGAAATTGTCTGATGTTCAGGCCTGATAGTCCTCAACTCTTTTTAAAAATAAAACAGAAAAACATGTTTGTTTACTCTTGTTGACTTATAAGTAAGTGCATCTGCATTTTTATTATAACCCTTGTGTTCAGCTATAAAATCTTCTAAAGCTTTGTCCTGCAGGATTTCTGCAGTCCCCTCCAATCCTGTGTTGCTTCTCAAATGCTCTATTCCTATAAATCTGGTCTCCCCATTCCATCCCTCGCTTTACTTCATCATGAATGACAGCTTTATCCTGTTCATTAGAACTGTCTCTCTAAATTTCCCTTTAAAAAACATCTCACAACTCCTCCCTTTTGACTAAGAGCAGTCTCTCCTGTCACTTTCTAGTTCAGTTTACCTTTCTCTTGTAACAAAAACAAAAATACCTGGAAAAACTCAGCAGGACTGGCAGCATCTGCGGAGAGGAGCACAGTTTACGTTTCGAGTCTGAATGACACTTCAACAGAATTAAGTAAAAATAGAAGAGAGGTGAAATATAAGCTGGTTTAAGGGGGGGGTGGTGGTGAGACAAGTAGAGCTGGATAGAGGGCCAGTGATAGGTGGAGATAACTAAAAGATGTCACAGACAAAAGGACAAAGAGGTGTTGAAGGTGGTGATATTAACGAAGGAATGTGCTAATTAAGGCTAGAAAGCAGGACAAGCAAGGTACAGATAGCCCTAGTTGGGGTGGGGTAGGGTGAAGGAATCAAAAAAGGCTAAAAGGTAGAGATAAAACAATGGATGGAAATACATTTAAAAATGATGGAAGTAGGTGGGAAAAGAAGAATCTATATAAATTATTGGAAAAAAAAGTGGGGGGGAATCGGAAAGGGGGTGGGGATGGAGGACAGAGTTAATGATCTAAAATTGTTGAACTCAGTATTCAGTCCGGAAGGCTGTAAAGTGCCTAGTTGGAAGATGAGGTGCTGTTCCTCCAGTTTGCGTTGAGCTTCACTGGAACAATGCAGCAAGTCAAGGATGGACATGTGGGCTTGAGAGCAGGGTGGTGTGTTGAAATGGCAAGCGACAGGGAGGTCTGGGTAATGCTTGTGGACAGAACGAAGGTGTTCTGCAAAGTGGTCCCCCAGTCTGTGTTTGATCTCTCCAATGTAGAGGAAACCGCATTGGGAGCAACAAATGCAGTAGACTAAATTGAGGGAAATGCTGCTTCACTTGAAAGGAGTGTTTGGGCCCCTGGACGGTGAGGAGAGGGGAAGTAAAGAGGCAGGTGTTGCATCTTCTGTGGTTGCATGGGAAAAGTGTTGTGGGAGGGGGTTGAGGTATAGGGGGTGATGGAGGAGTGGACCAGGGTGTCCCAGAGGGAATGATCCCCACGGAATGCCGCCCGGGGGTGGGGGTGGGGGAGGGGGGCGGTGTTGGTGGTGGTGGTGGTGGTGGTGAAGGGAAGATGTGTTTGGTGGTGGCATCATGCTGGAGTTGGCGGAAATGGCGGAGGATGATCCTTTGAATGTGGGGGCTGTGGGGTGATAAGTGAGGACAAGGGGGATCCTATCATGTTTCTGGGAGGGAGAAGAAGGCTTGAGGGTGGATGTGCGGGAGATGGGCCGGACATGGTTGAGGGCCCTGTCAACCACCGTGGGTGGAAATCCTCGGTTAAGGAAGAAGGAGGGCATGTCAGAGGAACTGTTTTTGAAAGTGGCATCATCAGAACAGATGCGATGGAGGCGAAGGAAATGAGAGAATGGGATGGAGTCCTTACAGGAAGCAGGGTGTGAAGAGCTGTAGTCGAGGTAGCTGTGGGAGTTGGCAGGCTTGTAATGGATATTGGTGGACAGTCTATCACCAGAAATTGAGACAGTGAGGTCAAAGAAGGGAAGGGAAGTGTCAGAGATGGACCATGTGAAAATTATGGAGGGGTGGAAATTGGAAGCAAAATAAATTTTTCCAGGTCCAGACGAGAGCATAAAGCAGCACCGAAGTAAACATCGATGTACTGGAGAAAGAGTTGTGGGAGGGGGCCTGAGTAGGACTGGAACAAGGAATGTTCCACATACCCCATAAAGAGACAGGCATAACTGGGTCCCATGCGGGTACCCATAGCCACACCTTTTATTTGGAGGAAGTGAGAGCAGTTTAAGGAGAAATTGTTCAGTGAGAGAACAAGTTCAGCCAGACGGAGGAGAGTAGTAGTGGATGGGGATTGTTCGGGCCTCTGTTCGAGGAAGAAGCGGAGAGCCATCAGACCATCCCGGTGGGGGATGGAGATGTAGAGGGATTGGACGTCCATGGTGAAGAGGAGGCGGTTGGGGCCAGGGAACTGGAAATTGTTGATGTGACGTAAGGTGTCAGAGGAATCATGGGTGTAGGTGGGAAGGGACTGGACAGGAGTAGAGAGAATGGAGTCAAGATAGCAAGGAATGAGTTCTGTGGGGCAGGAACAGGCTGACACGATTGGTCTGCCGGGACAGTCCTGTTTGTGGATTTTGGGTAGGAGGTAGAAGCGGGCCGTCCGAGGTTTTTGCTTTTACCTTTCTCTTGTGTCTAATTGTATGGCATTTCTTAAGTTAAAGGTACTATATAAATGGAAGCTTGACATTCTAATACTTTGCATCCTCATTAACGCTCAAAATTGAGCGGTGAAGTAAATTGCAAGAATTTTTTTTATTTCTGCTTGGCTATTGAATTACTATCATCAGCTGACAACATTTGTGTAGGGGTAAGTCCCCTTAACTAAGTAGACAGATTTTTGCACATAATAGTTAAAATTTGCCCAGCTGATCTTTAGACCAAAACACTGTGAAGCCAGCGCACTAAAAAAAAAAGTTGAATAAATCTGTGTGTGTAAATTACTGTGTGAAGCATGTCTATGGAGCAGGTATTGCAGTATTCCTAGTTTGTGATGCCACCTGTGGCAGCTACATAACCTGCTTTACGAAGTGCACTGTTATGTGTCTTAAGTGAAGGAACCATAATGGGTTAGTATAACTGTGCTGGTAGTGCAGGCGAACAGGTGCGAGTGCTCAGTTGCAGTTTGAGGAAGTGTTGATAAATTTTCCCAGAAGCTGTTTTGTATGGTTAAGGTTGCTTCCTTGTGCGTAGTTTGCATTCTAGCACTTTTAAAGGCCATAGCAGATGAGATTGTCTTAATTGATGATTGTATTTCTTTTTGTGCTTTATTAAATTGCTTGCTGGGGTGCTAGTTTGTAGCAGAGTGCTAAAATGAAATTTCACTCTGGCTTTTTGTTCCATTTGGAATTTTTAAAAGTCACAGGTGGAAATACCGCAGGTTATAGTGAGGAAGGTCTGCAGTAGGACGTACAGCCATAAAATGTACAGCATTACTAATCAAACCAGACACGATCTTTAGTTTTATACAGTGTATACTTGAGAAGATCTTGCTGATGTGATGTATCCCAAAGCTAAGACTTTATGGAAAACATCTGGCTGTGAAATAACTGTGGAGTCTTGCAACAAATCTTGCAAATGACTTAGTTGAGGGGACCCTTCAAAAAGTTTTTTTTTTATCAGCCTCACGTTAATATTTGAATGTATTTTAGGATTCTTGCAGACTTGGAAGCATTGTAAACTGAGAGGGGGACAAAGTAGAATTTCAAAAGGACATAGACAAGTTGGTGGGGTGGACAGATAGGTGGCAGATGAAGTTCAATGGGGAGAAGTGTGAGGTGATGCATTTTGGCAGGAAGAACATGGAGAGACAATATAAAACAAGGGGTACAATTCTTAAGGGGTAGAGGAGGAGAGGGCCCTGGGTATATATGTGCATAGATCATTGAAGGTGGCAGGACAGTTGGAGAGAGCAGTTAATAGAGCATACAGTATCCTGGGCTTTATCAATAGGGGCATAGAGTACAAGAGCAAGGAGTTATGCTGAGCTTATATCAGGCACTAGTTAGACCACAGCTGGAGTATTATGTATAGTTCTGGGCATCATATTATAGGAGGGATGTGAACGCATAAGAGAGGGTGCAGAAGAGGTTTACAAGAATGGCTCCAGGAATGAGAAACTTCAGTTTTGGAGATAGTTTGGAGAGGTTGGGACTGCTCGCCTTGGAGAGGAGAAGGCTAAGAGGAGGTTTGATAGAGATCCTCAAAATCATGAGGGGACCGGATAAAGTAGATAGTGAGAAACTGTTCCTGCTTGTAAAAAGATTGAGAATGAGAGGGCACAGATTTAAGGTGATTTGTGGAAAAAAAGCAAATGTGATGTGAGAAAAAACTTTTTCAGTGAGTGGTTAGAGTCTGGGATGCATTGCTTGGAAGTGTGGTGGAGGCAGGTTCAATCGAGGCATTCAAGAGGGCATTGTATGATTATTTGAATAGAAACACTGCGCAGGGTTACAGGGAAAAGGAGAATGGTGTTAAGTCATAATGCTTATTTGGAGAGCCGGTGCGGGCACAATGGGCCGACTGGCCACCTTCTGCACTGCAGCAATTCTGTGATTCTATGAAAGGAGAGACAGCAGAGTGAGCAGTGATCTCTCTCCATTGATGTATTCACTGGAGTTTAGAAGAATGAGAGGGGATCTGATTGGAACATATAAAATTCTAACAGGGCTAGGCAGACTAGATGTGGGGAGTATGTTTCTCCTGGCTGGGGAGTCTAGAACCAGGAGCCACAGTCTCAGGATATCAAGTAGATCATTTAGGACTGAGGTGAGGAAAAATTCCTTCACTCAGAGGGTGGTCAACCTGTGGAATTCTCTATGACAGAAGGCTATGGAGGCTGGGTCACTGAGTATATTCAAGAGAGAAATTGATAAGTTTTTGGATATCAGGGGCATCAAGGGGTATGGAGAGAAAGCGGGAATATGGAGTTGAGATAGAGGATCATCCATGATCATATTGAATGGCAGAGCAGGCTTGAAGGGCCGAATAGCCTACTCCTTCTCCTAGTTTCTGTGTGTCTCTGTTTCTATATTTGGGCAGTAGCAGAAGCGTATACTGCCAAAATCTGTAACCTTATGGCCGAGCGCATCTCTCACTGCTCCATTACCACTCTAGTTGGGAGATAACTGGTTTAATTGGGGGTGTAGAAGGGTCTGCTATGAACAGCGCCAAGCATACCTTGGCGCCAAACTAATGAAGCTACCATGCAAGCTAGCTGTATGCTAAACATCAAAAGCAGCAGGCCAAACACAGAAATAAGTGGCCCCATCTACTACAGAGCAAAACTCTGTAGCTCTACCATATCAGCAAGTCAGACAGCATCAATGGACAGAGAAACAGAGTTTAGGTTTCAGGTCGATGACCATTCAACAGAAATGGATCTTTGCGATCAATAGATTTTAACCAGCACAGACCCAAGTAAGACACCCAAGGAATGGGGAGGTGGGTGAAGGATGGAAGCTAGGTGTGGGGAACAAGGTGGGAAGAAATGAACAAAGGACAAGGTCTGTGACAGTGTGGAATACAAAAGTGATTTAATGACAAAAGGGATGATGGTGCAAGGCAGAAGGAGCTGGTAATGAGATGAGCAAAGAAACAAAAGATGGTGCAGAGATGTAAATTGTTACAGCAGAATAAAAGAAGGTGTGAAGTGAGCATGGAAAATCTGACAGAGAAGGGTCTGGGGATGCGGCGGAGAAAGGTGGGGAGACCCCAGAGTTTGGGACCACTTTTGCCAGCTGTATATGAGGGGTCACTGTTTAAAAAGAAGGGGTTGCCCATTTAAGACAGAGATGAGGAAAGTTTTTTTCTCTGAAGGTTGAGAGTGTTTGGAGTTCACTTCTAAGGTGGTTGAGTATCTTCAAGGCAGAGGTAGATAGATTCTTGATTAGCAAGGGAGCGAAAGATTATTGGGGGTAGGCAGGAATGTGAAGATGAGGTTAAAATTGGATCAGCCATGACCTGTTTGAATGGCCTCCTGCTGCTCCTAATTCGTATGTTTGTATGAGACCCCCACCCCAAGTATTAACTCGCACACCTCCTCTGCTCCCTGTGGCTCTGGTGTAGCAATCTTCCTAGCAGCATTTTTTTGTCCAAGAAAACGGAATCCATGGTTAAGATCTAAATTTGTTAAATTCAATATGAAGGTCAGAAGGCTGTAAAATACCTAATTGAAAAATGAGGTGCTATTCCTTGAGCTTGTGTTAAGCTTCGTCGGCACTGTGTAGGAGGCTAAAGACAGAGGGATGGGAGGATCAAAAACTTAAGGTAGCAAACAGCAGGAATCTCAGGGTCACAGCTGCGGACTGAATGAGTGAAGCAATCGCTCAATAAAAATGAAAAATTCTGGAAATCCTCAGCAAATCAGGTAGCATCATTAAGGTGCATTCAGGAGAACTTTGTTGGCCAGTATGTAGCAAGTCCAAGAGAGGACGTGGTTCTGTGATACTAAGAGGTGTAGAGGAAGTGAGAATGTCCACAGATCCCTGAAGACAGCAGGACAGGCTGATAAGGTGGTTAAGAAGACATATTGAATCCTTCATTTATTAGCCAAGGAATAGAATATAAGAGCAGGGAGGTTATGCTGGAACAATATAAAACATTAGTTAATATTGTATGCAGTTCTGGTCACCTCATTACAGAAAGGATATAATTGCACTAGAGAGGGTACAAAGGAGATTTGCAAGGATGTTGCCAGGACTGGAAAATTGCAGCTTTGAGGAAAGATTGGATAGGCTGGGATTGTCCTCCTTGGAACAGAGGAGGCTGAGAGGAGATTTGATTGAGATGTACAAAATTGTGAGGGGTCTGGATAGAGTGGATGGGAAAGGCCTATTTAGCAAAGAGGTCAGTGACCTTTAAAATGATTGGTGGAAAGATTCGAGGGGATTTGAGGAAAAAGATTTTCACCCAGAGGGTTGTAGGGATTAGGAACTTGCTACCTGAAAGGGTCGTAGGGACAGAAACACTCAACTCATTCAAAAGGTGTCTGAATATGTACCTGGAGAGCCTTAACCTGCAGGGCTACAGACCAAACGCTGGAAAGTGAGATTGGGTTGGGTGGCTCATTTTTCGGCTGCCACAGACACAATGGACCAAGTGGTCTCTTTCTGTGCCATAAACTTTCTATGATTCTATGATCTGTAAGGAGTGTTTGGGGCCCTGGATGGTTAGAAAGGAGGAGGTTAAATGTAAGAGCAGGGAGGCTACGCTGGAACTATATAAAAACTGAACTGGACTAGCCATATAAATATTGTGGCTACAGGTGCAGGCCAGGGGATAGGAATCATGCAACGAGTAACTCACCACCTGACTCCCCAAAGCCTGTCCTCCGTCTACAAGGCACAAGTCAGGAGTGTGATGGAATACTCTGTTTGCCTGGATAAGGGCAGCTCCAACAACACAAGAAGCTTGACTTCATCCAGGACAAAGCAGCCTGCTTGATTGACACACAAACGTTCACTCCCTCCACCACCGACACGCAGTGGCAGCAGTGTTTACCATCTACAAGGTGCACTGCAGGAACTTAACAAGCCTCCTTAGCACCTTCCAAACCCATAACCACTACCATCTAGAAGGACAAGTGCAGCAGATATGTGGGAATACCACCACTTGGGAGTTGCCCTCCAAGCCACTCACCACCCTGACTTAGAAATATATCACCATTCCTTCACTGTCGTTAGGTCAAATCCTGGAACTCCCTCCCTAACAGCACTGAGGGTGTACCTACGCCATGTGGACTGCAGCGATTCAAGAAGGCAGCTCACCACCACCACCTCAAGGGCAGTTAGGGATTGGCAATAAATGCTGGCCTAGCCAGCGACACCCACATCCCATGAATGAAAAAAAAGTGTATAAAGCATTAGTTAGGCCACAATTTGAATACCGTGTACAGTCCTGGT
Organism: Carcharodon carcharias; assembly: GCF_017639515.1. Lineage (NCBI taxonomy): Eukaryota > Metazoa > Chordata > Chondrichthyes > Lamniformes > Lamnidae > Carcharodon > Carcharodon carcharias. The sequence goes on from NC_054491.1 coordinate 24,538,299, forward strand.
CACCTCATTACAGAAGGCATGTAATTGCATTAGAGAAGGGACAAAGGAGATGTATAAGGATGTTACCAGGACTGGAAAATGTGCTTGCATGGGAAAGTGTCAGGTGAAGGGAGCTGGTGATGAAAGAGTGGACCACAGTATCCCAGAGGAAACGGCCCTTTTTGTAATGCTGAAAGAAGAGGGGAAGATATATTTAGTTAAATAGTGGGGACAAGTATGCGACTGGCAAGCGCTTTCAGTCAAAAGTATTGAGTGGACTAACCTGCTTGACTTTTTCATAAGGTCATTATCACTTTTATGCTCAGCCAGTTCGGGCCACTCCATTGAACATTAAGGAATATTTGCGAGCACTGTATACAGAACAGGTTATGGGCCTGGTCAATGCTTAATATGGATAAATAATTTAGTTTTATGGTAACTTCTGAGAAGAGCGATTAATTGAAAAATGTGGATAATTTTAACCAGGCGTCTGTAATGTGGCAAAGTGAATAGTTAATGAAGCTCTTTCTGGACCCACATTATGTTGGTTACCAATTGCTTTGAAGACAGCACTATATTGCTTTAGAACGGATGTTCCAATTAAAATCCAGAAAGACTTGTGTTACAAGTCTACTTTTCAGACATGGCAATAAAGATGCTTCAGCTGACCTCTGGGTTTCTGGGTTGGAGATGGCGAAATCAGCCAGGTTCTCAGTTGGATTGATTATTAACCCTTGTGGCAAGTTGCAGATATTGAGCTTATGTGCTTAGTTCACAATGCAATGGACTAAATACAACTAAGTGAGTCCTTTCGGATACCACCAACATTTGCTTCAAACGTAGCCTTTCAAGAGCCAAGACTTTCCCTAATTTGTTTTTAAATTAAAGAAATGAAAGCATTAAAGGGACTAATGTACAGAGTCTAAGCCACAGAGCTCGGAAGGGTAAAGAGGTTCCTGGTTGAATATTTGCTGCTCTGGTAGTTACTTCCTCTCCACATGTTGAATAAGTCAGTTCCTCTGAGACTTGCTTTAATGGATTATTGAGCAAATTCAGGGCTTCTGCTTCACACTGAGTTGCTCACATGTAGTGTGAACCTCAGCCTAAATTTTTTGGATGGATTCTTCCCTGCAGAAAAAGTTGATTACAGGGTTTATGATTTCTCTGAAGATAATGCTTGATTATCTCTGTGGTAAAGAATGAACTTTAATTTGTATTGAGACTTTCACATTGTTGGGCTGCCAGTGTGCTTCTTGACCAATGAATTACTAGTGAAATGTAATTATTGTTGTTATCCAGATAAATGCCAGTTTGCACACTGCAAGGTTCCACAAACAGCAAATGAGGTAAATGACCAATTACTCAGCTTTTTGGTGATGTTGATTGAGGGATAAATGTGGGGCTGGATGTCAGGGCAGCTCCCCTTCTGTTCCTAAGAGTGCTATGGATCTTGTGTTCCCACCTCAATAGACCTGGGACCTTTGTTTGACTTCTTACCCAGAAAATGGCACTTTCAACTATGCAGCACTTCCTGAATGCTTCATTGAAGTTTCAGCCTAAATTACATGTGCAAGTTTCTGGACCAATGATCTTCTAACTCATAGGCAGAGGTGTTGCCAGCTAGCCACTGAAAATTTACTAAGTATGAAGTGCTAGAAAAGGAGAAGTTTTTTATTTAGCAATGCCATGAAGAATGTCTGCCTGTGTTAGTATGGTATAGTAATAATAGCTTCCCGTCATCTTCAAAAATGTACCAGCTGCCTGAACTGTTCAGTATCTTGTGTCACATTGATTAGAGTTTCACTTTGATCTCATAGAATGAAGAACCTCGGCTGAGAACATTAGATGTAACACCATCCTTTGTGATCTTCAGGCTTTTTTTTTGCTGCTTCAATTTCAGACAGCACTGCACTTTTTAATTGCCTTTCTCACTTGCAACAAACTTGTTAGTTCCCAAAACCTTAAAGTTAAGCTATACTATACTATAACAAATTACTTTTTATTTGGTCTATTAGAGCAAATTGTCTCACCAAGTTCTGCATGTAGAAGTCACCATTTACCTATTCCAGAAAAAAGTAGCTTTGTATTCTTTAACGCTTGAGAGTAGGGAGTCTTGGTGCAGGTGAAATGCTGCTGAGTGGGAATGGAATGTCTTCAGGCCGCTAAGTGGACTCTACCTAATCTTAAACATCTCCCTCCCTGCCCATGCATTACTCTCAATTTGATGCTAACTCTGCCACTGCATCAGTGCTGCACTGTTTGTGCTCAAATTCTGTAGTGAAGGATAAAACCTCAAACTTCTGACCTAGCAACTGTGCTGCCAACTGAGTTGACATTCCAAAACAGATTTAAAGCAAAAAAGGCTATGGGCCTGGTCACTGCTAAATATAGATAAATAATTTAGTTGTTACGTTAACCCTCTGAGAAGAGCGATTAATTGAAAAGCGTGGATAATTCCAGCAGGTAGGAGTTAGTGGCTGAAAGTGCAGCTGCTGATGTGAGCAGAAAGTTTGAGGTAGAAAGGACTAATGTAGCATTTGATGGCTTGGAGGATGATTACAATGCATATAGCTGGAGAAGATTGTTAAGGTGGACTGTGGTTAGATGTGCAAGAATTTGACAGTAAGGAGAAGGAAGTCTTGCTGAGGCATGGGTAACCTGTGGAACTGGACAGGGATTATGAAAGTGCAGAACTTATATGGGTAAGAACACATGCTGCACCTTTTCGACTGAGTTGGCATTAGTAGCAATTGAAGAGTAGCTATAAGAGCATTAAAGAAATTGAGTCTGGGTGGCAAAGATGTGAATTAAGGGAGAGATACTGAGTGATGATTTTGAAATGAGAGAAATAACGAATTACTTAATAACAAAATGAACATGAAGGAATTTTAACTTGGAGGTCGGCAGTTTGCTAAAGTTCCACATCTCCAGTCCCTAATGGTACTGGGATGGCATGAGCAAGAGCTAGTAAACTGAAAAGAATGACTGGGTTTGCTAATATTAGTCTGAATTTATATGGTACCCCCAGCCTATAATTCCTTTCTTGGTTCCATTTAGTCAAATCCTCTATTTTTCCTATCATACTTGTGCTGGAAGACACTGTCTCACTTGTATTCGTTGACTGTTGCATACATCAAGTCTGAACAGCTTCTCTATTTGGAATATTTTGACAACTGTCTTCTGCTGTCACATCAAGTGACGCACCAAGAATAATCTGCAAAGTTTTTGACTGCTATTTAATCAAGAAACTACTCCTAGCAAGACAGTTGAAAAATGCCCTATTTCCTTATTGATCAACCTCTGACCTGCTGTGTTAAGCTGAACTTAATTTAAGCTGACTTGTTGAGGCAAATCACGCAGTTTGAGTACATACAAGATATATCCCTTATATAGGTGAATGGATCCATATTCTGATCCTGGATTCTTAATTTTATGTTTCAAAGAAGAGACTTCTGTTGTCTCTGTGATGGATTCAATCCTGTGAGATGGTTTATCCAATTAGAGAGGAGTGCATTGTCTCTATTTGGGCTGATCTAAACTTGGATTCAGGAGAGGGAAGATTAATAATTTGGAGGGGAGGAAATTTGATACATTGTTATGTACATTCACTTCAGTATGCATGGGCTTAATGCAGACATTGTCACACTACTAGAGTAAGTTCACATTCAATATTAAATGTGTGCTAAGATGGCAGTGTCATTGCTTCTGGATTGTGGTGTTAGTTCTTTCCAATCTCTAGGGCCTTGATGTATATTAGAATTATGAAGTGAATAACACTTTAACAAGCCACCAGCCACCTTTTGTAATCACACATTCCCTGCCCTGAAGTAAAATTTTCTGCAAAAAGACTGCTGCAACTGAGTGGTCATAATAAGCGATTTACCAGGGAATTTAAACAGAATTACATTCGTGCCTTGGATTGAGAAACATTTTGACAAGGTAAGCTTAGCTCCATGGGACCACCAGTTAAGCAAACTTTTAGAAGTAGAACATAGCAGTGGAATCATTTATGCAAAGCTGAATGCATTTTTAGGTTCCCATTTGAGCAGCTGGTAACTTATAACTCTTGTACAGCTAGTTAAGACTTTCAACAGTGGAGAAATTCTGTTTAGGCCTAATGAACCAAATTGCATGATTTATTTTGTCTACCATATGATGTTGAACTATTTTAAATAAAAGCAGAAAATGTTGGAAATATTCAGCAGGTCAGGCAGCATCTAAGAAGAGAAAAACAGTTCATATTTCAGGTCAATAACTTTATATCAAAACTGTATTTTGCCTTCTATTTTAACCTCCTTGCACAACAAGAATGTTGCGTTAAAGGAGTTTAAGATTTAAGTTGGGTATGTTTACTAGCCCGAGGTCAGTGGCACAGTCATTTGATCCTTGTTGACTTAGAAGTTGGCTGAGGCTCCTGCTATAGCCAGTAAAAACTGAGGCTGAAGCATCAGAATTAAGTTTACTAGTTTTTAGGGTTATTCTTGCTGGGCCTTTCTTCACTTCCTGAAGGGAAGCATATGTTTTCTGCTTTTACACAATCCCCCAGACACATTACTGAGATTAGGAGCTCCCTATGTGGGGAATTGCCAGTGTGAACTTGCATTGTGTGCCTTGCAGGTCCTCAATTGAGCTGCAGACCCCAAATTGAGTGATTTACTTTCCCTTGGATTTAGCTCAATGCTTATCTGATTGGTCTATGTGGCAGAAAGTATTACCAACTCACTCATCCTGTTTGATTTGCATACTTGGATGATATAAGTATGTTTTATTGTTGTAAACAAAATGAATGGGAAAAATGCATTTTGAACTCTTGGTAAATAGCTCCTAAGTTTTATCATTTTCTCTTACCACCTACTCTGTTTTTATTGTCTCTAAATTGTTACATTACTTGTCTGACATCCAGTGCTCCATGAGCAGAAATTTCCTCCAACCAAAAATTGGGAATATCGAAGTCATGGTTCTCGGTCTCCATGAAGTCTGCCCTTAAGTCACTGCTTCTATCCTTCTACCTGGCAACTGTCTGAGGTTGAACTAGACTGTTTGCAATCTCTGTATCATATTTGACCGAGTTGAGTTCCCAACACACATATCCGAACCATTTGTAGCATCACCTCAGCTCATCTGTTGCCGAGACCACCTTCATGCTTTTATTTATCTCTGAGCTTGACTATTTTACCATGTTGCCAGCCTCCCACTTGACATCTTCCAAAATTCTGCTGCTATGTTTGAACTCTCACTAAGTTGTGTTCACCCATCAAACCGCCCCCCTCCATATTGGTTCCTTGCTAACCAACACCTGGATTTTAAAATTCACACCCTTATTTTCAATCCCTACATGGCCAGACCCCTCCTACCTCTGTAATTCCCTTTAACCCTAATAATCCTCTAATTCTGGCCTTGATCACATCCCCAATTTTAATTCCTCCACCATTGGTGGCTATGCCTTAAGTTGCCAAGCTTTGGAATTCCCTCCCTAAACTCCTCCACCTCGCTACTTCTCTTTCCTCCTTTAAGATGCTCCTTAAAATTAATCTCTGACCAATCTTCTGTTTATCTGCCTAATATATCGTTATATGGATCTGTGATACTTTGTTTTAAAATACTCCTTTGAAGTGCCATGGGAGGTTTTGTTATGTTAAAGGCTGTGTATAAATACAGATTCTTCAGTTCCAGAGAAGAGTCATATTGGACTCAAAACTCTAACTCTGTTTCTCTTTTTATAGATGCTGCCAGATCTGCTGAGTTTTTCCAGCTCTTTCTGTTTTAACTACAGATTGTTGTGGGTTTGTGCATTGAACAGGGTTGAACTGAACTTTTCTTAATTATGGTTCATGATTTGCAGCTAATGGTGATTTGCTTGCAAGTGCACAAAAACAGGTGGCGATGCAGATTTTGAATTTAAAAATATCTGTGTGCTTTCCAGACATTTGAGGCTATGCAAGCATTGAACTGTTTGCAGTTGTAACCATGTGAGATGGTGCAGATAAATGCTTCTCATGATATAAAACTGCAGGTGCTCAAGTGATGATCAGAAAAGATCCTGCAGTATTCACCATCTTACAACATGAGCATTACTGAATGGATTGATAGTAACATCCTTCTGCTTGCCTTACCTTCACTTTGTAGACTAATGTCTGCCTCAGAATTCCTTTTAAAAAGTTATAAAGAGTTTTTATTGCCTATTTCAGTTAGTTTTTAAAGCTGCATTCTTTTAATTTAACTTTTTTTAAAAACTGGAATAAAATACTCTGTAGCTTTATAAATCATAAGCATGTTAATTTTAAACAATATTGCGAAGTGCAAGTTTGATAGCTTTCATAAATTGGACTCCCAAATTGCAGATATGTAATACTGGAGGCAGATGATCAGCGAAAGAGATTTTAAGTTTTAAGGTGTTAACCCTTGTTCAGTGATAGTGCTGTTTCCTCTGAGTCAGATTCAAACCCAAATCCAGATACAAGCACATAATCTTAGGCTGACAGTCCAGTAGGCTTGTGCAACTTCTTTGCGTGGGGGGCTGCATTTCCATTCTTTTTCTCTCTCAAGGGACCAATGAGCAAATTTCAGAAAGATAAGGTTTGGCACAACATTTCAGAAAGAAAATGGAGGTATGAACAAAAAAAATGACTTGCTGAGCAAAACTAATGTCAAAGCAATAAATTGCTAACTTTAAAAAAAAGTAATTAATAAAGATGACCATTAGAGTGTCACAAGGTGTGTGTGTGTGTCCAGCTCACTTCCAATCTCAGTGGGCTCACTTACTCACCCTTACCCACTGGGAATGCCTATCAAAGTTGAGATTGAGATTTTGGTTAGTTAAGCATATTAAAGGATATGGAACAAGGTGGATAAATAGAATTAAAATATAGATCAAGAACGATCTAATTGAATTACAGAACAGACTTGAGGTTCTAAATGGCTTGCTCCTGTTCTGATATTCGTAGTTTCCTCACATCTCAGACCCTCCAGCCCAGGCAGCATCCTGGTAAATCTCTTCTGCACCCTCTTTTAATTCCATATTTTTATTGAACTCAAATTCCATCATCTGCCATGGCGGGTTTCGAACCCAGGCCCCCAGAGCATTACCCTGGATTACTAGTCCAGCGACAATACCACTACACTATTGCCTCCCCCATCATCAAATATAGCCGTTGAGACATAAAACAAAATATTTAATCATTCATATTTTGTAATCAAGACTATGGAAGTTCAGTATAGTTGTGGACGGAAGCTGTATATTAAAAACATTTGAAACTATTGCCTGGGTATTGAAGTAGCCTCATTGATTTATAGACATTTACAGCACTGAAGGAGGCTATTTGGCCCATCGTGTCCGCACCATTCAACAAAGACCTAACTACACTAATCCCATTTTCTAGTGCTTGGCCCTTAGCCCTGGAGGCTCTGGCAATACAAGTGAATATCTAAATACTTCTTAAATGTTATGAGAATTTCTGACGCAACCACCCTTTCGGGCAGCAGATTCCAGACGCCCACCACCCACTGGGTGAAAAAATTTCTCCTCAACTCACCTCTTAGCTTAAATCTATGCCCTCTAGTTATTGACCCCTCTACTAATGGAAAAAGTGCCTTCCTATCCACTCTATCTATGCCTTTCATAATCTCATATACCTCTGTCACGTCCCCTCTCACCTTCGCTGCTCCCATGAAAACAACCCAAGCCTATCCAATCTTTCCTCATAGCTCAGACCCTCCAGCCCAGACAGCATCCTGGTAAACCTCCTCTGCACCATCTCTATTGCATTCACATCCTTCCTATAATGTGGTGACCAGTACTGAACACAGTTCTTCAGTTGTGGCCTAACCAGTGGTTTATACAGTTCCACCATAACCTCCCTGTATTCTGTGCCTCGGCTAATTAATGCAACTATCCCATATACCTTCTTAACCACCTTATCTACCTGCCCTGCTACCTTCAGAGATCTGTGGATATACACAGCAAGGTCCTCTGATCTTTAGTGCTTTCCAGGGTCCTACCATTTATAGTTTAATCCCTTGCCTTGTTAGCCCTCCCCAGGCGCATTACCTCACACTTTTCCGGGTTGAATTCCATTTACCACTGCTCTGCCAACCTGACCAGTCCATTGATTTCCTCCTGCAGTTTAGGACTATCCTCCCCACATTTTAGCACCCTGCCAAATTTTGTGTCGTCTGCAAACTTCTTGATCATACCCCCCCCCGTATATTTAAGTCCAAATCATTTATGTGCACCACAAACAGCAAGGGCCCCAGCACCGAGCCCTGTGGAACCCCATTACTGGACATCCCTCTACCATCACCCTCTCCTTCCTGCCTCTCAGCCAATTTTGGATCCAATGTGCCACTCTGCCTTGGATCCCATGGGCTCTTACTTTCTTGACCAGTCTGCCATGAGGGATCGTATCAAAAGCCTTGCTAAAGTCCATGCAGACCACATCAAATGCATTACCCTCATCAACACCCCGGTTATCTCCTTAAAAAGTTCGATCAAATTTGTCAAACACGACCTTCCCTTAAGAAATCCATGCTGACTATCCCTGATTAATTCGTGTTTCTCCAAGTGCAGATATATTCTGTCCCTCAGAATTCTTTCTAGTAACTTCCTCACCACTGAGGTAACTTATTGGCCTGTAATTTCCTGGTCTATCCCTTCCTCCCTTTTTTAATAATGGGACAACGTTAGTAGTCCTTCAGTCCTCTGGCACCTCATCTGTGGCCAGAGAGGATTTGAAAATTACTACCAGGGCCCCTGATATCTCTTCCCTTGCCTCCCTCAACAGCCTAGGATATGTCTCATTCGGCCTGCGGATTTATCCACTTTTAAGGCCGCTAAACCTGCTAGTACCTCCTTTCTCTCCCTATGTTAATTTCCTCTAATATGTCACAGTCCTCCATTCTGATGTCTATACCTGCGTCATCCTTTTCCATTGTGAAGACCGATGCAAAGTATTCATTGAGAACTGTACCCATGTATTCCGGTTCCCCTCACACATTACCTCTATGGTCCCTAATTGATCCTACTCTTTCCTAGTTATTCTCTTGCTCTTTATATATTTTTTAAATCCCTTTTGGTTTTCCTTTATTCTACCCAGCAATGCTTTCTCATGCACTCTCTTAGCTTTCCTAATTTCCTTTTTAAGTTCCCCCCCTGCACTTTTTACACTCCTCTAGGGACTCTGCAGTATTGAACCCTCTGTATTTGCCATTAGCTTTTCTTTTTTTATCTTAATCCTAATCTTTATATCCCTTGACATCCAGAATTCTCCGGTCTTGGTCCGCCCCTTTTGTCTTTACGGGAACATATTTGCCCTGTACTCTAGGCATTTCCTACTTGAATGCCTCCCACTGCTCTGACACAGCTTTATCTGCAAGTAGCTGCCCCCAGTCCACTTGGGCTAAATCGCATCTCATCTTAGTAAAATTAGCCTTTCCCCAGTTTAGAACTTTTTTTCCGAGCCCAACTTTTTCCTTTTCTATAACTATCTAAATCTAACTGAGTTATGGTCACTATTTCCAAAATGCTCCACTACTGATATGCCTGCCACCTGCCTGGGCTCATTTCTGAATATTAGGTCCAGAACTGCCCCCTCCCTTGTTGGGCTTTCTACGTACTGGCTAAAAAAGTTCTCCTTGATGCAATTTAAGAATTTTGCTCCCTCCCTACCTTGCACACTAAAACAATCCCAGTTAATATTTGGGTAGTTAAAATCCCCTATTACTGTCTTATTATTCATACACTTCTTTGAAAATTTGATACACATTTGATCCTCTATCTCTACCTGTTTGTTTGGGGGCCTATAGTACACACCAACAGTGTGTTTGCCCCTTTTGTGTTTTTTTTTACTTCTACCCTTATGGCCTCATTTGATGATCCTTCCAAGATATCATCTCTCCTCACGGCTACAATTAATTCTTTGATCAATATTGCAACACCCCCCTCTCTTCTATCCTCCTCTCTATCTCGTCTGAATACCCTATAACCGGGAATGTTGAGCTGCCAATCCTGCCTTTCTTTTAGTCAAGTCTCAGTCATATCTATGATATCATACTCCCAGGTGTCTATCTGTGCCCCCAGCTCATCTGTCTTATTCTTCAGGTTCCTTGCATTAAAATTTTTTCCATTGTGCCTTGCTAAACTCACTACTTTCTTATCCAGCCTATGTTTCGTCTGCCTTCCAAACTCACTCGCTAGTGTTTTAACTTCTAATTCCATCTCGGCTTCTCTCCCCTCTGAACTACTTTTGAGGATCCCACCCGACTGCCAATTTAGTTTAAATCCGCCCCAACAGCATTATCAAACCTCCCCCGGAGGATGTTGGTCCCCTTCCTGCTCAAATGTAACCTGTCCAACTTGTACAGGTTCCACCTCCCCCAGGAATCTAAAGCTCCCCCTCCTGCACCATCTCTCCAGCCACACATTCATTTGCTGTACCCTTCTGTTCCTATACTCACTACTGTGTGACATTGGGAGTAATCCAGAGATTACTACCTTTGAAGTCCTGCTTTTCAATTTCCTACCTAACTCCCTAAAGTCTGCTTGTAGGACCTCATTTTTCTTACCTCCTATGTCATTGGCCCCAACATGGACCATGACCTCTGGCTGTTCACCCTCCCCCTTCAGAATGCCCTCCAGCTGTTCATGACATCCTTCACCCTGGAGGCAACATACCATCCTGGAGTCACGTCTACGGCTGCAGAAGCGCCTGTCTACTCCCCTCACTAACGAATCTCCTACCATTGTTGCCCTTCCATGCCCCCGCCCACTCCCTGGAGCAGCTGGACCACCCACTGTGGCTATGATTGGCTTCCACAACCATCACTCTCTCCATTTTCCAAGGCCAAAAAACAGTTTGTGAGTGAGATGCATTCGGGGGATTCCCTCACTACCTGTCTGGTCCCCTTCTTCTGTCTGGCGGTCAACCATTCCCTCTCTGCTTGCACTTCCTGAAGCTGCAGGGAGGCCACATCCTGAAACATGCTATCCACGAATCTCTCCGCCTCATGAATGCACCGTAGTGCCCCCAGCTGCTGTTCAAGCTCCAAAACCTGGAGCTTGAGTTACTCCAGTCGGAGGCACCTCCAGCACGTATGGTTATCCAGATTGCCAGGAGCTTCTAGGATTTCCCACGTAGTGCAAGATGTACAAGTCTGAGCTCCCCAGACATATTTTAACTAAATAGAATATGGACCATAGCTTTTATTTTACCCTTACTCCTACGAGTTTTTTTTAACCTTTCTGTCTCAAAGACTCGCTGATTTAACCTCTCTGTCCCGAAATCTCGCTGTTTTAACCTCTGTCCCAAAGCCTCACCATTTTAAACCCTCTCTCGAAGTCTTGCTGTTTTAACCTCTCCTGTGATATAGCAATGAATGCAAGGGACACAAGGTTCTGGTATGTATTGTGTAAGCAATAAGTGCAAATGACATACTACTTATGTGTGCAGTTTCCTCAACAGCTTTGCCAGAATAGGGGATGGAAAAACTGAGAGCCCAGGGCAGCATTGGTAGAAAGTTAGAAGTATTTTGGAATGCTGTTCAAAGAGGTTCGGGTGTGAGGAGTGATTATGGGAGTGTAGTGATTATTTTACTGGACACGTAATCCTGAGGCCTGGACTAATTATCCATAGAATGCAATTTCAAATCCCACCGTATTATTCACTAACTGGAATTCCGTTTTAAATGTTTTGTCCTTTTTAAAAAAAAAATCTACATGTAAAATCAATAAAAATGCCAGTAAGCCTATTGGTTTTATGTAAAGACCCAGCTGGTTCATTAATGTCCTTTAGGGAAGGAAGCCCGCCTTCCTGATCCATACGTGACTCAAGAGCCACACCCCAGACACACGCCAACATGGTTGACTCTTTCCTATCTGCTGAAGTGGCCTAGAAAGCTACTTAATTGTCAGGACAGCTAAGGATGGACAATAAATGCTGGCATTGATAGTGATGGCAAAATCCTGAGAAAATTTGGGTCTGAAGAGCTGCATGTCCTCTGGCATGCAGTTATTAGAGACGGGATGTTTGCCTTTAAAGGTATGTGAACTCTGATTGCAGACTGCATGATTGTCATTTAATTCCATTGCTTCTCCTGGAAATGGTTGTGCCGGGTTTGCCGCCAGCTTTCCAGCTGTTAAATCAAGCCCATTGAATACGCATGGGGGAATGGAAGAGAAAGAAAACAGTGCTGGGGTAAAGAAGATTGTAAATTGTTGTGGGGCAACTGTATCCTGCACGCATTGGTTACTTTTGTTCCCTACTGTGTGAGGACTTCATTATGATTGCTTTAACATTGTCTTTTAGCTAGTTTCCTGATTTACAATTCCCTAGGAACATGATAAACAGATGAAATCAGTGGCATGTGTTTTACATATTGTGTATCTTTACATGAAGATGTAACATATTTAGGCTATCTGTGTACTGAATTTCCTCTCCAGCTTTCACAATGCACATGTTCTCAATCATGAAACAGCTGTAAAAATCAATTTTCTTTACCTTTCAAATGCTGCTGAAGAACTCTTGGGATTTGGCGATGCATCTGCTGTGTGGAAACAAAAAAGTGAAGCAGAGAGCCCCACATGTCTTCTGAGGACTGAAGAGTTTTTTTAAGCTTTTTTGCTGTTATATTTTAAAATGGAATGAGACTTTCCCCATCCTAATCATTTTACAATCTCCAATTAGCTTTGTAGTATATTGATGGGGAAGTGAAGAAGAAAGAAAGATGGGGACTGAGAGTGGGTGAGATATTTGGATTGCGCTGTCTTTTACTGTTCTTGGAATTAATCAAGAAATAACATTTAGATTCTAAATAATTTTCTGATTGTCATCAAGTTGTTGATCTTGATTTATCAAGTTGTCGAAAATTAGAGTAAGTTACAACCCGCGAATGGAATATTTGTTTATTATTAATCATCTTTAATGAAATTAAGGCGTCACCCCCTTCTACTGCTGCTCGAGATTTGTAATGCTCTCCACTGTACTGAAAGGTTAACAGATTTTATACTTGGATGAAAATGTTGCATGTGTCTTTGACTTTGCCTGTGTAAGTAAGGCCAGAGCTGTTTCCCTAATTCCCATTTAAGAAAAGAGGAATTCCTGCAGTTATTGAACACAATGACTTAACCCTTTTCATGTCAGAAATCCATCTATCTAAAGTGTAATCCTGGTTTGTAATACTATTTTCATTTTATTCTGGAATATTTTAAATTTTACTATATAAAACTAACATGAGCTCTGAATATTATTTCGAAGAATCCACAATCTGAGTTGCTGGTTCCATTTAAAAAATAAAATAGAAACTTTTATTTTCTTATCAAAATGCTTTTTTTTTCCCTGGTGAAATCATTCAGTGCTACTGGGGAAAGTACCACAGGCCCTGATACAAAAACAAAATACTGCGAATGCTGAAAATCTGATGCGAAAGCAGAAAATTTTGGAGATGCTCAGCAGGTCAGGCAGCATCTGTAGAGATAAACAGTTGATGTTTCCACATCAACTCTGTTTCTCTTGCTGCAGATGCTACCTGACCTACTGAGTATTTCCAGCATCTGTTGTTTTTTACCACAGTCTCTTCACTACTTCTGGTACTTTCCAAGTGATTCCTCATTGTGTGTGAATTTAAACAAGTGACAACAGAGTTCCACTTAATCCAGTTTTCATGGAAACTTTCCAGCAAGCAGTGCTGAATAATGACTAGGTGTCAAAAGATGATAGATATCTCTGCTTCCCAACACTAGGGCTGAGGTTGGTTGTGATCCTTCACTGCATCTCACTTGAAATAAGAGAATGCAACTCAGAAAATGAAATTAAAGATATTTTGGACCAGGTGTAAATTGAATATGTTTAATACCTAATTTTTTTTTATTATTCATTCATGGGATGTAGGTATCGCTGGCTAGGCCAGCATTTATTGCCCATCCCTCATTGCCTTTGAGAATGTGGTGGCTCTTGAACTGCTGCGGTCCATGTGGTGTAGGTATGCCCACAGTGCTGTTATGGAGGGACTTCCAGGATTTTGACCCAGCGACAGTGAATGAATGGCAATATATTTTCAAGTCAGGATGGTGATTGGGTTGGAGGGAAACTTCCAGGTGGTGGTGTTCTCGTGTGTCTGCTGCCCTTGTTCTTCTAGATGTTAGAGGTTATAAGTTTGGTAGGTGCTGTTTAAGGAGGCCTGGTGAGTTCCGGCAGTGCACCTTGTAGATGGTGTACACTGCTGCCACTGTGCGTTGGTGGTGGAGGGAATGAATGTTTGTGGGTGCGGTGTCAATCAAGCGGGCTGCTTTGTCCTGGATGGCATCAAGCTTCTTGAGTGTTGTAGGAGCTGCGCTCATCCAGGCAAGTGGGGAGTATTCCATCGTACTCCTGACTTGTACCTTGTAAATGGTGGACAGGCCTTGAGGAGTCAGGAGGTGAGTTACTCAGCGCAGGATTCCTAGCCTCTGACCTGATCTTGTAGCCACAGTATTTATATGGCTAGCCCAGTTGAGTTTCTGGTCAATGGGTGTTGATAGTGGGGGATTCAGTGATGATAATAGTATTGAATATCAAGGGGTGATGGTTAGATTCTCTCTTGTTGGAGATGGTCATTACCTGGCACTTGTGTGGCACAAACGTTAATTGCCAACCCAAGCCTGGATATTGTCCAGGTCTTGCTGCATTTAGACACGGACTGTTTGAGTATCTCAAGAGTCACAAATTGTGCTGAACATTGTGCATTCATCAGCGAACATCCGCACTGTTGGACCTTATGATGGAAGGAAGGTCATTGATGAAGCAGGTGAAGATGGTTGGGCTGAGGACACTACCCTGAGGAACTTCTGCAGTGATGTCCTGGAACTGAGATGATTGACTTCCAACCTCCATACCTTAGTGCTAGGTATGGCTCCAACTGGCAGAGTTTTCCCCCTGATTCCCATTGACTCCAGTCTTACGAAGACTCTTTGATGCCGCACTCGGTCACAGAATCACAGTGTAGAAGAGGCCCTTTGGCTCATCGAGTCTGCACCAACACGTGAGAAACACCTGACCTACCTAACTAATCCCATTTACCAGTGCTTGGCCCATAGCCTTGAATGTTATCACATGCCCAGTGCTCATCCAGGTACTTATTAAAGGATGTGAGGCAACCTGCCTCCACCACCCTCCCAGGCAGTGCATTCCAGACCGTCACCACCCTCTGGGTAAAAAAGTTTTTCCTCACATCCCCCCTAAACCTCCTGCCCCTCACCTTGAACTTATGCCTCCTTGTGACTGACCCTTTGGCTAAGGGGATCAGCTGCTCCCTATCCACCCTGTCCATGCCCCTCATAATCTTGTACACCTCGATCAGGACGCCCCTCAGACTTCTCTGCTCCAGCAAAAATAACCCAAGTCTATCCAACCTCTCTTCACAACATCCTGGTGAATCTCCTCTGCAACCCCTCCAGTGCAATCACATCCTTCCTATAATGTGGCAACCAGAATTGCACAGAGTACTCCAGCTGTGGCCTCACCAAGGTTCTTTACAACTCCACCATGACCTCCCTACTTTTGTAATCTGTGCCTTGATTGATAAAGGCAAGTGTCCCATATGCCTCTTTTACCACCCCACTAACGTGCCCCTCCGTGTTCAGAGATCTATGGACACACACGCCAAGGTTCCTTTGTTCCTCAGAACTTCCTAGTGCCATGCTGTTCATTGAATACTTCCTTGTCAAATTACTCCTTCCAAAGTGTATCACCTCATACTTTTCAGAGTTAAATTCCATCTGCCACTTATCTGCCCATTTGACCATCCCGTCTATATCTTCCTGTAGCCCAAGACACTTAACCTCACTGTTAACCATCTGGCCAATCTTTGTGTAATCCGCAAACTTACTAATCCTACCCCCCCACATAGTCATCTATGTCGTTTATATAAATGACAAATAATAGGGGACCGAGCACAAATCCCTGTGGTATGCCATTGGACACTGGCTCCCAGTCATTAAAGCATCCTTCTGTTATCACCCTCTTCCTCCTACAACTAAGTTAATTTTGAATCCACCTTATCAGATTACCCTGTATCCCATGTGCCTTTGCCTTCTTTATAAGCCTACCATGTGGGACCTTGTCAAAGGCTTTGCTGAAGTCCATATAAACTACATCAACTGCACTACCCTCATCTACACATCTGGTCACCTCCTCAAAAAATTCAATCAAATTTATTAGACATGACCTCCCTCTGACAAAGCCATGCTGACTATCCCTGATGAAACCTTGCCTCTCCAAGTGGAGATAGATACTCTCTTTCAGAAATTTCTCCAGCGGTTTCCCTACCACTGACGTGAGACTCACTGGCCTGTAGTTCCCTGGCCTATCTCTACAACCCTTCTTAAATAGCGGAACCACATTAGCTAATCAAATGCTGTCTTGATGTCAAGGGCAGGCACTCTCACCTCACTTCTGGAGTTCAACTCTTTTGTCCATGTTTGAACCAAGGCTGTAATGAGGTCAGGAGCTGAGTGGCCCTGGCGGAACCCAAACTGGGCGTCGGTGAGCAGGTTATTGCTAAACAAGTACCACTTGATAGCAGCATTGATGACCCCTTCTATCGCTTTTCTGATGATTGTGAGTAGACTGATGGAGGGGCAATTGGCTGGGTTGGATTTGTCCTGCTTTTTATGTACAGGACATACCTGGGCAAGTTTCCACATTGCCGGGTAGATACCAGTGTTGTAACTGTACAGGAACTGCTTGGCTTGGGACGCGGTAAGTTCTGAAGCACAAGTCTTTAGTAGTATTGCCGGGATATTGTCAGGGTCCATAGCCTTTGCACTATCTAGTACCTTCAGCCATTTTTTGGTATCACGTGGAGTGAATTGAATTGGCTGAAGACTGGCATCTGTGATGCTGGGGATCCCCTGAGGAGGTCAAAATGGATCATGTACTTGGCATTCCTGGCTGAAGATTGTTGCAGATGCTTCAGCCTTATCTTTTTTTTACATAGAAATTAGGAGCAGGAATAGGCCATTCAGCCCTTCAAGCCTGCTCCGCCATTCAATACAATCATGGCTGATCCTCTATCTCAACTCCATATTCCCGCTTTCTCTCCATACCCCTTGATGCCCCTAATATCCAAAAAATTATCAATTTCTTTCTTGAATATACTCAGTGACCCAGCCTCCATAGCCTTCTATGGTAGAGAATTCCACAGGTTGACCACCGTCGGTGAGTGAAGATATTTTTCCACATCTTAGTCCTAAATGGCCTGTCCTGTATCCTGAGACTGTGGCCCCTGGTTCTAGACTCCCCAACCAGGGGAAACATCCTCCCTGCATCTAGTCTGTCTGGCCCTGTTAGAATATTATACATTTCAATCAGATCCCCTTGCATTCTTCTAAACTCTAGTGAATACAGGCCCAGTCGAACCAATCTCTTCTCATATGACAGCCCTTCCATCTCCGGTATCAGCCTAGTGAACCTTCGCTGCATTCCCTCTATGATGAGTATATCCTTTCTTAGGTAGGGAGACCAAAACTACACGCAATACTCCAGGTGTGATCTCACCAAGTCCTTGTATAACTGTAGTAAGACATCCCTAGTTCTGAACTCAAATCCTCTTGCAATGAAGGCCAACATACCATTTGCCTTCCTAATTGCTTGCTGCACTTACCTGTTTACTTTCATTGACTGGTGTACAAGGACACCCAGATCCCTTTGTATGTCCACATTTCCCAATATATCACCATTTAAATAATACTCTGCCTTTCTGTTTTTCACACCAAAGCGTATAACTTCACATTTTGCACTGATGTGCTGGGTTCTCCCATCATTGAGGAGGGGCATATTTGTGACACCTCCTCCTCTAGTGAGTTGTTTAAGTGTCCACCACCATTCAGGAATGGAAGCGGCAGGATGTGACAGAGCGTGGTTCTGATCCATTGGTGGTGGAATCGCTTAGCTCAGTCCATCGCTTGCTGTTTGGTATGCAAGAACTCCTGTGTTGTTGCTTCACCAGGTTGACGCCACATATTTAGGTATGCCTGGTATTGCTCCTGGCATGCCCTCCTTCCCTTTTCATTAATCCCTTGGCTTGGTGGTAACGGTAGAGAGAGAGGGAGATATGACGGGCCATAAGGTTGCACATTGTGGTTGCATACAATACTGCTACTGATGGCCCACAGTGCTTCATGGGTGCCCAGTTGGAGTTGCTAGATCTGTTTGAAATCTATCCCATTTAGCATGATGGTAGTGCTATACATCATCATGACGGGCATCCTCATTGTGAAGATGGGACTTTGTCTCCACATGGTTGTGCGGTGGTCACTCTTACTGATATTGTCATGGACAAGATATATCTGCGACAGGCAGATTGACGAGGATGAGTCAAGAATTGTTGGTTCCCTCACCACCTGCGCAGACCCAGTCTAGTAGCTCTGCCCTTTAGGACTTGGCCAGCTTGGTCTGTAGTGGTGCTTCCAGGCCGCTCTTGGTGATGGACATTGAAGATCCCCCACCAAGAGTATATTCTGTGCCCTTGCCACCTTCAGTGCTTCCTCCAAGTGGTGTTCAATAGGACTACTGGTTCCAGCAATTCACACTGTTTAATGCAATTCCTGAACTTGCTTCCATAAGTAATTCTATTTTGTAAACAAATCTGAATTAATAGCTTATCCAGTTATGAAATGTTTCTTGCACAATTGATATCTGTCTTCTGCAATAATAGAAAAGTCATTGAATTCAGCAAACTGTGGCAGGTGAGGGAAGTTTGTTTTCACACAAACCTGCTACATTCCATCCTCAGTAAAGCAGAATTTGTTCATAGGATATGCTGCCTTTTAGTGGAAGCTATCTTTTGTAATACAGATGGATATTGGGAAAGAGAGCTCAAATTCTAGCAGAATCTTTGTTTGTTACGAATATATTTTAAACTCCTTAAACACAAGTAAGAGTAAGGATACTTGGAGTGCCTTGAATGATAGATTTTCCTTGTTCGGATTTTTTTTTTGAGTGCATTGTCAAAAATCATGCAGTAATAGTGAAGATCTGCCTTCTGCAAAGTGATATTTTGGAGACACTAAGTCCTGTGATTGTGTTTCATATGTCAGTTGCATATACTGTTGCTCCAGGTTTCAAGATAGTAAGCTAGCCTTTGAATTTTTAGGTTCTTATTGTCTACATAAAACTACCTGTGCTCTATTCTTATTAGTTTGATATCAGAACTCCCCAATATAAATCAGTTAGAAGTAGCTAGTGTTCACCGTGTACTGAGCCTTGCTGGTAGCCCGATAGACAAGTCAAAAAATAGTGATTTTCTAGGTTTAAAATAATGCACTTATTGATTCTGCAACTTTTAAAATACGCCACACAATCAGGGTGAGTTATCACAGGAAACAGGAAGGGAAAAGCTTGATTCGAGCACACTGACTGATGAAGGTCAAAGGTTATGAGTAGAGAAAACTGATGTGACTGGAATTGTTATATGGTCAGTAGTTGAGTGATTCCACATGTTACAGTGCCATTTGTTTGTATAGTATGCTGAATCACAAAATCTGATAATGAATGTCCTCAAATTGCTGTTCAAAGCACTAACTTAGAGTTTGGATTTAACTATAGTCTTGGTTGCCTATAGACTATTGGATACTTCCTTTTAGCAGCCTAAAGATAGGTCTACAGTAAAAACCAGTTCAGACAAATACAGCATTATTTACCTAAACACATTTTTGTCTTGACAATGCCATTAATTTCAGATGTGTTTTCTTCTGCTACCTGTAACACTGAAATATAAATGACTTGACCTCTGGTGCCCTGATGAATGCAAGAACAGCAATTTTGGATACAGAGAAGTAATTGGGAGTGGCATTTATCTGTAGTAATGCAGATCTTGGTGATTAATGGTGTTTTTTTTCACTTTGGGTATAGAAGATTTGAAATACAATTGCTTGTAGTCCTGCAGACAATGCTAATTCTCCATAATGATTAATGCAGGAATACCACTTTTCCATTTTTGCACTAGGAAATGCTATGGTTAGTAAATGAAAGGGAAAGTTGGTATAAATGAAAGGGAAAGTTGGTAACAGACCCTCTTACAAACCTCTGGTTAGGAAATTTCCCAAAAAGGAAAGGAAAATTTAAGGACATTCCCTCTTGGGTTGTTATCCTACGCCTAGCAGCAGTCCAAAAGTCCATGGCTGAAGCTTGCCTCGTCAATAAATTGATGATACACAGTGCATACAGAGACCTAATAAATTGAAAAATGTAGGTTCTGAAGAACTCTATAATCTATAATTGTGATAGGCAGTTTTTCTGTGACAGACTGTTTTGATTGGTTAGTTTTAAGGGGCGTGTCAAATCCTGTTGTTCTGCACCTGATGGTTAATTAGGTACTTCAAAACTTTATTGTAATGTTTGGGTACTGAGTGTTCAAAGTAAAACTATTTTTTTTGAACCATATGATAAAAGGCAGCTGGGGCAAGGTGTAAGGACCTGTGTTTACACCCAGGCATGGTTCTTCTAATCTCTCAGTGATACCTACATCCCTAGAATGAATTTTAAAAAGTCAGCAGTCAGGATTGCAGGGGACATGGGAGGGTAGCACATCTATCTCCCCCACCCCACCAAGCCTCACGTTAAAGAGTGAAGCTGAGATCCTTTTCCACTTTAAGTTGGTGCTGCTTTGAGTTTAGTTTGGCCATAACTGATCATATTGAATTTTAGTTAGATGATTTTCAAGATGTCATTCGAGGAACTGCTGCTTGTTTTGGTGATGGGGTGGGGCCAGGTTCATTATGGAAATATAGTGGAATGTGGATGGAATGAAGGGGATGGCATGGGATGGGAGGGGATGATATGGGAGGGGTGGACAACTTGATGGGATTAGTTGAGTGTACTAATTTGGCTGTAAGTGTGTTGCGGGTCTCTGTTGGTAATTGTAATATTTTGGTTGCAGATGTAATTGAAAGTTCACTCGGTATGTTTCAGGGTATTGTAGGTCACACATAGTCAAAATTGGATGCCAAATTGTCTGTTGTTGAATAGAGTAGTTCCATTGATTTGGATATTAATTGGAAGCTGCTAGAATATTACTTAGACTTGTCCTGGTGATTGGAAAAAAAAACTGAGGCCAAACTATATTTGTTCTCTGCCAAGTAGCAGCCATCATAAGTAGCATTATTTCTGTTGCATTACGTGTTGTCTGGGTAGGCTGTAGAGTATCCTTCTGACCTGTTTCCTTATAGCCTATGTTTAAAACAACAGATTAATTCCTCAACATGGTGGTCATTTGGCAATTGAAATGCTTTGTTTTGTAGTTTTAACCAGTTGACATCTGAGATTCCAGTAAATCCTGATACTAATATCATTTTGCGACCTCTGGTTTCCTTGCAATATAATATTTTGCCACAATTTCTAAAATACTTAATCTGAATTACCTCACCTTTTGTTTGAGATATTGGTGTTGTAACACTTTATTAGGCTTACTGAAATTGAAAAAATAAGCTGCATGATTGTTTAACCTTTGTACTGTTTTACACTGCCTAATCATAATCTGACTGTAGCCCTCCCATTAAAAATAGATAATAAATATGTAACATTATTTAGAGGCTGTATGGTGCTATAAAATTTAGGAAACCAGGGAATGTCAAATGCAATTAACCTATTCCTTCATACACATTTTGCCCTGCTGTGTAATCTACTCCAAACAGATAATCAAACAAAATTCAGAATACCTATCTGTTCAGGAATTTAGACATTTAATCCTCTGCTTACTTTCTTATGAAGATCACCCTGATTCACCAAAACTTGGAATTCTATTTACCAGATATTTCTCCAGCTCATTTTTGTTTAGGTAGTGAGTAATGATGTAAGGTGCCTGACCCCAGAAATGTTGATGGAGCTGAATTAGTAACTGAGATAAAAACAAAAAAACTGCGGATGCTGGAAATCCAAAACAAAAACAGAATTACCTGGAAAAACTCAGCAGGTCTGGCAGCATCGGCGGAGAAGAAAAGAGTTGATGTTTCGAGTCCTCATGACCCTTCGACAGAACTTGAGTTCGAGTCCAAGAAAGAGTTGAAATATAAGCTGGTTTAAGGTGTGTGTGTGGTGGGGCGGAGAGATAGAGAGAGAGAGAGAGAGGTGGGGAGGGGGTGTGGTTGTAGGGACAAACAAGCAGTGATAGAAGCAGATCATCAAAAGATGTCAACGACAATAGTACAATAGAACACATAGGTGTTAAAGTTGGTGATATTATCTAAACGAATGTGCTAATTAAGAATGGATGGTAGGGCACTCAAGGTATAGCTCTAGTGGGGGTGTTTTTTTTTAATTTATTTTTTTATATAATGGAAATAGGTGGGAAAAGGAAAATCTTTATAATTTATTGGGGAAAAAAAAAGGAAGGGGGAACCAGAAAGGGGGTGGGGATGGGGGAGGGAGCTCACGACCTAAAGTTGTTGAATTCAATATTCAGTCCGGAAGGCTGTAAAGTGCCTAGTCGGAAGATGAGGTGTTGTTCCTCCAGTTTGCGTTGGGCTTCACTGGAACAATGCAGCAAGCCAAGGACAGACATGTGGGCAAGAGAGCAGGGTGGAGTGTTAAAATGGCAAGCGACAGGGAGGTTTGGGTCATACTTGCGGACAGACAGCAGGTGTTCTGCAAAGCGGTCGCCCAGTTTACGTTTGGTCTCTCCAATGTAGAGGAGACCACATTGGGAGCAACGAATGCAGTAGACTAAGTTGGGGGAAATGCAAGTGAAATGCTGCTTCACTTGAAAGGAGTGTTTGGGTCCTTGGACGGTGAGGAGAGAGGAAGTGAAGGGGCAGGTGTTGCATCTTTTGCATGGGCATGGGGTGGTGCCATAGGAGGGGATTGAGGAGTAGGGGGTGATGGAGGAGTGGACCAGGGTGTCCCGGAGGGAGCGATCCCTACGGAATGCCGATAAGGGGGGCGAAGGGAAGATGTGTTTTGTGGTGGCATCATGCTGGAGTTGGCGGAAATGGTGGAGGATGATCCTTTGAATGCGGAGGCTGGTGGGGTGATAAGTGAGGACAAGGGGGACCCTATCATGCTTCTGGGAGGGAGGAGAAGGCGTGAGGGCGGATGCGCGGGAGATGGGCCGGACACGGTTGAGGGCCCTGTCAATGACCATGGGTGGAAACCCTCGGTTAAGGAAGAAGGAGGACATGTCAGAGGAACTGTTTTTGAAGGTAGCATCATTGGAACAGATGCGATGGAGGCGAAGGAACTGAGAGAATGGGATGGAGTCCTTACAGGAAGCGGGGTGTGAGGAGCTGTAGTCGAGATAGCTGTGGGAGTCGGTGGGTTTGTAATGGATATTGGTGGACAGTCTATCACCAGAGATTGAGACAGAGAGGTCAAGGAAGGGAAGGGAAGTGTCAGAGAAGGACCACGTGAAAATGATGGAGGGGTGGAGATTGGAAGCAAAATTAATAAATTTTTCCAAGTCCCGCCGAGAGCATGAAGCGGCACCGAAGTAATCATCAATGTACCGGAGAAAGAGTTGTGGAAGGGGGCCGGTGTAGGACTGCAACAAGGAATGTTCCACATACCCCATAAAGAGACAGGCCCCACCTATGCCTGTCTCTTTATGGGGTATGTGGAACATTCCTTGTTGCAGTCCTACTCCGGCCCCCTTCCACAACTCTTTCTCCGGTACATCGATGATTACTTCGGTGCCGCTTCATGCTCTCGTCGGGACTTGGAAAAATTTATTAATTTTGCTTCCAATCTCCACCCCTCCATCATTTTCACGTGGTCCATCTCTGACACTTCCCTTCCCTTCCTTGACCTCTCTGTCTCAATCTCTGGTGATAGACTGTCCACCAATATCCATTACAAACCCACCGACTCCCACAGCTATCTCGACTACAGCTCCTCACAGCCCGCTTCCTGTAAGGACTCCATCCCATTCTCTCAGTTCCTTCGCCTCTGTCGCATCTGTTCCGTTGATGCTACCTTCAAAAACAGTTCCTCTGACATGTCCTCCTTCTTCCTTAACCGAGGTTTTCCACCCACGGTCGTTGACAGGGCCCTCAACCGTGTCCGGCCCATCTCCCGCGCATCCGCCCTCACGCCTTCTCCTCCCTCCCAGAAACATGATAGGGTCCCCCTTGTCCTCACTTATCACCCCACCAGCCTCCGCATTCAAAGGATCATCCTCCGCCCTTTCCGCCAACTCCAGCATGATGCCACCACCAAACACATCTTCCCTTTGCCCCCCTTATCGGCATTCCGTAGGGATCGCTCCCTCCGGGACACCCTGGTCCACTCCTCCATCACCCCCTACTCCTCAACCCCCTCCTATGGCACCACCCCATGCCCACGCAAAAGATGCAACACCTGCCCCTTCACTTCCTCTCTCCTCACCGTCCAAGGACCCAAACACTCCTTTCAAGTGAAGCAGCATTTCACTTGCATTTCCCCCAACTTAGTCTACTGCATTCGTTGCTCCCAATGTGGTCTCCTCTACATTGGAGAGACCAAACGTAAACTGGGCGACCGCTTTGCAGAACACCTGCTGTCTGTCCGCAAGAATGACCCAAACCTCCCTGTCGCTTGCCATTTTAACAGTCCACCCTGCTCTCTTGCCCACATGTCTGTCCTTGGCTTGCTGCATTGTTCCAGTGAAGCCCAACGCAAACTGGAGGAACAACACCTCATCTTCCGACTAGGCACTTTACAGCCTTCCGGACTGAATATTGAATTCAACAACTTTAGGTCGTGAGCTCCCTCCCCCATCCCCACCCCCTTTCTGTTTCCCCCTTCCTTTTTTTTCCAATAAATTATAAAGATTTTCCTTTTCCCACCTATTTCCATTATATAAAAAAACCCCCCACTAGAGCTATACCTTGAGTGCCCTACCATCCATTCTTAATTAGCGCATTCGTTTAGATAATATCACAAACTTTAACTTTAACACCTATGTGTTCTATTGTACTATTGTCGTTGACATCTTTTGATGATCTGCTTCTATCACTGCTTGTTTGTCCCTACAACCACACCCCCCCCCTCCCACCTCTCTCTCTCTCTGTCTCTCCGCCCCCCACACACACACCTTAAACCAGCTTATATTTCAACTCTTTCTTGGACTCGAACTCAAGTTCTGTCGAAGGGTCATGAGGACTCGAAACGTCAACTCTTTTCTTCTCCGCCGATGCTGCCAGACCTGCTGAGTTTTTCCAGGTAATTCTGTTTTTGTTTTGAATTAGTAACTGTATTGTTACAGTCAAGGGAACAGTTGCTGTACTTGGAAAAAAGCTGACAGTTGTTAGTTTGGATGGATTGAATCTCATGTTATCTTGAAGCGTGATTATTCACATAATCTATTTTAAACACCAGTTGGTTTTATTTTAACTAATTGATAGAAATTCTGTTTTCACATTATGGATGTTTGTATTTAAAAGCTATTACATCCCACATTGTGTACACTATGCTGTCAAAGGAAGCAATGTATACTAAAAGGTATTGATTTCTCACTGTATTAGTACAAAGGGGCTAATAGAAGAAATACAGAACATTGCATTTGATACTTTTCTGATACCAGTGATCCAGGCAGAATATTTAGTTTTTCAAATATCTCTGATGGAACCATGTTCATAAGTCAAAGATGCTGCGGGTGTGAAGCCGTTTTTGATTGCATTTCATTCAATGATTGTCAAACACCATAAACCAACATCTTAACCCTCCCTCTGGATTCTTACCTTCTCTTGATCTTTTCATTGAGAACTGTCGGCGCGACATTAGTCGTCTCAATTTCTCTGCTCCTCTCACCCATTCTAACCTGTCTCTCTCTGAACTTACTGCACTCCATTCTCTCAGGTCCAACCCTGACATTGTCATCAAACCCGCTGACAAGGGTGGTGCTGTTGTTGTCTGGCGCACTGACCTCTACCTCGCGGAGGCTGAGCGTCAACTCGCAGACACTTCCTCCTACCTCCCCCTGGACCATGACCCCACCACTGAACATCAAGCCATTGTTTCCAGGACTGTCACTGACCTCATCTCCTCTGGGGATCTCCCTCCCACAGCTTCCAACCTGATAGTCGCCCAACCTCGGACGGCCCGCTTCTATCTCCTACCCAAAATCCACAAACAGAACTGCCCCGGTAGACCGATCGTCTCAGCTTGCTCCTGCCCCACAGAACTCATTTCTCGTTATCTTGACTCCCTTCTCTCTCCCCTTGTCCAGTCCGTTCCCACCTACATCCGTGATTCCTCTGACACCTTATGTCACATCAACAATTTCCAGTTCCCTGGCCCCAACCGCTTCCTCTTCACCATGGACGTCCAATCCCTCTACACCTCCATCCCCCACAGGATGGTCTGAGGGCCCTTAGCTTCTTCCTTGAACAGAGGCCCGAACAATCTCCATCCACCACTACTCTCCTCCGTCTGGCTGAACTTGTTCTCACACTGAACAATTTCTCCTTCAACTGCTCTCACTTCCTCCAAATAAAAGGTGTGGCTATGGGTACCCGCATGGGCCCCAGCTATGCCTGTCTCTTTATGGGGTATGTGGAACATTCCTTGTTGCAGTCCTACTCCGGCCCCCTTCCACAACTCTACATCGATGATTACTTCGGTGCCGCTTCATGCTCTCGTCGGGACTTGGAAAAATTTATTAATCTCCACCCCTCCATTATTTTCACGTGGTCCATCTCTGACACTTCCCTTCCCTTCCTTGACCTCTCTGTCTCAATCTCTGGTGATAGACTGTCTACCAATATCCATTACAAACCCACCGACTCCCACAGCTATCTCGACTACAGCTCCTCACAGCCCGCTTCCTGTAAGGACTCCATCCCATTCTCTCAGTTCCTTCGCCTCTGTCGCATCTGTTCCGTTGATGCTACCTTCAAAAACAGTTCCTCTGACATGTCCTCCTTCTTCCTTAACCGAGGTTTTCCACCCACGGTCGTTGACAGGGCCCTCAAACGTGTCCGGCCCATCTCCCGCGCATCCGCCCTCACGCCTTCTCCTCCCTCCCAGAAACATGATAGGGTCCCCCTTGTCCTCACTTATCACCCCACCAGCCTCCGCATTCAAAGGATCATCCTCCGCCCTTTCCGCCAACTCCAGCATGATGCCACCACAAAACACATCTTCCCTTCGCCCCCCTTATCGGCATTCCGTAGGGATCGCTCCCTCCGGGACACCCTGGTCCACTCCTCCATCACCCCCTACTCCTCAACCCCCTCCTATGGCACCACCCCATGCCCACGCAAAAGATGCAACACCTGCCCCTTCACTTCCTCTCTCCTCACCGTCCAAGGACCCAAACACTCTTTTCAAGTGAAGCAGCATTTCACTTGCATTTCCCCCAACTTAGTCTACTGCATTCGTTATTTATTTATTTATTTATTACATCTTTTATGCTCTCCCCACCCCCACTAGAGCTATACCTTGAGTGCCCTACCATCCATTCTTAGCACATTCATTTAGATAATATCACCAACTTTTAACTTTAACACCTATGTGTTCTATTGTACTATTGTTGTTGACATCTTTTGATGATCTGCTTCTATCACTGCTTGTTTGTCCTTACAACCACACCCCCACTCCACCTCCCTCTTTTTCTCTCTCTCTCTCTCTCTCTCTCTCTCTGCCCCCCCCCCCACATACACACCTTAAACCAGCTTATATTTCAACTCTTTCTTGGACTCGTACTCAAGTTCTGTCGAAGGGTCATGAGGACTCGAAACGTCAACTCTTTTCTTCTCCGCCGATGCTGCCAGACCTGCTGAGTTTTTCCAGGTAATTCTGTTTTTGTTTTTGTTTTGGATTTCCAGCATCCGCAGTTTTTTTGTTTTTATCTTAACCCAATGGTTGCTGGTGAGAGACAGTTTGTATATTCTATTTCAGTTGAGTAATGGAACTGAATATTTCTCACAGCAATAGCAGTGCCAACTAATGTTGCACAATTTATGATCTTCATTTATTACATAGAAAGAAAGCTTTACATTTAAAAATTTAGACTAGTCTATTTGAATAGGAACATAGAAACTGCTAGATGAAAAAGAACTAAGGTTCATCTAATTTTCCTTCTACCATTCCAGTAGTTGCATGATGCTATAATAGCATTGTTGACTAATCATAATAATTGATCTTTATGAATTAGACTACAACAGGCCAAACAAGAAGTGGATAAAAATCCCAGTGGTGGAAAGCATTGGGAATTGTAGATCCAGTTCTCCTCATATGTATTGTCTCAAAATATTCCCACTCAATCTCAAAATCTTATTTCCTGAATGAAATCTACAGAATTTGTATTTGAATGAACCAGAACTCTTCCACTGTTGCCCTTGGGTGCCTATTCCATCGATTTATTACTCTCTCATTGGAGTAATGTTTCTGCAGATTAGTTTTAAGTTGCCCCACTTCAGGTGTCCACTGGTTCTGTTGTTAAGGGCAAGGTGAAATAATTTGATATGCTCCACACTATCTAGTCCCTTCAACATCCTAGAAAGAAAAATTCCATCACCTCTCAACTATTTCGTTTCCAATGAAAACTTTTCCAGTTTGCCTAATAGCTTCCTGTAATCCAATCCTTCCGCCCCTTAATCGTCCTGGTAATTCTTTCTTCTGTATAGTGCAATACGCTTTTGTACTGTGTTGACCAGAAATGTACACCGTAGTCTGAAGTGTGGTTTGCCAGTGATTTATGAGGTGGCAGGCTTACCTCACTATTTTGGCTCAATAGTGGCATTTTTATAATCTCAACATTGATTTGCTTTACTCACTGTCACTAACCATTGCTGTGGTAGTTTCAATTACTTATCATGGATCCACAAGTCTCTTTCATTTTCTAGGCATTTGAGTAATGGGCTTTCCTGAATTTTTTTGTCCACGTGTGAAGCACTTTGCATTTCCCTTCATTGAATTTCATCTGCCACCTGTCTGTCCAATTATCAAGTATGTTCAAATTCTCCTGTAATTTATCTTCTGCACCTCCCGCCTCCAATGGCTAAATTATACAGGTGTTTAAAGCTATTATGCTTGCGGCTTCCAGTTCCAGATAAATTGTGAAGGTACTAAACAAACCAGATCTCAAAACAGACTCTGTTTGGGATCCCACTGGTAATGTTCTTCAGGCGGATGATAATCCATATCCTTCTATCCTCTGGGTCCTATAAATCAACAAATTACGTATCCGTACTAAAATATTGTCACTAATTCACTCTTTATTTTCAGTATAAAACTTAGAGAAACTGTACCAAAGACCATACCGAAATCCAAGAACATCATATTTACTGTCTTACCCCTATCAAGCATCTTAATCACACCCTTAAAGAAAACTTAAAAGTTAGATTGGCAAGGCCTCCCCTCATAAAACCCTGTTGATTATCTTTTAAGATTTTATTTCCCTCCATGTAATCTATGATCTTGTCTTTCATAAGGGTTTCCATAACTTTACCCACAATGGGTTCAAACTCTCTGGTGTTTAGTTTCCTGGGGCCACTTTCACTACCTGTTTATTAAAAAAAAAGGAGTTGCCTTTCTCCAGGCCAGTATTCAGAAATTTCTAGAAAATTTATAACAGAATTCCTACAATTTCTTGCCATATTTCCTTAAACGCCCTTGGATGCATCTTTTCTGACCTCCTGAGGTTATTTACCTTGAAGGTTGCACAGCTGTTTGGCGTGCATGCTCGTAATACATAGTGTAACTCTGCACACCCTTTCATTCCCTTTTCCAAACAAGTTCCTCATCTTCTCGATAAAAGCTGGTATGAGAAACTTATTTACAGCTATACAATAACTTCAACTTCACTTTGATCAAATCTTTTTATTTCCAGACTCTTTAAAAACTGAATTCTTAATCCAGAGAACTTGAGTTCAAGTTTAAGAATCTAGGCCTATGGGTTTCTGGTCCAGTAACATAACCACTATGCTATTATGTCCAATGCAGTCAACAAAAGATACCAATAATACTGTACAAAGGAACCAATGAGACTGTTCAAAGTATTGTTTGGATTTTTCTTTACTCCTATTTTAGTCTCTTATTAGTTAAGAACTTAGTAATGGAAATAAGTGCAAAGTGAACTAAAAAAGGTAAAAGAAATTCATCCTACCTTTACATTACCATTTTGAGTATTGGAAATGTTTTGGGTAAAATTTTGCATTGGCAGCCTGTGTTCCACTGAGGGGCTTCAAAAAGCTTTTACTTTTATCAGCTGAATAGACATTGAACTTTATCTTCCCAGGTGCTTTTAGACCTGCGATCCTAGAATTTTGTTGATTTGAAGGTAAGATTGGACTTTGACAGATAATGCTAGAATGTGATGTTCAAAAGCTATGCCTTAGCTCACTCTTCTGTTCAGTGATGGAGAAGGACTAATAGATGAATGGTCCAGGAACCAATTTTACAAAAAGTGAGAATAATAAATGTATTAAAATCAGGAGAACAAAACTTTTCAACTTTGCAACTTTGTAATTTTGTTAGAAAATGTCACTATTTATTTAGCGTGTACAGGACTACAGGGCATTTGTGAGACCACATCTGAAATACTTTGTACAGCTTTTGGTCTCCTTACTTAAGAAAGGGTATAACTGCATTAGAAGCAGTTCAGAGAAGGTTCACTCGACTGATACCTGGGATGAAGGGGTTATCTTACGAGGAAAGATTGGACAGGCTGGGCCTGTAGCTGTTGGAGTTTAGAAGAATGAGAGGTGATGTTATTGAAACATCTAAGATCCTGAGGGGACTTCTCAGGGTGGATGCTGAAAGGATGTTTCCCCTTGTGGGAAAGACTAGAACTAGGGCTCACAGTTGAAAAAAATGGGGTCTGCTATTTGAGACAGATGAGAAGAAATTTTTTTCTCTCAGAGGTCGTGATTTATGGAACCCTCTTTCCCGGAAAGCAGTGGAGGCAATGTCATTCAATATAGGATTCTTGGCTAACAAGGGAGTCGAAGGTTATTTGGAGTAGGTGGTATGTGGAGATCAGCTATGATCTTATTGAATGGCAGAACAGCTTGACAGACCAGATGGCCTACTCCTGCTCCTAATTCTTATGTTTGCATGAATCCTTTCTAACCCAGTATGTAAAATGCTCAACCACGAGAGGCAGTGGCGTAGCGGTATTGTCACTGGACTAGTAATCCAGAGATCCAGGGTAAAGGTCTGGGGACCCATCTTCGAATCCCACCACCAGATGGAGGAATTTGAATTCAATAAAAATCTGGAATTAAAATGTCGAATGATGGGCATGAAACCATTTTCGATTGGTTCACTAATGCCCTTTACGGAAGGAAATCTGCCGTCTTGGCCTGGCCAATATTTAACTCCAGACCCACAGCAATGTGGTTGGCTCTTAAATGTGCTCTGAAATTGCCTAGCAAGCCACTCAGTTGTATCATACTGCTAAAAAATCAAAAAGGAATGAAACCGGACGGACCACCCAGCATCCACTTAGGCACCAGGAACAGCAAACTCCGCCCTGTCGACCCCAACTAACATCTGGGGGCTTGTGCCAAAATTGGGAGAGCTGTCAACTAGTCAGGGAACAGCCTGACATTGTCATACTCATGGAATCATACTTTACAAATAATGTTCTGGACATCACCATCACCATCCCTGTGTATGTCCTGTCCCACCAGCAGGATAGACCCAGCAGAGGTGGCAGCACAGTGGTATACAATCAGGACAGAGTTGCCCTGGGAGTCCTCAACATCTACTCTGGACCCCATGAAGTCTCATGGCATCAGGTCAAACATGGGCAAGGAAACCTCCTGCTGATTAACACGTACTGCCCCTCCCCCTCAGTAGATGAATCAGTGCTGCTCCATGTTGAACACCACTTGGAGGAAGAACTGAAGATGGCAAGGGTGCCAAATGTACTCTGGGCAGGGGACCTTGATATCCGTCACCAAGAATGGCTCAGTAGCACCACCACAGGCCGAGCTGGCTGAGTCCTAAAGGACATAGCTGCTAGACTGGGTTTGCGGCAGGTGGTGGTGGAACCAACAAGAGGAAAAAACATACTTGACCTCATCCTCATCAACCTGCCTGCCGCAGATACATTTGTCCATGACAGGTCCTTGAGGTGACTAAGTCCCATCTTTGTATTGAGGATACTCTCCATTGTGTTATAGAGTCATAGAGTTATACAGCACAGAAACAGGCCCTTGGGCCCATTGTTTCCATGCTGGCCATCAAGCACCTATCTATTCTAATCCCATTTTCCAGCACTTGGCCTGTAGCCCTGTATGCTATGGCATTTCAAGTGCTCATCTAAATACTTTTTAAATGTTGTGATGGTTCTGCCTCTACCACCTCCTCAGGCAGTGTGTTCCAGATTCCAGCCACCCTCTGGGTGAAAAAGATTTTCCTCAAATCCCCTCCAAACACCTGCCCCTTACCTTAAATCTGTGCCCCCTGGTTATTGACACCTTCACTAAGGAGAAAACTTTCTGGCTATCTACCCTTTCTATGCCCTTCATAATTTTGTATACCTCTATCAGGTCCCTCCTCAGCCTTCTCTGCTCTAAGGAAAACAACCCTAGCCTATCCAGTCTCTCTTCATAGCTGAAACACTCCAGCCCAGGCAACATCCTGGTGAATCTCCTCTGCACCCTCTCCAGTGCAATCCTATAGTGTGGCGACCAGAACTGCACACAGTACTCCAGCTGTGGCCTGACTAATGTTTTATACAGCTCCAACATAACCTCCTTGCTCTTATATTCTATGCCTCGGCTAATAAAGGCAAGTATCCCATCTGCCTTCTTAACCACCTTATCTACCTGTGTTGCTGCCTTCAGGGATCTATGCACATGTACATCAAGGTCCCTCTGATTCTCTGTACTTCCTGGTGTCCTACCATTCATTATGTATTCCCTTGCCGTGTTAGCCCTCCCAAAATGCATCATCTTACATTTCTCAGGATTAAGTTCCACTTGCCACTGTTCTGCCCATCTTACCAGCCCATCTATATTGTCCTGTAATCTAAGGCTTTCCTCCTCTCTATTTACAACACCACCAATTTTTGTGTCATCTGCGAACTTATTGATCATGCTTCCTATGTTCACGTCTAAATTGTTAATGTACATTACAAATAGCAAGGATCCCAGCACCAATCCCTGCAGTACACCACTCGTCACAGGCTTCCAATTGCACTGTCACTGTGTTAAATGGGATAGATTTCAAACAGATCTAGCAACTCAGAACTGGGCAACCATGAAGCGCTGTGGACCATCATCAGCAGCTGAATTGTACTCACCCACAATCTGTAACCTCATAGTCTGATATATCTCCCACTCAACCATTGCCACCAAGCCAGAGAACAACCCTGGTTTGATGAAGAGTGCAGGAGGGCATGCCAGGCGCAACACCAGGCATGCCATAAATGAGCTGGTGGAGCTACAGCACAGGACTGTTCGCATGTCAAACAGCGTAAGTAGCAAGTGATAAACAGAACTAAGCGATTCCACAACCAATGGATCAGGTCTAAGCTCTGCAGTCCTGCCACATCCACTTGTGAATGGTGGTGGGCAATTAAACAGCTCACTGGAGGAGAAGGCTCCACAAATATCTCCATCCTCAAAGATGGAGGAGCCCAGCACATCAATGCAAAATATAAGGCTAAAGCATTTGCAACAGTCTTCATCCAGAAATGCCATGGATGATTCATCCACAGACTCCTCCGGAGGTCCCCAGCATCACAGATGCCAGTCTTCAGCCAATTTGATTTACTCCACATGGTGTCAAGAAACCGCTGAAGGCATTGGATACTACAAAGGTTATGGGCCCTGACAACATTCTGGCAATAGTACTGAAGACTTATGCTCCAGAATCTGCTGCGCCAGGGTTGTCTCTGTTCCAGTACAGCTACGACACTGTCATCTGTCGAACAATGTGAAAAATTGCCCAGGTACCTATTGTGCACAAGAAAACAGGACATATCCAACCCAGCCAATTGCCGCCATATCAGTCTATTCTCTATAATGGTAATGATGTGATGTGATGGAAGGGGTCATCAACAGTGCAATCAAGCGGCACTTGCTGAGCAATAATCTGCTCACTGATGCTCAGTTTGGGTTCTGCCAGGGCACATCAGCTCCTGGCTTCATTACACCCTTGGTTCAAACATGAACAGAAGAGCTGAATTCCAGAGGTAAAATGAGAGTGACTGACATCAAGGCAGCATCTGACCGAGTGTGACATCAAGGAGCCCTAGCAAAACTGGAGTCAATGGGAATCAGGGAAAATGCTGCTGCTTGGAGTCATACCAAGCACAAAGAAAGATTGTTGTGATTGTTGGAGGTCAATCATCTCAGTTCCAGGACATTGACACCAGTTCTGAGGAAACTGGAAGCCATATAGTTGGGACCGTCTTCAGCTGAACCATGATGGGACTAGAGTACTGGTGAGTTGTATAACTAGGGCGGTAGGGAGGGCTTTAAACAAAATAGTGGAGGTGATGGGTCATGTGAGGGAAGATGTGATGAATTGAAGGAAAATGACAATGCAAGAGAGCAAGGTAGCAATAAGAGTAATGACAATCAGAATGTGGTAGGAAGGGACAGAGTGCACAAACTTAAGAGTGTGACAACAGACAAGGCCAGAGTTTGCAAAAATAGCAAAAAGCCAGAACTAAGGGTCAGTATCTGAATGCCTAAAGCATTCATAACAAAACAGATGAATTGTGAGCTCAAATAGAAGTAAATATGTATGGCCAGATTGATGTTATACAGATAAAAGCAAAAAACTGCGGATGCTGGAAATCCAAAACAAAAACAAAAATACCTGGAAAAACTCAGCAGGTCTGGCAGCATCTGTGGAGAGAGTTAATGATCTAAAATTGTTGAACTCAATATTCAGTCCGGAAGGCTGTAAAATGCCTAGTAGGAAGATGAGGTGCTGTTCCTCCAGTTTGCGTTGAGCTTCACTGGAACAATGCAGCAAGTCAAGGACGAACATGTGGGCATGAGAGCAGGGTGGAGTGTTGAATTGGCAAGCGACAGGGAGGTCTGGGTAATGCTTGCGGACAGACCAAAGGTGTTCTGCAAAGTGGTCCCCCAGTCTGCGTTTGGTCTCTCCAATGTAGAGGAAACCGCATTGGGAGCAACAAATGCAGTAGACTAAGTTGAGGGAAGTGCAAGTGAAATGCTGCTTCACTTGAAATGAGTGTTTGGGCCCTTGGACGGTGAGGAGAGGGGAAGTAAAGGGGCAGGTGTTGCATCTTCTGCGGTTGCATGGGAAGGTGCCGTGGGAGGGGGTTGAGGTGTAGTGGGTGATGGAGGAGTGGACCAGGGTGTCACGGAGGGAACGATCCCTACAGAATGCTGTTAGACATGGCTACAAGATGAACAATGCTGGGACCTGAATATTCAAGGGTACTTGACGTTTTGGAAGGACAGGAAGCTAGGAAAGGGTGGAGGAGTTGCTCTGTTAATTAAAGATGACAGTGAAATAGTGAGAGATGACCTTAGTTTAAAGATCAAGATGTAGAATTAGTTTGGGTAGAGATAAGAAATACTTAAGGGTAGAAATCAATTGTGGGAGTGCGAGGGGCTGGGACCCCCTCGGGCTGTACGGCTCACAATGAATGTATGCATTGAATACTAATTGTATTATAATTGTATTGAAGCACCTCAGAGTGCAACTTGATGTATGTTGATAACTCCAATACCATTGCACTGTCTGACTGTCTGTAATGACCATATTGAAATGATTGTAATATTCATTGATTGTATTGAAGCACCTTGTGAACCATGTGCAAAAGTTGAATCTGATTGTAGTTTTTGTGATGGCGATTTAGAAATGTTTTGTAATGTTCTTCCAGATATTTTATGAATAAAGTATATTTTTCAAAAAAAAATTGTGGGAGTAGTTTATAGGATGGCATAGCAGTAACAATGCTACAGGATGGGATATACAGAAAGAAATAGTGGGGGCTTCTAAGCAAAGCACTGCAATTACCATGGGTGATTTTAATCTACAAATAGATTGGTCAAATCAGATCGGCAAAGGTAGCCTGGAAGATGAGTTGGTAGAGTTGTTTCGGGGCAGTCTCATAAGAGCAGCAAGTTCCAGAGCCACCCAGAGAGTAGGCTAATCTAGACCTGATTGTGTGCAATGAGGCAGGATTAATTAATGACCTCATAGTAAAGGAGCCTCTAGGTAGCAGTATTTATAACATGATTTTAATTTTGCATTCAGTTTGAGGAAGAGAAAAGTGCGTCTCAGACAAGTGTTTTAAACTTAAATATGGGCAGACTTGAATACAGGTAATTATAAGGGTATGGAGTCGGAATTGGCTAACATGAACTGGGAAAATAAGTTAAGGGGTAGGTCATTAAAAATGCAGTGGCAGATATTTAATGAGATATTTCATAGCACTCAGTAAAGATTCATTTCACTGAGAAAGAAGGACTCGAGGAGACAAATGCATCATTTGTGGCTAGCTAAGGAAGTTAAAGATAATAAACTGAAAGAATAAGTGTACAATTCTTACAAGATTTGTGGTAGATCAGAAAATTGGATAACATTTAAAAACCAACAAAGAATGACCAAAAAATTAATAAGGAGGGAAAAATTAGAGTTCAAGCTAGCTAGAAATATAAAAACAGATACCAAGAGTTTCTACAAGTATTTAAAAAGGAGAAGAGTTACTACAGTGAGGGTGGGTCCTCCAGAGAGTGAGTCTGGGGAATTAATGATGGAATGACGAAATGGCAGACAAATTGAACAGATATTTTGTGTGTGTCTTTACTATAGAGGATACAACATCCCAGAAATAATTGTAAGTCAAGAGATGAAAGGGAGGGAGGAACTTAAAACAAGTGCAATCACCAGGGAAAGGGTACTAAGAAAACTATTAGAACTAAAGGCTGACAAGTCACCAGGACCTGATGGACTTCATCCTAGGGTTCTAAAAGAAATGGCTGCAGAGATGGTAGATACATTGGTTTTCATTTTCCAAAATTTCCTTTACTCTGGAAAGATTCCATCAGACTTGGAAAATAGCAAATGTAACTCCTCTATTCAAGAAAGGAAGGAGACACAAACCAGGTAGTCTAGTGTCTGTTATAGGGAAAATGATAGAATCTGTTATAAAGGACCTTTTAGCAATGCACTTAGAAAATCTTAATGCCACTAGGCAGAGTCAACATGGTTTTGTGAAAGGGAAATAGTGTTTGACTAATTGTTCTTTGAGGAAGTAGCAAAGTGGATAAAGGAGAATGTGTTGATATGGTGCACTTGGATTACCAAAAGGCATTTGATAAGACGCCACATCAAAGGTTACTGCCCAAAATAAGAGCACATGGTGTAGGGGGTAACATATTATCATGGATGGAGGATTGATTGGCTAATAGGAAGCAGAGATGAGGGATAAATGGAACATTTTCAGGTTGGCAAGCTATAATGAGTGGAATGCCACAAGTATCAGTGCTGAGCCTGAACTATTGGCAATCTATATAAATGACTTGGATGAAGGGACTGAATAAATTGTTGCTAAATTTTCAGGTGACACAAAGATTGTGTCAGGAAGAAATAATAATGTTATTGGAATTTATTGTAAAATGGTGGTATCTGTATCTGTGTGCTTGTGGTAAACATGGGGGAAGTTTAGAATGTGAAGTGTATTTTTAAATAAACCAGACTAGATTGTTTTCAAAGGTTGAATGAAATGTATCACCTAGCTAGATGAAGTTTAGAAACAGTTATAAAACTTAGTACTATGAGGGACTTATATTATCAGAAAGGTAAAGTCTAAAGACATAGTGAAACAATAGGAATTTTCATTCAAAGGGGAAAATATGTATAAAGGAGCAAAGTCTGTGCGTAAGGGTAGGCATTTTTAAGATGTAACAAGTGTGAAAAGTCTTCAGCATCTATGCCTCAAGCTGCTGTTTTCAAAGAACTGAAGTTAAGAAAGCTCACTTTGAATTTGACTGGTTCAGGGTATTATGTGTCACCTTGCCTGGGTCTTTTAAAATCTGTGTCTTAATGTTGTCTTAATAAAAGTGTAACTGGGACTCAGGTTAAGTAGAGGATTTAGAAGTCGTCATAGTAGTAATTTGTGGATCTGTTTATGTGTTTAAAATCATTTCCCTTATTAGTAAATGTTTAATCTAGTTTTGTAAAAAACTTATAAGACTTTGTGGTCTTATTACTACTGAATTCAAGGCATGCATCTTGAAATTTATATAAATTGAAAAACAGGTTGTGGCAGTTGTTTCAAGTTTCCCTTTGGGATTTGAACAATTCAGCATTTACCATCGGCTGTGCTGTAACAGATATGTAGGAAAGTAAGTTCTGAGGAGGACATAGCATTTACAAAGGGATTTAGTTAGTTTAAGTGAGTGGGCAAAAAATTGGGGTTATAATGTATATTACTTAAATGGAAATAGATTTGTTATGGATCCAGAAGAAGAAAAACAGAGATTGGGTCTCATAGACTGGGAACTACAAGTCCTAGTAGGCCTCAGCAGTTTCTGTGCATACGCTGGCCCAGGAAAGGCTGCACAAAAAAGGAATGAAACCCAGATAGTGATCAAAACTCTGTTAAATTCAAGGTTGTTATGGAAAAGGACAAGGATGAGCCAGAAATCAGAGTTCTAAATTTGAGGAAGGCCGATTTTAATAAGATCAGATATGATTTGGCCAGAGTGGACTGGGAGCAGCTACTTTTCGGTAAGACTGTGTCAGAGCAGTGGGACTCATTCAAGAAGGAAATAGGGAGAGTACAGGGTCAACATATTCCAGTAAGGACAAAGGGGGGGGGGATCAACAAATCCAAAGAATCCTGGATGTCGAGGGATATACAGGATAAAGAGAAAAAGGGAGGCTTATGGCAGATACCGAAGGCTCAAAACAGTGGAAGTATAGAATGTGTAGGGGGGAACTTAAAAAAGGAAATTAGGAGAGCAAAAAGGGGGCATGAAAATACATTGGCAGGTAAAATAAAGGAAAATCCAAAGTTATTTTACAAGTACATTGAGAGCAAGAGGATAGCTAGGGAAAGAGTAGGGCCCATTAAGGGCTATAGTGGTAATTTATGTGTGGAGCCGGAAGATGGAAGTAGGGTTCTAAATGAACACTTTGTGTTGGTGTTCACAAGTGAGAGGGATGACATGGGTGTGGAAATCAGGCAGAAGGACTGTGATATAATTAAATAAATTAACACAGAAAGGGAGGAGGTTGTAAGTGGTCTGGCAGGCTTAAAAGTAGGGAAATCTCCAGGCCTGGATGAAATGTATCCCAGGCTGTTGAGTGAGGCAAGGGAGGAGGTAGCAGGGGTGCTGGCAATAATTTTCAATACCTCTCTGGCCACAGGAGAGTTGCCAGAGGACTGGAGGACAGCCAATGTGGTAGCGTTATTCAAGAAGGGAGGAAGGGATAAACCAGGGAACTACAGGCCAGTCAGTCTAACCTCAGTGGTGGGAAATTATTGGAAACAATTCTGAGGGACAGAATTAATCTACACTTGGAGAGGCAGGGATTAATCAAGGACAGTCAGCATGGTTTTGTTAAGGGGAGGTCATGTCTGACCAATTTGATTGAATTTTTCAAAGAGGTGACCAGGTGTGTAGATAAGGGCAATGCATTTGACGTAGTCTGCTTGGACTTCAGCAAAGCTTTTGATAAGGTCCCGCATGGGAGACTGAGAACAAAGGTAAGAGCCCATGGGATCCATGGCAAAATGAATCCAGAGTGGCAGGAAGCAGACGGTGATGGTTGAGGGCTGCTTTTGTGACTGGATGCCTGTGTCCATTGGGGTTCCACAAGGATTGGTATTGGGCCCCTTGCTATTTCTGGTATATATAAACGATTTAGACTTGAATGTAGGAGGGTTGATCGGTGAGTTCGCAGATGACACGGAAATTGGTGGGATGGTAAATAGTGAGGAGGATAGCTCTGCACTACAGGAGGATATAGATGGGCTGGTCAGTAGCAAATGGAATTTAATCTGGATAAGAGTGAGGTGATGCACTTGGGCGGGACAAACAAGGCACGGGAATACATGATGAATGGTAGGACCCTAGAAAGTACCAAGGATCAGAGGGACCTTGGTGTGCATGTCCACCGGTTCCTTAAGGTAGCGGGACAGGTAGATAAGGTGGCTAAGAAGGCATATGGGATACTTGCCTTTGTTAGCCGAGGCATAGAATATAAGAGCAAGGAGTTTATGCTGGAACAACATAAAACGCTGGTTAGGCCACAGCTAGAGTATTGCGTGCAGTTCTGTAGTCCGCATTATAGAAAGGATGTGATTGCACTAGAGAGAGTGCAGAGGAGATTTACCAGGATGTTGCCTGAGCTGGAGAGTTTTAGTTATGAGGAGAGATTGGATAGACTGGGGTTATTTTCCCTGGAGCAGAGGAGATTGAGGGGGGACATGATTGAGGTGTATAAAATTATGAGGGACATAGATAGGGTAGACAGGAAGGAATTTTTCCCCTTGGTGGAGGGACCAATAACCAGGGGACATGGATTTAAGGTAAGGGGCAGGAGGTATAGAGGGGATGTGAGGAAGAATTTTTACACCCAGAGGGTGGTGGGAATCTGGAACTCAGTGCTTGAAAGGGTGGTAGAGGCAGAAACCCTCATAACATTTAAGAAGTATTTGGATGTGCACTTGTGATGCCATGGCATACAAGGCTATGGGCCCAGTGCTGAAAAATGTTTGACTGGCGCAGACTCGATGGGCCTTTTTCTGTGCTGTAGACCTCTATGACGCTATGACTATGAAACCGGACGTACCACCTGGCATCAACCTTGGCGCTGGAAATGACAACGATAATCACAGCCCTGTTGACCCAGCAAAGTTCTCCTTACTGACATCTGGGGGCTAATGCCAAAATTGAGAGTGCTGTCTCTCAGACTAGTCAAGCAACAGA
This sequence comes from Carcharodon carcharias, assembly GCF_017639515.1. NCBI lineage: Eukaryota > Metazoa > Chordata > Chondrichthyes > Lamniformes > Lamnidae > Carcharodon > Carcharodon carcharias. The sequence continues at coordinate 24,579,100 of NC_054491.1, forward strand.
CTGACATAGTCATCCTCATGGAATCATACCTTACAGATAATGTCCCAGACTCCACCATCATCATCCATGGATATGTCCTGTCTTACCGCAAGGAGAATGGAATATAAAAGTAAGGGAACAATTGTTCAGGGCATTGGCAATATCACATTTAGGTTACTGTGTGCAGTTTTAGTCTCCTTACTTCAGAAAGAATATAATGGCATTAGAAGCAGTTCAGAGAAGGTTCACTCAACTGATTCCTGGGTTGCAGGGGTTATCTTATGAGGAACATTTGGACAGGCTGGGCCTGTATCCAATGAAGTTTAGAAGAATGAGAGGTGATCATATTGAAGCATATAAGGTCATGAGAATTGATAGGGTGGATGCTGAGAGGATGTTTCCCCTTTTGGGAGAGACGAGAACTAGGGAACAAAGTTTAAAAATAAAGCAGTCTCCCATTTAAGACAGAGATGAGGAGAATTATTTTCCCATAGAGGGTCGTTGGACTGTGGAATTCTTTTCCTCAGAGAACAGTGGAGGCAGGATCATTGAATATTTTTAAGGCAGAGTTAGATTCTTGATTGACAAGAGAGACAAAAGGTATGGGGGTAGAAAGGAAGGTAGAGTTGAGGCCACAACCAGATCAGCCATGATCTCATCAAATGGCAGAGCAGGCTTGAGGGACTGAATGGCCTACTTTTCCTAAGTTATATGTTCATATGTATGTAAAGAGGCATATATTAAGTAGACAGCAGAAGGGTGCATAAGAGAGAATCCAAAGAGAATAGGAGAGAAGTAAAAAAAAAACAATTAGGAAGGCAAAGAAGAACTATGAAATTAAATTATCAAGGAACATAAAGCAAAATAGTAAAATATTTTACAGGCATATCAATAATAAAAAAAAAGGTGGCTGGGATGGGAATAGAACTATTAAGAGATTGACAGGATAATACAACAGATACCAATTGAGAGAAGGCAGAAATATTAAATGATTATTTCATTTCAGTATTTGCTAGGGGGATAGAACAGATAGACATGACACTGAATAATGAGATGAGCAATGAGATACGTGCATTTAAAATAAAATAAATGTATTACATACACTGATCAACTCAGAAGCTAAAGCCACTGATCCAGATGAATTGCATCGCGTATTTAAAATAAAATCTAGGAAGAGTTAACAAAGACATTACTGCATATTTAAAAATTTGTTAGAAAAGTTGTAGTGCCAAAAGACTGGCAGGCAACTAACATAATTCCTATATTTAAGAAGCAGGACAAAACATGCCCAGGGAATTATAGACCTTAACACCATTGTAGGGATAATAATAGAATCCCTAATAAAGGAGAGAATAGAAGAACATCAAGAAAAGAAAGATAGATTAATGAATAGTCAGCATGGATTTCAAAAGGGAAAATCTTGCTTGACCAACCTAATTTAATATTGAGGAGACAACAGAGGGTAGACAATGGTTATGCAATAGATATAATTTATCTGGATTTTTGATAGGCCTTCGAAAATGTGGCCCATGATAGCCTAATGAATAATGTGGGGCCAGGGAACAAGTGGCAGAATGGATTGCTTGCTGGCTTCAAGACAGAAAGCAATAAATGAGAGCCGAAGATTCAGGGTGGAAGGTGATTTTTTTTTTATTTTTTCATGCGATGTGGGTGTTGCTGTTGGTCATCCCTAATTGCCCTCGAACTGGATGGCTTGCTAGGCCATTTCAATGTTGTTGCACAAGGATCAGTGTTGGGACCACTGCTGTTCATAGTTTACATTAATGATTTGGACTTTGCAATCAAAAGCACAATTTCTAAGTTTGTGGATGACACCAAATGTGGAGGGGGGAATCTCTTTGGATTCTCTCTTATGCACCCTTCTGCTATATACTTAATGTATGCCTCTTTACATACATATGAACATATAAATTAGGAGAAGTAGGCCATTCAGCCCCTCAAGCCTGCTCTGCCATTTGATGAGTTCATGGCTGATCTGGTTGTGGCCTCAACTCTACCTTCCTAACCCCTGCATCCCAGGAATCAGTTGAGTGAACCTTCTCTGAACTGCTTCTAATGCACTGTTAATATCGAAGAGAACTGCAACAAATCACTGGAGGATATTAGTAAACTTACAGAATGGGCAAATAATTGGTAAATGAAGTATAGCCCACAAATGTGAGGTAGTATATTTTGGTAAGAAGATTAGGGAGATCACTTATTACTTATTAGAAGTACAAGTCTAGGTGGGAATAGAAGAACAAAGGGATCGTGGAGTACAAATGCACCAATTACATCACAGGTTGTCACAGGTTAGCAAGGCCATAAAATAAAGCTGATCAAGCACTTGACTTTATTTCTAGACTGATAGAATTCAAAAGTAGATAAGTATTACAACCAGATGAGGAGAGGTCGAGTAACTCGCTTCTTTTCCCACTTCTCATTTGATTTTAACAGGGTTTTTTAAATTTAAAAGGATATACTTGCGAATTCTGTTTATGCGCTGTGATCATAAAATAACCAATCAGACAGGTTTTCTTGTGTTTAACAAAGAGATTAATTTTATTGTATTTACTCTGGGTAAAATAAAATATGCATCAACTTCCACACATGCACACACACTCTGAGGGCTCACACACTTAAATACAGATTAGAGCGAGGAAGGAAAGGATATCAAATTAGAGTCCATAAATAGAAGGAATATACGGTTAGTGGCTTGTTGACTCTGCTGGTCAGACACTGCTGGTGGTCCTGATTCGGTTTAAAGCTGGTTAATTTGGTTGTAATTTGGAGACAATGGTGTTGAACAGAATTTCTGTTTTAAAAAGTTTCTGTTCACAGTAGGTCTGCCTCTAGTTGGTCTCGATCAGTAAACAGGGCTCGAAGCTGACTAGGAAGGGTAAAGAGGGCAAGGCTCAACAGCTTCAGCTGCTTATCTTCAGTTCATCAGCATCTCAGCATTTTTAACACACAAAAGGAATTTGCTTGTCATGTGACTTGCTCGCCACTGTTGGAAGTGGGAATCCAAATAAAGTTGTTCGTGTATTCCAAAAGGTGGCTTGTTTAGCTCATGTCTGCAAAGTTACCTTAGCCATTGTTTCATGGTCCAAATGATTAGATTTAATGTCCCGTCTCCAAAAGTTGAATCTTTACGTTGTCTTAATGCCTTGTTAAAAATGGCGATAGAGCCTTTCACATTCCTCAGGGGTTTATTATCTCTGGTGAGCCTTCGCAGACCTGGCATCTTTGTCCCAATGAGGTGCAATGTGTACTGCATAGTGTTATGGCACAGCGGATGGTAAATGCTGAGCTGCTCAAATCCCAGAGGGAAATTTGAAACGACTGCCACAACTGTTTTTGTAATTTGTATTTTATTTTGAGATGCTTGCCTTGAATTCAGTAGTAATAAGTCCACCGAGTCTTAGAGGTTTTCGACAAAACCAAATTAAACATTTATTAAAAGAAGAAAATTTTAAGCACATACATAGGTTTACAAATTCCTATTATGATAACTCCTAGCTCCCCTAATTAATCTGACTCCCAGTTATACCTCCATTAAGGCAGCAGTAAAACAAGGCTGATTTCAACAGACCCAGGCAAAGCACACAATAACCTGGACAGGGATATTCACAAATAGTTTTCTTAGCTTCGGTTCCTGTAGACAGCAGCTTGATGCGTAGAAGCTGGAGGCTTTTCACACTTGTCAGATCTTAGAATTCCTTCTCCTTGCGCATAACCTCAGCTCCTTTATACATGTTTCTCCCCTTTTAATATAAACCCCATTGTTCCAATATGTCTTTGCGACTTTACTTTTTCATAATATAAATCTTTCATAGTATTCATATTATCAGTAATCTTTGGGAAAAATAAACACACTGTTTGGCTTAGCCTCTGTTGGCTAGGTGTAACACCTTATCATCTCTTTGAAATACATGACTCGAGTTTATCGAAAAATGCAAATGTTCCTCACACCTCACATTCTAAAACTTCAGCCATGTTTACATATTTAGCATTTCAAACTTAACTTCTCTTTTGATAACTCAAAAGCTCCAGACTAGCTGTCTGCAATTCAGTTAAACCACTCCCCCCACACACCTACACACAGAGAAACTAATCCAAACCCCACTATTAACCTACTTTTACAATAAATCACAATAATATTATGAAAACTATTATATTTTCATAACAATAGTAATGCAAATTGGGGCAGCCATTTTTTTTGGCTGTGATTTCCAGTCATCCTTTTTAGCCTGTTGCTTAAAAAAGTCTGTCCTTAGAAGTTCAAGTCCAAGTTTCCAACCAGTGGATGAAAAATCACAATTTCAAATAGGTACATCTTCATGACAGTAAGCTATGCTTAATCTAAATTGAACCTCGTTTAGACCACACTTAAGAATATTATGTGTAGTTCTGGTTGCCACGTTATAAAAAGGATATAGAGACACTAGAGAGGTGCAGAGAAGATTTACAAGGATGATAGCAGAAACACGTAGATATGCATATCAGGTAAGGATTGACAGGCTAGGTCTCTCTTCTCTTGAAAATAGAAGGCTGATAGAGGTCTTTAAAATTATGAAATGTTTTGATAGAGTGGATAGAGAGAGAATGTTTCCTCTTGTGAGGAAGAGCATAACTAGAGATATAAAATAGTCACCAAGAAATCCAGTAGGGAATTCAGAAGAAGCTTCTTTACCCAAAGAAGGTGGAACTTGTCACCAAAGAGAGTGCTTAAAGCAAATAGTATAGATGCATCTAAGGGCAAGCTAGACAAGTTTAGCCTGTTATAGATCTTTGAAAGCCAGGCGTGTAAAAGCTATCTGGCTACAGCACTAATGCATACAGATCAGAAAGGCCGGCATTTGATACCAAGTCCATGATGAGCTAACTGACCTGAACTTGGATGGCAGTGGGGACATTACAACTGACCTCAGCATTCATGGGTTGGAGAATGCAACTTTCCTGCCTCATCATCAAGAGATCCCTGCTGGAAAGTGTCCACTCTGAACACACTGAACAAACGAAATAGGCTCAGTGTGGTCTCTTCTTTCTTTTCTGACCTTAGTCAAATAGCTGGCTTGTTTTTGTTGACAGGGCTGTCTCATGAATCATGACACCTTAGGCAACATTCAAAATTCTATTAATGCTAGCTCTTCTATGTTCAGGTGGTATGGACTGAATTGTCTGTTAATGTCTTTAACACTGGTCAATCTTCATGGATATCAAAAATTAGGTTAGTTTTGCATTGTTTTGTGCAAAACAGCAAGGAAAAAAATCAAATAGCACAGTATCTGTAGAGTCATCCAGTGCCCCAAAAAGAGAAATTTCTTGTTCAGCTATATTAGTGAAGATATTGATGGTAAAAAAAAGTCAGTGTATGCACAGAAATCAAAATCATTTTAAAAGAAAAAAAAAATGAATGGCACTCTGTACAGAGGCTTGTCACTCGGCCAATAACCTAAAACCTCCCGAGTGTTCTATTTGTGTTGTGATAATATGCAGAAAACAGTGGAAGTCATTCCGAGTGAAATGTGACTGGACTGTGGATTGTGTGGCTTCAGTCCATTGATTGAATGTGCACTGCTTGTTCTTTCAGGGCTCAATTATAACAAAACTGTGTCTGTGTCAAGCTGAAATCTATCTGCATAATATGAGATGAGAATAGATTGTGTTTATCCCATGAGTTTGAAATGTTTATTTCCCAGTCTAACAATGCAACTTCCTGAAGTGTCATGAAAAGTTTCAGTGGTCCAAAGTACATTTTGCTACTTTTCTAAAATTGAAATTCCTTGATGGCTAAATAATTAACATCTGATGTGCAAGTCAAATGTATTATACTGTTACCGTAGGGAGGCAATCTATAACATCAGATTTAATGCTATTAATTGTAAAGGGATACATGCAAGATCTGTTGTCCAAACAATTGATTAAGGCATATTCTGATAAATAGTGGAGCCAAAAATAGAAAAGCTTTCAAAAAAAGGAAGCAGAAGACTATTATATATGTTGCCCTAAAACGAAGCAAAGCACTATGGATATGAAAATCTGAAATACTGGGAACACTCAGCAGATTAGGCTGCATCTGTGGAAAGAGAAACAAGCAACTTTTGAACATTTGAAACATTGGAGGTGGCGGGAGTAATTTTAACCCCACAGGATGCCGAATGAGTCTGTGTGCCTCAGATTTTAGCAGTTATTTGGATTTGATGGTTTTAGACCAGGTTTCCACAGCTCAGGATACCCAGCAGCTAAAGGAAAGTGAGAACTACTGGCAGTGACAGGTAAGTTTCCAGCATTGTTTGTAGGCCAGGAGGAGCAGGAGTGCTCTCTCCTGCACCCTCCCACTCCAAACAAGCCCGACATTTTGCTCCACCCATCCCTGCGATTGAACAGCACCCCCACTACGTGATCTGATGTGTCACTTCCATGATTTTCCCCATGCCCCTCTCCCTGCCGATCTCCCCTTCCCTCTTCTCCAATTTTTGATTGCAGCCATGTACCATAGGCTTTCCTGCCTGGCAGCCAGCCAACTTGAATCTGGCTAGCTGCCCAGCAGGAAATGGAAGAAAAAAATTCAAATTAGGTTCTGCCATTAAATTCTGCAGTTCCTCCACCTTTCACCCCTTTCCTGGTTCCCCATAAATATTGAAGCTGTTAACTATGTTTCTCTCTCCATAGATCATGCCAGACATGTGTTTTCCAGCATTTTCTGTTTTTATTTATACATTTTTGTATGTCTTTTCTTGCACTTAGCCATATGTTAAAGCTGCCTTTTGGCAACCCATAACACTGTTTAATTATACAGTGTGATTTTGGGATTATGCATGGTTTTAATGTATTTGAATACTTCAGTACTTCTGTAAGGATATTGTAAACATGATTGTGTTAAATGAATCAATGCTCTTACTATTTCACAAATGTAATGTCCCCTTAATTTAGCTAATGTTTTCAGACACTCATGTTATTCTGTGCTGAATTGGTTAATCTCAGCTGGGGCAGTGATGGTGATGCTGCAGTTAGCTTCAGCACCGCAAGTTAAGGAAGAATAAATTAGCAAGACTCCAGATCCTACTTGCAGTGTTGAGAGTTCTCCTGAAAATGCATGTGTGAATGTTGGATAAACGCAAGTTTAAGCTCTGTTGTTGTCTGCTGTAACTCTGCCAGCGCATTAATAATGGTCTTTTGGACAAATTAACTGTACCTAGCAAGATTAAGCAACAAAATAGGTGAAAATAAAAATTGCAATATTCATTACTGGGAGTTGTTTTCCTAGTATTTATTTTAAAAGCTTTTATTTATGTCAACAATAGATCTGTCTTTTTGAAAACCTTACAGAACTTTTAAGCATTAAGGGCACTTTGGTTAAAAATGTCACTATTTGGTTAAAATATTTCTTCTTTGCTCTGACCTTTTTTTTCACTCTCTCCTTGCAGACGACATTTGACCAAACTGTCACTGATATTCAGTCACATGTTGGCAGAACTGAAAGCTATATTCCAAAATGGAGTGTTCCAGGGGGATACCTTCAGGATCACAAAAGCAGATGCAGCAGATTTCTGGAGGAAAGCATTTGGAGAAAAGTGAGTTCCTTAGCTTGCAATTATTTGGAATGGTTTTCAGCATGGTGATAAAATCCCGATTTTTCCCACTTCAAAAAAAATCACCCTTTGCTTTTGCTATAATCAACCTCCTGGTTTATGTGTATCAGTGTTTTAAGTTCTTGATGGGTGCAGCATCATGTGAATTCTGTACTTTGTATCCGCAGCAGGCAGGTTACTGCTGAACTTTGCAATGACCAAGCCATTGTTTCATGACAATGAGTCACTTTGTTTTTTTTTGTTTCCCTCTATCATTTTAAGACCCATTGCCCTTTGTGTTTTTGTTTGTCCTGTTCCACTCTCAGCTCTTTTTTCACAGAACAGTTTCAATCGTCTGCACCATAGTTTCTGCTCCCACCTCTACCCTTGACAACTTTGTTTCAACTCCAGGGATCTCTGTGGGAGCCCATTCCCCCGTGAGGCCCATTCACTGAATCCCACATTTTAAAAGGAAACTGCTTTGTACCATTGACAGGTGTCCTTTTCAAGTGCAGAACTGAGATTCCCTATGAGGAATCCCTGTTATTTAAAATGCCTCAATCAAACCTGATGGGAGTGGAATTTGAAGCATTCAGTTTTCTTCATCTCTCTCCCCTTCTGCTCTCACCTTCTACTGCTCATCCTATCCAATCTCTTTACCTTTTCCACTAAAGCTGAACAACCATACCTTCTCCTCCCTTCTTGCAGTCCTGTCAGTATTCCAAGAACAAATATATTTAAAAAAAAACTCTCTCCTAGTCTTTTTTTTATTACTGCCACTCACAAATTCCTTCTACAAACTCTTGCTTCAAATGTCAGTCCAGTTTCCCATCAGCTGACAATCCATACTTTGCTCTTCTGCTGCTTGTCGCTCACCATTCATGTAACTGTCCTGAGTGCAAATACATTCCCTTTTCCTGTTCTGTCCACCCTTTTCAGCTCTTACTCTAAACCCCAGTGCTCTCTATCTCTTCATAGTCAGTGTTCCCCCCCAAACACTCTGCTTCATTTTGTCCTTCTTCTCTCCCTGCAAAGCCCTACCACCTGTTGCTCAACCCAATCTGAATACCCAATTCACTCACAGTACTACCAGGCTCCAGCAGCTGCTACCATTGAGCCCAAATTACCTGTTGGTTCTATCAGAATCGCTCCCTAGTATGAATACCCAGACCCCTATTGTAGTCCTACCAAATCCAAAATTATTCTTTACAATGCCTTATAACAACAAAACCCAGGAATGTTCTCTTTTCTCCCCCAGCGACATTCAACTATTGCCAAAACCCTGCTACCTAATTAGAACTGTGAGCATCTTTCTACCACCCTCCTGTGTATCCTGGGTTTCAAAATTTCTATCTTAAAGGGAGTGGCTGTAATCATCTTTGTGAAAAGCTGCTGGACCATAATCCCTGAAGTTTGTGCTGACTTTCACCCTATTGGTTATAACTGTAATGCTCTGAATTATTATGCAAAATGCTGTGATTTAAAAAAAAAATTATTCTTTCACAGGATGTGTGCGCCTAGCATTTATTGCCCATCCCTTAGTGCCCTTCAGAAGGTGGTGGTGAGCCACTACCTTGAACTGCTGTGGTCCCTGTGGTGTAGGTACACCCACAGTGCTGTTAGGAAGGGAGTTCTGGGATTTTGACCCTGTGACAGTGAATGAACGGTGATATATTTCCATGTAAGAGTGGTGTGTGGTTTGGAGGGGAACCTGCTAGTAATGTTCATGTTAATGGCTAAAACTAATTTTCGAGCAACAATAAACAGGTAAGCAATCTAGCCAATACAAGCCCAGAAAATTAATATGTTGATAGGATTTTGATAAATTAATATCAAATGCATGCAACGCGGGTAGATCTTCAGGCTTTTGTAAGATTATCTTTGGAGCGTTTTGTTAATTATAGGGACATGGGACCCTTTGTGTCTAAGACGACTGATGTGGCCTTGATTTAACATCTCATCCAAAATAAAAATGAAACACCTAACCGTGCAGAACTCCTTGGCACTGTACTTAAGTATCAGTCTAGATTATGTGATCAAGTTCTTAAGTGGGACTTGAACCTATGACCTTCTGATTCAGAGGAATGAAGAACCAATAGATATCAGCTCTAGTAACTGACAAAAGCCATTGTTTCACACTAAAAGAAAACTGCCCACCAGCCTGATAGAAACAAGAAAATGTGATTACTGTACCTTACACATGAGTGTTTGTTTGGAAGCAGTTGTTAAACAGCTTGCACCAGCAGCTTCCTGGGTGTGGGAACACAGCATGCACTGATTCATCAGACCAGCTGCACTCCCACTCTCACCGTCCTTTCACAAAATATACTAATCTTTCTTTAGCAGTCCAGGGCTTAATTTGGAGCCCTTCATTTACGAAACAGAACCTTATAGTTGCAAACAATGACTATATTTGTTTATGAATCTGTAATAGTGAAGGGATGCCAAACAAAGAAGTATTAAAACATGCAAGTTGAAACACTGCTCTCCCCCAGGATTATAGAGATCTGTTTAGTATTTTAACTTTTCGGTGAATTTTTTTTATTTGTTCACTATTTTGTAACTGTTAAACTCATTTGACAAAAGAAATCCCTAAGTTTCCTGTACTAACTGGAATTGAGACCTATTCATTGTGGTTGAATACAGAGGACTGGTAACTATATTCCTGCAAGCTTTGGGGGTGCTTCAAAGCAATAGTGTAGTCTCAAAGGCAAATCCAGAGGTTACCTCTATATTACTACAAGGGGAGTTAGTCAGACTCCAAATAGAATGTACAGTTCCAAAGCCTCTAATCCAATTTAAAGAAGGATGGTGCTGACCATGATAGAATGGTGAGCAGACAAGAAGTGTTTCTTCAACTCTTGATATTTTCATTGAGAACTGTCGGCATGACATTAGTCGTCTCAATTTTTCTGCTCCTCTCACCCACTCTAACCTGTCTCTCTCTGAACTTGCCACACTCCGTTCTCTCAGGTCCAACCCTGACATTGTCATCAAACCTGCTGACAAGGGTGGTGCTGTTGTTGTCTGTCGCACTGACCTCTACCTCGCAGAGGCTGAGCGTCAACTCGCAGACACCTTTCTCCTACCTCTCCCTGGACCATGACCCCACCACTGAACATCAAGCCATTGTTTCCAGGACTGTTACTGACCTCATCTCCTCTGGAGATCTTCCTTCCACAGCTTCCAATCTCATAGTCTCCCAACCTCGGATGACCCGCTTCTACTTACTACCCAAAATCCACAAACAGGACTGTCCCGGCAGACCGATCGTGTCAGCCTGTTCCTGCCCCACTGAATTCATTTCTTGCTATCTTGACTCCATTCTCTCTCCCCTTGTCCAGTCCTTTCCCACCTACATCCGTGATTTTTCTGACACCCTACATCATATCAACAATTTCCAGTTCCCTGGCCCCAACCGCCTCCTCTTCACCATGGACGTCCAATCCCTCTACACCTCCATCCCCCACTGGGATGGTCTGATTGCTTTCAGCTTCTTCCTCGAACAGAGACCTGAACAATCCCCATCCACCACTACTCTCCTCCTTCTCGCTCAACTTGTTCTCACACTGAACAATTTCTCCTTCAACTGCTCTCACTTCCTCCAAATAAAAGGTGTGGCTATGGGTACCCGCATGGGCCCCAGTTATGTCTGTCTCTTTATGGGGTATGTGGCACATTCCTTGTTCCAGTCCTACTCAGGACCCCTCCCACAACTCTTTCTTCGATACATTGATGATTTCTTCGGTGCTGCTTCATGCCCTCGTCTGGATCTGGAAAAATGTATTAATTTTGCTTCCAATTTCCACCCCTCCATCATTTTCACATGGTCTATCTCTGACACTTCCCTTCCCTTCCTTGACCTCTCTGTCTCAATTTCTGGTGATAGACAGTCCACCAATATCCATTACAAGCCTACCGACTCCCACAGCTACCTCGACTACAGCTCCTCACACCCCGCTTCCTGTAAGGACTCCATTCCATTCTCTCAGTTCCTTCGCCTCCGTCGCATCTGTTCTGATGATGCCACTTTCAAAAACGGTTCCTCTGACATGTCTTCCTTCTTCCTTAACCAAGGTTTTCCAGCCACGGTGGTTGACAGGGCCCTCAACCGTGAACGGCCCATCTCCCGCGCATCCGCCCTCACACCTTCCTCTCCCTCCCAGATACATGTTAGGGTTCCTCTTGTCCTCACTTATCACCCCACCAGCCTCCGTATTCAAAGGATCATCCTCCGCCATTTCCGCCAACTCCAGCATGATGCCACTACCAAACACATCCCCCCCCCCCCCCACCCCACCCCGGCGGCATTCCGCAGGGATCGTTCCCTCCGTGACACCCTGGTCCACTACTCCATCACCCGTACACCTCAACCCCCTCCCACGGCACCTTTCCATGCAACCGGAGAAGGTGCAACACCTGCCCCTTTACTTCCCCTCTCCTCACCGTCCAAGGGCCCAAACACTCCTTTCAAGTGAAGCAGCATTTCACTTGCACTTCCCTCAATTTAGTCTATTGCATTCGTTGCTCCCAATGCGGTTTCCTCTACATTGGAGAGACCAAACGCAGACTAGGTGACCGCTTTGCGGAACACCTTTGGTCTGTCCAGACCAGACCCAGACCTCCCTGTTGCTTGCCATTTCAACACTCCACCCTGCTCTCACGTGCACATGTCTGTCCTTGGTCTGCTGCATTGCTGCAGTGATGCTCAATGCAAACTGGAGGAATAGCACCTCATCTTCTGACTAGGCACTTTATAGCCTTCCGGAGTGAATATTGAGTTCAACAGTTTTAGATCATGAGCTCTCTCCTCCATCCCCACCCCCTTTCCGATCCCCCCCCCCTTTTTTCCAATAATTTATCTAGATTTTTTTTCCCACCTATTTCCATTATTTTTAAATGTATTTCCATCCATTGTTTTATCTCTACCTTTTAGCCTATTTCAATTCCTTCACCCCATCCCCACTAGGGCTATCTATACCTTGCTTGTCCTGCTTTCTAGCCTTAATTAGCACATTCCTTAGATAATTTCACCACCTTGAACACCTCTTTGTCCTTTTGTCTATGACATCTTTTGGCTATCTCCACCTATCACTGGTCCGCTATCCAGCTCTACTTGTCCCACCCCCCCCTTAAACCAGCTTATATTTCACCTCTCTTCTATTTTTACTTAGTTCTGTTGAAGAGTCATATGGACTCGAAATGTTAACTGTGTTCCTTTCTGCAGATGCTGCCAGACCTGCTTAGTTTTTCCAGGTATTTTAATTTTTTTTTGTTTTGGATTTCCAGCATCCGCAGTTTTTTGCTTTTATATAAGAAGTATTTTGGTATTGGCTGGAATGAAAAGCTAAGAAAATTAAGCTTGTTCCTCTTTTACACAGGAGCGATGCTTAAAGGTAATCTAATTTTTTTCAACATTTATAATGGTTAGTCATTTGGTAGTGCAAAACTTAAGTATTGCTAAAAAAAAGACATGTTTGAGCTTTGTGTCTTGCACTCCTCAGAATACTTTGCAAGAATACCAATATAAAGGGAAAACAACAATTTCTACTGTATGTGGAGAAAGTGCTGATTGGTTGGCAAGTGGCGTTGCCATGGAGAACGCAGCACTGATGGTGACTGACAGTTAACTGCGAAGTATTATTTGAAATTTAAACCAGGGAGCTTGACCCTGATTGGTCAAGGCATTGCCCTGAGGAATGAGTCAGCAAATGGCTGTCACTTATTTTGTTTAGCTGAAACGGGTGCAGTGTGTGTACATGTTCTTTTTTCTGCAAAGAACAGGGCCCTGTGTATTAATATATGTAGATTCCAGTTCACGCAAATGTGCAACACTGCCAGCTGACTGGCAATCTTAAATTGGTTGTCAGCGTAATTTTCAGTACACTGAGGATTATTTAGCAAATGTTGTCCAATCACAGAATCCGATCTAATGTTGGACACTCTTTTGAGTTTTGCAAGCACGGGCTGGCAGGGCTCTTTCTGCTGTCAGTCTGGACGCAATGTTAGAGTACCTATTTTTTGAAGTTGATAACTACAGTCATACAAATGGCAGATAATCCAATGCGTGGGAATGTGTGGTCATGGCAAATAACTATTTTAGCTATATGCTTAATAGTAATTATCAAGATTATTGTCTTAATTATATATACTGTAGACATATCTGATCATAAGCTAAAAATAGAGCACTAAAATATGTGACAGCAGACCTACTTTCAGTGTTTCATTGTCAGTTCCTAAATAATCATGTTGTAAACCATATTAAAAAAACCAGAGGGTAGGCTCTGGGACTTGTCATATGTATGATAATTATCTTCAACCAATATCTGGTCGTTATCACATTGCTGTTTTGGGAGCTTGCTGTGTGCAAATTGGTTGTGACACTCCCACATTACAACAGTGACTATACTTCAGATAGTATTTTATTGGCTGTAAAGTGCTTTGGGACACCTTGAGGTCTTGAAAGGCACTGTATAAAGGCAAGTTTTTTTATATTTCTAAAAAGGGTCAAAATAACCCAATAAAACACCAGCAGCAAAATGGAAAGTATGCCATGATATTGGGGCAACATAGCGACGGATGTAAGAGTCGACCTTTGTTTGGATACAAACTGAGTTTATTGATTGGAATGCAACTGACCACACCTCTCCGCCTGCATTATGTTGAAAGGGTGTTATTAAAATTGATGAGGCAGGAGTACTTTTCTGTACAGCTGAATTTTCTGGAATCTTGTATGCCACTTTGTCTTTCCTTATTGATGCTGCTTAATGTCAGGGCATCCAAATTAAAATTGAACATTTGAAGACCTATTTTGCTGTATACAGGACCCATAGTAACATCTTGACATCAACAAGTGCAACTTCGGTTCAAAACAGCAGATTTGCTGAGTCTTGTCTGGTTGCTGTAACTGCAGTGCTATTTATAATTACTCCACTTGGGGATATCATACCAGTCCAATTATTACAGAAATGTTTGTTGTTTGGTTTAGGATTTTTCCAGTGTCATTGATGGCATATGGCTGGCTCTATTTAATATTCAGCATTTTTTGCTTTGCCCATATATGGAATTTAACTTGTCCATTTCACTCATACGTCATGGGCTAAGGAATGTGGTCAGATTATGGTGTGCTGCTATCAACAGTTGGTTAACAGTCATGATTTTTTTTTTAGCTGACCTGGGTTGGTGATCCCCAAAAACTCATCACCATTCACCATTTACGTTGATACGTGTTAAAACTCGGAACTCTTCACGTTTCTACATAGACACACAAAAAATGTGGGTCTGATTCTGGACTGGAGTTAACTGAACCAGTGTGAGCAGTGTTAATATGGGAGTTTGATGCCCAGATGCTGTTTTCCCAAATATGAACCAGGAAAATGAAAATATAAACAAAACCCCATAAGAGTCTCTAAACCAATCTTTTGAGAAATACAATCAGCTAGAGGTTCTCTTTGTCTGAACTTGAACATCCTCTCCACCTAGTGAGCTTGGGTTGGCAACAGGGTAGGCATTTGATAGCACTGTGAGATTCTCTTGCTCTAGCTAGGCCCAATACCTTCATTAGCTAGGTTTGTCAGGAATTGAGTGGGAGGAACCTTTGGCCCAAGTGATCGGCCCATCTGTTGCTCACCCTTCTCTGATCAATCAACTTTATTATAGATTTTCAAAAAAACATTAACCATAAGACTAATTTTGCTATTATCACTAATCCCTATTTTTTTTTCTGACCTTCAGGTTGCTAGCCCTGGTTTGCTTTATTATGCAGCCCAGTTCAGTTTTTCATCTTTCCTTATAGGACATGTTATTCACTGTAGAAAGCTATCAGCAAGTTAGTGTATTGACTTTCGATGCGGCTGTGTTGTTTGCTGCCACAGACTGACTGAGCTCATGACTGTTCCATGATAAGATCAGTGAACAGTGGCAAATACTATACGGATATGAAATGTGTGTATAGATTGGGCATGGGTAGCCAAAATTTTAAAAGTACACCTGTTTTTGAGATTTTTTTAAAATAACACTTGGCTGTCAGTTAAAGTCTGTGTCACAGATGCAATTAAATTGACATCTGGCACAGACACTTATTTGAACCATTGAAAGCTTAAATGATTTTGTTTTTTTTCTCAGCTGCTGGAGGTGTTGTAGTTCTGAATTGCCTTGCGCCATGTGGTTTAATCTAGGCTGCTGTTTCTGCAAGTTGAAACATACAGCTAATTGCACAGCTTCTATCTTCAAGCTGTAGCTGTTGATATTTCTTGTGCATGTCAGTGCTGACCTGTAATATACAATAATGTCAACTCCAGCTAGCAAATTGCTATAGATAAATCTGCTTTTTCCATTGAGTTTTTATTGGAAATGACCTTTTCTCCATTGATTCTTCTACCCTCGCCTGTCCTCCACCACTAACACATTGGTTCCGTGAGTGTTGGTTGCCTCTGGTACTGGTCAGCTGCACAATGTGTGTCAACATGCTTTTTGACTGTGGAGGACATCACAGTCAACCCAGGTCCTGATACACCTGAGGTCCAGGCATTTCTAGCAGAAATCATTAGATATCGGCCATAACTAGAAACCAGTACCAATTTTTCTCCTTGGGTACTGAGGGTCAGTCTAGTATGTTGTAATTGCTATTCCATCAGAGATGAGCTATATTGGTAGTGCGTGGGGCCTATCCTATAAGCTGCATCTAAGCAATGCTTTGGAGTTCCAGGATACTTTGCAGCAAGTTAGCAGCATATGGAGTCATTTTAGGTGGCAATAATTTCTTTGCACAGCGAGTTATAAATTTCAGTCATGCATTTACAGAGAATGACAATAGGCAAGTCAGGTATTTCCTCAGAGGGAGGAAGGGAAAAATATAACTCGATGATGCACAGGCATGCTTATGAAGAGTGTTTTTTTATTGATCTAGGAACTGAGGATGGTTTGTACAATGTGGGGCAAGTTGGTGTGGAGAACATTTGCTTTCCACAAGTTTCTTTCCTTTCCCATCTTCCCTTTTCTGTTTCCTTGTGCTTTTTATAGCTGTTAGTAGCAAGTACACACACAATTTTGTGGGTTGACCATGCCAGTGGTCCTCCAACGGTAGGGTCATTTATACTGTGCAGTTTGACAGTAGAACCGTGTGCCCACTGTCTGCTGTACTACTGTGCAAAATAACAAACACCATTTTATAGCTTGCCACTTAACAGTAAAATGGACTGACTGGTGCTGTTAGAAGACAGTCAATTATGACTCTTGGAAACATTGTATCTTGTAAATTAAGACAGAATTGTGATTAGAGAGGCGTTTTGCTAGGGTAGAACCTGCTGCTTTCTGTACCATTGTAATTTGAATGACAACTGATCTATGTCTTCTCCCTATGTCAGGACGATCGTTCACTGGAAAGTTTTTCGACAAGCCTTACATGATGTTCACCCAATCACCTCTGGTCTGGAGGCCATGGCCTTGAAATCCACTATCGATTTGACATGTAATGACTTCATCTCTGTCTTTGAATTTGACATTTTTACTCGACTTTTTCAGGTAAGTACATCAGCACATGATCATAAGTATGAGAGGACTACTCATCTGATGACCTAGTCACATAGAGCAATGTAACACAAAATAATTTCAAGCAGAAAATGGCAGGTTTAATTATTGAGATAGGAATTAGAATGCTGCATTTAGCCCCAGCACTTTTGGGCTAATGCTCCTGAATGTTATTCAGTGACCTTTGTAGGAAATATGTTTGTATCTGTTGAATCTGATTTTGTGATGCTTTCATAGTAGGATGGCTTGTCGCCACTCACCTTATGTGTTCAGACATGAAGAATGGACACTTGGGTAGGTTACCCATAGAACTGCACCTCAACTAGATTTAATACTTGCCAAGGCATGGGGATGGGGTGGGGTGTTGGAGGAAGGTGTTTGTGGGGGTGGCGGTTGGGAAATAGAGAATAGAGGAACTGTTACCTTTAATTAGGTAAAATTAATGATTTATTCAATATCAAAATGTGGGAGTTGAGTGAACAGAAAAGTCCTAAAAATTGATTACTTCTCTAGGTGATTAACCATTTTACAAGAATTAAGGAATGGAATTATGTAATGTGAAATGCTTTTCCTTAAGGATGTTTATTTCAATTTATCTCTGGTTTCAAATATATGCAGATCATTTCTTCAGCAGGCTGTTGTGCATGTCTAGTGAAAACTAAAATAAAGTCAGTATGTGCCTTCCACCTTATTTAATCTCACCATACCGGTATATCTCTCTACTCCTTTCTTTCTCAGTATGTGCCTTCAATTATGATTAAGTTTTGTACATCTGCAGGCTATGGAGGTTTTTGCTAAAGAATCGTAAACTGTTTTTCTATTATAAGCTTAAGGGTTGGTACTCTTGTATTGAGAGTGTCTAATTTCATTAACAGCATGGGGTGCTCAGATAATTGTTCACACTGTCAGCACAAAAATAGACTCATATTTAAAAATTTAATGTTGAGAGAAGTGGCAGATAATAGAGATTCACAGACTTTTTGTGTAATGTTGTTGAAGTGTAAAAAAATTATGAGGATGATACCAGAATTGAGAGGGTGCAACAATCAATAAAAACTAAATAAGCTGAAGATTCTTGCTCCAGAAAAGACTGAGGCTGCCCTGATAGAGGTGCTTAAAATTATGAAAGGGTGTGATAAGGTAGATGTTTAGAAGGTGTTTACATTTGTGGCGAGTCCAAAACAAAGCACCATAAATATAAGATGCTTGCTAATTAACCTAATAAGCAAGTTCAGGAAATTTTTTTTTACCCAGAGAGTGGTGAGAATTTGGAACTTGCTATCACAAGAAGTGGTTGAGGCATATGATATAGATGTTAAGGGGAAGCTAGATAAGTGCAAAAAAGAGAAAGTAGTAGAAAGATATACTGATAGGGTGAGATGAAATAAGGTGGAAGGAGACTTTAAGTGGAGCATAAGTGTTGACATGGAACAGTTGGGCCGAGTTGACGATTCCTGCGTTGTAAAATTCTATGCAAGTTTATCCTCTGAACCTTCATGTATTTGTGGCAATCCGTACCTCACTCCAAGACATCCATTATTCTACATGTTAACTACCCATACCATTTTATCTTGTTCAAAGTATGAATATGTAATTCTTTTTAGGATTGACTATCTGTCATTATTTTGTTTTTATGTTTTTTCATTGTGTCTAGTGCTTCTGTGTCTAAACTGACACTTGTGATATTACTCAAACATTTTCTTCTCCTACTAGCGCCCTTCCCTGCCCCACCATTAGAAATTTAAAAATTGTTGAACCCTTTTGTTGCATTTAGATAGAGCTTTTTGGCTGCTGTGGGCACATCTGGACTTTTCAGGGTTTATTTAATCATCCCCATGTGAGTGAACAGTTGCACTAAGATTAGGCATGTAATTCTGTTTGGCAGACAAGGATTGTCAGTTCCTCGACTACACTGGCCACATCTGTCTTTCTGATAACTGGACCTGTGCCTGTTGTTGCAAAAGTTGCAAACTGCCACTGGTCTGGTTTTATTTTTTTGTTTCTCAATAGACTTGATCCTACTACAGCTTCCATTATTGATTTTCCAATGATGTGCTCTTCTGTTTTATCCATTGTAGTTCAAATCAGGAAAGCTGCAAGCCACTTGTGTTTGTTCAGATTTTACTTTTTTGGTCCTGCTGTTGCATGGAAGCACTCAGAATTGTGTTTATTTTATTTAGAATGGGAGGAAACTAATACAGGCTATCTGCTGGCCTGTAGGCAATATTTGTCGTGAATTAAGGAGTCTTAGCCATTGTATTGTATCCACGTGGCTGCAGAAAACTGCAAGAAAAATAGAGAAAGTAACTTAGCGTTGCAAAGGTATTAAGAGCAATCTTGTACAGTCAAATGAAATTGTTTATTTAAACAATTTGTCATTAGGACAAAAGTGGACATTGGTGCTACCTGTTACTTGTAAGTCTCACATTTCGGAAGGAGGCTGACCTGTAGACACCACAATTGTGTTCCACTCACCTTCGAATGGGCCAGATTTCTCAGACTGAGTTGGTTGCAATGGACTGGCTTTCCAGACTTGCCCATTTTCATGACAGTACATGGAAACAAGGGAGATCAATTGAAACAGTAGTATTCTGTTGTTAATATTTTTCAAGATCAGTAATTAGCTATAGTTCATGAGAGACTATAGGTGTCTCTGTCTGTTAGAGTGGCTATGTGGCTTGAGGGGCACCATTCAGTATCAATCATGAGGCAAGGCAAAGAGGCAGGCCTCCTTGAACTACCAGAACTAGCAAAGGGAGTAAACTAGCACCATCGGCATCAAGATATTTTTTTAAATGGTTTTTCAAAAATGTCTCATATTGGCTACTCTACAAATACTCCATTCTGGCCAAGGTGTTCTGCTTCTGCATGTGAGCCTGCAATGTTTTACTCCAAATAAAGTGAATGGGTGGAAGATATGGCTTTCTGAGCGTAGACATGGAAAACACTGGGCTCTGTGTTTCTTCCCCACTCTTCATTAAAAATAATATGAGTAACTAGGCAAAAAAGCTTCAGTTAGAATTCAGGTAGCTGAAGGGAAGGGTGTTTGGATTATAGTTGAAGTAATATTCATGTAAAATAAGAATTTTAAAAGCCTTTAAAGTAGGAACCTTTGTTTTAGATAGAGGTCATCAGAAATCCCAATAACCATGTGCATTTAGTGAGGCCACTTGTATATTTCGAGGTGAGGTGGAGAAGATTAGCAAGGGGTGTTTACTGCCTTTGAGCCACATGTTGTCGTGACTGTTGTCGCTGGCGCATCACACAGCCTGCATTCATTCCTCATTTAATTCTGATACACACGTCACAGTATTTGATTTTGAGGGTTTAAAATCATATTGTAATATTGGTAGCAGTTAATGTATTTGTATGAAATTTGCTTATCTGATAGTTTAATAAATGTTGCTCAACATCTTAATGAAATGTTGCAATGTGTCAAAGCATTATCTACATTCTCTTGTTAGATGACATAAAATGAGTTAAGAAAGTCTTGAGGTCTCGAAATTTTAACATGCTTTTGTAGAATTATGGAATCATGAAATACCTTTTGTATTGCAAAACAGAAACAGGCCATTTGGCCCATGATGTCTCCACAGTCACCACCTAGTTGAATTTGACAATCTCTTCTTTACTCATAGTGTCCATTAATATTTCTCAATTTCAAGCAGCTAGTAGTAAAGCAATAGATTTTATCAGTCCAAATACAGGTCATTAAGTGCATCAAGTTAGTGCTGGTGTTTCATCTATGGGAAAGCACACTTATGTAATAAGAAGCAAAAATCTACTGCTCATTCTCAAAACTCTTTGTACCATCAGTGGTAGCATTTTGTTCAGTGCCCAAATTCTTGTTCTCTGGTACTCTTCCCAAGATCCCTTTGGTTCACTGCCTTCCTTCCTGTTTTAAATCCCTTCTCCAATGTGTGCAGCACTAGCAAGACCAAATTTTATACACATCTCCAGTTGTCCAGATGCTTTGTAGCATTACAATCTACAATATGGTGTAGACTAGTGTAGGTCAGCAGGAAAGAATAAATTGTTCCAGTTATATATTTATGAAAAGCTGGCAGCTTTCACGGCATTTTATTTCTTGGCACTAGTCCCACAACTTGCCATGGTGGGATTTTAAATTCTCAGCTCACAAGTTTCCAATATCACACGCAATCAGTACATTATTGTGTTTCGGTTTTCAAAAGCCTCCTTTAAAATCCTTCATAGGGAACTGTGTTGCACAGTAATATAGACATAGGTCCTTCACCTCTGAGACCTGGACTTAATTCTGGAATGTGATCTTTTCTGTTGCTACCTGTAAGGGATCAATGTAGAACAAGTTTTGGGCAGTTTTGTATGAGAATGTACAAAAGAGACCAGATGAGCAATTAATGTAACTTCCAACATTCCCCTCAGACTGTGTGAAACGTTGATGTCTCGCTTGACCAAAAGTTGAATTAAATCCATACTATCATCGATCTTGTTTCTGTCTTTATCATAAAATCATAAGGAATTGGAACAGGAGTAGGCCATTTGGCCCCTAGAATTTGCCTCGCATTTCAATAAGGTTGTGGCTGATCTGATTGTGGCCTGATCATGAGTGGTCTTGGTGGGGTGGATATGGAGAGGATGTTTCTTCTTGTGGGAGGGTCTAGAACTAGGGGCCACTGTTTCAAACTAAGGCGTTCGCCCATTTAAAACACAGATGTGTGGCAAAATTTTCTTCACTCAGAGGGTCGTGAGTCTTTGGAACTCTCTTCCTGAAAAGGTGGTGGAAGCAGAGTCTTTGAATATTTTTAAGACAGAGGTGGATAGATTCTTGGTAAACAAGGGGGTGATAGATTATTGGGATGCAGATTTCAGGTTACTCTCAGATCAGCCATGATTTTATTAAATGGCGGAGCAGGCTCGAGGGGCTGAATGGCCTACTCCTGCTCCTTGTTTGTATGTTCACTTTCTTGCTGGTCCCCTCCATAACCTTGACTCCCTTGTAGATCAAAAATCTGTAACTTGGCCTTGAATATTTTCATTGACCCAACTTCCACTGCTCCCTGTGAAAGAGAAATCCAAAGATTAATGGCCCTCTGAAAGAAGTTTCATCTCATCTGTCTTAAGTGGGAACCCCTTATTTTGAAACTGTGCCCCTAGCTCTAGATTCCCCCATGAGGGAAAACATCCTCTCAGTATCCACCTCGTCAAGCCCCTTCAAAATCTTACATGTTGCAATAAGATCACCTCTCAGTCTTCTAAATTCGATTGAGTATAGACCCAATCTGTTCAACCTTTGCATATAGCAAAACCTCTTCATCCCAGGAATCAGCCTAGTGAGTTACCTGAACTGCTTCCTATGCAAGTGCATCCCTCCTTAAGTAAACACACTAAAACTGTACACAGTACTCAAGGTGTGATTTCACCAATGCTCTGTACCGTTACAGCAAGACTTCCCTACTTTTATGCTCCATCCCCTTTGCAAAATCGGCCAACATTCCATTAGACTTCCTAATTACTTGCTTCACCTGCATGCTAAATTTTTATGATTCATGTATGAGGAAACCTATCTTCTGCCATTACCTCATCCCTACGGCTGCTGAAGCCTTTACCCTTGCTTTTGCCATCAAAACTTGATATTTTACCCAAAATCCTCATTTCCTCCTCTTCCTCCCTCTTGAATGCTATATCATTAAACAAAAATCAGTAACTTGTTTCCTGTCCCATTTGCCCATCACCCCAGTCTTCACTGTTCTGCCCTTTCCCCCATAGCTTTAGGTTTTAAAATCCTCATCCTGCACAGCTTTGACTCACTTTTGCAGCTCCCTGCATTTTTGCATCCCTTCCTGCACATTTTGGTGTTCAAACTTTGGCTTTCTATGCACTCTCCTCCTTCTCCCTTTGGCCAGCCAGTGGTAGCAAAATTTTGGGTTGTGTGGTGGTATTGTAGGTGGCGACGTGGTGATATTAGTAATCCAGAGACCCAGGGTAGTGCTCTGGGGGTTCAAAACCCACCAGGGCAGATAGTAAAATTTGAATTCAGTAAAAAACCTGGAATTAAAAGTCTAATGATGACCATGAAACCATTATCGATTGTTGTAAAAACCCATCTGGTCCACTAATGTCCTTTAGGGAAAGAAATCTGCTGTCCTTACCTGGTCTGGCCTACATGTGACTCCAGACCTACAGCAATGTTTTTGACTCTTAAATGCCCTCTGAAATGGCCTAGCTTAGTTCTCAAGGGCAATTAGGGATGGGCAATAAATGCTGGCCTAGCTAGTGATGGCTCCATCCCATGAACGTATGAAAAAAAGCTCCCTCCCTAAACTTCTTGAGCTCTCTGGCACTTTATTTCTGGACTCAACATTGAGTTCGGTAATTTTGGATTGTAATCTCTGTCTCCATTTTGTTTGCTTTTTATTTACAACTTTCAGTTTACTCTTGTTTTTCCTCTTCTTGCTTTCAAACGGCAGACTCTGTGTCTCCATAGTTGCTGCCTGACTTGATGAGTATTTCCAGAATTTTTTGTCTTTATTTCAGATTTCCACCATCCACAGTATTTTGCTTTTGTCTCTTCACCTCTCCTGCACCTTTAAAGGCTGATATAATCCCATCCTCTAGGCCACTTCTCCTTATTCTCACTCTATAGGCATGGATATGTTCCTCTTTTATTTTTGCCCGTGCTGCCTCGAGACGTTTTTCTACATCTAAAGGCATTGCGTATGTGCGAATTGTAATATTTATACTTCCTCACGTTTTAGGATCTCAAATCAGTGCGACTAAAGCAGCCGGTAATGGTACCTGAAACCTAGTTTGAAGAGTTAGCAAATATGAAGAATATATACTGGTTACTGTGAAGTTTGTTTATTTTGATTTTACTTCCATTTGAAAGATTGAAATCTGTAGTTATATTAATTATTTGCCTGAAAGATTGTAATCTGAAAGCAGTAGTTACTAATTTCCTTTGATTCTCAGTTGTTGCCCTGAAGAATTTTCTTCTCCACTTTTCCTGGTGTTCCCAATTCCCTGTAAGGAAAGAACCCAAATCATAGAATATGAAACTGTCCTATTATGACTAGGGCCTTAAAAATACCTTTTCTCCTACTTCTGTTGTACAATCATACATATGAACACATGAAGTAGGAGCAGAAGTAGGCCACAGTGTTTCCCACGAATGAGCCACAATCAGGAAGAGATTCACTCTTTACAGAAAATTAAGTGATCAGGGTCTAATAAATTTACCCAAATGCAGTAAATATTCTACTAGCCTTCACAAAAACTTTGAAATATCAAACATGACCAGAGGCATATAGATTAAATAACTGCAACAGGATATAAAATCATCAAAATGATGTAGTAATTACAGTACAATAATCAAGCATCTGCCTAATTAGGTGTTCATTAGAGAATAATGCTCCCTTATCTAAAGATTGCTCCCATAGTAATTAAACAAAAGTATTCTGTTTGAACTCAAAAACATTAAGAAACTGCATTCTCCTCTAGTGCTTTGCTTAGTTGGTGAGCTTTCCCCTGCAAAGCACTCTTCAGGTGGACTGAAAGATGATAATCTCCAGTAACCAAATTCTTGTAAACTATTTTTCCTTTGAAGTTAGGGCTAACAATCAAATTTGACCAAGTCAAAATTAATTCTGATTAAGGTGTGCAGATGGGAGGACTGAATTAACCTGTTAATGAACCTGATGATAACCTGATGGCTTTTCATAATGCTTAATCATGTTCCGCTTAAGATTTGTGAGGGAAGATGTGGTAAATTAAAGGGAGAGGATAGAACAAGAGAGCACGGTAGCAAAAAGGGTAATAATCAGAGCATGGCAGGAAGGGACAGAGCATACAAACTAAGGAGCGTGCCAGCAGATAAGGCTAGAGTTTACAGAAATGGTAAGACAGAACTAGAACAGAGCTAGACAGAATGATGGGGAAGCCCAGCACATCAGCGCAAAAGAAAAAGCTGAAGCATTTGCAACAATCTTCAGGCAGAAGTGCCAAGTGGATGATCCATCTTTGACTCCTGTGGAGGTCCCAGGCATCACAGTTGCCAGTCTTCAGCCAGTTTGATTCATTCCACGTGATGTCAAGAAACAGTTGAAGGCACTGGATACTGCGAAGGCTATGGGCCCTGAAAACATTCTGGCAATAGTACTGAAGACTTGTGCTCAAGAACTTACTGTGTCCCTAGCCAAGCTTTTCCAGTACAGGTACAATACTGACATCAACCCGGAATTGTGGAAAATTGGCCGGGTATGTCCTGTCCTCAAAACACAAGACAAATCCAACCTGGTCAATTACTGCCCCATCAGTCTACTCTTGATCATGAGCAAAGTGAGGGAAGGGGTCGTGGACAGTGCTTTTGGCACTTAAGCAGCACTTAATCAGCAATAACCTCAGTTTGGGTTTTGCCAGGGATACTCAGCTCCTGCCTTCATTACAGCCTTAGCATGGACTAAAGAGTTAAACCCAAGAGGCAAGGTGGGATTGCCTGCCCTTGACATCAAGACAACATTTAATCAAGTGTGGCATCAAGGAGCCTGAGCAAACTGGAGTCAGTGGGAATAAAGTGGAAAATTCTCCATAATTTGGAGCCATATCCAGCACAAAGGAAGATAGTTGCGGCTTTTGGAGGTCAGCCCTTCCACATGACTGCAGGAGTTCCTCAGGGTAGTGTCCGAGGCCCAATCTTCAGGTGCTTCACCAATGACCATCCTTCCATCACATGGTAGAAGTGGGGAGGTTTGCTGATGACTACACAATGTTCAGCAGCATTTGCAACTCCTCAGATATTGAAGCAGTGCATGTCCATACGCAGCAAAGACCTGGACAACATTCAAGGTTAAGCTGATAAGTGGCAAGTAACATTCGCGCCACACAACTGTTAGGCAATGACGATCTCCAACAAGAGAGAATCCAACCATTTCCCCATGACATTCAATGGCATTACCTTTGCTGAATCCCTCCAAATCAACATCCTGGGGGTTACCATTGAACAGAAACTGAACTGGGCCAGCCATGTAAATACTGTGGCTATAAGAGCAGGTCAGAGGCTGGAGACTCTGCAGCAAGTAACTCACCACCTGACTCATCAAAGCCTGTCCACCATCTACAAGGTGCAAGTCAGGGGTGTGATGGAATACTCTCCACTTGCCTGGATGAGTGTACCTCCAACAACACTCAAGAAGCTTGACACCATCCAGGACAAAGCAGCCCGCTTGACTGGCACCCCGTCCATCACCTTGTATACCCACTCCATCCAGCATTGACACACAGTAGCAGCATTGTGTGCCATCTACAAGATGCATTGCTGGAACTCACAAAGGCTCCTTTGACAGCACCTTCCAAACCCGTGACCTCTACCACCTAGAAGGGCAAGGGCAGTAGATTCATGTGAGCACCACCACCTGGAAGTTCCCCTCCAAGCCACACACCATCCTGACTTTCTTTTACTGTTGTGGGGTTAAATCCTGGAACACACTCCCTAACAGCACTGTGCGTGTATCTACACCACATGGACTGCAGTGGTCCAAGAAAGCGGCTCACCACCACCTTCTCAAAGGCAATTAAGGAAGGACAATAAATGCTGGCCTAGCCAGCATCACCCACATCCCGTGAAAGAATATTAAAAAAATAAATTCTAATGTATGTAGCCTATTTGGAGGCACATTGATACTCCAAATTAGTTTACAAATACAACATCCGTTTCTGCATGTCACATTTATCAGATCAAATTCATTTTTTGGTTGTTTCCAAAATCAAAGCATAAGTCTTCTAGAGAAGAAATCTGCCAACTATTTTGAAATGAAGAACTCTTGATGACATTTTGACTCTTTATATTGTTTTTTGCTGACAGCATATATATAGGGAAGGCCTCTTTCTCGTTACCTCCAATTCCAGGCCGCCTCACCTACATAACTCATTCCTTTGTCCTTCTCTCCACTCTGGGTCTGTTTGGTTACAGCTATGATCTTGCTTCCTTCCCTCCTTTCATTCATTCCCACCCCTCCCTGTTTTCACTCCCATGCCACACCATTTCTCCTGTCTTCCTGCACCCAACTATCATTTTATGGGGTGAGTGGGGAAACTGTCATGTACCCTGGGTAATTTGGTGTAGTGTAATTGAACAGAGAGCTGGAAATGGGTGAATAAATTCTGCAAAATATGACTGTTGAATGCCAAAAGTAGATAATAGCTCATTAGAAAGAATCAAAACCAAGACACTTGATCAGTGAGAAGCATGAAAATAAAACTTCACCAATAAATAAAAGCATTGATTAGACACATTTGATAGCTACAGTGTGGATGACGGACTTGAAGTACAAGAGACATAAGAAAGGGGAAGTAGACTTCGTTACTCTTGCACTCTAACCACCGTGCAAGAAAGGCCAAATTGTTTTCTAAATTGTTTGCTGTACATGCAAGTGAACTTGGTGTTTTGTGTGTAAGGACACCCAAATCCCTCTGAACATCTAAGAGTTTCTCTCCATTCAAAAAAAACTGTTTTTCTGTTCTTCCTGCCAAAGTGAAGAACTTCAAATTTCCCTACATATGCCCCCCGCCCTCTCACTTATCCTGTCTATGTCGCTTTGCAGCTTCCTTGTGTCCTCTTCACAGTTCACCTTCCTACTTAGCTTTGTAATGTCATCAAACTTAGGTACAGTACAGTTACTCCCTTAATCTAACTTGTGAATATAAATTGTAAATAACTGAAGTACCAGTACTGATGACACCTTATTAGTAAGAACCCACCGATCAGATTACGACCCATTTATTCCTACTCTTTTTGTGGTCCTTTAACCGATCATCAATCTATGCTACTGTATTACCCTCAAACCCATGAGCCTTTATCTTGTGCAACAGTCTGTTATGTGACACCTTAATGCCTTTTGAAAATCCAAATCTACTACACCTATTGGTTTCCCTTTATCTACACAGCTGCATACATCCTCAAAAAAATCTACTAGCAAATGACAAGGCTGAAGCAACTGCAGCCATCTTAAGCCAGAAGTGCCAAGTGGACGATTCATCTCAACCTCCTCCTGAGGTCCCCAGCACCACAAAAGTCAGCATATCAAGAAATAGCTGAAGACATTGGATTCTGCAAAGGCTATAAGGCCCTGGCAACATTTTGGCAATAGTACTGAAGACTTGTGCTCCAGAACTAGCCATGCCACTAGCCAAGTTGTTCCAGTATGGCCACAACACTGGCATCTACCTGACAATGTGAAAATTGCCCAGGTATGTCGTGTCCACAAAAAGTAGGATAGATCCAACTCGGCCAATTGCTGCCGCATCTGTCTACTTTCGATCATCAGCAAAGTGATGGAAGGTGTCATCATTAGTGCTATCAAGCGGAACTTAGTCAGCAATAATCTGCTCACTGATGCTCAATTTAGGCTCTGCCAGGACCATTCAGCTCTTGACCTTATAATAGCGTTGGTCCAAACGTGGACAAAAGAGCTGAACTCATGAAGGGAGGTGAGAGTCAGTGGCCTTGGCATCAAGGCAACATTTGACTCAGTGTGGCGTCAAGAAGCCCTAGCAAAACTAGAGGCAAAAGGAAAAAGGGTGAGAACTCCATACTGACTGGAGTCATACCTAGCACAAGGAAAGACAAATGTGGTTGTTGGAGGTCAGTCATCTCAGTCCCAGGACATCACTGCAGAAGTTCCTCAGGGTTGCTTCCCCAGCCCAACCACCTTCAGCTGCTTCGCCACCGACCTTCCTTTGTCATAAGGTCAGAAGAGGGGATATTCGCTGATGATTGCACCGTGTCCAGCACCATTTGCGACTCCTCAGACACTGGTATGAAAGCAAAATGCTGCGGATGCTGGAGATCTGAAATAAAGAAGAAAATGCTGGAAAAACTCAGCAAGTCTGGCAGCACCTGTGGAGAGAGAAACAGAGTTAATGTTTCGAGTCCGTATGAATGCATTGCCTGGGAGGGTGGTGGAGGCGGGTTGCCTCACATCCTTTAAAAAGTACCTGGATCAGCACTTGGCACGTCATAACATTCAAGTCTATGGGCCAAGTGCTGGTAAATGGGATTAGGTAGGTAGGTCAGGTGTTTCTCATGTGTCGGTGCAGACTCGATGGGCCGAAGGGCCTCTTCTGCATTGTGATTCTGTGACTCTTCAGAGCTTCCTTGGACACTGAAGCAGTCTGTGCCCATATGCAACAAGACCTGAACAATATTCAGGCTTGGGCTGATAAATGGCAAGTAACATTTGCCAGGCAATGACCATCTCCCACAGGAGAGAATTTAATCGTCTTCCCTTGACATGCAGTGGCATTACCACCTCTGAATCCCCCACTGTCAACATCCTGGGGGTTACCATTGACCAGAAAATGAACTGGAACAACCATATAAATATTGTGGCTACAAGAGAAGGTCAGAGGCTGGTAATTCTGCAATGAGTAACTCACCTCCTGACTCCCCAAAGCCTGTCCACCATCTACAAGGCACAAGTCGGGAGTGTGATGGAATACTCTGCATTTGCCTGAATGAGTGCACCTCCAACAAAACTCAAGGAGCTTGACACCATGCAAGACAAAGCAGCCTGCTGGATTGGTACCCCATCCACCATCTTAATCATTCACTGCATCCACCGCCGATGCTCCCTGGTAGCAGTGTGTATGTTCGTTCTACAAGATGCACTGTAGCAATTAACCAAGGCTCCTTCAACAACACCTTCCAAACCTACTCCATAAAAAAGGACAAGGGCATCAGATGCATGGGAACACTGTCACCTGCAAGTCCCCTCCACACAGCAGACTGACTTGGAACTTCATCACTGTTCCTTCACTGTTGCTTGGTCAAAATCCTGGACCACCTTCCCTAGCAGGACTGTGGGTGTACCTACATCACATGGACTGCAGCGTTTCAAGAAGGCAGCTCACCACCACCTTCTCGAGGGCACTTAGGGTTGGGCAGTAAATGCTGGTCTAGCCAGCAATTCCCACATCCCATGAAAGAATAATTTGAAAAAAAAATTTCAAATCTGATTTCCAGTTCATAAAATCATGTTGAAACAGCCTGGTCATTATTATGATTTTCTGAGTACCCTGTTACCACCTCCTTATTAATGGGTTCCAGCATTTTCACTGTGACAGACGTCAGACTAACTAGCCTTTAGTTCCCTGTTTTCTATCTCCTCCCTTTCTTGAATAGTGGTTTTACATTTGCTACCTTCCAATCTACTGGGACTCTTCCAAAATCTAAGGAGTTTTGAAAGATTACAACCAGTGCATCCACTGTCTCTGCAGCTATACCTTTTACAACACTAGGATATAGGCCATCAAGTCCAGGGAATTTGTCGTCTATTGGTAATATTAATTACTTTAAATTCTTCACTCTAATTAGACCCGTGGTTCCCACTGTTCCTGGTGTGGTTTTATTTGTGTCTCCTACTGTGAAGATACAAAATATTTGTTTAAGTTCTGCCAGTTCCTTAATTCCCATCATAATTTCTTCTACCTCAGCCTCTAAGGCACTTCGTTTATTTTTGCTACTCTTCCTATTTGCATTCTTGTAGATGCTGTTGCAACCTGTTTTTATATTTCTTGGCAGTTTATTCTCCCGCAATTAATTTTTGGTCACCGTTTACTGGTTTCTAAAACACTTTCAATCCTCAGGCTCACCGTTGGCAACATTATAAGCCTTTTCTTTTAATCTAAAACTATCCTTATTTTTTTTTTGTTAATGAAGACTGGTTCACTTACCTAAATGGAATGTGCATTGTTGAGTTTTAAGAAATATTTCTTTAAATGCTTGTCATAACTCTTCTACCATCATACTTTTTAATCTAATTTCCCAATATACCTTACCCAGCTTTCTCTTCACACTTATGTAATTGGCTTTATTTATGTTTAAGTCTTGAGTTTTGGACTTAGGAAAGAAAGAGTACTTGCATTTAGAATAGTGGCTTCCATGACCATTGGACATCCCTAAGCACTTTACAGGCAATGAATTGCTTTTTGAAGTGTAGGAAATGCAGCAGGTCATTTGCACTCAGCAAACTCCCACAAACAGCAGTGTCATAATGGACCAGATAATTTGTTTTTGTGATGTCAGTTGAGGTATAAATATTGGCCAGAACATCGGGATAACTCCCCTGCTCTTCATCAAAATAGTGTCATGGAATCTTCAGCATCCGCGCAAGCAGGCAGGGGCCTTGGTTCAACATCTTATCTGAAAGGCGGCACCTCTGACAGTGCCCTGCTCCCTCAATGAGGAGCCTTGATTTTTGTGCTCGAGCTCTGGCATGTAACTTAACCAGTGATCCTTGTAATTCAGAGGCGAGAGTGCTACCAATTGAACCACAGCTGACATACATTTAACAGGTTACTCTCAAACTCAATGTGAAGTTCACTATTTTATGATTGCTCTTCCCCAGAGGATCCCTTACTATGCGATGACTAATTAACACTCTACTATTACATAAGATTAGATCTGAAATAACATGTTTCCTGGTTGGTTCCATGATATATTGTTCTAGAAAACTGTCTTGAATGCATTCCATGATCCTCTAAATTACTATCTTTAATTTGATTTGCCCAGTCCACATTAGGATTAAAGACCTCCATGATTATTATATTACCTTTGTCACAAGCTCCTCTTATTTCTTGATTTAATACTCTGTCCAACAGTATAGCTACCATTAGGGGACCTATAAACTACATCTAGCTGTATTTTTGCCCTTGTTATTTATCGTCAGCCATTCTATTTCCTGATCTCCTGAGCCGAGATCTTTCTTACTTTAAGTTGTCCCTTGTATCTGCACCACCCCCACTCCCCTCCCCCTCCTCCACTTTTTCATTTTTTGTATCTTTTTGAAATGTCAAGTACTCTGGAATATTTAGTTTTGAACTTGGTCTCCGTACAATCACATTTCTAATGGCTATTGGTTGAAACTCATTCATTTCTATTTCTGCCACTAATTTGTCTATTTATTCTATCTTTATCATTGGTTCTGACATTGACCATGATAACTGGAGCCTGCCCTTATGCTCCAAGTTCTTTTCCAGCTGCAGGCAATTTGATTATAAAGATACACAAACATAATAATGGTATTACTAGTTTGTGGTCCAGTTTCTATACTCCAATTAGGGTATCTGGGTTTGAAATTTGTTGAGACCTGGGTTTGTAGTCTGCAGATAGTTGTTTCTAATAGAAATAACCATATCCTAGCTCATAAAACACACGGATGGCAGATTAGCACTATTGATTGCAAAGAATCTATGACTATTGATAGGACTGTGGTTCAGTGCATTGGTAAACCCATTCTAACATAACAGGAGGTCGGCAGCATTGTGTTCCCACATGGAAATAACTTGGACAGGCTTTTAAAAAATGTTCATCAAATACAATCCTGTAGCAGCTATGAATTTACATAGGATATATGGCACAGAAACAGGCCAATCGGCCCAACCAGTCCTTGCTGATATTTATGCTGCAACCTCCTGCTATCTTTTCTAATCTAAATATACCATCGTAACCATCTATTCCATTCTTCCTCATGTGCTTACCTAACTTCCCCTTAAGTACATCTATACTATTCACTTCAACCACTCCCTGTGGTAGCAAGTTCCACATTCTCACCTCTTTGGGTGAAGACATTTCTTCTGAGTTCCCTATTGGGTTTCTCAGTGACTATCTTATATTGAAGACCTTTAGTTATGCTCTTCTCCACATGAGGAAACATTCCTTCTCTATCTATTTTTATCACTTTAATTTGTTGCATTCTATTAGCTTCGTCCTGGTTCAGCTAGTTGTCCTGCCTTTGTTTCTGCAGGACACGGAATCATAAGGATTGTGGTAGACATTTGCTGATGTCTGAGACTGCTCAGTATTTTCTTTTGATTGGATTTGACTGCACATAACCAGTGATTTCCGAAGGGACATTTTTTGTGAGAGTATCCAAATGTAAGATTTCAAACTTTGTGTGAACCTCTTCTCTGTTGTATGCACGTCTCTATATGCTGTAGATCACATTTACATGAAAATCCTGGTGAGAGTGCAGGAGGAAGTTCATAGCTAAAAATATTTCTGTGAAATCCAGATGTTAACATATTGCTAAGCTGCTGTTGTACATCTCTTGGAGCTTAATGTTCATAGTTTGAGGTTTAGAGATTCCAATTAAAAATGATTTTGTGAAGTCTTTAAATTATATCTATGACCTTTGCACAGCAGACTAGCTGTAATTTTAATATACAAACTAGCAACATGTTCTAATGTACAATTTTAGCAATATTTCCTGTTTCATTTGTTACCTGAGCTGCTCATCAAGCACTCATAATTTTGTGCCTTATTATTGCGCCAAGAATCTCAGTGTAATGAATGATAATACAGTAGTTTATAACATAGTTTATAGTTCATAGGTATGAGGGGGAGAGCTGGCTAAGGTTGTTTGGATAAACAAACTAAAAGGGATGGTGATAAATAAACAATGGGAAACATTTAAAGAAAACGATTCAAAATGTTCACTTAAAAAATGTTACATTGAAAACGAAAAATTTAGCAAGAATGATCCATCTGGCTTACTAGGGAAGTTAAGGATAGCATTAGATTAAAGGAAGAGGCTTATAATGTGATAAAGAATAGAGGTAAGCCTGAAGTTTGGGAATGTTTTAGAAAACAGCAAAGGCCCCCAAAAAGTTGACAAAAATAGAATATGAGAATAAATGAGCCAGGAATACAAAAACAGATTGTAAGAACTTTTACAAGTATGTAAAGAGAGTAGCTAAAGTAATCATTAGATCCTAGAGGCAGAGACCAGAGAAATTATCATTGGGAATTAGGAAATGGCAGAGACATTGAACAAATATTTTGTGTCTGTTTTCACAGTAGAAGACACAAACTGCATACCAGAAATAAAGGGTAACCTTGGAGCTTAAAGAAATGGAGAGTTATAAGTAATTAATATCAGCAGAGAAAAAGTTATGGAGAAGCTCAAGGCACTAAAATGTGACAAATCCCAAACAGTTGATGGCCTACATCCTGGGGTTTTAAAAGAGGTAGATGCAGGGATATGTTGATTTCAATTTTCCAGTTTTCCTTAGATTTTGTAACGGTCCCAGCAGATTGGAAATTAGCAAATGTACCTCCACTTTTCAAGAAGGGGTGGAGAGAGAAAACGGGGAGCTATAGACCAGTTAACCTAGCATCAGCCATTGGAAAAATGCTGGAATCTCTTCATTAAGGAAGCCTAACAATGTACTTAGAAAATCATAGCATGATCAAAGTCACTATGGTTTTATGAAAGGGAAATCATGGTTGCCGAATACATTAGTGTCTTTTAAGGATGTAACTAGCAGGGTAGATAAAAGGGAACCAGTAGATGTGGTATGTAACGATTTACAAAAGGCATTCAAAGGTGCCACACAATAGGTTAATACATGAGCTAAGTGTTCATGGAGCTGGGGGTATATATTAGCGTGGAAAGAGGGACTGATTAATGTAGAGAATGCGGAGAGTAGGGATAAAGAGGGAATTTTCAAGCTGGCAGGCTGTGATAGTGGAGTTTGCAAGAAATCACTGCTAGGGCCTCAGCTCTTACAATCCATATTTATGACTTAGACAAAGAGACTGAGAGTAATATGTCTAAGTTTACTAACAATATAAACCTAGATGGGAATGTAAGCTGTGTTAAGGACACAGGCTGCAAAGAGATATAGACAGGTTAAGTGAATAGGCAACAAGGTGGCAGATTGAGTATATGTGGGAAGTGTGACATTATTTACTTTGGTAATAATAGAAAAGCAGAATATTTTTTAAAAGGTGTGAAACTTGTTAATGTTAATGTTCAAAGCAGCTTGAGTGTACTCATACAAGGAACACAAAGTTAGCATGTACGTACAGCAAGCAATTAGAGAGGCAAATGGCATGTTGGCCTTTACTGCAAGGGGATTGAAGTCCAAAAGTAAGGAAGTCTTGCAGCAGTTGTACAGGGCTTTGATGAGATCACATCTGGAGTACAGTGGGCTCTTTTCGTCTCCACAGCTCAGGAAGGGTATATTTACATTGGAGGTGGTGCAGTGAAAGTTTACTAGATGGGTTCCTAGGATGAGAGGGCTGTCCTATGATGAGAAGCTGTGTAAATTGGACATGTATTCTCTGGAGTTTAGAAGAATGAGAGGTGATCTCATTGAAAGATACAAGATTCTGAAAGGCTTGATAGGATAGACGCTCAGAGGTTGCTTCCCTTGGCTGGGGGATCTAGAATACGCCACAGTCTCAGGATAATGAGCCAATTGTTTAGGACTTCACTCAAAACGTTGTGAATCTTTGAAATTCTCTACCCCAGAGGGATGTAGATGCTCCATCATTGAATATGTTTGAATCTGAGATGTATAGATTTTTGGTGCCTCTTGGAACCAAGAGATATAAGAAGCAGATGGGTCAGTGGGGTTAAAGCCAATGATCAGCCATGATCATATTGAATGGCGGAGTAGGCTCGATGGGCCGTATGGTCTGCTCCTGTTCCAATTCCTTATGTCCTTACAACAGAACCTAGAGAATGACAGTGGTAGATTTAGATGAGGAAAGATGGAAGGAGGCTCGAGTCGAGCATAAACATTGGCATGGACTGTTTAGGCTGGATGGTCAGTTTCTGTGCCATATATCCCATGTAATAGTCACAGAATTAATTTAAATTTAGAACAAGCAAGAAAGATTGATGAATCTAATCAGAGGTATGATATATTTCATAAGATAATGTAAATGCAGCATGGGTGAGAGTTGGCTTGTAATCTAGTGTGCATCATTTTACATATTAAATGTATATGATATCTGGGACACCATAAAGCTGCTGTTTTGGAGTACGTTTTCAGTTGACATTGAAGCTGATATCCAGTATTGGTGCAAACCCAAACAATATGGAATGTAGTCATCCTGTATACTTAACTGTACGTTTGTCTATATTTATCAAAAAGATGCAAGTCCATCGTATTTCAGCCATTGTATTTAGTTGGAGTTGTACTACTTAATTGAACCATAAATCAGAAAAAGGTAGAGGTCTGAAAATATGTTTTTCCTGGTCTTTGATACTGGTAACATTTTAAATTCTCCCCCCTCCACCCCCCCACCCCACTCAGAATAGCCTGAATACTGCACTTGGCCGTATGTCTCTGTCTGCAATGCAATGGGATTGAATGTATGGAGACTAAAAGATGACTTTATTGCAAATTTGCATTATAATTTGAGTTCTTTATGTCTGAATCACCAGGGAGAAATTTTCCCATCCATGATTGGCGTGGGAGACTTACTACTTCACTTGGCACATTTGTCATGGCCAGTGCACTCCCCAGTCTGCATAACATACGAACACATGAATTAGAAGCAGAAGGAGGCCACTCAGCCCTTTGAGCCTGCTCCGCCATTCAATGAGATCATGGCTGACCTGACTGTAACCTCAACTCCACATTCCTGCCTATCCCCCCCCCAATAACCTTTCACCCTCTTGCTTATCGGGAATCTATTTACCTCTGTCTTAAAAATATTCAAAGACTCTGCATCCACCGCCTTTTGAGGAAGAGAGTTCCAAAGACAATCAACTCTCAGAGAAAAAGTTTCTATTCATCTTTGTCCTAAATGGGTGACCCCTTATTTTTAATCAATGGCCCCTCGTACTAGATTCTCCCACAAGAGAAAACATCCTCTCCACATCGATCCTGCCAAGACTCCTCAGGATCTTCTATGTTTCAATCAAGTTGCCTCTTCTAAACTCCAGCGGATATAAGTCTAGCCTGTCCAAATGTTCCTCATAAGGCAACTTGCCCAATCCAGGTATTAGTGTAGTAAACCTTCTCTGAACTGCTTCCAACTCATTTACATCCTTCTTTAAATAAGGAAACCAATACTGTACACATTAAACCAGATGTAACCTCACCAGTGCCCTGTGTAACTCATGCATAATCTCCCTACTTTTGTATTCCATTCCCCTCACAATAAACAATAACATTATATTAACTTTTTTAATTACTTGTTGTAGCTGCATATTGGCTTTTTGTGATTCATGCACTAGAACATCCAGATCCCTCTGAATGTCAGAGCTCTGCAATCTCTCACCATTTAGATAATATGCTTGTGCTTTATTTTTCCAACCAAAATGGGCAAGTTCACATTTTCCCACATTAGACTGCATTTGGCAGGTCTTTTCCCATTCACTTAACCTATCTATGTCCCTTTGTAACCACCTTGTGTCCTCTTCACATCTTACTATCCTACTTATTTTTGTGTCATCAGGAAATTTAGCAACCATACCTTTGGTCCCTTCATTCAAGTCATGAATATAAATTATAAAAAGCTGAGGCCCCAGCACCGATCCTGTTGCATACTACTTGTTGCATCTTGCCAACCAGAAAATGACCCATTTATGCCTACCTGCTGTTTCCTGTTAGCTAGTCAATCTTCTATCCATGCCAATATGTTACCCCCTACACCATAAGCTTTTATTTTTCGTAATCTCCTTTTGATGTGGCACCTTATCAAATGCCTTCTGGAAATCTAGATCCAGTACATCCATCGGTTCCACTTTATCCACAGCATATGTTATTTCTTCAAAGAACTCCAATAAATTGGTTACACATTCCCTTTCACAAAATCATGTTGACTCTGCCTAATTACCCTGAATTGTCCAAGCCCTGCTATAAAATCTTTAATTATAGCTTCTACCATTTTCCCTATGACAGATGTTAGGCTAACTGGCCTGTAATTTCCTGCTTTCTGTCTCTCCCTTTTTGAATAAAGGAGTTAGATTCGCTTCTTTCCAATCTAATGGAACCTTCCTCAAATCTAGGGAATTTTGGAAAATAAAAACCAACGCATCAACCATCTCACTAGCCACTTTTAAGACATAGAATGAAGTCCATCAGGACCCAGGGATTTGTCAGCCTGTAGCTCCAACAATTTTCTCAGTACCACTTCCCCGGTGATTGTAATTTTCTTGAGTTCCTCCCTCCCCTCCGTTTCCTGATTTACAGCTATTTCTGGGGTGTTAGTTGTATCCCCTATAGTGAAGACCAATGCAAAATATCTGTTCAATTCATCTGCCATCTCCTTATTTTCCATTATTAATTCCCAAAACTCACTTTCTGTAGGACCAAAGCTCACTTTGTTAACTCTTTTCTTTTTAAAACACCTATAGAAGCTGTTACTATCTGTCTTTATATTCCTAGCTCGCTTTCTCTTGTATTCTAATTTTTCCATCCTTACCAATCTTTTCGTCATTCTTTGCTTTTTTAAAATATTTTGTCCAATCTTCTAACCTGCCAGCCATCTTTGCGCATTTATATGCTCTTTAAGTTTGATACTATCAAACTTAAAGGAAAATGTGGGTCTTCCCCTTGGAATTTCTCTTTCTTGTTGGAATGCATCTATTCTGTGTTCTGACATATATAGTAAATGCCTGCCACTGCATCTCTATTGACCTATCCCTTACCATAATTTGCCAGTTCACTTTAGCTAGCTGTGCTTTCATGCCCTCATGCTTTCGTGCTTATTTAAGTTTAAACTACTAGTCTTGGACCCACTCTTCTCTCCCTCAAAAATTCAATC
Organism: Carcharodon carcharias; assembly: GCF_017639515.1. Lineage (NCBI taxonomy): Eukaryota > Metazoa > Chordata > Chondrichthyes > Lamniformes > Lamnidae > Carcharodon > Carcharodon carcharias. The sequence goes on from NC_054491.1 coordinate 24,617,722, forward strand.
ATATTGTGATCGCTGCTACCTAGGGACGCCTTCACTATGAGGTCATTAATTAATCCTATCTCATTGCACAATACAAGGTCTAGTATAGCCTGCTCTCTGCTTGGTTTCAGAACGTGCTATTCTAAGAAACTATCCCAAAAACATTCATTAGGCTACCTTTGCTCATCAATTTTCTCAGTCTATATGCCTCATGATTATTGCCATACCTTTCTGACAAGCTCCCATTATTTCTTCCTTTATATCCTGTCCTAATGTATGTTACTGTTAGGGGGCCTGTACCACTCCCACAAGTGACTTCTTGCCTTTGTCATTTCTGATTTCTAGCCAAACAATTTCTACGTCTTGGTTTCCTGAACTTGGACCATCCCTCTCTAATGTGCTAATATCATCATTAAGTAACAGAGTTACCCTTCCACCTTTTCCAAGCTTCCGGTGCTTCCTAAGTATCACATACCCTACAATATTCAGGTCCCAATCTGTGTTATCCTGTAGCCATGTCTCTGTATTGGCTATCAGATCACACTTATTTATTTCTATTTGCACTCTCAGTTCATCTGTTTTGTTTTGAGTGCTACATGCATTCAGAAATAGATCTTTTAGTTTTGTCCTTTTATTATTTTTGTAACCTCTAGCCTTATCTGCTGATTTACTCTTAGATTTGTACTCGCTGTACTCTCTGTTCCTTCCTGTCACAGTCTGTTTATCAATTTCCACATTAATACCTTTCTTTTGTCTTGTCTCGTCTCTACTCTTTGACTTACCACATCTTCCCAAATTTGATCTCTTGCCTCACTATTTAGTTTAAAACCCTTTCTACTTCCCTAACTATGCAGCTCACTAGAAAACTGGTCCCAGCACAGTTCAGGTGTAGATCATTTCAATGGTATAGCTCCTGCTTTCTCCAGCACTGGTGCCAGTGCCCCACAAACTGGAACCCACTTCTCCCACATCAGTCTTTGAGCCATGTATTCATCTCTAATTTTATTTACCTATGCTAATTTGCATGTGGCTCAGGTAATGATCCAAAGATTATAACCTTTGAGATTCTGCTTTTTAATTTAGTGCCTAGCTGCTCATACTCTATGCAGAAACTCTTTCCAAGTTTTCCCTATATCATTGGCAACTACATGGACCACGACAACTGGATCCTCCCTCTCCCAATGCAAGTTCCTCTTTAGCCCTGAGCAGATGTCCCAAATCTTAGCACTGGGCAGGCAACACAGATATCTGGACTCTTGGTCTTTGCAGAGAACAATGTTCATCCCCTCAATGTACTGTCCCCTACTACTACTACATTCCGTTTTCCTGCCTGCCCTCTCCCCCCCCCCCCCCCCCCCCCCCACTTGATTGGCTTCCTGTACCATGGTGCCATGTTAAGCTTGCTCATTCACCCTGCAGCCCCCACCTTATCCAAACAAGCTGAGCGAACCTCAAACATATTGGACAGCTGCAAAGGCGTGTGTTCCCTCGCTCCTGCCCTCTAGGTCCCCTTACCTAGCTAATTTGCAGTTACATCCTTCAATCCCTGACCACTGACCAAATCTGAAGACCCTATGCTAAGTGGTGTGATCGCCCCCTGGTACAAAGCATCCAGGTAACTTTCCCTCTCCCTGATGTGTCGCAGAGTCTGCAGCTCAGCTTCCAGCTCAAAGGCTCTGAGCTGAAGCTCTTCAAGATGCTCACTCTGCCCCCCGTGCCCAAGGCACTGTTGACCCACCCCTAATCTACCATTCCTCGGCTTGCCATCTCTGGAATCCCTGGCTCTTTAGTATGGCAGATGCCAGCACGGAGTCAACATTGTTTACGGAAGTGCGAGGGGAGGTAAGCATTGTCGGAGGGTGCAAGCAGGGGCGATGAACATTGTTGGGAGTGTGATAGAGGCAGGGAGCAGTGACTGGGGTACAAGGTTGAGGCAGAGGGAAACCTAAGAAACATAGATCCATTTAAAAACCCTTAAATACGATGAATTGAGGATGCACCTTAAAGGTGTGCCTTCAGTTCATGACAAGAAGGGAGTCATGACGTCACTGCGGTTGCGCTTTGCCAAAAGGCCACCCGACTCACCTTTTTGCTGGTGCCACCAGGACCGGAAGGTTCTCGAGGCTCCAGCGTAAAAAGGTAAGCATTCAGTTTTAAACAGGATCTTTACTTCTGCTCAATTGCTGACTGAAAGATCTGGGCCAATATTTCAGATGAAACACAAAAAAGTATTGATACATTCCTGTTCCTATGTAACCTTCCTGAACCCATCTCTGAGATGTTAAACTGAAGCTCTCTTAGGTGGATGTAAAGAATTTGTGGTACAGTTTAGAAGAGCTACGGATTTCTCTCTGATGCCTTGGCCAAGGCTTACCCCTCAATCAACATCACTAAGACAGATGATGTCATTTCAAGGAAATGTTTGTGGGACCTTGCTGTAAGTATATTGACTCCTACACTTTCTACAATACAACTATATTTCAAATATAGGAACTGTATTTCAAAAATGCTTTGTTGGCTACTGGGATTTGCTGAGGTCATGAAAAATGCTATGTAAATTGTCAGGAAGATATAATAATATTATTGGAATTTATTGTAAAATAGTGGTATATATGTGTGAGAGAGAGACTTAATTGGATTAAAGGCAGCTGGTCTGAAGGCTTTGATGTAAACATGGTAAACGTGGGGCAAGTTTAGAATGTAAAATGTAAAAGAGCATTGCGTTTTTAAATAAACCAGACTAGGTTGTTTTCAAAAGAGGGAGTGAAACATTACACATAGCCAGCTGGAGTTCAGAAACAGTGTGTTTATTTTTCCCAAAGATTACTGGTAAAATTAGTACTATGAGAGATTTTTATTATCAGAAAGGTAAAGTCCAAAGACATAGTGAACCAATGGGAATTTGCATTCAAAAGGCATAATATGTATAAAGGAGCGAAGGCTGTGTGTAAAGGTAGGCATTTTAGTATTTAACAAGTGTGAAAAGCCTTCAGCATGTATGCCTCAAGCTGCTTTTTCAAAGAGCTGAAGTTAAGAAAACTCATTTTGAATTCAACTGGTTCAGATGTATATCTTTTTCTTTTTTCTATACTAAACAAGGATAAAAATGGATTGTAGTACTTGACAGTGGTGGATTTGCATATTGATAATGTGTCAAATGTTTAAGAACAAATTTTTGTTTCATAGAGCTTGAGTACGTTTTTAAAAAATCCATCAAATGCAAGTCTCTAAGCAAAAGCCAGTCTCTAAGATTGCAGCCAAATGTTGCAGGATTTTGCAAACCTGTTGCGACAGAATTTAAAGTTGTTGTTCCCCACTCCACCCCCAATTCAGATATTCTGTTTTAGTTTCACGAATCTTAAGCTGACGCATGTTTTTATTCTTTTTATTTTCCTATATAAATCATTCTTCTCCTCTTTATTTTTCCTGCAACATTCTCAAACAAAACTGAGGAGCAAAGTGCCTGAAGGGAGTCAGAGTGAAATCCTTATTCCCACTTGTGGAAAAATGATCGATCAAAGGGAAGATGGATTGATGTTTCAGAATCATATAGTACAACATAGAAGGAGGCCATTCAGCTCATCAAGTCTGCAGTTGCTCTTTGGAAGAGCAATCCAGTTAATCCCACTTCCCTGCTGTTTCCCCATATCCCTGTATTCTTTTTCTTCAAGCATTTATTCAGTTCCCTTTTGAAGGCTGCTAATGAATCTGTATCCAACACCCTATCAGGCAATGCATTCTAAATACTAACCACTCGTTCCTTAAGTTTTTCCTCATGTTGCCTTTGGGTTCTTTTCCCAATCACCTTGAATCTGTGCCCTCTGGTTGTCGATCCTTCAGCCATTGGAAACAGTTCCCTTTTATTTGCTTTATCGAAACCTTTCACGAATTAAAACACCTCTGTCAAATCTCCTCTAAGCTTGCTCTGATCTAAGGAGAGCAGCTCCAGTTACCCCAGTCTATCTATATAGCATTAGTTCTCTGGGACCATTCTAATAAATCACCTCTTTACCTTCTCCAAAGTGTTCACGCTATTCCTAAATTGTGCTACCCAGAGTTTGACACAATACTCCAACTGGGGTTGAGTTAATGTTTTGTATGGTTTAGCGTTATTTCCCAGCGTTTTTACTCTCTGCCTTGATGTTCATAAAGCCCAGAATCCCATATGATTTTTTTTATGTTTGTTAATGGGAAGTGGGCATTTATTGCCCATCTCTAATTGCCCTTGAGAAGTGGTGAGCTGCCTTCTTGAAATGCTACAGTCCATGTGGTGTAGATATATGCTCAGCACCATTAGGAAGGGAATTCTAGGCTTTTTACCTAACAACGATGAAGGAATGGCAATATATTTTCGAGTCAGGATGGTGTGAGTCTTAGAGGGGAAATTGCAGCTGGTGGTTTTCTCATGAACCTCCTTCCCTTGTTCTTCTAGGCGGGAAAGACCGTTGGTTTGTAAGGTGCTGTCAAAGAAGCCTTGGCGAATTGCTACAGTGCCTCTTGCAGATTGTATACACTGTAGCCATGGTGTGCTGATGTCCTGAATGTTGCTGAACTCCTTGAGTGTTGTTGGAGCTGCATTCATCCATTACCTTGCATTTGTGTGGCATGAATGTTACTTGCCACTTATCGACCCAAGCCTGAATGTTGTCCAGTTTTTGCGGCATGCAGGTATGGACTGTTTTGTTATCTGAGGAGTTGTGAATGGAGTTGAACACTAATCATCAGGGAACATCCCATTTTCCACCTTACCTTGGCAGAAAAGTCATTGATGAGGCAGCGGAAGACGTTTGGGCCTAGGACACTTCCGGAGGAACTTCTGCAGTGATGTCCTGGAGCTGAAATGATTGGCCTCCAACAACCACAACCATCCTGATTCCAACCAGTGGAGAGTTTTCCCCTGATTCCTGTTGACTTCAATTTTACTAGGCCTCTTTGATACTGCGCCCAATTAAATGCTGCCTTAATCTCAAATTCAGCCACTCTCACTTCACCTCTTTACTAACGCTTTATTACCTGATTTTTAAAATTTGTTATGTCACCTTCAAAGTTTTGTGCTGAAACACCTCCAAGTCTTGCTTTTCTTCACCCCCTTTAAAATTGTACCATTTATCATGTATTTGTTCTCTATCTTCCTACCAAAATGCATCAACACACTTTTCTGTATTTAATTTTATCTGCCATGCCTCTGCTCATTCCACCAGCCTACCTTTGTCGCCTTGAGGTGTCTTACTGTCTTCCTCAGTGCATATTACACTTCCAAGTATTTTGGCCTGCAGATTTCAAAGTTGTGCCCCGTACCTCAAATCCACATCATTAATATATATCAAAACAGCAGTGATCCTGGTACTGAACCCTGGGGAGCTGACGGTACACCTCCCTCCAGTCTGAAAGACAGCCATTCACCACATCTCTCTTTTCTATTCCTTAGCCAATTCTGTATTCATCCTACTATTGCCTGTTTTATCCCATGGCTTTAAAGTTTTGTTAAAAGTCTAATATATGGTGCTTTATCAAATACCTTTTGAAAACCAATGTACACAACATCGACTGCACTGCCCTCACCCATGCTCTATCTTACCTCGTCAAAAAAGCAGTCAAGTTAGTCAAGCACTGTTTTCCCTTAACAAATATACACTGGTTCATCTTTGTTAGTCCATGTTTCTCCAAGTAAATATTTTTTTTCAAAGATTGTTGCTTCTCAATACTTCTCCATCACTTACTGGTCTGTAATTGCCTGGTTTATCCTTCTCACTTTTGAACAAGGATATAACATTTGTAATCCTATTGTGCTTTGGTCCAACTCCTGTATTTAAGGAGGATTAGAGGATTGTGGCTAAGATCTCAGCAATTTCTATCCTTACTTTTCTCAGCAACCTGGGAGGCATCTCAGTGCTGCCAGGCTTTCTAGTGCTGTCTCTTTATTTTCATTTAATTCAGTATCCTGACTGGTTCCTTGTTTATCGTAGCTTTGAAAGTCTTCTCCCTCGATGCAAAGTATTCATTTAGCACTTCAACCATGCCTCTATCTCTGTTAATAGATTTCCATTTTGGTCCCTAATTGGCCACCGTTCCTTTGAACCCATGTAGGGAGCAGTATATTATTGGGAGAGGCCATGTTTGGGAGAAATAAAGGAACTATAAAAGGAATTGGAGCAAGGATTTGATGGACTGATGTGGTTGGGTTAATTTGCTGAATGTTGGTTTGAGTCAGCTCAGATTTTGGAGCTAATGAAACTAGCTGATTTCAGTCATGGAAAAGCAGAATATTGCAGATGCTGGAAATCTGACATAAAAACAGAAAATACTGGAAATACTCAGGTCAGGCAGCATCTGTGGTGAGAGAAACAGAGCTAGCATTTCAGGTCTGGGACCTTCCCTGTGGAGAGAGAAACTGAGTTAATGTTTCAGGCCTGTGGCCTTTCACCAGAACTTTGATGAAAGATCACAAATCAGAAATGTTAACCCTGTATCTCTTTCCACTGATGCTGCCTGCTCTGCTGATTTCCAGCATTTTCTGTTTTTTATTATAGCTGATTTCAGTATCTTGGCACTGCAAGGCCAAGGCGAGACTGTTGATTGTTTGGTACTTAGAATTCCATATTGTGAGTTTTGCAAGAGCAAAGTCCTATGAAGATGCAGGACCAATGACCTTCTTTAAGCATTAGAAGTACCTATCTCATTGTCAGTAAAAATATTGTAAATCATCATTATTTCCTTGTAGTTCAGCCACTAGCAAATTTTCATGAATACAGTGACACCATCTAGTGGTGGAAGCATTAAACCAGTACATTACTGAAGTGACTAGCTTTCTTTTGAGTCAATGTACAAAGTGCTGCACCTGGACCCTGATCCTATTTGATTTGTTCTATTGTTAAAAGCTGAATTTAGAAAATGTATATATTTGAAACCTTTAAATGCTTCTGTAAAAAAAATTATTTATGCAGGAATTTTTCTATAAAATTATATTGTTTACTTTTGGACCGTATTTTGGCAGCTAAAGACCCTGTTGCTTAGAAACTCCATTTTGGAATATAATCTCTGAGCTGATAAAAGCAACCATCCCTTATTAGAGACTCTCATGACTCTCGTTATGCAAGAAGTTGATTTGTGTTGAGTATCACAAAACATGCACTGTGTAAAACAATAATTTAATTTGTTGCGCTGGCTAACACGGCACAATGGTAGTGTATCAAAGAGCTTTATTAAAGGTGCAGGGGAAGTTCAAACCTTGTTTATATATCTGGAGGGTTGGAGTTGAAATTGACATAACGATTGCAGTGAGGACATTTATCCATGTAATGAGTGCTGTACAATCCAAGGGAACAAAAATACACAGGACAGACCAGATTTATAATACATTAGGGTGAGAATAATCAAGAAAAAGCAGCTGTAATTTTCTTAAACAAGCCAATCAAAATCACTTCTGATCCATTCCTATCAACTCATTTAAATTTATAAACCTTGATGGAGGACTGAGACTGAAAAGAGTAGATGAGGTAAACCAATTTTTAAAAGCTGGTACATTTACAGGACAAAGGAAAGAGTGAAGAAGATCTTGTCTTATTTTCACAGTGAAGGCAAATGCTATCATATGATGTGGCACTGCCCATCATGCTACTTGGAGCAGAATATAGGCAGACATAAGAGCCCAAAATTGCATGTCTATGAGATCCATTGGCAGCAGCAACAGAATTGTATACCACACAATCTATAACCTCTTGGCCTGGCATATCTCACACTCTGCTAGAAGCATCTGTTCCAACGCACTTCTACCCTCCATAAACTTGAGGCCATGCAAATCTTTGCTGCCTGTGTCTTAAATATCAGCAAGTCCCATTTCCTATCACCCCTCATGAGGCTCGCCAACCTACATTGGCTCCTGGCCAAGCAACATCACCTTCGCAATTCAGTCCTTTTGTCCATGTTTGGACTAAGGCTGTGATAAGGTCCGGAACTGAGTGTCCCTGGTGGAACCCAAATTGATCATCGGTGAGTAGGTTGATGTTGAGTAAGTTCATCTTGATAAGTGCTGTCAACAGCACCTTCCATCACGTTGCTGATGCTTGAGTGTAAACTGGTGGGCTGTAATTGGCTAAGTTGAATTTGTCCTGCATTTGTGGACAGGAAATTCCTGGTCAATTTTCCACATTGATGGGTAGATCCCTGTGTTGTAGCTGACAACAACGTGGCTATGGTGCTGAAACTCTGTGGACTAGAGCAAATGCTCTCCCAGCTGTTATTGTTGTGGTACAGCTATGTCATGACATCTGGCCAGCAATGTGGAAGATTGCCCACTTTTCCCTTATTCATAAAAAACAGGATTAATTTAACCCAGTCAATTATAGTCCTATCCACCTCCTCCAAAAATTAATGTAGTGATGAACGGAGTTCTCAATTGCGCCATCAAGCAGGACCTACTCACCAAATAGTTTGCTTACCAACACACTTTTGGGTTCTGCAAGAACCACTTGACTCCAGACTTTTGTCACAATCTTGGTCCAGACATGGCTGCAAGAGCTGAATGCCAGATGAAAGGTGAAAAAAGCTGCCCTTAACCTCATGGCAGTATTTTGTGAAGTATAGCACCAAGGAGACTTAAAACTGAGGTCAGTGGGTTCAAAGGGATAACCATACAGTGGTTGAAGGCAAAACAAAAACAGAATTACCTGGAAAAACTCAGCAGGTCTGGCAGCATCGGCGGAGAAGAAAAGAGTTGACGTTTCGAGTCCTCATGACCCTTCAACAGACCTGTTCTGGAGTTTGGGTTCATTGTTGACATAAAATATATCTGGTAATAGGGGCGATCAGAGTTGAGCTGCACAGTGTTGGCATCATCCAGTTCACTCGAGTCTTTATTATCCCTGCTTAGAACAGCCTCAGCATTGAGGTTTGGAAAATCTAATTTCTATCCAGTTGCAATCAGTTGTAAGATACATTTTAAAAATACTTTAAACATAAATAATTGCTGCTCTAAATATCTAGCCTAGTTGAGCCTGCTTTAGTTCAAATCAGCCGATAGTGCAGCGACTACAATAAGCACTCTGGAACTTCTGGTGCATTATGGCCACCCAGAGTCAGCGAGCAGTGGGAGAGACCGAGACCAGGAGTGGGGATATAAACAGCCCAGAGAAGGCAAGAGTTCACTCAGCGAGCAGCAGGAAAGAGAGAGACCAGGAGCGGGGTATAAACAGCCCAGAGAAGGTGAGGGCTCAGTTGGTGAGCATTAGGAAAGAACGAGACCAGGAGTGGGGATGTTATCAGCTAGCTGTCGTGCTGCCACCAGGACCTAGCCAGAGCTGGTATTCAAAGAAAAATCGAGATGAGTCATAAAAGGGAAGCAGGTAAGCGATTGGCTGCTGAGTATTTACCATTTATTTTATCTAAACTAGGGAATAAACAGGTGAGTTTTATCTTTTCTTTAAAGTAAGGTTTAGAACCACTAGTAAGGTGTATTAAGCGTTAGTAGGGTTTATCAATATAGTAAGGTTTAGTAGTATTGATCAAGGTTTGTTTGCAGTACTAAGGTTTATTAGAAGTAGCAAGGTTATTAACTAACAGAGAAATGGCAGCTGCTCCAACCTCTAGAGTGCACATCCTGTGCTATGTGGGAACTACAGGACGCTTCTTGCATCCTGGATAGCCATTTATGCAGGAAATGTCATCAGTTGCAGCAGCTTGAGCTCCAGGTTTCAAATTGAGCTGCAGCTAAGGTCACTGGTGCATCGGTGATGTTGAGAGCTTTGTGAATAGCGCATTTATATATGACGTCGCCCTGCAGCTTAAGAGTGCGCAGGGAGAGAGGGAATGGGTGACCACCAGACAGTCAGGTTGTGCAGGAGTCCCCTGAGCATCCCACTCTCCAACTGGCCCAGGGGAAATGTGAACAGTATAGGCTGGGTTGTACCGAAATAGAGCTGGGACTGAGTTCCTTGTGGGGCGTTTTGCTCGTGTTATTGGTAAAGGTTTAAACTAACTTGGCAGGGATGTGGGAACCAGGAAATAAAATAAGAGGAATACCAAGGTGCACAGAATATTGGAAGAGATAGATAGCACTAGAATAAGGAATAGTAAGTTATTAGGTGAGGCCAGAGTAAGAGAAAAAAAGTTGTGAAGTCTAAATCAGGGTTACTGTGCATGTATGTGAATGCACAGAATGGGGTGAATAAGTTTGGTGAGTTACATGCGAAGATTGCTATGTGGCGTACAATGTTGTGGCTTTAATAGGGACCTGGCTTGAAGGGCAGGACTGGGTGTTAAATATCCTGGATACGAAGTGTTGAGGAAAGATAGGAAAGGAAGAAAAGTGTGAGGGGTAGAAACATAGAAAATAGGAGCAGGAGTACATCATTTGGCCCTTTGAGCCTGCTCCACCATTCAATATGATCATGGCTGATATTCTATCTCGACGCTATACTCCTGCTCTCTCCCCATGCCCCTTGATGCCTTTAGTGTCTAGAAACCCATCTATTTCCTTATTAAATATATTCAGTAACTTGGCCTCCATTGACTTCTGTGGTAGAGAATTCCAAGGTTCACCATCCTCTGAGTGAAGAAATCTTTCCTCATCTTAGTCTGAAATGGCCTACCATTTTTCCTGAGATTGTGACCCCTTGTTCTAGAGCCCCCAGAAAAAGAAACCTCATCCCTGCATCCAATCTGTCCAGCCCTGTCAGAATTTTATACATTTCAGTGAGAATCCCCCTTGTTCTTCTAAACTCCTGTGAATACAGGCTTAGTCGACCCAATCTCTCCTCATACGACAATGCTGCCATCCCAGGAATCAGTCTGGTGAACGTTTGCTGCACTCCCTCTATGGCAAGTATATTCTTTCTTAGAAAGGAGACCAAAACTGCACATACTACTCCGGGTGTTGTCGCACCGAGGCCCTGTACAGTTGCAGTAAAACATTCTTGCTCCTGTACTCAAGTCCTCTTGCAGTAAAGTTCAATTTACTATTTGCCTTCCTATCTGCTTGCTACCCTACATGCATGCTTTCAGTGACTGGTGTACAAGGACTACCAGGTCCCTTTGTACATTAACATTTCCCAATCTATTACTATTTAAACAATACTCTGCCATTCTGTTTTTCCTACTGAAGTGGGGGTATTGATTAAGGAAAGCATTGCAGTGCTGGACAAAGATGTCCCGGAGAGGTGAAGGACAGAATTGAGTTGGCTAGAGCTAAGGAACAAAAAAGGTGCAGTTACACTACTTGGTGTATTCTATATGCTATCAACTAGTGGGAAGGATGTAGAGGAACAAATTTGCAAGAAAATTATAGAGGTGCAAAAATTAATTATAATAATTATAATTATCTGAATCTAGACTGCAATAGTAGTATTGTAAAGGACAAAGAGGGAGTGTGTTCAGGAAAATTTTGACAGCACTGTTTCCTGCCCAATTAGAAAGGCGGCAGTGCTATCCTTAGTTCCTGGGAATGTGGTGTCAGTAGGAGATCATTTAGGGGACGGTGATCATTATATCATAACATTTAGGTTGACTATTGAAAAGGACGAAGAACAATCCAGAGTAAGAATAATTAACTGGGGGAAAGCCAACTTCAATGGGCTAAGAGCAGATCTGGACTGAATTAATTGGAGTCAAAGTTTGACAGGAAAAATGGTAGCTGAACAATGAGCTACCTTCAAAGAAGAGGTAGTTAGGTATATTCCCTTGAAGGGGACAGATAAAGCAAACAAAGCCAGAGTTCACTGGATGACAGAAGAGATAGAAGTTAAGATAAAGAACAAAAAGTGTGCTTAAGACAGATGTCAGGTAGAAAACACAGTTGAGAACCAGGTTTAATATAGAAGGCTCAGAGAGAACGAGCAAGCTGGATTTTGACGTGGAAGAAGAACCAGAGCTCAAGTCACTAATCTTAGAATGTGCAAAGTCAAAGAACATCAGCAGCCAATATATATGTGCTTCATTGATTTTCAGAAGGCATTTGATTCGGTCTCACGTGGGAAACTCTGGTTCACAATGTGAGACATTAGATACCCACCACACTTAACTGGGGGCAGAGTTGCCGGCACCCCCTCAGAATGTTTCAGAGTCAGAAAAGGCGTTAGGCAGGCTTGGGTCCTCTCACCTTATTTATTCAACATCTTAGCATAAATGATTATGAGAGAGAGAGACACTTGACGGAAACAAAGGCAGGATACCGATTGATGGGTGGCGAGTTGTGGGATATCAATTGGTTGGTGGCAAGTTTCGAATCTTTGATATGCTGATGACTTTATTTAGCTCACTAACTCTGTGGAGGAGATAACATGTGTTGGTGGATCGGCTTGACCAGGTTAACCACTAATACAGTCTCCTGATATATGACAAGACAAAGGTGATGGGGGTGGGTGGAAAGACCTGCAAGAATCTGGTTAATGAAGTTCAGCTTGAACAGGCTGGTACCTTCTGCTGTCTTGGGTCACTCATCACGCAAGATGGGATTTTTGCAGAAAGCCCTTCTTATTTAAATTAGTTGGTTAAAGTTTTTTTAAACCAAAAGATAGCTTCAAATTGTAAGGGCAGGCCATACAGTGGATATGAGTGAGTCATGGGCTGTAATTTAATTGGGCTTTGGCAATTGATGATATGCATTTTGTAAAACAAACTATGGAGTTCATAGTGATTTTATTCTGTCTGGGTCCATATTTCTTTTTGCCAGTACTTGTGACACTAGCCATGGGTTGTATAATTGATGCATTATATTCCATTAAAGGGTTTATTAATATTGAAAATTACCAAGTAATGAAACAATTGAGATAATGTGACTTTGTCCCTGTCCCATTATAGTTTGCTGGTTTTAGAATTGCAGTTTCATTCCAGTCTTCTTCGCAATACTTGATCATTCTGTCATGTGCATAGCACCTGTAAAATTTTAATATATTTTCATAATTTAATATATTTAAACATTTTTAATAAAGTAATTCATTTTTGATTTCTTCCATCCTCTTGGTCCTGTGCCATTGTTGCTGTGGGTTGGCACTGCCCCCCCCCCCCCCCCCCCCCACGCAATGCAACAGTTGAGCATCCAACTGAAGGCACCCACTACTGCTCAGACTGAAATTTCCAGTCCATTTGTCTTTTTTTCCCTGTTTGCTCAAATACCTCTCTTCTCCCACCTTGTTGGTAATGTTCGCACCTTGGTTTGTTGTTTTTCCTTCAGTGCCACATGCATGGAGCTGAGTGATTTGGGGGAATTGAACCTGCGCCTTCCTTATCTATAGCACTTGTAGCTGATGCAGCACTCAGTGACAACATGCTGTCTTGAATGGGGAGAAAAGAGCTAGAATATTAGTCAATGCGATCATAAAGTGAAACTGAACCGAACCAGTCAGGGTGGAGTGCTAACATTGTTGTATACTCATCCAAAATTAGTAATTTCAACAATTCTAGACATGATTAGATTTTTTATCAGTGTTCCCCTGTCTGTTGAATTTATGGTGCAATACTAGTGGCAAAATTAAAAGAAAGAAAGGGTTAATAACAGGAAAAGGGAAAGTTGACTAATTTTAGCACATGATACGGTAAATATGGGAATGTATGGTTTACAGCTTGACCACTGACCCCAAAAATACACTTAATTTCTTAGCAAAACTAGTTCCACCCTGATCTCCAAGAACTTAGTTGGGTGAGGCTGTGCAGTATTAATCATGCACTTCCTATTTAGATATTTCAACAGAAAGAGGAAGAACTTGTGCAGCTTGTAACATCATAACTTTCAAAAAGCTTCAACTGTCAACACTTTACACCATACTGGCTTTTGCAGTGAATAAGTGGGTGCTGTTTAAAGTCTGATGCAAAACTACTGATACAATATAACAATGCTCCAATTTTGGAATAAAACAATGTTATTCACAGACTGTCAAACAGAAGCATGGAAGGGGTTAGGCAGTGTGAGACTTGTTGGAGCATCAACTTTGACCACTAGGACATAAGTTTGAATCCAGCCCCCATTATTGCTTTTATGTGCAAATTTTTTACAGTTGGAAGCGGGCGTATGAGAATTTTTTCTCTCTTTTCCAACCCATAAATTGTGTGTATAATGTAACATTAATAAATAGTTAATAAAGCCACATGTTGATAACTTGGTTTCTCAGTCAGTGAAAGTCCATAGGAGAATAATTCTCACATCTTGGCATAAATTTGTCAATCTTTAATTAAGAGCAGAATGCATGAGAAATGGAGGATACAAAATTAAGACTGTCATCAAGACTCAAATCAAATGAGTGGATTGACTCGATGAGTAAGTGAATTTGTTCCTAAAGATCATCGAAAACATTAGAAAAGTTGGCTCTTATAATGTCAGTTGTGTCTTAAAAAGTAAGTACTTCTTTGGTTATACACCTCTCCTGCAACTTTCTTTTTATTCTTGCAAAGTATTTATCTTCATGAAGTATCTAATTAGGATGATCATACGCTGTAGAATTAGATGGTTGTTGGATTGGATCCCTATGTGTGATTCTTTTTCCACTGTGATTGGTTTTGTCAATTGTGCCATTGATCATAATGTGGGTCATGAACATTGCTTTATAATTTGCAAGGTCTGACAAAATTCTTCAGCCAACACAGATCTTGTGGATATATAAAGGTATATTTTGTGGTTGGTGGTTATGTAGAAGACAGTTAGCTGTCAGTTGTAAAAAAAAAAGCTATACTTATCTCACCATGTGTTCCTGTTCCATAGCCATGGTCATCACTGCTCAGGAACTGGAATTCATTAGCTGTTACTCACCCAGGATACATGGCCTTCTTAACCTACGATGAGGTAAAAGCAAGACTCCAGAAATTCATCCACAAACCTGGGAGGTAAGGAAGTTAACAACTTATCATTTTGCGGTGTGGGTAGAATAGAAAGAGAGAATGAGAGGAAGACCAACTTTCACAGTATGATTGAGGCAGGATATCATGATTTCATTAACAACTCCCAGTTTTTCTTTGGGTAATTTATGCTTCCTGTAACCAAATTAGAAGTCTTTTAAATGGAGAGAAGTGAAAAATATTCCTTTTAAATCTGTTTGTGTGTGGCAAGTGTAGTGTGGTGGATTTTTCATCTTGGATATTCTTAGTTGAAAGCAGTCAGAAATGCAAGAAGAAGAACATTCAATTCATCATGGTTGAAAGCCACAATTGAATCTCCCTCTATCATATGCTAAGTGCATTCCAGATCCTTACCAATCTGCAAAAGATGTTTTTCCTCATGTCGCTGTTGATTCTTTTGCCAATCACTTTAACTTGGTGTCCTTTGTTTCTTGACCCTTCAGCCAATGGAAATATTTTCTCTATTTACTCTGTCCAGATCCCTCATCATTTTGAACACTTCCATTAAATCTTCTCTTAACCTTTTCTCGTTAAAAAGAGCAACACCAGCTTCTCCAATCCATCTGTGTAACTGAACCCCCTCAATCCTGGAACCATTCTTGTAAATATTTTCTGTACTCTTTCTAAAGCCTTCCCATTTTTCGAAAAAATTTGGTATCCAGTTGAGGCAAAACTCGTGTTACAGAAGGGTTCATAACTTGCTTGTTTTTGTACCAGATGCTTCTATTTATAAAGCCCAGCATCCTGTTAGCTTTTTCGATCATCTTCTCAACATGCCGTGCTACCTCCAGTGGTCTGCACAAATATCCCAAGGTATTTCTGTTTCTGCGTGCCACTTAGAACCGCATCCTTTATTTTGCCTCTCCTCGCTCTCCCTACCAAAATGTATTACTTCGCAATTCTCTGCAATAAATTTTGCCTGTGACATGACCGCCCATTCCACCAGTCTGCCTAATTCCTCTTGAAGTCCAACACTATCCTCCTCACAGTTCATAATACTTGCCAGTTTTGTGCCATCTGCAAATTTTGTAATTATGCCATGTATTTCCAAATCTAGATCATTAATATCTTTCAAGAAAAACAGTGACCCTGGTACTGATCCCAGGGAAACCCACTGTATATTGCCCTGCATTCTGAAAAATACCCATTCGTGCTACTCTGTTTCGCGTCATTCAGCCAACTTCAGATCCATGTTACTACTTTCTCTTTTATTTCCAGTGGCTTCAACTTTGCTAGCAAGTCTATTATGTGGTACTTTATGAAATACCCTTTGAAAGTCCATATAACACTAGATCATGCACATTACCATCATCAGCCTTCTGGGTTAGCTCATCAAAAAGCTCAAATCAAGTTGGTTAAACATGATTTGCTTTGAACAAATCCATGCTTGATTTCTTTAATTATTCCACAGCCCATTAAGTGACTGTTAATTTTGTCTTGGCTTTTTGTTTCTAAAAGTTTTCCCACCATTTAGTTTAAACTGATTGGTCTCCCTCGATCATCAACACAGCATGTACCATTTACAAGATGTACTGTGTCAACTCACCATGGTTTCTATGCAAATCTGCAACCTCTGCTGCCTGAAGGACAAGGGACAGGCACTTGGGAAAACCACCACCTCCAAGCTCCCCTCCAAGTCACATGTTAATCCTGATTTGGAAGTATATTGTTGTTCCTTCTTCCATTGCTGGGTCAAATTCCTGGAAGTCCCTACGTAACAGCATTTTCACCATACAGACTGTAGCAGTTCAATAAGGTGGCTCCACCACTTTGATGGCATTTAGGGTTGGGCTGTAAATTCGGCCTTGCCAGTCATGTTCATGTCCTGTGTAAATCAATATGAACAGGAGTACATTGTTGTTCCTCTGCAACCAATGCCTCTTATGTTGTAAATGGATTAGTCAACTTCTAATGGAAAAGCCCTGTAGGTTGTTACGGGGGGTCAGAAAGATGGCACAAAAAGGGTTGGGAGTGTGCAGAAGCAGAAAATCTTCAACGATTAAACTAACCACTGCGGAAAGTTAACATTTTTTGATCCATATAAACCAAACTTCAGAAAGGCCTTTGCATCAGAATTGTGCGCTAACTACAAAGCTGATTTTTTTGCTTAGTGAAGGGACAATGTGGTCTTGTTTGCTACAAATTTTCATTGTGAAGCGAGTTATTGAAGTAAAGTCGGCACATCCCAGAACAGCCCAACTTTTGTTCGGTGAATGAAATAATAGCGATATTAAATTAATTGAAAATCATAGATTTAGTGTTGATTTTGTTTCGCTCACCAACAGAAGTTCCAGGTAATGCTGCTCTGGTCTTGGGATGATGCTAGTGTTGATGTACTTCTGTCACTTTATTGCAGTGACCTGATTTGCAATGGAAATGTGTGGACTTGGTATTGTGGTAAATGCTTCACACATTTTGCTGAGTTAAAATGTTTGTTTTCACCATGTATTATTTGATCAAAATATGTTTCAAGATGTTGATAAAATGTGTTAATGAGGCTAAAGCCCCCACAGGCCAGGATTGCAGCACCTGCTGTCCCAAAATTGATATGAGAGTTGTTTTTGGTATGTTTCTTTAGGGTCAGTCAGCGCATTGCAATGATCTATATTGATCTGTAGATTCCCTAGGTGAGCCTGATACTCTCCTTATTCTAAGGCACTTCACTGCCATAAAAATGGATAAAAGACTGTTGTTACATGATACACCATATTGCAGATGTACCATCAACAAGATGTGCTACCATGACTTCTACCAGATAGAAGGACAAGAGCAGCAGATCCATTGAAACACCACCAACTGCAAGTTCCCCTCCAAGGCATATGCCATCCTGACTTGGAACTATATTGCCGTTCCTACACTGTCGCTGGGCCAAAAACCTGGAACTCCCTTCTTAACTGCACTGAGGTGTACCTGTACCACATGGACTATAGAGGTTCAAGAAGGTGGCTCACCAACATCTTCTCGAGGGCATTTAGGGATGGGCAACAAATGCTGGCCATGCCATTGATGCTTGCATCCCATGAATGAATTTTAAAAAATTGAACTTCCAAACCACCTGTTTGGGTAGCTGTGCTAGGATTCATCTTATGTAACTTCCGCTCTGCGTTTTTGTTTCAGCTACATATTCCGGCTGAGCTGCACCAGGCTTGGCCAGTGGGCAATTGGCTATGTCACTGCAGATGGTAACATTCTCCAAACTATCCCTCACAACAAGCCCCTCTTCCAGGCTCTCATCGATGGATTCCGTGAAGGATTGTAGGTTCACAAACTTTTCTTAGTACTATGATGTTACGTAAAATAATTTTCTAATCTAAACAAAATGTTAGCTTCAGTTTAGATTGTGTTTAAAGCTGATTGTTTAAAATTGTTGAAATGTTGAATCCTTCAAATATCTCAATTTATGTATGAATGATGCGTTTGTGTTCAACTAATAGTCATTTTGATAATGTTGAGAAGAGCAATATAATGGCCAATTTTAACTGAATAGGTGTCATTAAATGATGAGATTTTAATATTGTGACTATTATTAGTAAGAGTTTGAAAAATGATGCATTATCTATTTTGTAGTTTGTGCTTAGTAATTTCTTCAAAGATCCATAGAAGTTGAAAGATTAGACGATTGGAAGTGCCAATGATGAACACTGATATTTTTTGATTTTACATTCCAAGATTTGGATATTCTTAGCCTACTTTTCCTCCTGCAAGAGTAGAAATGCTGGATTAATTTGTGGCCACAATGAAGCCTGTAATTAGTATGATAAGTGAACAATTGTTAGCACATAATATCTAGATTCCTGAAGTGAAAAGGAGAAACACACCCTATTCTTTGAATAGTCAATTCAGCCCAACACTGACTGATTTATTTCTTTGATCCGCATAGTTGAATCATCAATTACCTGCAAGCTGGGATGTTGTGCAGTTTCTTCAGTTCTCAAATATTGGTTTTAAGACATTGCTATGTGGAGAATCCCCTTTAAACACTGATATAATCCGGGGCTCTATTCCTCCTCTTCTCTCCCTTCGAAAGGCAATGAGCTACTCAATGAAAAACCAAGCTATTGTTATAAAAAATGTTTTGGTATATAATAGTGGTAATCTACTAATAAGTTAACAAATACAAAAGAATTCTTGATATACCCCTTTTTGGAGGAGGGTATGCCTGACACCAAATGGACAGAAATCTGAACTTGGAGATACTGGGGATCCTATAATGGATCTAATTGGGATCGCAGGTCCCACTTTGAAAGATGTTATGAAGTATGGCTGTGAGATTCAACTGTTTCCCGATCTGAAATCTCAGTAAATTATATGGCCTTTGAAAAAACAAGCCCAAAATCTAGCAATCTGTTGTTGCAATTACTTTTCAAAGGATTAAAACAGAGGCCATTCATAATTCAGTGTTGTTGCTGGATTGGAGTGTCTTCCTTCTGCTGTTCCACTTACTCTTCCATGGTTTGAACTCCCTGTCATGCTGCTCCCATTATTTGAACTCATGACCATTTCTGCCAATAATGAATTTAAGCCTAATTTTGAAGCTTGAAAGATCACTATTATGTCTGAGAGGCCATCATTCACATGTAAGTCTGTCGGTGAATGTCAGTAGATATTTGAACTGGGGGCGGCGACAAGTCTGATCCTGTTCCTGTGTATATGTGAGAAAACCAATAGTCATAAAAGACTATTTGATCCATCAGCCTTGCTCCATCCCTAGTTGATTTGTTTATTCTCTCACTGACTTTCCTTCCACACCATCTGCTGAGCCCCTATTTTAAGGAAAATTAATTTCCTTCTCCGATCAACTCTTGAGGGAACCATCTCTCAATCTCACTTCTCCATTATTGTTAATCCAGTTTGCTTTTAAGAATGCAGCTGACCCCAGATTAATTCCATTCCCTGTGCCACATTTCAACTGTTCCTTGGAGAGGAGTAGTGCTTTTTCTAACTTTTAATCTCGCGAAAGACTTGTGAATTTTGTAATTGTTACTTCTACCTTACCTATAGTGTCATCCTTCAGTCATTTCTTCTCAACAGAAAGCAAATTGTTCCTTGTGCTGCGGTGGTGTAGTGGTAATGTCACTGAATTAGTAACTCAGAGGCCCAGGCTAGTACCCTGGGGCATGGGTTCAACTCCCACCATTTTAATCAATCTGGAATATAAAGCTCAGTAACAGTAATCATGAAACTATCATCGAGTGTTGTGAAAACCCATCTGGTTCATTAATGTCCTTTAGGGAAGGAAATCTGTCATCCTTACATGGCCTGGCTTACACATGACTCCAGACTCACAGCTGAGCAAGCCACTCATTTCAAGGGCAATTAGGAATGGGTAACAAATGTTGGCCTAGCCAGCGACGCCCACATCCCATGAAAGAATAAAATTAATAAATTATTTTTCTGAAGCTTAGAACCATCCTCCTCACTTTTCTCTGAACCTTTTCTGATGCAGCAATATCCTATTTGAAATAGGGTGACCATGACTCTAAAAAAGCCTTACCTCCACTTTGTATAATGTGAGTAAAACTTGATCTGATTTGTATAACTGTCCTCCATAATAGTTTTAGGTGGCTAAAATAACCATTTAAGACATAAAGTTAAAATGAAATTTCAACACCAATTCTGCTCATCCAATCTTCCAATTTGATGTTCCCCCACTAAAGGAAGGATGTAACAAGAATGAATAAGTTGCGCAAAGATTCTCCAAGATTCAAAGTGACTAACACAAATGTTGTTGTCATGTGAAATTTATATTGTGAGTGTGGTATTCGGGGAAAATATTTGACCTCCTTGGTTTTACTCTTTCCTAGTTACCTGTTTCCTGATGGACGCAGTCAGAATCCAGATCTGACTGGTTTGTGTGAGCCAACACCACACGACCATATTAAAGTGACACAGGTAGAGTTCTGACCTATCTGCTCCTGCTCTCTGGGGAACTCAGTGCTGCTTTTTACAAAATAACATTGATTCTTGCCACATCATTTTTATTTTTATTTCGTCTATAAGCTTGTTGAGTTGAAAAGCTTTTGTGATATTGTCCGATGGCTCTGCAGTGCACCAGGTGCATAGTTACCACAAATCTCGTCCATTTTCACCTGTTTTAGCTAGGGTGATTTTTATTTCCAGATGTCCTCTACTCTGCTTTACCAGGATATTCTTGGCCACCCATGTTTCCTTTTTCTAGTTGGCTACCATTTCATTGCACAAAGCATATTTTAGCACCCTGAGCATGTGACCACATTTCTATTTGCCAGATTGACTGACTGATAACTGCTTAAGATTATCTGCTTGAGAGAGCACGTTGCTTGTGTTTTCCCTTGTTGATGCTTGGAAATATAATTTATAATATTAACTATCTTGTGCTTATTTACTGTTTCAAGCCCATTTGCTTCTAAAATTATTCTTGTTTTTTTTTCACTGCCGTCTTATTGTTGAAAAACTGAAAGAGTTAGTTTTATTTGCTTTTGTTGTTAGATGAGCTGGAATGTGACAAGGACAGTAGGCTCATTCAACCCTTTGAACTTGATAAATACTAAATATTAATTCAATTTCTTTTGTGGAATGATTTCCAAGTGCAAACTTCAGGCTTTACCATCTTTACTTGGAATCTTTGAGGATCAGGAACAGTGGTTAAGAGGAGATGGAGAGAAAAAGAGAATAGAAAATGCATTTGAAATAGAAGATTATTTGTGCAAAGGTTAGAGATCCAACCAAATCAGAATCACGATACTAGCAGTTTGTTGAAGCCCAAGTACTAAAATTCTGGCTGCACTGAATGTGCATGGTTTATGACAGTGTTATTTCTTTAGTTGACTCTAGCTACTTGTAATTAATTATGCACTTAATTAAAATGTTCTTTTCCAAATAGTAGATAATGTAGGTATTACAACTTCAACTCAATCCTGCAAATATGAGATTCTTAAAGGGCTTAACAGGGTAGATGCTGAGAGGTTGTTTCCCCTTGTGGGAGAGTCTAGGACCAGAGGGCATAATCTCAGAGTAAGGGGTCACCCATTTAAGACAGAAATGAGGAGGAATTTCTTCCCTCGGAGGGTAGTGAATCTGTGAGGGCTGTAGAGGCTGGGTTGTTAAGTATATTCAAAGCTGAGATAGACAGATTTTTAATCAGTAAGGAAATCGAGGGTTATGGGGAAAAGGCATAGGCCCAACCTGCTCAACCTTTCTCAGTGCTCAGTTTGAGTTCCGCCAGACCAATTCAGCTCCAGAACTCATTCCAGCCTTGGTCCAGACATGGACAAAAGAGTTTACTGAATTCCAGAGATGAGGTGGGAGTGACTACCCTTAGCATCAAGGCAGCATTTGATTGTGTGGCATCAAGGAGCCCTAGCAAAATTGAACTCAATGGGAATCAGGTAGAAATCTCTCCACTGGTTGGAGTCATACCTAGCACAAAGGAAGATGGTTGTGATTATTTGAAGCCAATCATCTCAGCCCCAGGATATTGCTGGAGGAGTTCCTTAGGGTATTAGGCTAAATCATCTTTTGTTGCTGCATCAATGACCTTCCCTTCCATCATAAGGTCAGAAGTTGGAATGTTTGCTGTTGATTGCACAATGTTCAGTACCATTCACAGCTCTTCAGATACTGAAGCGGTACATGCCCGCATTCACAAAATCTGGACAACATTTAGGCATGTGCTGATAAGTGGCAAGTAACATTTTCACCGCACAAGGCAATGACCATCTCCAATAAGAGAAAATCTAAACACCTCTCTTTGACATTCAACCACAATCAACATCCTGGGGATTACCATTGATCAGAAACTGAACTGGACCAGCCATATAAACAATGTGGTTACAAGAGTAGGTCGGAGGCTGGGAATTCTGTTGCAAGTAACTCACCCCCTGACAGCCTAAAGTCTGTCCACCCCTACAAGGCACAAGTCAGGAGTGTGATGATGTACTCTCTGCTTGCCTGAACGAGTGAAGCTCCAACAACACTCAAGAAATTTGGCACCATACAGGACAAAGCAGCCCACTTGATTGGCATCCCAATCACCACCTTCAATATCCACTCCCTCCACCACCAGCACACAGTGGCAACACTGTACACCATATACAAGAAGGACTCCAACAACTTGCCAAGGATCCTCTGACATCACCTTCCTGACCTCTACCACGTAGAAGGACAAGGGCAGCAGATGCGTGGGAACGTACCACCTGCAAGTTCCCCTCCTAGCAACACACCATCCTGACTTGGAACTATATTGCCATTCCTTCATGCTGCTGAATCAAAATCCTGGAACTCCCTTCCTAGGAGTGCTGTGGTGCACCCGCACCAGATGGACTGCTGAAGTTCCAGAATGTGGCTCACCAACACCTTTTCAATGGCAATTAGGAATAGGCAATAAATGCTGGCCTTGCCAGTGATGCTTACACCTCATGGAAAAATGACAATAAACATAAAATGAATCTAAGTAGACTTGAGAAATCACCCTGCGAAGGTTAGTCACTGCTGTCTACATTTCCCCACTTGCAATGTTTGCCATAAGACATAGGAGCAGAAATAGGCCATTCGGCCCATCGAGTCTGCTCTGCCATTCAATGAGATCATGGCTTTTTTTTTCATTCAGGGTATGTGGGCATCTCTGGCTAGGCCAGCATTTATTGCAAATCCCTGGTTGCCCTTGAGAAGGTGATGGTGAGCTGCTGCCTTGAACTGCTGCAGTCCATGTGGTGTAGGTACACCCACAGTGCTGTTAGGAAGGGAGTTCCAGGATTTTGACCCAGCGACAGTAAAGGAATGGCATTATATTTCCAAGTCAGGATGGTGAGTTACTTGGAGGGAACCTCCAGGTGCATCTATCTTCTGCCCTTGTCCCTCTAGGTGGTGGTGGTCGTGGGTTTGGAAGGTGCTGTCTAAGGAGGCTTGGTGAATTCCTGCAGTGCAGCTTGTAGATGGTATACACTGCTGCTACTGTGTATCAGTGGTGAAGGGAGTGAATGTTTGTGGATGTGGTGCCAATCAAGCAGGCTGCTTTGTCCTGGTGGTGTCCAGCTTCTTCAGTATTGTGGGAACTGCACTCATCCAGGCATGTGGAGAGTATTCCATCACACTCCTGGCTTGTGCCTTGTCGATGGTGGACAGGCTTTGGGGAGTTAGGAGGTGAGTTACTTGGCTCAGGATTCCTAGCCTCTGTCCTGCTCTTGTAGCCACAGTATTTATATGGCTAGTCCAGTTCTGACCTTTTAATTCTCAACTCCACTTTCCTGCCTTTTCCCTATAACCCTTGACTTCCTTACTGATTAAAAATGTGTCTATCTCAGCCTTGAATATACTTAACAACCCAGCCTCTACAGCCCTCTGTGGTAAAGAATTCGACAGATTGACTGCCCTCTGAGCGAAGAAATTCCTCCTCATCTCTGTCTTAAATGGGTGACCCCTTACTCTGAGATTGTGTCCCTCTGGTCCTAGACTCTCCCACAAGGAGAAACAACCTCTCAGCATTGACCCTGTCAAGCCCCCTAAGAATCTTTTATGTTTCAATAAAGTCGCCTCTCATTTATCTAAAGTCCATTGTGTACAGGCCCACCTACTTTACCTCTCCTCAAAAGAAAATCCCTCCACACCCCGGATCAACCTAGTTAACGTTCTCTGGACTGCCTCCAATACCAGTATATCTTTCCTTAGATAAGGGGACCAAAATTGTTCACAGTATTTTAGGTGTGGTCTAACTAGTGCCTTGTATAGTTTTAACAAGACTTCCCTATTTTTATATTCCAATCCCTTTGAAATAAAGGCCAGCATTCCATTTGCGTTCCTATTACCTGTTGAACTTGTATGTTAGCTTTTTGGGATTCATGCATAGGGACTCCCAAATCCCTCTGTGCTGCAGCCTTCTGCAGTCTTTCTCCATTTAGATAATATTCAGCTCCTCTATTCTTCCTGCCATGGTGACCTCACATTTTCCCACATTATATTCCATCTGCCAGGTTTTTTGGCATAACCTGTCTATATCCCTCTGTGGTCAGGGCCCATAATCCTTGCTGTATCCATGCCTTTGCTGTTTCTTGATATCATGTGGAGTGAGTTGAATTGGCTGAAGTTTGGCATCTTTGATGGGAGGTGACCATGGAGATGATCATCCATTCAGCACTTTTGGGTGACTATGGTTGCAAAAGCTTCAGCCTCTATTTTGCACTTATGTTCTGGGATCCCTGTTACTAAGGCTGAGTGTGTCCATGGAGCCGCTTCCTTGGTTATTTGTTTAATTGTCCACCATAGTTCACAACTCGATGCGGCAGCTTTGCAGACCTTTGAGTTAATGTGTTGGTTATGGGATCACTTAGCTCTGTATAGCATTCTGCTTCATGTTGGGTCTGGAATGTATTGCCTGGAAGTGTGGTGGAGGCAGGTTCAATCAAGGCATTCAAGAGGGCAGTAGATGATTATTTGAATAGAAACAGTGTGCAGGGGTGCAGGGAAAAGGCAGGGCAATGGCACTAGGTCATGATGCTCATTTGGAGAGCCGGTGCAGACACGATGTGCTGAATGGCCTCCTGTGCTGTTAAAATTCTTTGGTTCTGTGATGTAGTCCTGTGTTGTAGCTTCACCAGGTTTTAGGTGTGTATGGTGCTGCTTCTGGCATGCTCTTCTATACTCCTGATTGAACCAGGATTGACCCCCTGTCAATGGTAGAGTGAGGATGTGCTTGCCCACTGTGGTTGAATACAATTCTGCTTCTGATGATGACCCACAGCACTTCTTGAATGCCCAGTTTTTGAACTGCTAGATCTTTTGAGTCTACTATACTTAGCATGGTGATAGTGCCACACAGTATGCTGGAGGGTGTCCTCAGTGTGGAGACAATGTCCCATCTCAAGGAGTGACAGTGGTCATTCCTATTATAATGTCATGGGCAGATGCATCTGCAACAAGTAGATTGTTGAGCATGAGGTCAGGTTGATTTTTTTCCCTCTTCTTGGGTCTCTTTCTGGATGTGAGCACCCAAGTCTGTTGCCATTTCATTTTTCCAGGAAGTTTATTTTCCCTGTGTGTATTTTTTATTGTAACACTTAAAAGTGCTGGGGAAGGTGAGAGGACATGATCAATTTGTATTGAGTTTTTTAAAACTTGATTTTATAAAGCTGAACAGAAACATTACCATCATGATGATTTGCTTTGTGCTGATTTCGTCTCCCTTGAGACTTGTCTGCTTTTTTTCTAGCAAATAATTATTCTGTAACCTGCAATAACAGTGTCATAAAACAAGGCAGCAATCTTTAATGTTCTGAGTATGGTTCTATTTCTCCATATTTCCGCACAGTTACTACTTTTGAAAATGGTTTCTACTCTCATGCCTCTACATGGTCTCCTCTAATATATCTCCTGACACCATCATGGTTTCTTGCTTTAATCATTTATGTACTTATGCTGAACAATACTATCCACAAGCGCAGGGTCGGCTTTTAACTTTATACGGATGGTGCCCAACTCTACCACTTGCTACTGCCAAGGCAGACACCAGGTCTTCATCCTTCATAACTCCAGACAATCCAAAACTCTGCATTCTGGATAAAGTCACACGCACTCATCATTTTCAGTCACTCCCTGTGCTCCAGGAAATTATGGTCAGGACCTTTAACCTTATTCTTCAGTTCATCCCATCTTATTCAAGAAATCTTCTGCAGTCATATGTCCCAGCTTCTACTTGTCAGATTATTGCCTAATAATTGGATGTAGATCATTTTGGCATCATGAGCTTTATTTCTGGAACAATGTTCCAGAGTCATTTCATTTTGCTGCCTTCTCTTGTCTTCAAAAGGCTCCTAAAAATCTGTTGCCCTGACTGTATCTTCACTGTCCATCTTCCACCTTTAGCTTCCTACCCTCCCCCTGTACGGTGCTCAGAATTTTTTAAACAAGGGGCACTATATAGGAATGCATAGGTATTGCAGTACAGAAGGAAGTAATTTGGCCCAACCAATCCATGCCAACGTTTATCCTCTACATCCATATCTCATCCGCCTATTTAACCTGATCTTGAGTGTTGACAATCTCTACCTCAGCTACTTAATGTGAATTCCACAATTTCAATTATCTGTATAAAATTTCTTCTGCTGTCTGTAATCTTGTATCTATGGTCCCTCATTCTAGCTGTCAATGACTGGAGGCATTTTGTTTTTTTTTAATATATTCTTTCATGGGCGTCGCTGACAAAACCAGCGTTTGTTGCCCACCCCTAGTTGCCCTTGAACTAAATGTCTTGCTAGGCCATTTTGAGGGCATTTAAGAGTCAACCACATTGCTGTGGGTCTGGAGTCACATGTAGACCAGACTAGGTAAGGATGGCAGATTTCCTTCCCTAAGGACATTAGTGAACCTAGGTTGGTTTTTACAACAATCTATGATAGTTTCATGGTCGCCATTACTGAGATTATCTTTTAATTCCAGATTATATAATTGAATTTAAATTCCACCAGCTGCAGTGGCGGGTTGGAACCCGTGTCCCCAGAGCATTAGTCTTGGCCTCTGGAGTCCAGTGACATTATCACAACGCCACTGTCTCCCCATACTATTTACCTTGTTCCCAATCCTTTTGAATTTTAGATTCTGCTGTTATATCCACCATATAATCTACATTTTCTAATAAGAAAGAGCAAATCTTTGAAGGCTTTGTATTTCCTCATAGCAGACAGCGTCATGGTGAATCTGCTTCGTACTGCCTCTAAAGCCTCAATATACTTCTTATAGTGTGGGGTCCATCACCAGGCACAGTACTGCAACTTAGGTCTTCATTTAGGTTTTATATAAATTTGCCATTGCTTCAGCTCTTATATTCTATATGTGATGTGGTAAAAGCTAGAATTTCATGAGCATCTTTGTACTAGCAGACCTATAACCCCATAGCCCTTTCACAGCACTTGGCCCACTTCCATTCAAAGTATAAATACTTTTTTTAAAAAACCAAATGCACACTTTCTGACAAATTCTATCTACTTTTTAGCCCATTCCCCAATCTTACCAATATCACTTTGAAACTTTCTTTGGTCTCCTAAATCATTAAATATACCTCCTATTTTATATAATCTGCAAATTTCAACACCGCTCCCTCTCGGCCTATATCTAAATCTTTGATGTATACGCAAAAAGAAATGGCCCCAGAACTGAACTCTGTGGAACACCACTACTTGCATCTACTCTGAAATACTGTAATTGTGAGTTCCCTCTCTGAACTATGGCTGTAACGCACTTAAATAATTTAAAATTAGTGAATGCAAATTGTTGCCTATTCTTTAGATGGTTAACTTGAGCTTCAATGAATTAGTTGACTCCCACAATTAGGTTACTGTATTGTAATAATTTACAATTACTCCCACATGTCCATTATTCAATATTTAAAATGCAGGTTATGGTTCTGGTTTGTGTAGAGGTTGCTATGAGTGTGGTTTGGATGGGAAAATGATCCTAACCAACCTATTATTGTGGAAGTGAGTCCAGAATCCAAATCTGAGACACTAATAAAAGCATCCATTCTTTCAACAAAAGATGAAATGCAGTTCTATCTGCACTCTCCCTATTTGTCCTTGTACTAATTTTATAGTGCTTCTCTTTAACATTCTATCCCAGTGAATGGGGAATTTAAACATTTTTATTCAAATATTCATAACACACTATACTTGTGAAAAGGTAATTGATGAAAATAGGTGACAAGACTGAACTATCAAGCTAGTTGGTAAAGAGAGTATATAACTGAACTATTCAGATTCAGATTCAGATTCTGTGGTCCCCAAGATTGTTGGCTTCATTGCCTCAGTTTAGGAAGGGGGAAAATGAGCTACAGTTCTCCTATCTAAACTCTGTTCATTGAACTCTTGAAATTGGTCATTGGGCATGGAACAAACCCCTCTATCCACCCCCCCACCCAGCCGCAGCCCCAATTGGTGTCCATGCTCCCTTTTCATACACAAAGAATAGCCACTTGAGCACCAGATATCAAAGAGTAGTTGGCAATTTTGGAACTGCATCAAAAACAAATGGTAGTATTTTGAGGGGAGAAAAAGGAAAAGTGAATAACTGAACTGTTGTATTATTGAATTTCACCAACATAAAGACATAATCCTCATTTCTTGGTTTCTCCTCTGCAAGGAACAATATGAATTGTATTGTGAGATGGGCTCCACCTTCCAGCTGTGCAAGATCTGTGCGGAAAATGACAAGGATGTAAAAATAGAACCCTGTGGTCACCTAATGTGTACTTCCTGTCTTACAGCCTGGCAGGTACGAGAGAATAAGCTGGAACGGTCAGTTTCATGAGTAATTCATATACACGTTTCTGCAGTTTCTCATTGAAGCTGTTCTGTTGTCACTATTCCTGCTATGTATAGTGAGGTCACAATAATATTGAATACAGATAGAAAAGGTAATGTAAACCTCAGCCATAATCTGTCTCTGCTTACTTGGTGCTATTATCAGATAAATAATGAGAAAATCACTTCATAAAGAATTATTAAAAGTAGTATTTCAATTAAAAAGATACATTCTTTACAGCACTTAAATGCATTTTTCCAGTCAGTATAGTGAGGTAATGCAAGAAATTAGTCAGTTTAAAAAAAATTGTGAGCTGCATTATAAAGAATCTGCTAAACTGTCAGTACAGTCAGTAATTACTAAGCCAATAAGTGAAGATATTTCATTATTTTATTATGATTGGTGATATGGATGCCATGCTGCAGTGTGTGGCTCACTGACTTGGTTTATACCACTGGTCCATTATTAATGAAAAGAGGAGGAAGTAACTAGCGATAGAAGCATAGCCAGTTAATTTTTTTGCTCACATGATCAATAAGAATTGTAGATTTTCAACAGCATCTGCAACGTTATAGTTTAGTTGCCTATATCAAGAGTACTTTGTTTTGCCCACAATGAACTCTTCTGGTCTAGCAGACATTTAACTAAATCCCAGAGCTGGAGATAATGAATGACATTTAGAACATTCAGTCCAATTAAAATGACTGGAGTTCAATCCTCATGCTTTGAGGGCTGCAGGAATAACCTCCAAATATAAAATAAATTAACTTATTTTCTATTTGTAGAATGATAATGTGTGTTATACTATTTGTAGTTCTGTGAAGCTAACTATGGATGTTTACCTATGCATAATGGTTGAGATTAAGAACTTGGCATGTGAAGAACTGTTATCAGAACCACAATTGTAGAATTCCATTCGGTGTTGTCACTAGGATATCAATGTAACTTCACACTGTACAAATTGGAGAAGCCCTTCTAAACGTGGGATATATGTAGAGAGAACATACACGCGAGGCGAAGCACTCATGGTTACAAGTCTGTCACTTGTCGTGAACCAAAAGCATTGCAGAGCATTAAAATTTATTTCTGAAGAAGGGTCATATGGACGCTAAATGTTAACTCTATTTCTCTCTCCACATATGCTGTCAGACCTGCTGAGTTTTTCCAGCATTTTCTGTTTTTATTAAAATTGACTTGTATGATTTGCACTATGACATTTTTGTATAATACCTGGTGACAACACTGAAATGTAAGTATGTTCAAGTTCCACTGCACTGAAAATTATTTTCACAATAATGATCATAAAGTCCCAGAGACATGGTGTAAAGCACTCTGACACTGCCTCAGACCCTTTACAAAGGGACTTAGTTTTAGGAGATTCAGCTGACTAAATTCCATGTGCTCTGTCTAGGAATCGGAAGGTCAAGGCTGTCCATTTTGTCGCTGTGAAATAAAAGGCACTGAACCAATTGTCGTGGACCCCTTCGACCCCAAAGATGGACCTGGCCAATCCCGTTTAGGAATGGAGATGATGTTATCCCCAAATTATGAAGATGAAGATGATGACCGTGCCGATGAATTGTTTATGATGAACAAACTGTCAAGTACCAAGGTAACTGCAGACTTTATGTGCACTTTTTTCAAAAACCTCTGAATGAAACTTGCCAAGGCTCACTGCTGAGCTGTCATTGTTTGCGTAGTAGTGTCTGCAATGGTGGGATGTATTGGTCCAGCTTCTAGCTTACATCAATAAAAATATTTTGTCCATTAAAATAATCAAAATCAAATTTCAAAGAATAATGATTGACAGAATGTTAGGACATTTTTACTTGTTGTGCCATTTGTTATGACTGGGTTGGGAGGAATGCACGAATTATCAAGCCCCACTACTCCACAGGCTGTACCATCAATTTATATGTTTAATTTTTCTCACCAAAATGGCCAGTTGTTTACCTATACTTCTAGTACCCAGTCGAAAAGAGTCTCTGACCAGGTTTCTTTCAAAAAAACTCAATGATTAATTTATTATAAACCAAAACTCCCTTTAAACAAGTTTCAAGAACTGGCTGACAACTGTAATCTGAAAGTGTAATTAACTAGCCCTTTTAAACTTCCCCAGCACACACACACACACACACACACACACACACACACACATACACAGAAAAACACAGGTAGTCTCTGCAGAGTCAGGCAGATAGAAAAAAACTTACTTAGAAAGAAAAAATTAAAGTTCACCGAGGTTCAGTGCTGTTGGCCTGAAGTTCCCTGGGCCCAGTAGATATTGGGAAGTTCACCAACAATGCTTAAGCTTGGAGGAGAGGTACAGCTGGACCAGTTCTTCTGTCTCAGCTAGCAAGACGAAAATTATGCAAACAACCTACACTCAGATGAGGATTATCTGGCTACAGATCAAGAACCACATATGGTTTCACAAAGCAGAGAGGGAGAGAGCACAAGCTAGTCAGGGTAGCCTTCTAAGCCTTTCCCCAACAAGACTGAAAGCAAAACCACAGGTTCCAACTTAAGGTTTGCCTCTGCCATGTGACTGCCTTTTTGTCTTCCAGCTTTTCATTAATTAAATTGCTTTGCAGTTCAAAACAAACAAACAACTCCTTATCAAATACCATATAGCTCAGGTGATTGCTTGAAAGAGGCCTGCTTGTTGACAGTTCCAAGGTGAACTTATGACCATTTTGGGGGAAAAAAACTCTTGGGCAGCCTCCAATGTCCAAATAGTGCAATGTCCTTCCCTATTTTAACAAGAAAGATCCAGTTTAAAGAAATATGATTCTAACACGTTCACATTTTAATATTGAATGGTGGAAATCTTACTTGTCCTGGGTTTTATGCATATTTTAACCCAGACTAATAGAAAACCTTCTTTTGAAAGATCTAGTTTTGGTTTTTGAGTTTTGGGAAATGATTATAATTTGAATGTTGGGTTAATAGTAGATAGAAGATTATTTACTAAAGACTACTGTGCACTTAAATTACTAGCCCTACCTTCAGAAAGGGCATGGTCCAGATGCAGGCACTGATTTTCAGTTAGATGGAGATGTTGTAATGAACTTCTAGATTGAAATGTAATTTTGTAGTGGCAACCTACTGCATGCTAAAACATAACAAATGGCAGCAAGCATCTAATAGTGTAATATACAGTGAGATTTCTGCTTTAAAATGAACAATAAAGTTAGTAAAATTGATAGCTGATAAATCACTGCTTGAGATAAAAGTGTATCTTATGTGCTCCCGAATTGTGCCAGGAACACTAAGAAAACCTCCTCATAATGTATTTCACTGTCAAGTTTTGCTACAGTGCCATCCAGTGACACAAATTGGAAGCTATACGAATTGAATAATTGTTTCTCAAACAAGCGAGGAATAATGAAAAGCGCAAAGGAAAGAAAAATTAAAGGAATTTTTTCCTCGTTTCCCTCACCATCCCAAGGAATCAGCAGTTCAATTAGAAAACCAGTCTTGTACAGAGCTGCCTGGATTGTGCTATTTCAGAAGTTGGGATGCGTAATTTTAACACACATTGATGCTGCATCAGTCATCTTCAGTGTCCTATTTGACTGCTGTTAACCCAGCAATCTAGATATGGGAAATGACTCTTGCTGGGCTCAGCAGCTGCATGTAATACCCAGGCACAGTTATATTTTTTGCTCAGCAATTGTGACCTGTGGTAACCTGAGATGATAGAACATTTTTATCTTATTTACTTAATAAGTACATAGGATTTGTTGTAGCAGGTATCTTTTTGTCAGATCAAAGAAATTGGCATTTAAGGCTTGATGACACGAATTAGTTCTTATACTTGTTTCCCTGTTGTGGCAACAATATATATCATTAATTTGGGTCCATATGTGCTACATTAGTCAGAACTGTGATAATTGAGATGCCACCATTTTTTGTACTCTGGAAGAGTGTGAAGAAAGGCAACTTTATTGTGTGTGTATTTAAAGTTAGTTGATGGTTTTCATTGCTTTACACTGTTTCTTCAAAATTCTAAATGCCCTTCTTGCACCTTGTGAAAACTTGTGATATTGAGTGGGAAAATTGCTAAATGTAATTTTGCGGCTAGTAAATGTCAAAATCATTGTTAAAGTGATCTTTGGTTTTCCACACTTTGCATTGTATCTTGTTGCACAGATTTGTTTCCTTAAATGATTGTGGAGCTCTACTTATTGGTCTGAGGTATTTTGTTTAGGGTCAGTTATTAGTTGGCTTTAGAAGCTCCGCTACCTTTACGTTCCACCACCCAGAACAAGGAAGTTCTCCCTGGTGTTCTGGCCGATGTTTATCGCTCAGCGTTTATTATTTAGCAGTACTAAAACAAATCAACTTGTCATGATATCATCATTGCTGATTGTGGGATGTTGGTGTATGGCTACGCTTCAAAAGTGCTTGGTTTGCTGTAAAGCCCTTTGGATGCCCTGAGGTTGTGAAAGCCGCTATATAAGTACAACTTATTTTGATTTTTTTTTAATGAGTGGTTGGTCATTCCAGCTTTGTCCTGGTTCTAATTCCAAAGATACTCTTGAGTAGCCTGGAAAGGCACATAGCAAAAGGAGAGTTTCATCGCCTTCTCTCTAAGTAGGGATGATTGAACCCTGATTAGTATATTCTTTCAAATGTAACCAAACATAGGAGAAAAGAAACTAAAAGTGATGTCACAGGAGTCTCGTAAGTTGATTGGTTGGTAAGGATAGGCCTTTCCAGACTTGGCACAGAGCAGACGATTGGTGAGTGACAGGCGAGTTATTATATTATACCATACCATATAGTAGTAAACACTTTATATAAAGTTTAAGGTACGTCAGTGCAGCTTGGCCAAGTGTAATGTACAACCTGTAGGATGTGGGAAGTCTTGCAGGCACAAAGTGCCTTCGATGACTGCATCTGCAGGAAGTGCCACCAGCTGCAGAAACTTGAGCTTTAAGTGTGGAACTCGAGTGGCGGCTGGAGTTACTGTGGTGCATCCACAAGGCTGGGGATTACGTGGATAGCATGTTTAAAGAGGTGGTCACACCGCAGCTAAGAAGTACACAGGCAAAGAGGGAATGGATGACTGTTGGAGTATCTAGCAGAAACAGGCAGATAGTGCAGGAGTCCCCTGAAGCTCTCTTATTCTCTAACCGCTTTTCCATTTTGGACATTGGTGAGTGAGATGATTCCTCAGAGGACTATAGCAAGAGCCATGTTTGTGGCACCACATGTGGCTCAGCTGCACAGGAGTGGAGGAGGAAAGGTGGAAGAGGTATAAAGGTATGGGATTCCATAGTTAGGGGAGCAGACAGGCGTTTCTGCGGCCATAGACGTGACTCCAGGATGGTATGTTGCCTCCCTGGTGCTAGGGTCAAGGATGTCACAGAGTGGCTACAGGACATTCTTTTGGGGGAGGATGAACAGCCAGAGGCTGTGGTCCACAATGGGGCCAATGACATAGGTAGAAAAAGGAATGAGGTCCTGAAAGCAGATTTTAGGGAGTTGGGAAGGGAATTAAAAAGCAGGACCTCAAGAGCAGTAATCTCAGGATTACATGCCACGTGCTAGTGAGCATGAGAATAGGAAGATTAAGCACTTCAACACTTGGCTGAGAATGGAGTGGGGGTGGGGGGGCTTTAGATTTCTGAGGCATTGGGACAGGTGAGACCTGTCAAAAAAGGATGGTTTCACCTGAACAAGAGAGACTAATATGCTCATGGGGAGGTTTATTGCTGCTGTTGGGGAGGGTTTAAACTAGATTGGAAGGGGGCTGGGAACCTGAGGGGAAATTCAGAGTGGAGTGGAGAGGAGAAAAACTGGTAGTGGGAAGTACAGAAGTATTAACTGATAAGGAGGATATATCTAAGAGTTGCATCAAGGTAGATAGAATACTTGGAAAATTTGATAGAATTAGAGTATGCAATACTAAGGCATTAGATGGGGTCAAAGTAAGGTGGAAAGTAAAAAAGCTTAAATCAGGGTGAATGTGCATGTATGTGAATGCAAGTAGTTGTTTGGTAATGCAGAACTTAAGTATTGCTAGAAAAAGAGACATGTTGAAGCTTTTTGTCTTGCATTCATCAGGATACTTCTATCAATAAAAGGGGAAAACAACAGTTTATACTGTATGTGAAGAGAGTGCTGATTGGTTGGCAAGTGGAGGTGTTGTCATGGCGAATGCACCAGTAATATAACAGATATATAACCGAGATCTGGCTCAAAGAAGGGCAGGACTGGGGGTTAAACACTTTGTACCCAGGAGTATTTACGAGAGACAGGAAAGCAAGAAAAGTGTGGGCATTAATTAAAGATGGCATTACAGGACTGGAGAGACAGGATGTTCCAGAGGGTCAAGGATGGAATCTCTTTGGCTAGAGGTAAAAAATGAAAAAGGCACAATAACATTGATCAGTGTAGTATATAGACCACCAACTAATTTGCAAAGAAATTACAGAGAGGTGCAAGAATCATAGAGTAATTGTAAGTATCCAACTATAGACTGGGATAGGAATAATGCAAAGGGACAAGAGGGGCAAGAGTTCCTGGAATGCTTTCAAGATAATTTTCTGCAGCGGCATTTTTCTGGTCCAGTGAGAGGCAAGGTGCTGTTGGACCTGGTTCTGGGGAATGAGTTGGCCCAAGTGGATCAAATATCAGTGGGAGAGCATTTAGGGGACAGCGACCATTGTATCATAAGGTTTAGGTTGGCCATGGAAAAGGGCAGGGAACAGTCCAGAGAATTAATTGGGGAAAAGCCAATTTCAATGCAACGAGAATGCATCTAAGTCAAGTGAGTTGGAATTAAATGTTGGCAGAAAAGGTGGTGGCTGAACAATGAGCTACTTCCAAAGAGAAAGTATTCCAGCCAATGTCAAGGTATAATCACATGAAGGGGAAAAGTAGGACAAATCTAGAGCATCCTGGATGACGAGAGAGATAGAGGTAAAGATGGAAAGGAAGAAGTGCGCGTATGACAGATGTCAGGTAGAAAATACAATAGAGAATCAGGTTGAATGTAGGACCAGAGGGGAAGTGAAAATACGAAAAACAAGGAGAGAACATGAAAAGATACTGGAAGCTAATATAAAAGGGAATCCGTATGTCTTCTATTAGGATATAAATAATAAAAGGGTGGGAAGAGAGAGTTTAGGGCCGGTCAGGGGTAGAAAATGGGACTTGCACGTGGAGGCAGGAGAAATAGCGGAGGTATTAACAAATACTTTGCATCTGTCTTTACAAAGGGATGAAGATGCTGTCCAGGCTGAGGTGAGAGAGGACGTAACTGGTACATTAGAGGAGGAAGATGTGTTAGAAAGGCTATCCTTATTTAAAATTGATAAGGCACCAGGACCAGATGAGATGCATCTGAGGGAAGTGAATGTGGAAATTGCAGAAGCACTAGTGATAATGTTCTAATCTTCCTTAGACACAGGGGTGGTGCCAGAGGACTGGAGAATTGCGAATGTTACACCCTTGTTCAAAAAGGAGTGCAAGGATGAAGCCGGCAACTACAGACCAGTCGGTTTGACTTCAGTGGTAGGGAACCTTCTGGAAATTATAGTTTGGGACAAAATCAATACTCACTTAGACAAGTGCAGGATAATTATGGAAAGCCAGCATGGATTCATTAAAGGAAAATCATGTTTAACTAACTTTTTTGAGGAGGTAACAGAGGAGGTTGATAAGGGCAACACTGTTGATGTGGTGTATATGGATTTTCAAAAGGCATTTGATACCATGCCACACAACAGACTTGTGAGCAAAATTCTAGCTCATGAAATAAAAGGGAAAGTAGGCACTTAGAAATTAGCTGAGTGACAGGAAACCAAGAGCAGTGGTTAATGGATGTTTTTCAGATTGGAGCAAGGTTCATAGTGGAGTTTCCCAGGTGTCAGTGTTGGGATTCTTGCTCTTCCTCATACACATTAAAGACTTAGACTGTGGTGTGCAGGGCATGATTTCAAAATTTGCAGATGATACAAAGATTAGAAACATCGTCAACTGTGATGAGGATAGTTTTGGAATTCAAAAGGATATAGACATGTTGGTGGATTGGGCAGACAAGTGGCAGATGAATTTCAATATGGAGGAGTAAGGTGATTTATTTTGGCAGGAAAAATTTGGAGAGAAGTATAAAATAAAGGGAGAAACTCTAAAAGAGGTGCAGGAACAGAGGGACCTCGGTGTATATGTACACTAGTCATTGAAAATGGCAGGGCAGGTTGGGAGAGCAGTTAATAAAGCATATAGTATCTTAGACTTTATTAATAGGGGCGTGGAGCACAAGAATAAGAAGGTCATGTTGAGCTTGTACAAAACACTGGTTAGGCCTCATCTGGAGTACTACTTCCAGTCCTGGGTGCCATACTTGACGAAGGATGTGAAGGCATTGGAGAGAGTACAGAGGAGATTCACAAGAATGATTCAAGGGATGAAAAACTGTGAGGATAGATTGGAGAAATTGGGACTATTTTCCTTGGAGAAAAGAAGGCTGAGAGGAGACGATAGAGGTGTTCAAGATCCTCAGGGGTGTGGAAAGGGTAAATAGTGAGAAACTGTTCCAACTCAAGAACATCAAGAACTAGAGGGCACAGATTCAAAATAAATGGCAAAAGGAGTAAAAGTGATCTGAGGAGAAATTTTTTCACCCAGAGGGTGGTTGGAACCTGGAAAGAACTCCCTGAGAAGGCTGGCGGAGGCAGGTTGGAACAAGATATTCAAGGGTGAATAGGATTGCTATCTGAAAAGAGAGAATGTGCAAGGTTACAGGGATAAGGCAGGGGAGTGGGACTAGGTAGAATGCTCTTTGAGAGCCAGTGCAAACTCGATGGGCCGAATGGCTTCCTGCATTGTAAAAATTCTGTGATCGGGCATTATGTCTGTCGAGCCTGCTCTGCCATTCAAACAGATCATGGCTGATCATCTTCCTCTATACCCTTTTCCCCTACTATTCCCATATCCTTTAATGTTATTGGTATCCAGAAATCTGTTGACTTCTGCCTTAAACATGCTCAACGATTGAGCTTCCACAGCCCTCTGGAGTAGAGAATTCCAAAGATTCACCACCCTCTGAGTCAAGAAATTCCTCCTCATCTCAGTTTTAAATAATCTGCCCCTTATTGTCCTCTGGTTCTAGACTCACCTGCCAGGGGAAACATCCTATCCACATCTACCCTGTCACGCCCTTTAAGAATTTTTTACGTTTCAATGAGATCACCTCTCATTCTTCAAAACTTTAGAGAATACAGACCCAGTTTCCTCTTCTCATAATTGTCACGACCATGATGGAAGGAGTGCATAGTTTATCTAGCTCCATTGTTCCACAGGTTGTACCAATAGTGTAATTGTTTAATTCACTTACCACAAAAGCCAATTATTTACCTTCACTTGTGTTAAACCCAGAATAAAAGAGACTTTAACTAGGCTTTTTTAAATTAACTCAGAACGATTGAGTTATTATAAAAAGAAACTTGTTTTTAAAAAGTTGCAAGAACTGGTTAACACAATTTGTAATCTGGAAGTATAATTATCTACCCCTTTTAAAATTCCCCAGCACACTCGCATGCACGTGCACACAGAAAGGGCAAACAAATAGGGTCTCTGCAGAGATAGGCAGTTGAAGAAGACTTTATGAAGAGGATAAAGTTCACAGTGTTTTGACACTTTAAATCTGGTGCTCCCTTGTGCGAGGACGGGTTGTTAGTCCAGAGGTTCTCACCAACAGAGCTTCAGCTTGAAGGAGAATAGAGCCAGATCAATCCTTAGACTTATTTCAGGCAAGGAGAGC
The DNA here is from genome assembly GCF_017639515.1 of Carcharodon carcharias. Taxonomy (NCBI): domain Eukaryota; kingdom Metazoa; phylum Chordata; class Chondrichthyes; order Lamniformes; family Lamnidae; genus Carcharodon; species Carcharodon carcharias. The sequence goes on from NC_054491.1 coordinate 24,656,564, forward strand.
ATGAATTGAGCAGCTTTCCCCTTCTCAGTCTATTCCCAACTGAGTTCAAAAAAAAGTTCAAACTGTAACTCCTCTCTGTCAGGTGATTTCCATAAATCATTAAGGCCTTTGTCTTTAAAACCATTCTTTTTCCAGCAATTAAAGTGATTGCAGCTCAAATAAACAAATAGCTCTCCTCCACAATTACCATGCTGGTCATTTAGCTGTAGTCATGTGATTTTTTGGAAAAGGCATGCTTGCTCACGGTCCAGGGGGAACTTATGATCCTTTTTTAAAAAACCCAGGTCGGTTCCCAAGTGTTGAAATAATGCAATGTACTTCCAAATTCTAAAAGAAAATAAAGTTCTTGAAGATATGGTTCTAAAATTAGACAATCCTGCCATCCTAACAATTAGTCTGGTGAGCCTCCATTGCACTCCTCTATGGCAAGTACATCCTTCCTTAGATATGGAGACCAAAACTGTGTACACTACTCCAGATGCAGTCTCACCAAGGCTCTATACGATTGCAGCAAGATATCTTTACCCCTGTACTCAAATATCTTTGTCATGAAGGCCAACAATACCATTTACCTTCCTAATTGCTGCTGCACCTACATGCCAGCTTTTACTGACTAAAGAATAGATCCCTTCGAATGCCTGCAATTCCCAACATCTCACTATTTAAGAAATATTGCTGAAAAAAGAGACATGTCTAAGTTTTTCGTCTTGCACTCATCAGGACACTCGCAAGAATACCAATATAAGGAGAAAGCAACAATTTATACTACATGTGAAGAGAGTGCTGATTACAATATAAATTGTTGCTTTCCCCTTTATATTGGTATATTCTTGCAAGTGTCCTGATGAGTGCAAGACGACAAACTTAGACATGTCTCTTTTATTAACAATACTTTCTGTACTGTGAAATGACTATTTAAGAAATACTCAGTGATAATTTCACACTTATTCACATTATATTCTATCTGCCGTGTTCTTGCCCATTCATTTAGCTTGTCCAAATCTCCTTGCATCCTCCTCGCAATTCACATCCCCGTCTACTTTTGTGTCATCAGCAAATTTGTAAATATTACATCCGATCCCCACATCCAAATCATTTATATAGATTGTGAACAGCTGTAGCCCAAGCACTGATCCTTTTGGTACCCCACTAGTAACAGACTGCCATCCTGAGAATGATGCATTTATTCCTACTGTTTTCTGTCTGTTAACCAATTCTCAAACCATACCAGTAAATTGCCCCCAATCCCATGTGCTCTAATTTTGTTTACTAACCTCCTGTGTGGGACCTTATCGAAAGCCTTCTGCAAATCCAAATACATCACACCCACAGGTTCTCCTTTATCTATGCTACACGTAACATCCTCCAAAAACTCCAACAGGTTTGTCAAACATGATTTTCCTTTCATAAATCCATGTTGGCTTTGCCCAAACATATCACTATTTGCTAAGTGTCCAGTTATCACATCCTTTAACGTAGATTCTAAGGTTTTCCCTCCTCTTAACGTCAAACTAGCAGGTCCATGGTTCTCTGTTTTCTCTCTCCCTCTCCTAAAATATTTACTACTTTCCAGTCTGTAGGAATCTTTCCAGAATCTATAGAATTTTGAAAGGTAACCACCGATGCATCCACTATATAGCCACCTTTTTCAATACTCTGGGATGTAGCTTATCAGATCCAGGGGATTTATCAACTTTCAGTCCAATTAATGTTTCGAGTATTAATACTAATTTCTTTCAGTTCCTCATTTTCACAAGTCCCTTGATTCCCTAGTATTTCTGGGAGATTTTCTGTATTTTCCTCCATGAAGACGGACACAAAGCAATTGTTTAGTTTTTCCACCATTTCCCTATTCTCCATTATAAATTCTTCTTTCTTCCCCTGTAATGGACCTGCATTTGTCCTTGCTAATGTTCCTTTTCACATACTTAAAGAAACTTTTACAGCCCTCCTTTATGTTACTCGCTAGCTTGCATTGATATTTTCTTCTCCCTTTCTTTATCACTTTCTTGGTCCTCCTTTACTGGATTCTTGGGCTTTCCACCTTTTCTGTCAATCTTATAAGCCTCTTCCCCTGACCTAATGCAATCTTTAACTTCTTTTGTTAGCCCCGGTTGATTCACCTTTTGGATTTTTATGTCTTAGAGGAATGTACATTTGTTGCAGACCATGTAATACTACTTTAAATACTGGCCATTGCCTGTCTACCATCACAGAATCACAGAATTTTTATGACACAGAGGAAGACCATTTGGCCTACCATGTCTGCACCGCTGTCCAAATGAGCATCATGACTTCGTGCCATTCTCCTGCTTTTTCCTCTTACCCTTGCACATTGTTTCTATTCAAATAATCGTCAAATGCCCTCTTGAATGCCTCCATTGAAGCTGCCTCTACCACACTTCCAGGCAGTGCATTACAGACTCGAACCACTCGCTGTGTGAAAAAGTATTTCTCACATCACATTTGCTTCTTCTGCAAATCACTTTAAATCTGTGCCCCCTTATTCTTGATCCCTCAACAAACTCTCCCTATCTACTCTATCCTGCCCCCTCATGATTTTGAACACCTCTATCAAATCTCCTCTTAGCCTTCCCCTCCAAGGGGAACAGTCCCAACCTCTCCAACCTATCTTCATAACTGAAGTTTCTCATTCCTGGAATCATTCTTGTAAACCTCTTCTGTACTCTCTCCAATGTGATCACATCCTTCCGATAGTGTGTCACCCAGAACTGTACACAATACTTTAGTGTCTAATATAAGCTCAGCATAACCTCCCTGCTCTTGTATTCTATGTCCCTATTAATAAAGCCCAGGATTCTCTATGCTTTATTAACTGTTCTCTCCACCTGTCCTGCCACCATCAATAATCTATGTATATATACACCCAGGTCTCTGCTCCTGCACACCTTTAAGAATTGTACCTATTATTTTATATTGTCTCTTCATGTTCTTCCTACCAAAATGAATCATTTCACACTTCTCTGCACTGAACTTCATCCGCCACCTATCTGCCTACTCCACCAGCTTGTCTATGCCCTTTTGAAGTTCTGTACTGTCCTCCTCACAGTTTACAATGCTTCCAAGTTTTGTATCATCCGCAAACTTAGAAATTGTCCCCTGCATACCAAGATCTAGATCATTAATAAATATCAAATCTTGAAATGTATTTTCTCAATCCATCATAGCCAACTTGCCCCTCATACCATCATAATTTCCTTTGTTCAGATTTATGACCCTAGTTTCAGAATGAACCATGTCACTTTGAAACTTAATGTAAAACTCTCTCACATTATGGTCACTATTTTCTAATGGCTCCTTCACAGCAAGGTTATTAATTGGCTCTTTCCCATTAGATAATACCAAATCTAAAATAGCCCGATCCCTAGTTGGTTCCTCAACATACTGCTCTAGAAACCCATCTCTCCAGAAAGTCATCCTCCACAGCATTCATGCTAATTATGTTTACCCAGTCTAGAAATTTACACTGTGCCCAATGTTACCACTGCAGTTTGATGGCCTATAAACAAATCTCAGCAATGTTTGCTGCCCCTTGCTGTTTTTTCGCTCCACCCAAACTGATTCTACACCTTGATTCTTTGATCTAAGATTCTCTGTCACTAATGTACTGATCTCATCCCATTTTAACTACTACCCCACCTCCTTTCCCCTCTGCCTGCCCTTCCTAAATGACACATATCCCTGATTATTAAGTTCCCAGTCCTGGTCACATCTCATAATGGCAATTAAATCATACCCATTTACCTTAATTTTCACCTCCAAATCATCTACTTTGATGCACATGCTGCATGCATTCAGATAGAGTGCCCTTACCTTTGTCTTTTTAACATTATTCTACGTTCTGATCCTATTTGATGCTTGCCTTTGTTTTGTCTGCCTTCTAATTTCGCTTACTACTTTTCTGCTTCCTGTTACCAGTTCAGCTTCCCTCCAGTCTGAACTCCCTCTCCAGTTTCCATCCCCCTGTCAATCTAGTTTAACAGCCCCTCCCCAACAACAGTAGCAAATCTCCCTGTGAGGATCTTGGCCCCAGTCCTGCTAAGATGCAACCCGTTCATCGTGTACAGCCCCCTCCTGCACCAGAACTGGTCCCAATGCCTCAGAAATCTGATGCCCGCACCGCACCCCCCCCCCGCATCAATTCTCCAGAAACGTGTTCAATTGCTCAATCCTCCTATTCCCATGCTCAATAGCACATGGCACTAGGAGTAATCCTGAGATTATTGCTTTTGAGATCCTACTTTTTAAGCTCTTTCCAAACTCCCTAAAACTTGCTTTCAGGACTTCATCCCTCTTCCCATCTATGTTGTTGGTACCAGTGTGGACCATGACCTCTGGCTGTTCACCCTCCCCAGAAGAACGCCCCGCGTCCGCTCTGTGACATCCTTGACCCTAGTACCAGGAAGATAACTTACCTTCCTGAAGTCACATATCGAAGGCCAGAGAAACGCCTATCTGTGCTCCTAATTAACAAATCCCCTATCACTATTGCCCTTCCGCTCTTCTTTCTCCCCTCCTGTGCAACTGAGTCACCTGTGGTGCCATGGACTTGGCTCTTGCTGCACTCCTATGAGGAACCATCGCCTTCACCAGTATCCAAAGTGGAAAACTGTTTAGCAAGCAAGATCGTCTCAGCAGACTCCTGCACTACCTGCCTGGTTCACTTAGACAACCTGGCAGTTGCCCATGCTCCTAACCTGCGGTGTGACCGCTTCTCCAAACGTTTTAGCCACATAGTTCTCTGCCTCACAGATGGATCACAGTAATTCCAGCCGCTGCTCAAGTTCTGAAACCTGGAGCTCAAGATTTTGCAGATTTTGACACTTCCTGCATGTGTTTGTTTAGGACATGTGGCAAGTCCACATCTTCCCAAGTACCATAGGAGGCACATTCAGTCTGTGAGCTGCCCTACCAGACTTAAACTTTACAAACTATTTATTATAAGTAGAATAATTTAGCGGTTACTCACCGGTTATCTTCATCTGCTGCACCGATGTGAGAACCAAATACTGGAGGGTGGAAAAAGGTTGAAAAATAAAGGAGCACCTACTTTCCCCTTTATCGAACTCCCTCACTCTTCAAACTCCTAGCTTCTCATTCATTTCAAGCTGCACTCTGTCAAACCTCAAAAGCTGGAAAGCTGAAATAAATGGTATTTGGTTGTCACCCTGGTATTATGGTGAGGAGTTAATGTTGTACGCCTTTCAGTGAAAGTAGGCACCTTGTAAAAGATCACATTATGAACATTCATAAGATATGGCTTATGCGTAGAATTGGAATGCAAATAGCACCCAATAATTTTTTGTCATGTATTCTACATCACCAAGAAGTGAAAAGAAATGTTTAGTATTTTGTGTTCCTTTTTAGTTAGTTCCAGTGCAGCTACAGGAAGTTATGTGCACAGTTGTCTGCTTGTGGTTCCGAATAAGCTTTGAAAGCAAAAGTAGTTCTAGTAATTAGATTATAATATGTGCATTGTCCATGAAAAATTAAAATAATGGTGTCCCCTGATGGTTTGGTAGCTAACACTTCTCTCTTTAAACTTAACCACATAGATCAAATGTTTCCAGGTTTGATGCTCTGTATATACTGAATTGGTTAATACCAGCCAGGATTGCAACCTGGGGGGGGGGTGGTGTCAGAATTGACCTCAGTACCCATTATTTAGGAAAGAGATAAGTCAGCTTATACTCCTACTCCTGACTGCTATCCAGTAAGCCCTGCTGTAAATAGCTTAAGAGCATAAGTGATAGGAGCCAAAGTAGACGATACAACCCATTGAGTCTGCTCCAACAATTAAGATCATGACTGACCTCCTGCATCAAATCCACTTTCTTGCCTGCTCCCCATCTCTCTTGATCCCCTGAGAGACCAAAAATCTATCTTAGATTTAACTATACTCAACGTCAGAGTATCCACAACCCTCTTGGGTGGAGAATTCCAAAGCTTCACAACCCTTTGATTGAAGAAGTTTTTCCTCGTTTCAGTCCTAAATGATCAGTCCCTTACCCTGAGACTGTCCCCCATGTTCTAGACTCCTCAGTGAGGAGAAACAACCACTCTGTCTGCTCTGTCAAGCCCCATCAGAATCGTGCATGTACATTGAGTGATGACAGGATTGGACTGGGCTAATGATTGTTCATGGTCATGCTTGAAAAGCCTGCTGGTGCTCACTGTGTCAGGTCACAAGTCCTCATGTGACCTGACACAGTGAGCACCAGCATGAGTGTTGGAAGGCTGATGTAACCCGACAAGAATTGGTATCTTCCAAGAGAGAAAATTGGCCATTATTTTTTAAAGAAAAATTTAATATTTAATATTTTGTGTATTTGAATTACAGATGCACAACTTTGACTTTCTTTCAGTAGCTGGATTTTCTTCCCTGAAAATACTTCAAATTCTGTATTTTTAGTTTAAATTGGACTAGAGCCCTCTGTCCATGTCGTGTTGCCTCCTGTTAGTCTGAAAACTATCATTTTTCTTTAGTCTTTGGCTAGGAGTTTCCCTCTTTAAGTAGCAGCTCATTGTGGCCTTCTGGTGAAGAGGAAGATTAAAAGCTGCCTCCAGGTGGTGCTGTGGATGGATCCTAACCTCTCCAGACCAGCAAACTCCTTTTCAAATAACCTATCTAGTTGAGAAGTTGAGATCAATCTAGTTGAAGCCAATTAGCAAACTTCAGACAGGAAAACAGAGGAAATGAGAATTAAATTGCTAATTTATACTGTTAAAAACATTTAAGTATGCGCAGGACTCGATTTGTACCAAAAGACTCATTTAAAACAACTGCCGCATCTTTCACTTATATGGCTTTTTAAAATGGAGCTAAGGTGAATATTTCTCTAAATTTGAAATATTTATCCATGTCCTGGAAGCTAGAAAACAAAGCAGTAAGTTGTAGGAGCTGAGCAATGTTATCGGTGAATTACCTTTGGAATGTGAAGAGTATTGACTTAATACTATCAAGTACTATCAAGTAACTGAGAGTGCAAAGTTTTCAGCCCCTTTTATATAAAACAAACACGGCAAATGTGCAATTGGCAGAGTCAAGCAGCTTTTCAAAGCCAAACAGTTACAAGTACAGATAGTGACCCTTTGGAAGAAAATATATTGTCACAATTTGACTGAGATAAGATATCACTGCCAACTTGCCTGAGTCGGTAGGTTTTAGGCTCAAACCATACTCCAGGACTTGACGATATCATCTAGGTGAAATCCCAGGCTATATTTGAAGAACAGCCAAATTTCCTTTCTCAGCCAGCACCGAAAAGAGATCTATGTGGTTATTCATTTATTTCTAGCTGTGGGATGATGCTGTATACAGTTTGGCTGCCACTTTTTCCTACATAAATCACTGTATTTCACAATTCACCTTAGCATTGGACTCTGAAGGGCATAGTGTGGCTCAATTTAAATACAAGGTTTCCTTATTAGTTTCTCTGCTCAAATACTAATTCACTCACTAATCATGTTTTGTGTGAGGTGTTAAAATAGCTTTCTTCCCTTAATTCAGGTTGTCCTCTGCAATAAAAATTGGACATGTTGCATGGAACTAAGACTTTTTATTTAGCTGGTCATTAAGTAACTTCAGTAACTGTTCCATTATATAATAGTGTTGAGCCTGGATTATAGTCCTGTGTCTCATCATAGAACCATAGAAAAGTTACAGCTCAGAAGGAGGCCATTCAGCCCATCTCATCCATGCTAGCCCAAGGACACCCGGGTGCCCTTTCTAATCCCACCTTCCTGCACCTGGCCCATAGCCCTGCAGCTTCCAGCACTTAAGGTGCAGATCCAGGTACTTTTTAAAAGAGTTTAGAATTTCTGCCTCTACCACCAACTTTGGCAGCGAATTCCAGACACCCGCTACCTTCTGCGTAAAAAAAGTTCTTCCTCATGTCCCCCCTACACCTTCTGCCACTTATCTTGAATCTATGTCCCCTGGTTCTAGAATTCTCCATCAAGGGAAACAATTTTATCCTGTCCACTCTATCTATTCCCCTCATAATTTTGTACACCTCAATCAAGTCGCCTTCTTTGTTCTAAGGAAAATAACCCCAACCTATCCAATCTCTCCTTGTAGGTACACTTTTCTAACCCTGGCAACATTCTTTTAAACTTCCCTGCACTCTCTCCAGAGCTATTCCGTCCTTCCTGTAATGTGGTGACCAGAACTGCACACAATACTCCAGTTGTGGCCTCACCAGTGTTTTATATTCAACATTATATCCTTACTTTTATGTTCCATACCTCTGCCAATGAAGGACAGCATTCCATATGCCTTCTTTACAACCTTGTCTACTCGAACTGCTGCCTTCAGGGACCTGTGTACTTGTACGCCAAGATCTCTTACTTCATCTACCCCTCTTAGTGTATTCCCATTTATTTTGTAATCCCTGTACTGTTTGACCTCCCTAAATGTATGACCTCATACTTCTGTATGTTAAAATTCATCTGCCACTTTACCACCCACACCACCAACTCATCTATATCGTTTTGGAGATTATGGCTATCCTCTACACTATCCACTACTCGGCCAATCTTTGTGTCATCTGCAAATTTTCCAATCGTGCTCCCCCCCCACGTTCATATCCAAATCGTTAATATGTAACACAAACAGCAAGGATCCGAACACCAAGCCCTGTGGAACACCACTTGAGACAACTTTCCATTCGCAAGGGCATCCATCGACTATTACTCTTTGTTTCCTGTTACAAAGCCAACCTTTTAACCAGTTTGCCACATTACCCTGAATCCCATGGGCTTTTACTTTCCTGACCAATCTGCCATGTGGGACCTTGTCAAATGCCTTGCTAAAATCCATGTACACAACATCCACTGCACTACCTTCATCAACCCTTCTTGTCACTTCCTCAAAAAATTCAATCAAATTTGTGAGGCAAGACCTTCCTTTAACAAATCCATGCTGACCATCCCTGCCTAGTCCATGCCTTTCCACATGACAGTTAATCCTATCTCTCAGGATTGATTCTACTAATTTGCTCACCACCGATGTAAGACTATCTGGCCTATAATTGTTTGGCATTTCCTTTCATCCCTTTTTGAACAATGGAACTACGTTTGCATTTCTCCAGTCCTCCGGTACCTCCTCTGTATCTAGTGAAGATTGGAAAATCCTCCTCAGAGCATCTGATATCTCCTCCCCGACTTCCTTCAGCAGCCTCGGAAACAATCCATCTGGCCCTGGAGACTTATCAAATTTCAAGGATTTCAACCCTTCGAGTACTTCCTCTCTATGACTATTCCATCCAATATCTCGCAGTATTCCGCCTGGACTACTACATGTACATCCTCCCTTTCCTTTGTAAACACGGAGACAAAATATTCATTCAAAACCCTTCCCACAGCCTCTGTATCTACACACAAATTTCCATCTTCATCTCTGCTAGGTCCCACATTTTCCTTAACTAACCTTTTAGCATTAATGTATTGGTAAAACATCTTTGGGTTATCTTTAACTTTACTTGCTAATCTTTTTTCATGCCCACTCTTTGATTTCCTTATTTCCTTTTTTACTTTGTCCCTGCACTTCCTATATTTGTCTAGGCTATCTGCAGTGCTTAGTTCTTTGTGCCTATCGTATGCCTTCTTTTTCTGTTTGATCACCATTAACAACATTATATTTGCTAAACATTGGATAGTTTTCAAAGCGATAATACTCACAGCAGTTGAGTGCAGTTCATGTATTGCTTTATCAAGCCCCTGTAGTACTCTAGTACAGTAAATGTAAAAGTTAGGATCTATCATTAACACACTTCATATTCCATATTTGTGGATCACAATTATTGTGACTGACTTAACATGTGGCATTGTCTAAGTGCCATCCAACTCTTGCTCCTGAACTAGTGCAGATTTTGTGCATAAAATAAAATAAAAAGAATGTATGATTCATTAGGATAAGAAATGGCTGTCAATTTAATGTTCATAAAATATATGGTATTGTACCAGATTTAGTTCAGTGTTAAATATACATTATAGGATACACTAAATACATGTTGTGATTTTGTAAATCAGTGCATCTTCCAGCATTTTCAATAAATGGTAAAGGTGAAATGCAGCACAGTCTGTGCAGCGGAATCATGACTGAGCTAGCTATTGTCTGTTATACCCCAACTTAGAATTGTAGAGAGTAGTCTCCAAGTCATTGCAATACTGCTAAAGTTGGTAAGTTGTTATTATGTCTAATTTCAGATTCATATGTTTTAAGAATATTGAAATGTTGTGTAAGATAAATGAGAAAAAACCCAAGTATGAGGGGTTGGTAAGCAAACTTAAAGCAATTACCATTCAAAGGATCGTTCATGTGACAAGGTCAGAGTTAGAAGGGTGAGAGCTATGAAGTGGCAGGTTGGCCATTTAGCTGAGGAATTGAAGACAGTAAGTCTGAGGAAAATTGCTTCGTCATCTTTAGAGATGTGAATTATTCATGTAAGTCCCCAGATCAAAGAAAGGTTTGAAAGCCACGCATAAACAAGGAAATACTTGTATACTTTTTTGTACACTTTTCTGATCGAAGGACAAGTTTGGGAGTTGAAGTTAATTGGTTGAAATCACCATCTGGGCATCCCAGGCGTGGCACATTGCCGTGGGGTTAGATTGTAGGGAGGCAGTCTTCTGTTTTGAGTTTATCTGTGTGTTTTCTTACAGAAACTGTTAGCATGGAAGACTGTGAAAAGGCAGTATCTGCCAATAGCCACTTCAAAGAGCGTGGAGGGGCGTTCATGGGTGACCCCTTACTCTGAGATTATGCCCCCAGGTCCTAGATTTTCCCAGAAGGGGAAACAATTTCAGCATCTACCCTGTCAAGCTCCCTAAGAATCTTATATGTTTCAATAAGGTTGCTTCTCATTCTTCTAAACTCCAGTGAGTACTGGCCCAACTTGCACAACCTCCCCTCGTGAGATATCCCTCCATACCCGGGATCAACCTAGTGAATTTTCTCTGGACTGCCTCCAATGCCAGGATATCTTTCCTTGGATAAGGGGACCAAAACTGTTCACAGTATTCTAGGTGTGGTCTGACTTGTATAGTTTTAGCAAGACTTCCTTATTTTTATACTCCATTTCCTTTGCCAGCATCCATTTGCTTTCCCTGTTACCTGCTGAACTTGTATGCTAGCTTTTTGTGATTCATGCATGAGGACCCCCAAATCCCTCAGTGCTGCAGCTTTCTTTTATTTATTCATTTGTGGGATGTGGACGTCACTGGCTAGGCCAGCACTTATTACCCATCCCTAATGCCCATCCCAGCATCTAAAAGTCAATCTCATTGCTGTGGCTCTGGAGTCATATGTCGGCCAGACCAGGCAAGGGCAGTATGTTTCCTTCCCTAAATGGCATTAGTGAACCAGATGGGTTTTTACAACAATCGACAATGGTTTCATGGTCATTATCGACTTTTATTTCCAGATTTTTATTGAATTCAAATTTCACCATCTGCCGTGGTGGGATTCGAACCCGGATCCACAGAGCATTACCCTGGGTCTCTGGAATACTGGCTCGGTGACAATACCGCTATGCCACCACCTCCCACGCAGCCTTTCTGCACTCTTTCTCCATTTAAATAATATTCAGCTCCTCTGTTCTTCTTGCCAAAGTGCATAACCTCACATTTTCCCACATTATATTCCATCTGCCAAGTTTTTGCCCTCTCACTTAACCTGTCTATATCCCTCTGTAGACTCTTTGCGTCACCCTCATCACTTGCCTTCCCACTTATTTTTGTGTCATCTGCAAACTTGGCAATAGTATGTCCACTTCCCTCAACCAAGTCATTAATATATATTGTAAATAACTGTGGCCCTAGCACTGATCCATATGGCACTCCACTAGTTACAGGTTGCTGTTCTAAAAATGCCCTCCTTATCCCAACTCTCTGTCTTCAATTAGTTAGCCAATTCCCTATCTATGCTAATATACTACCCCAGCACCATGGGCTCTTATTAAGTAGCCTTATGTGCGGTACCTTATCAAACGCCTTGTTCTATTCCCATCACAGCCTTCATTTTTTATTGATGTGCCTGTAAAATATTTTACTATTTTGTATTATGTCTGACAGTAGTGCTGACACAGCTGAGCCTGATGCTGTCCTCAATTGGCATTCACCTTTACAAAGTCCTTGGATATGGAGAGTGCCTCTTAATGTCACTTCATTCATACTTCTACCTTTTCCAGTCTGTAGTTCTGAGGGCAATTATTTTACTGCCACCCTCAGCCAGTACTCAGCACAGAAAATATTTCTGTTTAAATTCTGCCGTATTCCACCTGGGACACTTGCTCATTTAAGTATTGAAAGTGCCCTCAGTTGGGAGGAGCTAGAGAAAAGTGCTGGCTTTGTGTAAAGACTAGATGTTCTTCTGTTGCTTCCTTTACTACAGCTGGAAAATATCATAGCAACCATAAAAAGAAATAAGTGTGCATGAGCACTGTAACCAAAGAGCTAAATAATAGAAGAGAAGCATTCATGATAACTGAGAATATCATTGTAGAGAACCCCTATAACATATATGTGATCCCAGTTACTCCATGTAATGCCAGCATTACATTGCAGCTGCTTACACAATCAGCATATCAGTCAGTTCTCTATATCTGCCTTTTTTAATACAATTTATGACCATATGTTAAAGATGGGTAATTAACATGATTGAGTTCTGGCTAGTTAGGACTTGTCTTGCTCCTGCTAATTACATAGCGTTCTTAGAGTTAACAAAATAGTTTTGTGCCTTTGCCCTTCTTACCATTTTTCTGTCTCCATTCCCTGTTTCCAGGTGATGGGATGTCTACTCCTAGGCCTTTACCAGTACCAGTCTGTAAAACCTACTGGCAGCATACATTAATGGCTTGGAGGCAGAGAGATTCCTGTCCTCCGAAGTACATGAATTCCACTTTCCAACTTTCCTCTATCAGCAATGTGGCAATTGTGTCCTAACATCAACAGTACTAACATTCTGTGCTGCTGTACCAATGATATAACTGTTGTTTATATTTATCTCTGTCATGTTTTCCTTGTGTAATTAATTCTGTTGCGGTCCTTCCTATGTTCAAAGTTTTTTGTTTACTGTTAAACTCCTTTCTGCTGGAAGTTCTAATGTTGTTTCACTTTGATTTTCTTTACTGATATAGATGTGTTTGGTTTTCTGTTCTTTGACAGGGCACTCCATTTATTCCTTGGCCCTATAGTTGACTTATTTGTATCAGTTTATATTTATTTTCCAATTTTCTCTCCTCTCATGAAGGCACTGACTGGGTGCTAGCTGTCTGAGAAAGACTGTTCTTCATGCATGACCAAGATGGTGAGAGCCGACAGACCATTTGCCTGTGGGGTAATCCCATTCGAGCCTGATGATGTCTTGTCTCTATGACCCAAGATGTGTTCTTTCTGTAGGAGCCGATAGAAGTTAGGGATAAATTGGCTAATTTTTCCCTATATTTCTGCCAATCATTTGATATTTGTTTTTACCGAGAAACAGTAACAATTGTTCTACATTTCTGCAATACTGTACAGGACTGCTGTTATTATGCACAGATATTTTATGCTAGAGACCTTGCACAATGTTTCTTGTGAGCATTGCTCACTATATTAGTTTGCAATTTGTTTCCCAAACAGATTGAGCGGCCACCATCTCCAGTCGCCCCAGCTCCCAATTCTGCACTTCCACCAGTTCCTCCTCGGTTAGACCTGCTGCAGCATCGATCACCTACTGTGTCCTGTGCACCTAGCCCTTGTGTTTCACCTAAGGTAAGGGACCGTTTTATTGGGATGATTTTACGTGCTTTTATTGACAACAACATTGAGGCACGGTGGGTTGTCACAGTATACTGACAAAACTGAATTTACACTTGTCATTCGTGGCGTAATGAGTTCTTTTTCTTGGCCTGGCTACCAGATAAAAATAGAAAGCTATCCAGCCCAATATGTGTCGATTTGGTAGAAATATTTCAGTATGATTTCGACTGCTCCCATGTATCCTTATATAGCACATGTTTAGTGTCTACATTAAAGGTTTTGGGGGGCAGTGGCAGGGAGGTGAGAAAGTTATTTACTCCCGTTCCACCAAACACTCCCTGGAAGAATGCAATGCCTATCAACATTGCTCAGAACTTATGCTCCCTCATAGGCAAAGCATTTCTACCCTTCATGCTGCTAGATATAAGGTAGTCACCAATAAATCCAATATGTAATTCAGGAGGAAATATATTTGTCAACAGAGTGGTTAAAATATGGAACTCACTGCCAAAAGGAGTAGTTGAAGTGAATAGTATAGATGCAGTTAATGGAAAACTTGATAAAGATATGAGGGCAAAAGCATTAGAAAGTTATGCTGATAAGGTTGGATGAAGAGAGGCAGAAGTAGGCTTTTGTGAAATATCAACGCTGGCATAGATGAATTAGGCTGAATAGCCTGCTTATGTGGTGTAAATTCTATTTAATTCAGTGCAACCTGGCATTTCCCCACATTGATCTCCATCTGCTGCAGTTTTGTCCACTCACTTAATTTATGTCCCTTTGTAACTTTCTGCTTCAATCTACACTCCTTCCTAACTTAGCCTTTCTGAAAACTTAGTTATTTAACTCCCAATTGATTCACCCAAATTATTGGTATAGATGGTGAAATGCTGAAACTCCAATACAGAACTCTCGGAAACCCCATTTATTTCATTCTGCCAGTAGAGCCAGGACTGAGTTCCTTGAAGGTGGTTTGCCGGTGCTGTTGGGGAGACTTTAAACTAACTTAGCAGAGGTGTGGGAACCAGGAGGAAATATCAGAGAGGAATACCAAAGCATATTGGGAGAGATAGATGGCACTAGAGTAGGGTTGTTTGGTGAGTTCAGAGTAAGGGTGAACGTAATGAAGTATAAATCAAGTTTAATGTTTAATTTATGTATGTGAATGCATGGAGTGTGGTTAATAAGATTGGTAAGTTACAGGCACAGATTGACATGTAGAAATATGATGCTGTGGCTATAACAGAGACCTGGTTCAAAGAATGCTATTAAATATTCCTGGATATGAGGTGTTCAGGAAAGATAGGAAAGGAAGAAAAGGGGGAGGAATGGCAGTATTGATTAAGAAAGCATTACAGAGAGAGGATATCCCAGAGGGGTGAAGAACAGAATCTATTTTGTTAGAGCTAAGGAATAAAAAAGGTGCAGTTACATTGCTCGATATAGTCTATAGGCAACCAATTAATGGAAAGGGTGTAGAGGAACAAATTTGCAAGGAAATGACAGAGGTGCAAAGATTATAGAGTAGTTATAATGGAGGACTTCAATTATCTGAATATATCGACTCGGATAGTAGTTGTGTAAAGGGCAGGGAGGGGCAAGAGTTCTAAGGGTGTGCAGAAAATTTTCTGCAGAATATGTTTGCAGTCCAACAAGGGAAGAGACACTGCTGGACCTGGTTCTAGGGAATGCAGTGGGCCAAGTGGATCAAATATCAGTAGGAGAACATGGAGGAAACAGGGATCATTATATCATAAGGTTTAGGTTGGCTATGGAACTGTGAGGAGGATTATGTAGAACTTAAAAAGGCCAGTTTGGTGGAATGGGTGGACAAGTAGCACATGAAGTTCAATGTGGAGAAATGTGAAGTGATACATTTTGGTAGGAAGAACATGGAGAGACAACATAAAATAAAGGGTAAATTCTAAAGGATGTGCAGGGGCAGAGGGACCTTGGTGTATATGTGCATAAGCCATTGAAGTTGCAGGACAGATTGTAAGAGCGGTTAATAAACCATACAGTATTGTAGGCTTAATTAATAGGGGCATAGAGTACAAGAGCATGGAGGTTATGTTGAACTTGTATAAGGCACTAGTTCAACCTCAGCTGGAGTATTGTGTACAGCTCATGGCACTGCACTTTAGGAAAGATGTGAAGGCATTGGAGAAAGTGCAGAAAAGATTCACCAGAATGGCTCCAGGAATGAGGAACTTCAGTTTTGAAGTTAGATTGTAGAAGTTAGGACTCTTCTTTGGAGAGGAGAAGCCTGAGCAGAGATTCAGTAGAGGCATTCTAAATCATGAGGGGTCTGGACAGAGTAGATAGGGAGAAACTGTTCCCACTCATGAAAGGATTGAGAACAGAGGGCACATATTTAAAGTAATTAGCAAATGGAAGCAGAAATGATACGTGGAAAAAATAGAATGGTTAAGGGCTGGAATGCACTGCCTGAGAGTGTGATGGAGGCAGGTTCAATCAAGGCATTCAAAAGAGAATTCGTCTGTTATCTGAGGAGGATAAATATGCAGGATTATTCGGAGAAGATGGGGGAATGACACTAAGTGAATTGCTCAGTTGGAGAGCCGATGCTGACTTAGAGGGTTGAATTGCTTTCTTCTGTGCTGTAACATTTCTGAGATTCAGTCAGAATACATTTCCTTTATCCATATTGGCTTCTACCTCTTAACCAATTATCAATTCATATCCCAAGGTTATCTCCAATACCATGAACTTTATATTTTCCCCCAACTCTTGCTTTAAACTATGTTAAATTCTTTCTGGAGATCCAAATAGACTATATCCCAAGATGCTCCTCTGTTAACCTTATTGGTGACCGCCTCAAAAAAAATTCAGCTAGGTTAGTCAGACGTGATCTGTCCACCAATACATGCTGACTCTCTTTGATCAGCACTGTGGGTGTACCTACATCACATAGGTTGCAGCGGTTCAATAAGGCAGCTCACCACCACCTTCCCAAGGGCAATTACGGATGGGCAATAAATGCTGGCCTAGCCAACGACGCCCACATCCCATGAATGAATGAATGATTTTTAAAAATTGTTTGCCTAGTCACTCTGTCCCCTGATGATTGAAATGAGCAACTTGCCCATGGCTAGCATTATACTAGAAGGTCTGTAATTGCCTGTTCTTCCGTCCTTGCCTTAAATAAACATTTGCAATTTTCGAATTGCAATTGCTGAATCGAGAGAGCTTTGGAAAATTATGACAAATGCATCTAAAATTTCCCCACCTGTTTCTTTTAATACCCTGGGATGGAAATTGAGGTGTTGATGATTTTTCTACCTTAAGTCCTATTATTATCCCTTCACTTTTTGTTTTTGTTTAATTATATTAAATCTGCTGTTCCTCTTGACATATTTTTAGGTTCCCTTGTACTGCTGGGATTTTGTTCTCTTCCTCTAATGTGAAAACAGATACAAAATGTTCATTTAACAAACCTACAATTTCTTTATTAAATTAGTAAGTAATGATTAGGTGCCTCAGATTTCAAGTTTTTGAAGGGTTGTAAACTTTAAAAGGAAGGAAAGAAAGCTGGAGGTCAAGAGTTTGAGTTTTAAGGACTATGCAGGAAAATAATGAGTTAAATTAAGAGGCTTTGAAATGTGTCCTGATTTCAACACCCTGGATATATGAGGAGGTGGAGGAAGAATTTGTGGGATAACCTACCTGGAGCTTGGAATAAAAGAGGAAGCTGCAGAGGAGCTCAGACCATAATTGCATCAAATATAATTTGAAAAAGTAAGGAAGGCTGTAAGCTGGAAGGAATCATTGTTGTGTTGCTGAGCTTTATCTTGTATCCATTGTTCCTGTTTATGTGAAGTAATGGTGTCAAGTGGCAGGATCTATATCAACCTGACATTGGGAAGTGTGTATTTGTCAAAACTATAGGCTGTAGATGCCAAGGTCAGGTGGCCTTTTTAGTTTGTGGCAATAAGAAGTATATCATGTCTGTATTAAATTACCACTCGGCAAATGCATGTGCGTGCCTGCTGTCAGATTAAATGACACTTGAATCAGTGATGTGTGTGGGGAGCAGGGGAAATAATAGAAGGAACTGGAGGCTCATTATGTGTGCTGCATAAAAATTGCCGCTCCTACCCGTGCAGATGCAGCTGTGCAGGAAGCTGAAATACAGCACAGAGAAAAGCCATTCAGCCTAAACAGCCCATGTCGGTGTTTACGCTCCACTTGAGCCTTCTCCCATCTTTTCTCACCTAAGTTCATCATCGTAACCCTCTATTCCCTTCTTCCTCATAAGCTTGTCTAGCTTCCCTTTAAATGCATCTATATCGTTTTAATACTCCTTGTGGTAGCAAGTTCCACGTTCTCACCACTCTTTGGATAAAGAAGTTTCTTCCGAATTCCCCATTGGGTTTCTTGGTGACTATCTTATATCGATAGCATCTAGTTATGCTCTTCGCCGCAAGGGGAAATGTTTTCTCTGTATTCACACTATCAAAACTTTTCATAATTTTAAAGACCTCTATTAAGTCTGGTGTCAACCCTTCTATTTTCAAGGTAAAGAGGCCAGGCCTGTCAATCCTTTTTTTTTATGGCCTTGCTAACCAATGACACAACTTTTAGTGATTGGTGTATTTGTATTCCGAAATCCCTTTGTTCCTCTCCCTATATCCTAAGGAACTTTATTGATCCAGTTTATTTTTTTACTACAACCTGACAATTTTACAGTGACATTTCAAAAAGCAACTTATTACTTCCAGCTTTCCTCTTAAACTAAATTTAAATTCTCAAGCTACCATGGTGGGCTTTGAACTCTCTCACTTTAGTTCACTCGCATTGCCACCGTGCAATTTGATCAAAGTCAGAATGGATCATAAGTTGATCCACATTCTTAAAGTTATTATAGTCTATGATAATAAAGACTTGTAAGTTGAAGGTAATATTCTTGTGCAGTTTCAAAATGGTTGTTGGAATTGCATTTCTACAGTTCCTTCAGAACAGGGGAATGTGGTTGAAACCTCACTCATGTAAGCATTCTAGAAAGAGCTGAGGTCATTAGTATATTGTGCTAAAATCTAGAGTTGCAAGGTGTAATTGGACCACTTTCATGGTTCACTTTCAAGGGAACTTTAAAGGATGATGTGATTGTGTTCAAGTTTGATTCAGCAAGCTGATAGCTCTTGGTCACATTGGGGAATTAGTGCATGACTATTTCAGTTGCCCAATATCTGTATCAAGCAGAGCAAATAGCTTGATTTACCAATGACCAATTTAAGGAGGAGCTTCTGAACCAATGTGCCATTGCACCTTTAGTCTGTCAGCATGAGGGTGACCATTTATTTCCAAATTTGTTCAGCTCATTGAGAATTGAGGTTGACTGTTGAAACCCATTTCATATTGAACCCTTGCAGACACAGCATTCGTTCCATTTCCTCGTGTCCGATTGGAACCCAGATCCCACAGCTGAAAGAAGCTCATTCTAACTAACTGTGAACCTGATGCCCCAATTTTTGTGGTTCCTATTTGACAAAAACAAGTGTGTCTTTTAAAAAGGAGCATGGTTGGTAAAAATTCAAATGACTGATATTTATGTATGGCTTTTTCTGAACTTTTTAGTCTCTAAATGGAGACTCAAGATACTTTTATCTGTTTATTTTACAGCTTGTAAGTGAGGAATAGTCACTTTCACACCCTATTTACAATGTGTATTTCTATATTTCTGTAATTCTGTATTAAATTGTTTCAAAGCACACTTAGAATATAACAGGAAAAGCTGAGATGAACAAATTAGTGATTGCCTTCTGTTTACCCTCGCTTCTGTGATTGTTGAAGCACCATGTTTTTCAGACAAGTCATTGCTAAACATTTGTTCAGTGAGAACTTTTCAACCTCAAACATCTGATCTAAAAGCACGATTTTCATTTACTTCAAACAGGGACGATTGTGTTTTAAAGATCTGAAGGTTTCATGTTTTGAGTGTACTCTTTGTCTCTTCCCATAGACTTCCACTAGTGGCCTGCATAAACAGGACAAACCTTTACCTGTTCCTCCAACCCATCGAGAACTTCCACCTCCCCCACCTGAACGAAATCCATCTGTGAGCGTGGATTCGCGAATGCAGAGACGTCCTTTACCAAGCACACCGAGCGACCTCCTACCAAGAGATAAACCACCTCTTCTACCGCCAAACCGACCTGGAGAAGCCTGGCATGCACGATCTCAGGCAGCTAAAGCACCACTTCAGGTTCTTAATCCTGGGGATAGATGGACAGGCCGAGAGTTATCCAACAGGCATTCGTTGCCTTTAGCATTGTCATCTCAGATGGACAATAGGACAGAGGCGGTTAGGCATAGCAGCTCACTCGGACTTGACAGTACAGTGGTGAGATTTGCAACATCATTACGTTTAATTGTGATAGAATTGGATACTTTATACGGATCTTGGGTTAACTTCAGCACAACTTCTCAATTAACCATTGTGCCCAGGTGTTTGATTCAAGTTTCTATTTAATGGTGCAGGTTTTTACTTAGACATTTTATCAGACGTTCAATAATTAGTACCGTTCTAATTTACATCAGTGACTTGGATTCAGAAACCCAAATTCAGTCAAATAATATCAAACTCTGAGGTGCTGGGAAACCCAAGGAGGTAGCTCAGGAGTTAAAAGTGAGTTTAACAAAATATGCAAGTCGATGGAACACATGAAATTTATTGCAGCAATGGGTAAAATGCTGCAGTTAGAATTGAAAAAAAAAGTGACACAAATACTCCATGAATGATGGTGAAATAGATAAGGATGGTATAAAGAGATCAGGTAATCACTGTAGACTTGATGTTCAACCAAGATTGAGCAGCAGTCAACAAAACCAACATGAGAATGCAAGCCAATTGGAGTGTGATCAAATTGTGCGATGCTGTGACTAGACTGCATAGTGAGCACTGTATACAGTCTGACTGCCGGAACACAAGTGAGCCATTTCATTGCTGGTGTCATACATAGAAAAGCCACAAGGCTGACACCAGGTGCCAAAGGTCTCACCCTGAGAAAAGACTTGGTAAGTTTGGACATTACTGGCTCAAAAAGAAGCATCAGAGAAATGATATTAGAGATGTAAGACAGTAAACAGTATGGAAAAAGACAACCTAGAAAATTATATTAAATTAAATTGAGAAATTTACTCAAGGAAATATAGCTTCAAACTATTAAAATGTAAAATTTGGATTGATATCAAGAAGCTCTTCACATAAAGGATTAACAATGCATTGAATGGACTCCAAGATATAATAGAGATCAAACTGTAGAATTATCTAAGAAACAATTGGATGCTGCAGTAGGGCAACTTCAGGACCTCCCTGGATGGGTGAACTAAGACACGCTGAATGACCTTCCTTAGCTATAATTATCTTGTGATTTTAAATGGCTGTTCAACTTGTAAGAACTGAATTAACTGCATGTACAGAATTACAAGTTATCACACCCATATGCATGGTTTCCATGCCATACTATGTTACTTTGACAGCAGCTTACCAACATAAAACAGAAGCCATAGATTTATAGTCAACTTTTTTACTCATGGAAACCATGGGTGGAAATGAAAGATACAG
This sequence comes from Carcharodon carcharias, assembly GCF_017639515.1. NCBI lineage: Eukaryota > Metazoa > Chordata > Chondrichthyes > Lamniformes > Lamnidae > Carcharodon > Carcharodon carcharias. The sequence continues at coordinate 24,677,916 of NC_054491.1, forward strand.
ATGAAGGACAAGAGAAAGAAAATAAGATGAATGAGCAAATGTCAGGGTGATGTTTGTGTGATGTGGTTGTCCCTTATTATTGGATAGGGCTTTAGTAGATTCTACACCTTAAGTCAGACTGGTAAAACTATTTCACAGCTTAATTTATGTTCTTGGGATTCACATGGGGAAGATGGTGGTGTAATGGTAATGTCACTAGACTGGTAATCCAGAGGCTCAGGCTAATGCTTTGGGGACTCAGGTTCAAATCTCATTAAGGCAGCTGATGGAATTTGAATTCACTTAATAAATCTGGAATATAAAGCTCATCTCAGTAATGATGAAATTATCATCAATTGTCATAAAAATCCTTCTGGTTCACTAATGTCCTTCAGGAAAGAAAAGCTGCCATCTTTACCTGCTCTGGCCTACATGTGACTCCAGTAATATGGTTGACTTAACTTCGGGATGGGCAACAAATACTGGCCTTGTCAGCTTTTTTACACCCAAAATGCCCACACCCCATGAATGAATAAAAAAAGAGAAATATATATCTAACTCCCCTACTTCATGTTGATTTTTAAAAAATCATATTGAAATACACCAAACCTTATTAATATCTTCTAATTATTGCAGGCTTTCTGTGGTGCCTTGAACGATGTTTCAGAGTACGAGACCTCCAAAGTGAAACCCTCCACATCAGCGAATGCCATCTACTCTCTTGCTACACGGTACATAAAGTTCTGTATTATGGACATTATATTGAGATCAGGTGTCATTGATGGTATATATTATCTGCATACAGTATGTTTAGGGAAATAAATAGCTTTACCTGTATGAGATGCATAGATGACCTGTTCCATAATGCCATCATTTTTCCTTCATGTGACCTGCAATGTCATTATTAACTAAAATGTCAGCATCATTTGTGATTGTCTCTGGTACAGGTAGATATCATAAATTCCTACATAAATTAATAACAGAAATCTGGTGAAAGCATTCCAAAAGTTTACTTGCCTTTCCTTCCTGTCCAACCTACAGAGTTTATTTTTTTCTTCATTGCACTCCCAAAGAAATTCACCAAACCTTTCCTGTTAGTCCAGAGCTATATTCAGGGTGGTGGGGGTGTGGGTGTGTGGGTTAGTTAATTGTAGGTTAGAAAATTGTGGCTAGAGCTTTTGAGCCCAACTCCAAATTTGTGCTCACTTCCAGTGTAGCTCCGTCCTAGGAGCGAGGGATTAGTAAGTTTACCCTATGCTGCAGTAGAGTTCTGTGGGCACTGATACCTTGCTCAAAGTGGCCATTTCTCATGAATAGAGCATATATAGGATTCAGGTTATTGGTTTGAGAGGGGCATTGCAACTGAACTCAATCCTTTCCTCACTAGATATCTGCACCCACATGTTTTCAATAAAGGTAATTGGCAGTGATCAGGAATTGGATCTGCAGCTGATTTTACTTTCCTCCATTGCAAAGCTTTTGATTTTTTTTTAAATTTGGGATTTACCTTAAACATTGATTTAAAAACTTATCCTAATCACAAGTTGGAGATTATGACACATGGAGCTGGAGAATTGGGAGAGGCCTTTTTCTACGTGTCGGCAAAGATAGTTTAGTTCTGCTAGGAAAGGCTTTCTGTTCACTGTGCTATCCTAACTTTAAAATTTCTATGCTCTCGGCTGCCTCTTTTCTGCCTGATAGAAGTGGAAAACAGGGAACCTCAAATACACAATCAGCCCCAAGGTAAGATCCTCTATGACAACTTACACTTAAAGGTTGTAACTTTAGGCACCCACACCTGGTACTTAGCAGGTTGGTTGGTATATTCTGTTAACCAACAACTTATAACTACTGCACCTCCTACTTACCAAGCACTAGTGACTATGTTTGGGGCAGTAACAATGAAATTGTTCAGCAAATTGGAGTGCTTGTTCACTGTGGCAATGGGCAATATTTATGCAAATTTTGCTATGTTCTATTTTGAAAATCAGTTGCAACTAATAACTGATCTTTTATGCGTCACATAAATCATGATCTCGATGTTAAGTAAGCAGAGGGGGTGCTCCATAAATTCTTGAGGTGAGAAGCAGATGCTAAGCTTATTGCTTAATTACCTCCACCATTAAAGGTGGATAACGGTAATATTTTCACCTGTTTGTTAGTCTGTTTGCCTGTAAACACTATAACTCAAAACTAATGGATAGATTTCAACAAAACTTGTGTTATGGACAGGAAGGGGCTTAATTTAGGGCAGCCCTGATTTCTCCACTCACTACCCGTCCATAAACAGAAAAGTGTTTTTGATTTTTGATTTCCTCCTTTATAAGTGATGGCCTATGTTCCCCAACCCTTAAGTTTTGGAGTGCGCTACCCTTCTATTAATAACCTCACAGCAAACTCGAGATGAGGTAAAATAAGAGGGGCAGTTTATTTGACACACACAAAATGCAGGAAGGGGTTTCGCAACATCTGCCCTTTTTTGCATTCATACAATGGATGAAGGATAATGGAAAGAAAGGGGTTCAGGGCAAAGGTCACAATTAAAAAAAATAAGAATTATGGTTTCACGTGAGTTCAGAGTCCAGATTCAGAGTCTAATGAGGAATTCTTTCGCAGAATTCAGCTGGCTGAAGACCGGTGGTGTAGGATTCACTTTTCCGGTGGTGTTGATATCCCAAGATGAAGTTGACACGCAGAGGTTGAATCAGTTCTATAGGCAATAGTACAAAATCTTCCTAGCAGAGTCAGGTTAAATGGGGGCCAGTTGTCAAACCTAGCCAGAGCTTGCTTAGAACATAAGAAATAAGAACAGGAGTAGACAATTCGGTCCCTTGAGCCTGCTCCGCCAATTCAATGAGATCATTGCTGATCTTAATGCATTTTGATTTCCACATTCCCACTAACCCTGATAACCTTTGATTCTCTTGCCTAACAAGAATCTATCTACCCCTGCCTTAAAAATATTTGATGACCCCCACCTCCGCCACCTCTGTGGGGTGTAAGGCATCAGGAATTGGGGTGGGGTGGTCTGGTCAGATTGGGCCTGCGGTGAGGAGGGGTGTCAGGTTGTAGGGTGAGAGTCAGGCCCACGGGAGTGGAGGAGCCCCGTGTGGGTGGGGGGGTGGGGGATGTACCTTGGGGGTTGGGGTTGGTGAATATAGTGGGGAAGGGGGGGGTTGTTGGGGATGTTGGGGGGAGTCCTGTGGGGGGATGGGATTGGGGTTCTGTCTGGGTCTTTACAATAGTTACCCAGAAGTTAAAAGAAGTTTTAATTCATCGAACTTCTTCTGAATAACTATTGGTGTAGCCCTGAGTGAACCATCCAAAGTTTGAGAATTAAATTGCATTTTTGGTAGGTTCCTTGCGCATGGCAGTTGTCCAGAGGAAGTTTGTGCTTCTGGGCAATTGCTGTACAAACCCTTACCTGTTAAGTTCTGAGAGGGGTTCCCCAGTGCATCTTTGGAGTACCCGCCCCCAATCAACCCTAGGGAGCTCAGAAGTTGTGGCCCATTATCTGTGTTAGAGGGAAAAACTATAACTTAAAGAAACTGTTGGAAAGTTAATACAGACAGAAAGGTATGGTCAATCAATTTGATCTCTTTCATAATAGGTTAAAGCATTTACTGCGATAAATCTAATTTTCTACAGTAGGGGTTAGTTGAGTAACAGATGTTTTGGCTTAGCGGCAGCTTCCTATGAAGTAGTCCTTCTTCTGTGTTTTGTGGAGAACTGAACAGGTGATCATTGTTTAAGCAAACATTTGGAGTCAGCGTTTTATAGTTTAACTTCTCTCTTGTAGAAAGTTTTGAACTATTTCGCCAAGTTAGTTAGCCTTTAAGTACATGAAATGTCTGGCGTTAAGTCATTGTTACCGTAAGATACTGCTGTATGTAGCAGCAGAATTTATGGGGGCTATAAGGTTAGATTGTTAAGTTTCTACAAATGGAGCAAAACATCTAGTTTAATTCCCACTTTGTACTTTCAGACCCTTGACAAAACCTTTTACACCAGAAGAACATTCAGAGAGCAGTGACGAGGATATTGATTACATGACTCCATCCTCACTGCCTGTACATGCTCCACTCTGTGTCACCTCCTCCTTGGATTCCAGACTTTTGTTACCGTCACAGAGCAGCCACAACATAGAGTAAGAGAAATTTTATTTCCTGTCTCAGCTTTGCAAGCTCAAAATGCAGACACGTTACACTCTGATAAGGATTCTCAGGCTACAGGTTTATACCACACGCAACTTCAGCCAAGGCAGAGAGAGTGTCAGTTAGGGTAGCCTTCCCACATTAATTAATTTGTTTGCAGTTCAAAACAAATGAACAGCTCTTCCCCAAGTACCATGCTGGTCAGGTGATTTCTTGGAAAAGGCCTGCTTGTTGACAGTTCCAAGGTGAACTTATGACCCTTTTTAAAAAAAAATCCACATTAGCATCCAAATGTACAGATAATGCAATATCTTTCCATATTTTAAAGGAAATATCCAGTTCATGAAGATATGGTTTTCCCAACGCAAGCATGTTTGTATTTAAGGCACCTGAGCTGGTAGAAAGCAGGTCCTGTCCTTGAATCAATTAACATGGTTTGCAGCCAGATTTACCTGTGGCAGAGACACATAAGAAACACTGCTGCCTCTACTGCCTCCTGCTGGAACGTGTTTGTGTTTGGTAATGTTAGGTACAGTTGGATAGATCTCATAAAATAAAATTTAAAAACTATGGTAGCAATACTGAATGTGCTGTGTAGGTGCTTTCTGAAGGAGACGACAGATTCTTGGCCATTAACTGAATTCTGTTCTTAATCAAAAACAAAAATAGCTGGAAAAACTCAGCAGGTCTGACAGCATCTGCGGAGAGGAACACAGTTAATGTTTCCAGTCCGCATGACTCCATCAGAACTAAAGAAAAATAGAAATGAGGTGAAATATAAGCTGTTAGAGGGGGTGGGACAGGTAGAACTGGATAGAGGGCCAGTGATAGGTGGAGGCAAAGAAGAGATTGCCAAAGATGTCATAGACAAAAGGACAAAGGGGTGTTGACAGTGGTGATATTAGCTAAGGAATGTGCTGATGGCGACATTATGGATAGAAAGCAGGACGAGCAAGTGACAAATGCCCTAGTGGTGGTGGGGTAGGGGGAAGGGATCGAAATAGGCTAAGAGGTAGAGATAAAACAATGGATGGAAATAAATTAAAAAATAACAATGTTGAGTTCATCAACTGTGCATTTGATAATCTTTTAAATGAAAACAATTAAACCAAATCAAGAAAATTGGGATAAATCAGGCACAGCCCCTAATTCAGGTTAGCTGTAAAACCAAGGACAAAAATTTAAAGGAACCTTACAAACTTTAAATCAAAATGTGATTAAAGGGGTCAACAAAACACCCCAGTCCCCGCGGTGCCCACCGAGCATGGAAGGCCTCACGAGTGCCAGCAGACACCGCGTGCTCCCTCTCCAGGGACATCCGGCAGCGAACGTAGCCGCGGAAGAGGGACAAACAATCGGGTGGGACTTCCCCGTTGATCGCCCGCTGTCTGGACCTGTTAATGGCCAACTTGGCCAGGCCCAGGAGCAGGTTCACGAGGAGGTCCTCCTCCTTCCCGACCCCCTTCCGCACCGGGTGCCCATAGATCAGGAGCGTGGGGGTGATGATGGATTAAATGAAACTTGATCTAAAGGAACCGGTTTTAGTAACTGAGAAGTGACTATTGATTTTCTCCTTTTGTTTTGATTAGAACTTTGACTGAATCAGACCCATTGAGGCAGATGTGCGAATCTATGTTTACATCATCATCTCAGGCCACAAATGTAGATTTTACATCTGGTAAGCTGCCCCTACATGTAAATTGTTACCCTTCACAACAATAAGGCGTGATGTATATTTCTTTTCCCCTTCCAAAAGTTTAGGGATCTTTTGCTCTATCACCCACTGAGCTTTTTAATCTCTTGTTCATTATCTGTAGACAATGGTGACTGTGCCATCAGCGACGGGCCTGAACGTGATGAGAGTGAAGACGAAGATAATGCATATGACTTCCCCAAACCACCTGTGCCACTTCCACCAGCTCGTCGCACACTGTCTGATATTTCTCATGCCGCTTCAGCATTTGCTAATGTGTCTGTTGATCAAAATCTGCCCAGTCCTAATGCACATACAGGAGGTGAGATTTTTAAAAATTCATTCTCTTGATGTGAGAATCACCAGCAAGGCCAGCAATTTTATTGCCATTTCCAGTTTTCCTGAGGAAATGGTGAACTTCCTTGAACCACTGCAGCCTGTGTGGTGAAGGTGCTCCCACGGTGCTGTTAGGGAGCACTTCCAAGATTTTGACCCAACACCATTGAAGAAATAGCAATATCGTTCCAGGTCATCATGGTGTGTGTCTAGGAGGGGAAAATGCAAGTGGTGGTGTTCCCATGTGCCTGCTGCCCTTGGCCTTCCAGGTGTTAGAGATCACAGGTTTGGCAGGTTCTGTTGAAGGATGCTTGGTGAATCCCTGGAGTGTGTATGCGATGGTTTTTTTTTAGACCAGGGAACCGACTAGGGAACAAGCTATCCTAGATTTGGTATTGTGCAATGAGATGGGGTTAATTAATAATCTTGTAACCTGGTGCAAAAACACAACAGGAAATGCGGCCCAATCATGACTAACAAAAGAAATTAAGGATATTATTAGATCCAAAGGGGAGCCGTATAAAGTTCCTTGAAAAAGTAGCAAGCCTGAGGATTGGGAGCATTTTAAAATTCAGCAAAGGAGGATCAAGAGATAGATTAAGCTGGGAAAAATAAAGTATGACAGTAAACTTGCAAGGAATATAAAAGCGGACTGTAAAAGCTTCTGTGAGTATGTAAAAGGGAGAGGATTAGTGAAGACAGTCTCTTACAGTTCAAAATGGGAGAATTTATGATAGAGAGCAAGAAAATAGCAGAGCAATTAAAGAACTAGTTTAGTTCTGTCTTCATGAAGGAAGACACACATAACTTCCCAGAATTGGTAGGGAACCAAGAGTCTAGTGAGAAGGAGGAACTGAAGGAAATTAGTATTACTAAAAAAATAGTGCTAAAGAAATTAATGGGAATGATAGCCGATAAATCCCCAGGTCCTGATAATCTACATCCTAGGCCACTAAAGGAGACGGCCATGGAAGTAGCGGATGCGTTGGTTGTCACCTTCTAAAATTCTATAGGTTCCAGAACAATCTTGGCAGATTCAAGGGCGCCACTATTTAAAAAAGGAGGGAGAAAACGGAATTACAGACTGGTTAGCCGAACATCAGTAGTAGGGAAAATGCTACAGCCTATTATAAAGGATGTGATAACAGGATTAGACAAAGTCAACATGGATTTATGAAAGAGAAATCATGTTTGGCAAACCTACTGGAGTTTTTGAGGACATAACTAACAGAATAGATAAGGGAGATTCTGTGGATGTGGAGTATTTGGATATTCAGAAAGCTTTTGATAAAGTCCCACAAAAGAGGTTAATTTGTAAAATTAAAGCACATGGGATTGGGAGTAATATATTGGCATGGATTGAGAATTGGTTAGCAGACAGGAATCAGAGAATTGGAATAAATAGGTCTTTCTCGGTGTGGCAGGTGGTGATTAGTGGAGTACCGCAGTGATCAGTGCTTGGTCCCCAGCTATTTACAATATATATCAATGATTTGGAAGGGGGAACCAAATGTAATATTTCCAAGTTTGCTGACGCCATGAAACTTGATGGGAATGTTCGTGGTGAAGAGAATGTGAAGAGGCTTCAAGGCGATTTAGACAAGTTGAGTGAGTGGACAAATACATGGTAGATGCAGCAAAATGTGGATAAGCGTGAAGTTATCCACTTCGGTGGGAAAAACAGAATGGCAGAATATTATTTAAATGCTGATAGATTGGGAAATGTTGATGTACAAAGGGACCTGGGTGTCCATGTACACCAATCACTGAAAGCAAGCATGCAGGTGCAGAAGGCAGTTAAGAAGGCAAATGGTATGTTGGCCTTCATTGCAAGAGGACCTGAGTACAGGAACAGGATGTGTTGCTGCAGCTGTACAGGGCCTTGGTGAGACCACACCTGGAGCATTGTGTGCAGTTTTGGTCTCCTTACCTAAGAAAGGATATACTTCCCATAGAGAGAGTGAAGCAAAGGTTCATCAGACTGATTCCTGAGATGGCAGGATTGTCATGTGAGGAGAGATTGGGCTGACTAGGCCTGTATTCATTGGAGTTTAGAAGAATGAGAGAGGATCTCATTGAGGCATATAAAATTCTGACAGGGCTGGACAGACTGGATGCAGGGATGATATTTCCTCTGGCTGTGGGGTCTAGAACAAGGGATCACAGTCTCAGGATACGTGGTTGGCCATTTAGAACTGAGATGAGGGGAAACTTCTTCACTCATAAGGTGGTGAACCTGTGGAAGTTGCCACCACAGAAGGCTGTGGAGGCCAAGCCACTGAATATATTTAAGAAGAAAACAGATTTCTAGACTCTAAAGGTGTCAAGGGATACGGGGAGAGAGCAGGAGTATGATGTTGAGATAGAGGATCAACCATGATCATATTGAATGGCAGAGCAGGCTTGAAGGGCCGAATAGAACTCTATTGAATTGGTGCGCAGCTAGTTCTGGTGCATGTCTTTTGGAGGGGAACTGGTGTACCCAGACACCTGCAGCCCTTGTTGTTCAAGATAGTGAATTTTGAAGGTTCTGTCGAAGAAGCCTTGGTGAGTTGCTGCAGTACATCTTGTGGATAGTATATATTACACCCACGGTAAGCTGGTGGTGATTATTTAGGCTCACGATGAAATGCCATTAAACTGCTTTGTCTTGGATGATGTCAAGCTCCTTAATAGATGGTTAGTTACACCTATTTCAGCAAGTGGAGACAATTCCGTATCATTTCCCATTTGTGCTTTACAGGTGGTAGAGAGGCTTTAAAACGTTGCATATGGGTCACTTGCCACAAAACATTCAACCTCTGAACTGCTCTGGTAGCCACAGTATTTATGTGGCTAGACCAGTTGCATATTTGGTCAGTGATGACCCACAGGATGCCTGATGGTGAGAGACTTGGTCATAATGCTTTTAAACTCATGGGAAGTGGTTAGACTCTCCTGTTGGAAAGGGTCAGTGTGGCACAAATTAGCACTTGTCAGCCCAAGCCCAATTTTATCCAGCTTTGCATGCTTCATTATCTTCAGAGTTGCAAATGGTTCTAAATATTTTGCAATCATCTTACTTCTGACCTTAGGATGGAAGAAAGATAATTGATGAAGTAGCTGAAGGGGCGAGGATGCTGTTCTGAAGAACCTCTGTGTTATGACCCAGCAGTTGGTAACGCTGAGTGATTTAAAAACCCCAGAGGGAAACTTTAAACAACTGTCATAACTTATATTTTTATTTTTGTATTTTTGAGATGCAGCTCTAAATTCAGGAATCAGGCCACCAGTTCTCGAGAGGTTTTATATCAAAAGACATGAGACATTTATTAATTTAGACAAGTTAAATATGTATACATGGCTGCAAATTACTACTATCTTAACTTATAACAAATTCCCAAACTAATCTCCATTAAGGCAACAGCAACCCATAGATTTTCGGCAGACACCAGGCAAAGCATTTTCACCTTAAAAATTCAAAATAAGGTTCCTTTCACTTTGGTTCCTGTGGAGACAGTTTTGGGCTTATAGCTGCTTTGATCTTACATTGCCTTTGCTCTGCACACATAAAACTGCTGTCTGTTATACCTAGCACAGCTCATTGAACATAAATTCTCATTGTATCACCAGCCCTTTTGAACTCCACTTCTAACAATAAAACTCCTTTCGTAGTATCAATTTTATTAATAATATAAACATATTGCTTGTTCTCTGCCAGCTAGGTGCCAGAATTCACTCCCCTAGAATGCTCTATTCAACAAAATGCAAATGCACTCTACCTCTCTTACATCTCAAAACTATTACACATCAAAACACCCAGCTGGCTCTAATCCAATTAAGACACACCCACAGACTAACCCTTTATTTTTTAAAACATAATTTTCAATAACATTATATACGTTAATAGCTTCATGACACTCTGCAATCATGTCCTGGTACATTTGATACCAGTAGATGTATTGTATTACAAAGTACAATAGTGATTGATATATTGTGTCCTCTGTTATGATTCTTGTAGAGACTGATAACTTTTAAGAGATGATTTTCCCAAGCCACCCAACCTAATGAACTGAAGGACAAGATGTCATTTTTTTAAGACTTTTACTGGGAACATAGGACTTGGGAGCAAGAGGAGGCCATTCAGCCCTTTGAGCCTGCTCTGCCATTCAGTAAGATCATAGCTGATCTGTTTGTTGTCTCAAATCCACTTTTGCTCCCCCATAGCCCTTCACTCCCCTGTCGATCAAAAATCTGCCCAACTCTGGCTTGAATAGATTCAATGACCCATTCTCCACTGCTTTCTGGGAAAAAGAATTCCACATAATAACGATCCCTTGAGAGAAAAAAATTCTCCTCATCTATGACTTAAAAGGTAGACTTCTTATTCTTAAACTGTGTCCCCTAGTTCTAGTCTCCCCCAAAAATGCAAACATCCTCCCGGTATATAACCTATCTAGCCCCCTCAGGATCTTTTATGTTTCAATGAGATCACCTCTCATTCTACTAATATCCAATAGGGTATGGGCCCAACCTGTTCAGCCTTTCTTCGTAGGATAAGCCCTTCATCCCAGTAATGAGACTAGTGAACCTTCTCTATTGTGACAAACAAACTAAAATCAACGTAATTGAAATATTAACTAACAGGCAAATGGTACATCAGTTTAAAAAAAGATATATTTCTTTAATTTTGCACCATGTTTCATGCACATGTGGTATCGAAAGGCAGCCCAAAAGCTTCTCTCAGCTCTCCAGCCGAACTCAATCACTTCTCACCATGCCGAGTTGAACTTTCCAGTGTCTGTCGCCAATCAGTTTGGAACTGTTCTCCTTGGAGAGAAGGCTAAGAGAAGCAAAATACTGCAGATGCTGGATATCTGAAATAAAAACAGAAAATGCTGGAAAAACTCAAGCAGATCTGACAGCATTTGTGGAGAGAGAAACAGACTTAACATTTGGGTCTGTATGACACTTCCTCTGAGCTAAGGAGAGGTAGAAATGCGATGAAATTTATACTGTTTAAGGGGGTGGAGCAGGTGAAGCTGGAAAGAAGACCAGTGATAGGTGGAGGCTAAGGAGAGATTGACAAAGATGTCATGGACAAAAAGACAAAGGGAGTGTTAATGATAGTGGTAAGGGCTAAAGAAGGTGCTGATAGTGGCATAAAGGTAAGAAAGCAGAATGTGTTAATAGCAGAACAAGGGTAAGCACTCTGTGAAAGAACAACATGGCACAAGTAACAGATGGCTCTACAGGGGGTGGGGTGGGGGAGGGGACAGTGGTTGGGGAAAAAGGATGGAAAGGGGGGATTAAAAAGTGGATAAAACGATGAATAAGTGAATAAAAATGAAAATAGGTGAATAAAAGTATGAAAATAAATTTAAAAAAAATTTTAAAATGGGGATTAAAAAAGTGGTGAGGATGGAGGAGCGAGTTCATGGCCTGAAGTTGTTGAACTCAATGTTAAGTCCGGAAGGCTGTAAAGTGCCTAATCGAAAAATGAGGTTCTGTTCCTCCAATTGCGTTGGGCTCCACTGGAACATTGTAGCCGGCCAATGACAGACATGTGGGCTTGAGAGCAGGGTGGTGTGTTGAAATGGCAAGCGACAGGGACGTCTGGGTCATGGTTGCGGACAGACCGAAGGTGTTCTGCAAAGCGGTCACCCAGTCTGCGTTTAGTCTCTCCAGTGTAGAGGAGACCACATCAGGAGCATCGAATGCAGTAGACTAAATTGAAGGAGGTGCAAGTGAAACTTGCAATGTTTTTTAAAAAAAATTAAATTTATTTTTTATTTTTTATCCACCTATTTTCATATTTTATTCATTTATTCATTGCTTTATCCCCTTCTTAATACCTTTTTATCCCTTTTTCCATCCTTTTTCTCCAACTACCACCCCCTTCCCCCACCCCACCCCCAAAAGGGCCATCTATTACTTATTCCATGTTGTTCTTTCACAGAATGTTGACCCTTGTTCTGCTATCAATGCATTCTGATTTCTTACCTTTATGCCACTATCAGCACTTTCTTTAACCCTTGCCACCACCATTAACACTTACTTTGTCTTTTCATCCGTGACATCTTTGTCAATCTCTCCTTAGCCCCCACCCATCACTAGCCACCTTTCCAGCTTCACCTGCTCTGCCCCCTTAAACAATATAAATTTCATCACATTTCTACCTCTCTTTAGCTCTGAAGAAGGGTCATACAGACTCAAAACATTAACTCTGTTTCTATCTCCACAGATGCTGTCAGACCTGCTGAGTTTTTCCAGCATTTTCTGTTTTTATTTAAGCCTAAGAGGAGTTTAGATAGAGACATTCAAAACCTTAAGGGGGCTGGACAGAGTAGATAGGGAGAAGTTGTTCCCAATCATAAAATGATCAAGAATGAGATGGGCACAGATTTTAAATGATTTGCAAAAGAAGCAAATGTGATGTGAGAAAAATCATCTTCACACAGTGAGTGGTTCGTGTCTGGAATGCACTGTTTGGAAGTGTGGTGGAGGCAGGTTCATTCGAGGCATTCAAGAGGGCATTAAATGATTATTTAAATAGAAACAATATGCAGGGGTACAGGGAAAAGGCAGGGCAGTGGCACTAGGTAATAATGCTTATTTGGAGAGCTGGTGCAGACATGATGTGCCAAATGGCCGCCTCCTGTGCCATTAAAATTCTGTGAACTGCTCCATTCCTACCAAGCCTTCTGAATATGATTATTGCCAGTAGGGCTTACTTCGATGAATCCCCCTCTTTCTCAGGTCATGACAGGCCTGACAATCCAGAATTCCAGAGATTCCTGCACCTGACCCTTTGAAACGGTTTAGCCAGCTATGGTAAAGCTATGGTAAAACTGTTTTTCTTTAGAGATTTACTTTTGCTGCTTATTATTTCCTGAGAAGACCTGTTCCTGGTAGAGTTCCAATTTTCTTCTGCCTGCTTCTCAACAGCAGATTTTCCACAAGACCTAAGAATTAGGGGCAAGATTTTGTCCCTAGAGTCTGTTCTGCCATTCAGTAAGATCATGGCTGATCTGATTGTGGCCTTAATTCCACTTCCCTGCCTGTCACTCAAACACCTTCCTTTTTCTATGAGGTTTGGTGAGAGGTGCAACTCACACCTCATTGAGTTTCTACTTAACTTTCTCTCCCTTCTCAACTCTTCCCATGGCAAATTGAAGTCATATAGGCCCCTCCCTGAACTGAGGTGTTTACCAGGAATTTACCATCTCCGCTTTTCAGAACTATCTAGTTTACTTTGTTTTAAAATGTTCCTTTATCGTCTTAACAATCGTCTTGCAAAGTTCAGCATTCTTGACACCTGCAACTCTTCAACTGTGTCACACCTGACTCTACTGCTGTGTTTTATTTTATTTTTGTCACATTTAATTTTTTTAACTTGAGAAATCTAGGTGAAGGGCCAGGACCCAGAGTTCAGGAGACCACTAACTAAGATTTCCAGCATCCGCAGTATTTTGCTTTAATTTAGGTTAAGAGGTTTATTGTGGTGGTCCAGATGCTTCAATGCTCTGTCTCGTGGGTGGACTCAGTAACTCCTCCAGGTTGTCATATACATACAAACAAAAATGGAAAAAAACTGAAGATCTTAAAAATTCGTCCTGGTCCTCTTAAACTTTTTCCCTCTTTTAGAAAAGATCTAATTGGGTGTTTAATTATACTCAGGTAATGGGCATTAACTGGGGGTTCACCTGTGCTCATATATATAGGCGCAAGCTGAAAGCTGTAATAAAAACAGAAAGTACTGGAAAAACACAGCAGGTTTGGCAGCATCTGTGGAGAGAGAAGCAGAGTTAATATTTCAAGTCAAATGTGACTCTTCTTTGAAACCTGTGAACTGTGGTTGTTGGATCTTGAGGTGTGTAATGTAAACAAAAGCTTTATAAGTGTATAAAGACTGGGCTCCAGTTCAATCTTTCACTGTCCAGTTATCTGACTTGTGACACAAGATCTGCTGCTGATTTAACTGTGAAGGACCTGACCTTGTTGAACTGACCAGGAAAATCCCACATTGGATCCCTAGTCTGCTGAGTTAACTAATGTGCACCTAGGTGAGAGAATGGGGGATCGATAAGCTAGTTTTTCTGTTTTTCATTGAGGTTCAATGACTTATACTGGCAAATTGGCGGTCAGTTTAAGTCCAGAGTCAAGTGATCTGCCAGCACTCAGAGCTTCTGACCTCCTATTTCTCACCATCACCAAGACTGCCTATTTCATCCTCCATACCACTGCCCGACTTGACCCTGTCTCAGCTCAGCTGCTGCTGAAGCCCTCACTCATGCCTTTGTTACCTCTAGACCTGACTATATTCCAGTGCACTCCTGGCTAGTTTCCCACATTTTACCCTCCGTAAATTTGAGATCATCTGAAACTCTGCTACCTTGTCTGTGCTGACTGACCTACAGTGGTTCCCGGTCAAGCAATATCTTGATTTTATAATTCTCATCCTTGTTTTCAAATCACTTCATGGCCTCTCCCGCTGCACTATGTCTGTAATCTCCTTCAGCCCCACAACCCCCTGAGGTATCTGATTTTGGCCTTTTGCATCCCTGATGTAAATTGCAGCACTTTGGTGGCTGCGTCTTCAGTTGTCTGGGCCCTAACCTCTGGAATACCCTCCCTACATCTTTCCATCTCTCTACCTCACTTTTCTCTTTAAGGCACTCCATAGAACTCTTTGACCAAGTTTTTGGTCATCTGCCTCAATTTCTCCTTATATAGCTAAGTGCCATACTTTTGTTTTATAGCACTCCTGTAAGCACCTTGGGTTGTTTTCTTATGTTAAAGATGCTATATAAATATAAGTTGTTGTTGTCTGGGCTGACTTGTTCAGAATGACCATTTTGATAAGTTACTAGAGAGCAGGCGCTGTTCATAGAATTGAACTCCAGTAACAAAAACCAATTCAGAAGAAAAGCCTGTGAAAAGGAACTTTTGGCTAACTTTATAATACAAGGATACATATTTAAATAGAGTGCCGATACTGAATGTGATGCGTGCCTGTAATATCAAAGATTGCTACCTGGATGATGTGGGGAGGTGGGTGGCAGGTAGTCACTCCCTGTATTGGTGCCGCCAGGTCAGGAAAAGGAAAGAAATGGAAGAGCTTGAAAAAAATGGAGACTTCAGATGATAAGACTTTTTAATTTTTTTCTCAGATTCATCTGCACCTGAAAGACCTCCCAAGCCATTACCTCGCCGAATCAACTCAGAACGCAAATCCAGTCCTAGTCGGCCAAACAGCTGTAACATGTCACAGCAGCAGACACTTTCAGCTGAGATTAACAACCTCTTGAGCCAGGGCTACTCATATCAGGATATCCAGAAGGCATTGCTAATTGCACAAAATAACGTGGAAATGGCAAAGAATATTCTTCGAGAGTTTGTGTCTGTACCTTCCCCTGCACACATTGCAACATAGCCAACCCTTCGGACTCTGTCTGCAGCTAGCCAGAGCTCATGGGTGGGGCCTGATGTAAGCTTTGGCTTGAGTGACAACGTGCCTCGTCTAACCCTGTCACCTCATCAATTTGAATAATCAGGTCTGTGCAATTACTGAAATACTGGTGGCTCCCTGCCTCATTCCCAATCCAGCTGTGGGCTTTTTGTGAAAATAAAGTTTATATATGAAGGTATTGTTAAAATGTCTGAGCTTGACAAAGTTGAATTCTTGAGAGCAGTTATCACAAACAAAGGACTATTGCAATCCATATAAAACTGATCCCAGTTAGTCCATTGATGCATAACAACCATAAGGTTTTGAATATAATGTGCGGTTCCATTTCCAAAAAAATTTCAAAAGTGAATGTGCCATCACACACGGATGTTAGAATTATTCTTTTCAAATTGGAGCCCAAAGTTGAGAAATATGTATTATACACAGGGTGTATCATATTCAAAAATTGTATGTATTCAAAGTATGTAGTAAAAGGCCTCTGCCTGCCTGTGCAAGTATTGTGTAAACAAAGTTGGAAATGTTAACTTTGAGTTGGGATTCAGAAGTCACGGTTTCAGAATTAGGAGCTTTAAACGTAGACCCAGCCTCACCTGGTGTTGCTTGTAAATGTCTGGCACTGGGAATGTGTTGTGGAACTAGGTTACACTTATACCAGCCAGCTATTCAAAAAACACACGGGTCTATTTTTGTACAAACAGGAAACATTTGCACAAAATAAAATATAGTTAGGAAGTTCTATTTATACAGTAGCTGGTGGTATATATATGCGAGAGAAGTTTAATTTGAAAAGTGGATCCAGACTTACACAGATCCAAAAGAGATGTTCAGGCCAGTGGTGCAAAGTCCTTGCCATAAATAAATCTGCAATGACGAAATGGGTTTCATTGCGCAATTCTAATCTATATTTTCTTTATTTGAAATATTGTGATTTCCATGAGACTTGACTGTAAAGAGTAAACAAGAATGGGAAATGATTGACACATGATCAGTGCAGCACTGATATGGAGTAGACAGAGCAGATTGTGGTTTATTCCCAGCTGAACCTTGATGGAAACCTCATTACTAGAGAGAGAATCCTCTGGGTTAAAAATACTTGGTTTGTAAATTATTGTGTAAGAATGAATTCAATCACAAGAACATGAAAGTCAGGAATTGTAAGTTGGACCTTGACTCATGAAGCCCATCTTTCAAAAATGTTAGCCCTATCCTTAAAACACACATTTGCCCATTCAGTCCTTAACCAAAACATACTTGTAATTTTCAATTTGCCACTTACCCATGTAATTTTAAAAAATATATTTGGCACTGAGCTGTGATTCTGACTGATTCTAATAGTTGTATTTTAAAATAGACAAGAAATGGAAGAGCCATACAAAATCAAAAAACTAGAAATCTGAAATAAAAATAAACTACTGGGAATACTCAGCAGGTCTGGCAGCATCTTTGGAGGGAGACAGAGGAAATAGAGTTAAAGTTTCAGGCCAATGACCTTTCATCAGAACAGATTTCATTGACCTGAAACATTAACACATTCTCTCTCCCTCCCCCTCCCATCCTCCCTCCACAGATGCTGCTATATCTACTGGGTATTTACAGAATTTTCTGCTTTTATTAAGGAAGAGGCCTTTTCTATTTGGATTACAAATTGCTTGCACCAAGAGGTGCAACCTTTGGGGTGCTGCAATTGGTCACAGCACCCCCAGACAAGAGATAGGAAAAATTAGCTTCTGACTGCTTTCCAGTGACTCCTGCAAAAGTGCACCTGGCTGTCAGTGTATGTGCAGATCTGTCAGCGCGTGCACGTCTGTTAGTGCACGCGTGTGTTTTTCGGTCTCCATGTGCAGATGTTTTATGAGCAAAGGGTTGGACATGTCTTATGTGCCCTTGCCCTCTAATAGTAAAGTGCTGTGGATTTGTCAGGCACTATAAGGTTGCTGAACTAGAGACTTGAACCCCAGAAGAGAGGAAGTGGAATAACTGAACAGGAAATGTAGGGTATGTTGAATCAGTTACAGCTTTATCTTTATTAATTGCACTGGTCTCGTCATTTCTGTTCTGTGCAACCTTGAGTAACTCTTCGTAAATTGTGCTGTAATTCCTGTTAACGGGACTATACCCAACATGGCTCTGTGATCAGGAATACACACCACACGTCATCCTGACTTGGAGCTATGTTGCTGTTCCTTCACTGTCACTGAGTCAAAGACCTGGAACTCCCTAACAGCACTGTAAGAGTAGCTACACCAGATAGACTGCAGCAATTCAAGAAGGTGGCTCACCACCATCTTCTTGAGCAATTAGGGGTGGGCAACAAATGCTGGCCTTGCCAGCGATGTTCACATCTCATGAAAGAATAAAAAACAGTTTTAGAATTGTTTTCAATCAAGTTTGAAGATGTTGTTGAAATCTGCTTCCCATTAATGCTTTTAGTTGAAAGCCTAGTAAAATCAAGATGAAAAATTTAAAACTGCTACAGCAATGTTACTTGTGCACTTTTAAATAATTTTCATATTTTCCCTATGCAAACATTGCTGTTAGAAGTAATTTTGGTGCGCTTTTTTACCATGCTACTGTGATCAACAAGCAGCAAATACAACTTGACATAACATTTACTGTGAAGTTCATGGACATTCTGCAAAGAAAATATTATACCTAATAAAATAATATAGAATCACAGAATGATGCAGAAGACGAGGATGCCATTTGGCCCATTGTGCCTGTGCCAGTTCTGGGAAAAATTATCTGATTAGTCCTACTCCCTGCTCTTTACCCAAAGCCCTGGAAGTTCTTTCACATTGTCAAAAGCACAGTGGTTTTATTTTTGTTTACGTTTCTGCCCTATCAGCATGTTTACGGATTTTAGCGGGAATAGAACAGGGGTCAGATGCTGCAATTTTTAAAAAAATAATAAGCTCTTCATTTTCAGATTTGCAAAAATTAAAAGTTCTTGAATGAAAATTCTGGTTCAAGTGTTGGAAAGGTTGAACCTTGCATATAACCATATAGAATTCTAACTGCATAATCCTATGTTCTTATTAATTCTTCGCCCATCCTTCCAACTCATTTGCAAGTTTAAGAAGTTCAGTGTGAGACTGGCTTACCTAGAATTGCATAATGTGGTGCTGCTTTTTAAACCCAAGCTGTGGGCAGTTTCTTCCTTAAAGAAGCCATTTTCATCAGTCTGAATAAATGCAAGCATATGTGTTTGTGTATTGTAATGGAGAATGGAAGGTAGGCTGTAGTCAACTATCCTTTTTCCAGCGCATTGTCTAAATGTTCTGTCTGATGTCAGGCAGAGTTAAACACTGGATGAATATGCCTGTAGAGTCAACTTAATTGCTGGTATAGGAGGTAGAACAAAAATGTTCCTTGTCACAATTTTCTAATAGCCTAATTTAATTTTATTCTTGATGTTTCAGCACAGCTCAGTTTTCTAAACTATATAATTAATTGGATTAAAAAGAATTTTCCTATTATTTAAGATTGCAATACTTTGGTTATGACATGTTTGTAGCCAATTTCGGTGAACAGGCATTTGGTGAATCACAAGGTTGCCTGGTGTATTCCGATGCATTGTGCCATATTTGGGGGGTTGTGGGGAGGGGGGAGCGGGAGCGGGGGAAGAAATGGTAGTGGTTATTAGTTACTGAGTGTGAATATCTAGTAACAAGTTGTGTTTTAATGTTCATTGTTACCTTGGATGCTCCAGGTTAGATCTGTTTGCTGTTGTGATCTTTTGTACTTATTGGTCAATGGTTGGCATTAAGAACTGAATTTTTCATTTACCTGAAACACTGACAAAAAATTGTTAGTGTTGCACTTCAGTGTGGCTATAATTAAACATGATGCAAAGTTAAACGTCATTAATATAAATACAATTTTATTCATGAAAGATTCACCATATTTCGGTTTCCCGAGGGCGTATAACTCATAAGATGAATAATTGCCTTTTGAGTTACAGTGGCACATTGCACACTGTTCAACAAAGTTTGTTGGACAGTGATTGTGTGAAGAGCATCCACATTTCCTAGGAAAGAAGGATTGTTCATTTGTACCTGTGAAAAATATTCCACTTATCCAGCAGTGACATGATTGCATTACAGGGTTGATTCTGAAATTCTGAAAGCCTCTAGCTGTAACCTTATATGTAGTGTGTGCCATGTTTTTATTTAATGACTTGTAGTTTTTAAATTATATTAATATTTTCTCTCTCAATTGTGGCATCTAGTATGGATAGTGAGTTTAGTTCTTGTGTTTCATTTTTATTTTCTCCCTATTCTCCACTGAGTGTACAGATTGACCAAACTCCCTCAAATAAAAAGAATGAAAGTAGTCTTTGAGTTTTGGTTTTGACATTTTAGTCTGGAGTTCATACATAAACCTGATTACAATGGCAGTGAGTAGCTAAAGATGGGACACATCACATTATGCCACTGCAAATTTACATAACTGATCCATCTTTATAGGTGAGTGAGGTAGCTTCTTTGAGGTTTTTGTAATGTATTCATTTTCAAATTGAACAGGAGAGTGGTTGGGTTATTTCTGTTTTATGTTGATCCCTAGTTCAGGACTTTAGTCAGTGGGAATTGAATAGGAAATCCAGCTGGGAGCTGGGACAAGTAACCTTAGTTAAATAATCTTAAACCTGCTAATTCATTAGTGCTTCTATTAGCTGCAGGAGAGGGTTTAGGAAACATTGATAATTTCATGGCTTGGTTTGCTATTTACTGCTGCTGATTTTGTGTGAAGGCACATTATTCAATTAATGTTTGACTTAAAAAGTATATACCTATTTTAATTGTGAAATTAACAGATTAAACATAAGAATGCAATGTTTTGAAAAGCCTGGGTTTAATTGCACAATCAATTGTCTTGATCAGATGAGGGAGTTGGGAGTGTTTATCTTCAGGACAAAATGCTAGTGGTTGTCAAACAACCTACCTGGCAGCAGGATCTGTTACCCACAGCCTTTTGATACAATATATCAGTCCCAAGATTTGATATATGGTATTCTAACTTTCCCCCTCACCATGCTGTTCAACTGAGTGAACAGAGAGTCAGGTCATATCCTATGGGTCCTTTAACTGAATCTGAATTGTGAACATCGCTTCCGGAACTCTCACCTTTTTAGAATCTTTCAAACAAACTCTAGGGTATTAATTGTAACTTCAGCTGATAAATTGTGCTTCAGTGCCAATATGACGGACAAAACTCCACCTAACCTGAGTGAAGCATCTCTTGAGCTGAACTGATAATTCAAGAGGAATTGTATTGGGAAGGAATTTTGAATTTGAGGCTGAGGTTGCAGGACAACTTTTAAAGGAAATGGAGTATAATACTAATATCTGCCTTTCATCTGCAAGCAGCATTGAGATCCCAGTTAGCAAAACTGGTGACTGTTGACTACTGCAGATGCCAGATGTGAGTTGTAGTTTAACTTGAGCCTTACTAAACGTCATAATTTACAGAGTAGATACCTGTTTTACATGCTAAACATAAGGCTGGATTGAAATTGAAGTTAGAAATTTTCTGAAGTTAGGAATTCTAGCCCTTAATTAATTAAAGTTCAACTGTAGAAATGCAAGATGTTTTCAAGTAATCAGGGTAATTTTTATATTTTAGAAAAAAAATTTTTTAAATGTTAAAATCTTTGACCTCTGATTTACTTTAATTTTCAGTGACAGTCATACAGCCTGTTTTATCTGAGATAAAAGCAAAATACTGCAGATGCTGGAAATCTGAAACAAAAAACAGAATGCTGGAAAAACTCAGCAGGTCAACAGCATCTGTGGAGAGAAAAAAAAGAGTTAACATTTCGAGTCCGTATGACTTCTTCAGAAGAGTATCTGAAGAAGAGTCATACAGACTTGAAATGTTAACTTTTTTTTCTCTGCACAGATGCTGTTAGACCTGCTGAGTTTTTCCAGCATTTTCTGTTTTATCTGAGGCCTGGTTTGAGATTCCTTTTTATTTTCTTGCCCGAATTTTGGAAATGGATGCAGAATGTACTCATTCCAATCATCCTCACCACTTTAAAAGAAGTTTAAATTTTAACAAAGAGAACACAAGTTTATCTGTATTGAGTTTCTTGCTGTGTAACATGCTGCAGTCATTCTTTGAGTACTGTACAGTTCAACGTTTGTCGATTTTCTCAGGATTTCAGGAAAGGTTACATTTAGTTAATGCAATGCAAAGGTTTATGCATTTGGATCTGCAGAATGTTTCTCTTCAAACTTTCCAAGAAACTTCCTCCTGGGGAGGGAACAAGAATCAGTCATTGTCCATTGTGGGTGTGAAGTGAAGGCAAGTCAGAAGACAAGAGCATATGAATCAGATTATTTACTTTAAGCTGATTTAAATCTTATTGCTTCATAGTTCATTTTAAACTATTCACGTAAAATATTAAAACTTTTCATGTAAAATAGGCAATCTTTTCATAGCAACAGGACCAATGAATCTGTAGAGTTTGCTGGGTTTTGATTCTGATGAACCGCTAAGCTATGAACTTGGTGTTGTTGTGCTGTCCAGTGATATAATTTGGTGTCTCCAGTGAGTAGCAGGTTGTGGAGAAATCACCTTGTGAAGCTCAGGCTTGAATTAGGCAGTGCCTTATCTCAGCTCTCTGAAATATCTGGCATCACACATTGAGTTATTTTAGATGTGCATTGACTGTTAATGAGCAATAAGCAGCAATGAGATGAATCACCGGTTAATTTCTCCCTGTTCCTCAAATAGTGCCATGAGAGCTTTTAATATCCACTAGACTAACCAATTTCATCCAAATGATGACACTACCTGCAGTATTGAGTATTAGCTTGGAGTGTAAACTCAGATGGCTTATATAGGGTGAGAACATACAACTCTCTAGACCTGAGATGAATGCTACCAACTGAGCCAACCTGATCAAGTAGCTGAATTTCACAGCAAGATGGATTGTAAGGCTGGGCCTTGGTAGCAGTGAACTTAATTTGATCTTCCATGGGCAGCTCCTATCAGGCAGCTGACCATGGGGCTTGATTGGTCCAAATTGAAAAGTCTAGGAATTCCGTTTCCCCAATTGAAAGAGATTGCATTGAGCAAAGAAACTTGGATGGATTAAGAAAACAGAGTCTGCAGATATGAGAGGGAGAGAGATAGTGAACCCAGGGTTAAAATTATTTGTAGCAGCGACTATTTCCTGTAAATTGAATACAGGACCGTAGTATGTATGTGATGTGATCTGAATACTTCAGCGGTAAACTTTGTAAAGTGAGCATCCACTTTCTCGTGTGTCCCGGGCTGAGGTCGGCATTGTGCTGGATGGATTTGTAGCATGGCATAGTTTTAAGCTTGGTACTGATGAAATGATTAGGAGGAGGGGTGTATGGAGGCAGTACTACCACATACATACTGGCAAGGCACGATCAGAAGGTAACGAGAGCCTGCTTTTAAAGGATTTCTACATTAACCCTTTGAGTACTCAACAGCTTTCCAAATATGCACTTGCTTCGCCTCATAACCTCTGAAAAGAATTTTCTGTAAATTTCGTATGTTCAATGTTATAAATGTAGAAATGTACAGAACTGTAGGACGTTTAAGTCACAGTATTTTTATTGAATACTGTAATCTTAAGATTTTAATTTTGGTAAAAATGCTACTATAAGAGGTGATTTCCAATGCTTTTGATATAATGAAGGTTGAGACTCACCATGTGATTGGTCAGTCTCGGTGTCCATTTCAAGCAATGCATTTGTTTCCTGAGATTTTAATTTGTTTTATTCTGCACTGATGTAGAACGATCTTTCACTTTGTTCAGGGTTTTTTGTGCTTGCAATATGTAATTTTTTAAACTCCTAACCTCATCGCAGATTCTGGAAGTTCTGTGCAATTAATTTATATTCATTTAAGTGCTCTCTTACTGTGTTGGTAAGTGTTTTAAGAAATAGCAAATGGAAAGTACTATTGTGAAATAATGTATTAAATATGTACTGAAATCACACAAGCTTGTGTACAGGCTTT
The DNA here is from genome assembly GCF_017639515.1 of Carcharodon carcharias. Classification (NCBI taxonomy): domain Eukaryota; kingdom Metazoa; phylum Chordata; class Chondrichthyes; order Lamniformes; family Lamnidae; genus Carcharodon; species Carcharodon carcharias. The sequence continues at coordinate 24,701,527 of NC_054491.1, forward strand.
TATTGAGAGGTCACAACATTCATAACAGCTCAGAAAAGAACAGTCCTGTTGAGGAAAAAAAAACCTGTTGTCTGATGATTGATACTTTTCTCTGTCACCCCCACCTGTGCATTTCTGTGTTTGTGTCTCATCTCTCGTTTCTAATAAGCAATTTCTTTCACTTATAGCCTGGGACTCTCTCTCCTTTCTCATTCCCTCTTTCCTGAATCAGAGGGTTATTTTAACCTCCAATTTCTCTCCCTTAACTTTTCATACCCATGTGTGTCTCATGTGTCTCTATCACCGTTCCTCCTTTTTTACTCTCTTATATCAATGCTACTCTTGTTCCTCCTAAGCTGTCCTGTCTGCCTCCCCAGCCAAATCCTCATTACTGAAATCAAATCTCCTATCCTAACATCCTCTCCTGTACCTCATTTGGCTCCGATTGATTGCATGGCTGCTTTATCTTCTTTGTCATGCTTTCCTTACTTAACTTTTAGTTCTAAAGAAAGTTTTGCACCTGAAATGTTAATATGTCTTTTCTCTTAACAGATGCTGAATAATCCATATATTTCTAGCACTTAATGTTTTTATTTCAGATTTAAAGCGCCTTCTGTTTATCCCTTGAGATTTAAATGGGCAGATCGCTAGACTTGTTGATGTGTCCACAGGCTATCTGATTCACTCACAAGTTGTTAATTCTAAAATGCAATTTCATCTTTGAGACGACATCTGGAGTAGTGCATGCTGCTTTGTTCTCCCGTTTTAAGAAAAAAGGATATAAAGTATGGAGGAAGAGCCTGGTATGCAGCATTGCTTTTAGAAGAGGAGAAAAAATTTACACCAAAAATGATAAAACTTTGATCCTAAATTGCTACAGAAGGAGCTTTTGGCTTTTTACGGAAGAAAGCTTTTTATAGTTAATCTCCCATCAAATGGATCCTGGCTTCTGCTGCTCACTCCAGGTATGTTGGCTGCACAACTTGGATTACATTTTGCAATCATGTTGAGTGTCAACAGAATCTGGGACGAGGCTGAAGCATTTGTGACTTTGGATTATTGGATTTTTCCTGGCAGGTCACAGTACATGTGGGCCTAATGTTAATTACAATGAACTGATTCATCCATCTGCATAGAACATGGAATGTGGCCAGGTATGCTGAAACATTAATATACTAATGTCCATTGAGTGCAACCTGTTTACTTAGTTCCTGATAGCTGGATAAGTGATAATTTCATGCAATTGCAGATCAATGAGTTTCCTAGAAGAAAATATGTGTAATTGATATAAGGATCTCTTCAAAGTAATAGATTTCATTAAGAGCTATATCAGGATTGAAGAGTTATGACAGGTCTAAGAGTGATGGGACTACATTTCATGGTAGTCCTGATGATGTACAGTTCTTGTCCAGGATCTCCAGGTGTTAGGCTTGAATTTGGATGCCTGCACTTTGCTCATTGATCAGTTTGCAGCCACCAGGATTTAGTCTGGCTAGCAAGGGGAGGCGGTGGCATCATGGCATTGTCGCTGGACTAGTAATCCAGAGACCCAGGGTAATGCTCTGGGGACCCAGGTTTGAATCCCACCCTGGCAGATGGTGAAATTTGAAATCAATAAAAATCTGGAATTAAAAGTCTGATGATAACCATGAAACCATTGCCAATTGTCATAAAAACCCATCTGGTTCACTAATGTCCTTTAGGGAAGAAAATCTGGCCTACATGTAACTCCAGACCCACAGCAATGTGGTTGACTCTTAAATGCAATAAATGCTGGCCTGTTTGGTTGAATGTTGGTGCAGGAAAATAATTCTTTGACAACTTGAATTGCACCTAGAAGTTTGCAATAGCTATCAATATGTTTGCACTAAGGACTATTCTTGAACCTGCTTTATGTTATATTCAAGGAGATTATGTTGTGGCAGATATATTACATTAAACAAGCATTCTGGCTGTTGAACCTCTGGGGCTTGCATCATTTATCATATTGGACAGGAAAAGGCACACCCTGATTTTTGAGCATTCTAAAGATCCACTTATGGAAATGTCAGTGAGAACAACCTAGAAATAAAACCCCTAAAAAAAACATAGAATCTTACAGCAGCAAACAAGCCTTTCGTTCATTGGTTTGTGTGCTGATATTTTTCTTCATAGGATCCACTGAGTCTAATGCCACCATTCTGCTTCTCATTAATATTCTTTTCAACTCATTCCCTTCTTAAAGAATTTATGGGCTTTACTTCAACACTGATTTGTGGCTGACAATTCCACATTCTAACCATCCTCTACATCAACTTTTCTCTAACTGCCCCCTTCAGTTTTTGTGACCACGTGTTTGTACCATCTTAACACTGTCTTCTCAACTAGCAGCAAAAAAAATTCATTGTTATTTATGTCAATAACCTTAACTAATCAGCAGTGACAGGGTCTGCACGAACAGTAAAATTCCCAGAGCCCCACAGGATGTGTTTTGTATTCAGTCACTGAAACCAACGCCCTCTGGTACTCAGTATACCAATACTGTTAGCGTATGCTTAACACAAAAACTGACTTGTTCCCATAATCAACCTCTCTCTTATACTCTCATCAGCCAGCAGAGGGAGTTGATACTCCGCAAAGTACCTCAGAATTCCATTGAAGGCAGATACTATTCCTTATAGGACTCTAAGGGCTAATCCTTTACGGACTTGTTTGTGATCTGAGACCTGTACCGTGGAGCACAATCTCACTGTTGTATTGACATAAAGAATTCTTTATGTATAAAACAATTTCAGGACATCCCACGATATTTTACTGCCAATCAAAAATCTTTTAAGTGTGGCCACTGTTGTAGTGAAGCACATCACACACAGCAAGTTCCCACAAACAGCAATCAGCTAAATAACTAGATAATCTGTTTAACTGATGTTTGAGGGATTAATGTTGGCCAGAGGAGAGCTCTTTGAATAGTGCCATCAGATATTTACATCCCTCTAAGAGGGCAGAGGGGACCATGGTTTAATGTCTAATTTATAAGACTGCACATATGACAGTGCAGCGCTCCCTCAGTACTGACCCTCCAACAGTGCAGCGCTCCCTCAGTACTTCACTGGAGTGTCAGCCTCGACTTTTGAGTTCATTTCTCTGGAGTGGGACTTGAACCCACAACCTTCTGACTCTGAGGCAGAACTGTTACACTGATCCATAATTGACATAAACGAAAAAGAAGTAATAGATAATAGGCAGGGACTTGGGAATCATTGGCAAGTGAGAATTAGTATGGTTTAAGAAATTGATGCAGAATTTTGGACAATTTGTAGAAGATAGGAGGGCAGCAAAGAAACTTTTGGCATTATCAGAAGTAAGAAAGGTATGAATCAGGGCGTCAGTGATGGAGGGAGGATTAGAATCAGATAATGTTGGGCTGGTGAAGTAAATGGTTTCAGTTATGGAAACATCTCAAAAATGGGTGAGCCTGTCTCCTAGGCCCCCTTCCTGGATCTATCTCGTAATGGGCCTGCAAATGGTGAAAGCCTATCTAATCTCTGCATCAGTCAGCATGAGATACTTCCCCGCCAATCTGACCTCCCGTGAAAATGATATATGTAAGATTTTTTTTAAATGGCAGCATGACAGTGGGAAATAGTCCACAGTTATTGAGGCAGAAGGTGATGCACTCCAGATGAAGGCCTGGCTGTCAGCCTTTCATTTATCCTATGCAAATTATAATCTTTAAAGTCCCGAGTGAAACAAAGCAAGGCAGGCAGTTGGCTATAATGAGGTTTGTCTGTGTGGGCCTCAGTTGTTGTGCAGACTGTTTTCCACCTGTCAGCAATCCTGACTGCCACTTCCTCCACAAGGAGCCCATGTGTTACCATCCTGCTCTCTGAGATGTAACTGTGATACCAGTTAATGGATCCAGCTCTCAGCAGCAGCTGCTTCAGTTTCATACAGAATTAAGCTGCATCTGTTACTTTAAACAAGTTAGAAATGACTGAAAGGCCTCAGGTTAAACACTGGGCTTTTTATTTTGTGTCCCCAATGGTTACTGCAGTTTCCAAACTGATTCTTTATCTAATCCATAAATTGTTAAAGACTGACACTAAGCATCTAACACACTGGTGGAGGGATGGGGAAGTTCACAGTTTTCAAGTGATATCTTGCCCCAGTTCTCCCCCCCTACCCCGCACCTTCCAACTGGGTTGGAGTCATATTTGGGTGATCTTCCACTAGCCATTTACATAAAGAGTTATTCCTCATGTGCTAGCGTGGGTCTGATTGTCGTCAGATTATTTGCCCATGGTGGACTTCACATCCATCCTGATTCTCTTTTCAACCGATGGCAACTCATTTGCACTTTCCAACATTGAACAGTGATCCAGAGGAGTCAGTTTGGTTGTTTTCCTTTTCTAGTTCACTGGCTCGGAGGGCAACAATCACAAACTGTCGCCCCATTTCAAGTGGTTGATTTATTCAATAGCTAGCTGAGTGTAGACCTCAAGATTCGATCCCGGGTCTGTCCTGAGTTAGCTGTCTCAACAGGAATGATAATTAGTCTGGATTCTTGCCCCTGCTCACTGATCCTGGCTCAAGAAGCTATGCTGTGATGTTCCCTGACCAACACCCACTGCCCAAGTCCAAATATGAAGAAATGACCAGTTGGGCAAAGAAAGGGAATTAAACAAGAATCAGCACTTTGTGAAGGGAGGATAAGGAGAAACAGCAGAAGAAAAATCAAACCTCGTGGCTGTACAGTGAATTGCTGGAAATGCTGAACAGTTATGGAATAAACTGCAGTAATTCTAAAACTCATCTGGGAATATTCAATGTTTTTGATGAGGGCAATCCAGTCACCAACAGCAGAGGAATTGCGGTGTTCAAAAGACAAAATAGCATATGAAGTATTCAGACACTAATGTACTTGGATGTGAACAACAACTGGGTGATGTTCTCTGGACCCTTGAAACTCTAGGGTTTCGTTTTCAGTGATCTTTAAATTGATCTCAGATGAGCTCTCAATTATATTATCAGCTGTCTAGGGAGACTGTTTCATGAAATATTTGGATGAGATTAAATCTCCCTGATGCTTCTCACTGCCTTGGAAGGTGGTGTGGAATCTGGGAGAATTTTGAATGAATGCCTGAGATTTGTTTTGGGAGCAGTTTTTACTGGTGTGCTGACTGTCAAATGATTAACTAGATTAAGTTGTTTTCAAGGAGGCTAAAAGTGGAGATGATGAATGATTTCAAAAGAAAACAGGATGGGTGCTTGAAGGAAATAAATATGCAGGGCTATAGGGATAGAGTGGAGAAAATGGACTGACTGGATTGTTCTACAGAGAGCTAGCATAGGCTCAATGGGCCAAAAGGCCGCATTCTGTGCTGCTAAGACTGCAATCTGTGGTGAATTACAGGATTGATACAGAGTGCAGTTTGTTTTAATATATTGCACTGTGCACCAATCCTGTAATTCACCACTTGTAGTTCCCCTTTCCTTCAGTCACATATTCATAAATATGTTGCATGGCTTTGGTTTCAGTGCTAACTTGGATGCATTCTTCAATCTTTCAACCCTCTGTGTAAAATAAAGTTTCTCCTGAATGCTCCAACTAATGAAGGGAGGTGATCTGCTATTAGTAAATCAACTCTGAATGCTGCAGAAATTCATGTCCAAATTTGCAACCTGAAACACACAGGAACTTACACAGTGATCACTGTATTCATGACTCAGAAATAGCTACTCAATGATTCTTCACGAGCTTGTAATTCCTCACTTGCTCACTTTACTTTCACAAATCCTCTATTGTTGACTTTTGTTAAAGCTGCAACTCTTGCCCAGTTCTAAATGGGAGGGGAGGGTGGGGTGGGGGGCAGGTGGCTGTGATTGCTCAGAAAGGGGGAAAATTCAAATTATTTCAACCATTCCTTCTTCCCCTTAGCCTTTATCTCTCCTCTCCTGTCCAATTCTCTATCCCTCCCTCCTATGTTTGTCTGTTTCTAAGTCTCTTTCTGTGTTTCTCTTGCTTTCTCCCTCTCTCGTCTTTATTTTTATGTATTTTCTCACTCTGGCATCTTGTTTTGCTCTTGTATTTTCTGTGCTTGCAGGAATTCCTCATTCCTGCCTGCTTGCCAGCTCTTTGTTTAAATGCCCCAGAGCTCAGTTCAGTGCCGTTGTCTCTCATTGTAAACTGTGAGGAGGACAGTGTAGAATTTCAAGAGGATGCAGACAAGTTGGTGTAATGGCTGGATGTCTGGCAGATGAAGTTCAATGCGGAGAAATGTGAGGTGATACATTTTGGAAGGAAGAACATGGAAAAACTGTATAAAATAAAGGGCAATACTCTAAAGAGGGTGCCGGAGCAAGGGAACCTAGGTGTATTTGTGCATAAGTCATTAAAGGTGTCAGGACAGATTGAGAGAGTGGTTAATAAAGCACACAGTATCCTAGGCTATATTAATAGTGGCACAGAGTAAAGAGCAAGGAGGTTATGTTGAACTTGTGTGAGATACTCATTAGACCTCAGCTGGAGTATTGCGCACAGTCCTGGGCACCACATTTTAAAAAGGATGTGAAGACAAAGTACAGAAGAGGTTTACGAGAATGGTTCCGGGGATAAGAAACTTCAGTTATGTAGATAGATTGGAGAAGTTGGGACTCTTTTCCTTAGATTTAATAGTGGTATTCAAAATCACGAAGGGCCTAGACAGAATAGATGGGTAAGCTTCCCACTTGTGAAAGGATTGAGAACCAGAAGTCACAGATTTAAAATAATTAGAAAAAGAAGCAAAAGCGATATGTAAAAAAAACGTTTTCGTGCAGCAAGTGGAGGGAGGCTCAATCGAGGCATTCAAGAGGTAATTAGATAATAATTTGAAAAGAACCAATCTACAGGGTTATGGGGAGAAGGCAGGAGAACGGCACTAGATGAAATGCTTGTTAGGAGAGCTGACGCAGACTTCATGGGCCGAATGGCCTCTTCATGTGCTGTAACAATTCAGAGTTTCTGAATAACCTCACTTTTGAACTTGTGATTTTAGTTGTGGTCACATGAATTCATGTATGAGAGGTTACATTAACAACAATAGACGGTCAGTAAAACTGCGAGTGGGGGGTGGGGTTACTGAGTGACAGTGTGAGGGAGTTGGATTGAGTAGCTCATAGTCATTATGGCACAGGAGGCCATTTGGCCCATCTAGTCCATGATAGCTTCCCATAGAACAGTCCTTTTCTCCACTCTATCCCCATATCCCCTGCATGTTTATTTTTCTCAAGTACCCATCCAATTCACTGCCAGGCTAACAAAGAATGACTCTCAAGAGCAAGTCCTAAGCCTCTTTCATTTGTGGAACTTCAAACTGAAAACTAAGGGAATAAACAAGTAGCTGATCAGACATGAAAAGATTCCCCCTCTCTGCATCTGTAGTAGTTCAGGCAGCAGTTCCAGTCTGACTGTAAGTGACATTAGATAAACAGGCCAGAGGTATTCACTCCTTTCAATCCATCTTGTAGATTGCATTCCTGGCAGAAATTGCTTCTTTGGTCTGAGCTGCTGGAGAAAAATCCCCTCCTAGTGCTGGCTGAATGATAGCCACCTTGCAGATTTGTGTCTGAAACAAATTCTCTGCTGCTGCAGGGATGGACTTTCCAAGGAATTTGAGAGAATTTTTCTGATGACCTGTTGGAATCTCCACTAATTCTCAACATACTGCAGGAGGAGTGTGATATTTTTTCAAGCAACTGCAGCTGCAATAACATTAAACATTGGCTGCACATGTGTGTGACACTCAGTGAGAGGCTGGAATGGCGGAGAACTGGGAGAGGAGGAAGCTATCGCTTGTCCCAGAGAACCTACTTAGGAGGAAGGCTTCCTTCCTAACAGCACTGCGGGTGTACCTACACCACATGGACTGCAGCAGTTTAAGAAGGCTGCTCACAGCCGCCTTCTCCAGGGTAATTAGGGATGGGGAACAAATATTGGCCTGGCCAGCGACGCCCACATCCCATGAAATATAAAAATAAAATTGTAGCATTCCGCAATTCCTCCTTGTTTCCACAATGTGGGAGGCTGCTTGCTTTCCTTTTAGTAAGTCCCATTACATCCAAAGCTCTTTATTCTGATAGGTGACTTATGAAGGTTTCAGGTAATCTAGTGATGTCAGGCGGCAGAAATCTGACATGAACACAAATGTTAGACTTTGATCCTTAGTCAGATTTATGAAAAAACATATTTTCTATGGGTTCTGTCACAATGCTGAGTGTTCTAGAAATCAGTCCCACCCCATATTCTCCCCTCTTGAAAACACTGACTGCTGCTGAGATGAGTGGTAAGAGTTCCACATCAGCATTTTCTTATTACCTCGTCCATTCTGCATGTGGGAGTCTTCTAGACAATGTGCATTGACAATACTGTTTGATCAAGCTGTGTAACCAAGCCTGGTCCTGTCTCCACCTGGCTTCCACAGGTGAACTTCCCAGCAGAATCTTTTGGTTAACGACCAGCTATTTTTTTCTTCTCCCTGAGCTGTTAAGGATGATTTTAGTCCATATGAGATCAATTAACAGCATAGGTAATGGATTGAAGCTGTGATCGCTGCACCAGTTGGTGGGTGGGGAAGGGGATGAATTAAACATTGAATGAAAATAATGCCTTTTTTTCCTCTCATCAATTTTGGACTGCTCAGAGGACAGCATAACTGGGTGAATAATTTGTTCAGATTTTTCTCGTCCCACAAGTTAGCTCATCCGTTAATTTTGAGGGACTAAATCAGACACAGCAAAGAAAGAAACAAGTTTAATAAATGAAAATCACACATCTCTACTTGACCTGCAGTATGAAGTATTGCAATTGGCCTTAGTGAGGGTTTCACTGTATGTATGGATGACAAGTTGGGACAGGTTATGGATGATATCAGATGGTCTCACTGAAGAGTAGTGATTCTAGTCAGGTAGCAGAGAGCACCTAGCACCTGTGGAACTTGGGAAACAAAACCATCTCTATATAACACCTGAGTTGTAAATGGAGGTTAAAAGGCAGGGTGAGTTCAGGTTTCTCTGATGGGATTCCCTTTTGCATTTTCCCATGCGGAAAGATTTTACTAAATAAACAACGGAATTGTTTAAAATAAGTGGACCAATATGGTGATCCTAAAAATACACACATAGAAAGCAAGTCTATTCAAGCAGATTTGAAGTTTAATCCAAGTTTGGTCAGTGATAACGGCTTCACGTTTAGAATGAGGAAGGCAGTAACCTAGACACATAACCAAGAAGGAAAAGCCTAAGAACCCTTGAGACTTTGGAGTACATATGGGGAATTCTACGAAAGTGTGTGGTGTAGCATTTACTATGAATTTGTTTTCTTGCATCCACAGCATAGTTTAGATACAGAGTAAAGCTGCCTCTACACGGTCCCCATCAAACACTCCTAGAGCAAGTACAGCACGGGGTTAGATACAGAGTAAAGCTCCCTCTAACAGAATTACCTGGAAAAACTCAGCAGGTCTGGCAGCATCAGCAGAGAAGAAAAGAGTTGACGTTTCGAGGGGGGGTTGTAGGGACAAGCAAGCAGTGATAGAAGCAGATCATCAAAAGATGTTACGGACAACAGAACAAAAGAACACATAGGTGTTGAAGTTGGTGATATATACCTAAACAAATGTGCTAATTAAAAATGGATGGTAGGGCACTCAAGGTAAAGCTCTAGTGGGGGTGGGGGGAGCATAAAAGATTTAAAAATATTTAAAAATAATGGAAATAGGTGGGAAAAAGAAAAATCTATATAATTTATTGGAAAATAAAAGGAAGGGGGAAGAAACAGAAAGGGGGTGGGGATGGAGGAAGGAGGTCAAGACCTAAAGTTGTTGAATTCAATATTCAGTCCGGAAATTCAAGCAGAAGATGATATCCCAGTTACATAGCTGTAAAAGTTGTGTTCTATCCAGCTGTATCAAGCCCAAATCCAGCTTTACCTTCCAATTAATCTGCTTCTATCACTGCTTGCTTGTCCCTACAACCCCCCCCTCCACTTCTCTCCCCCCACCCAACCTCCGCCCCCCCCACCCCCACACACACCTTAAACCAGCTTATATTTCACGCCTTTCCTATTTCTACTTAGTTCTGTCGAAGGGTCATGAGGACTCGAAACGTCAACTCTTTTCTTCTCCGCCGATACTGCCAGACCTGCTGAATTTTTCCAGATAATTCTGTTTTTGTTTTGGATTTCCAGCATCCACAGTTTTTTGTTTTTAAAGCTCCCTCTACACTGTCCCCATCAAATACTCCCAGGACAGGTACAGCATGGAGTTAGATACAGTGGAAAGCTCTCTCTACACCGTCCCCATCAAACACTCCCCGGACAGGTACAGCACGGGGTTAGATACAGTGGAAAGCTCTCTCTACACTGTTTTATCAAACATTGCTGTGATAATGTGCCTTCACCCAATCTCCAAAGTGCCTTTTGCATCATCCATCATTGAAGCTTTGCAGTGAGATTGCCTGCTTATGCCTAGTTATATTTTTTCCTCTAAACTAGTTCCCATTAGAACCTGGATTGTGGGGAATCCAATCTTTCCTGTATGCGTATCGTAGCCTGCAGAGAAAGGCGACTTCAGTCCGTTCATTCTTGGCTGGATTTTTGCTGAGTTCAGAAGCCAGTCTCTTTCTCTTTTCCTATTTTTCACCTATTTAGTGCTATCAGGAACTTTACTGAATGCCAGTGTTAAAGTCCAACAGTAGATTGGATAGTGCACATCATCAATGAAATGGTCTGATGGGAAGAGTGTGGGGTGCTGCAGTAAAATGTGACAGTAAATGTAAAGATCTAGATTCAAGACTTGTAATGTTTTTTGACCATAGTAATTTTAATTAAGAGATCAGCTCTTATACTTGTAATGTTGGTCCTTGGTAATTATGGGGGCTTATGTTTTATGCTTTATTGTGCTAGAGTAGTTACATTTTGTTAAATTCTTACTGTCAGTTATTGCCCAGCAGTAGTAACATTGGTCTCTCTTTGTTTAGGAGCAAAACTACTTGAATTTCTGGCCATTTATTCTCCCTCCTATTCCTTAAATCCAATTGTGATTCATAGAGAAACATTGATCTTTGGAAAAATCATTCTGCTGCCAGACGGCGAGGGTCTCTGAGACCTGAGCGACCACTGAATGTTTTAAAAAGAAAGAGTCCTATTCACTTTGGGTGCAGCAAGTTCAAGTTCAATTTTTTGGACCAACTTGGATGAATCTGAAGATGTTAAAACAGCTGTTTTGTAGGAGTTTTTAGACCAAGTTCCTCTCCCTCTTGGGCTATAATGCTGTTGCTAGAATGTGGAAATCCAGGTGCAAGAAATTCAAGCAGAAGATGATATCCCAGTTACATAGCTGTAAAAGTTGTGTTCTATCCAGCTGTATCAAGCCCAAATCCAGCTTTACCTTCCAATTAAACTGTTGCTACATATTTTACTCTTTGACCCTGCCCAGTCAACAGTGTCTGCCCCTAGAATGATAACGCAGATGACTTGTCCAGGAGCAACTCTTATCTCTTACGGCCTAGAATTTGGAAAGGAGTAAGAACTCTTATCAGGGATAAAGCAAAGCTTAGAGAAAGAAAGGGCAGGAGTGAGGCTATTGACAAAATTTGATAGCCAGCTCTTTGGTATGTTTATAGACTATAATGTATAATATGAGATTAGACATCTTCAAAGCAAAGAAACTCCTGGTTTATTACCACCCAAAAGAATGTTTAGAGATTTCAGAATGCAACAAATTATGTCAGGTATTTGCAACAATATTTTATTCAGCATTTTCTTCACAAATCATAAAAAAACACAAGTCACAATTTCTTCTTTTTCAGAAAGTCGCAATTTGTTTTTTTAACTTACATAAGACAAAATACTTCAGTGGAATGAGGCTGAGCAGGTAGCTATAGGGCACACAATTGATCCCAGACACATGTTCCATACTTGCAGAGGAACTTCACAAAATATAGAGAAACTCGCATATCCTCCATGGTTGAGTGATGGTGGCTTCATAACTCCTCTTTTTGCAGAACTGACCGACCTTGCACAAAATAATGTAACGACACAGCTGGCTGTGCTCAACACTTTAACCAGTGTATCTGGCAAGTTCAAGCCAGAACTGAAGCTGTTCTGTACATACGACTGTACATTTCAGGCTCAATAATGGAACTGGGAAGAGACACAACATTGGGGGAAATTATCTTCTCACTTAGCTATAAAGGAACGGGGTGGTCCTAGATCTCTGGAGTGTATCCCTATAAGGAGAGAGGGTGCACTCCATTTCAGCCAAACAAGCTCTAACTGAGTGCTTCTTGGTAATGCCTGTCAAAATACCCAGCTGCCCAAGAAAAATGATGAGGCTCCTCCTGCTTTATAGACTCAAAGAGCCAATGCATGCCCAGCTGCCTGCAAGGCCACCTAGTCCAGCCCAGCATTAATCATTCAAACATCAAGATGGTTTCTAATAAATGGGCATCACCCTATTTCTCATGAAGGCCCTTCTGTGGCATCATGCTAACTCTGCAGCAGTTCAAATCTGTGTACAATATAATTTTAGCTAATCATATATATAATCCAGATACAGCTTCAGCATCTGCTGCAATGTTATAGAAATTTCAAGACATAAGAAACAAGCAAGTTAACTTTAGCATGGCAAAAGATCGTGTTAATGTGTTTTTGGCCTCCCTTCTAAATGAGTCAGAGATGGCAGAGAGCTGCAGTAATGGCAGTGTGAGAGTGAGACAGCTCATTCTAAGATGACACTCTACATTACTCTAATGTTTTCTTTGACTCCTCAAATCCAATATTGAACTCTTGGCAGTCTGACCAGCTGTTTAGAGAAAGCTCTTGGATGATCCCTATGATGTGATCATTATTTGAAAGCTTTGGAAAAATTTCCCCATCTACCACACATAATCTGATCATGAAGAACCTATGTGGGTTTTTCATTGGATTCACCACTCAAAACCTCACAAACATGAGGCAGGACATGGAACACAGTAAGCTGCTTGCTGGGGAAGACAGGCCAGTATAACTGGTACTACAGTCAGTATTGAAAATTAGACAATTTATTTTTTAAAAATTTATTCACAGGATGTGGGTGTAGCTGGCTAGTCCAGAATTTATTGCCTATCGCTAATTGCCCTTGAGAAGGTGGTGGTGAGCTGCCTTCTTGAACCACTGCAGTCCATGTGATGTAGGTGCACCCATTGTGCTGTTAGGAAGGGAGTTCCAGGATTTTGAACCAGCGACAGTGAAGGAAAGGTGATATAATTCCAAGTCAGGATGGTGTGTGTAGAGGGGAACTTGCAGGTGCTGGTATTCCCATGCATCTGTTGCCCAGAGATTATGGATTCTGAAAGTGCTGTTGAAGGAGCCTTGGTGTGTTCTACGGGGCATCTTATAGATGGTACTGCTGCCACTGTGTGTCAATGGTGGAGGAAGTGAGTGTTTAAGGTGGTAGATGGGGTGCCAATCATGAAGGCTGCTTTGTCATGGATGGTGTCAACCACCTTGTGTGTTATTGGAGCTGCACTCATCCAGGCAAGTGGAGAGACTTGTGCCTTGGAGATGGTGGACTGGCTTTGGGGAGTCAGGAGGTGAGTTACTCGCCAGAGAATTCCCAGCCTCTAACCAGCTCTTGTAGTCACATTATTCATATGGTTGGTCACGTTCAGTTTCTGGTCAATGGTAACCCCCCAGGATGTTGATAGCGGGGAAATTCAGTGATGGTAATGCCATTGAATGTCAAGGGGAGATGGTCATTGTCAGGCACTTGTGTGTAGTGAATTTTACTTGCCACTTATCAGCCCAAGCCTGGATGTTGTCCAGGTCTTGCTGCCTATCGATACAAACTGCTTCAGTATCTGAGGAGATGTTAATGGTACTGAGCATTGTGCAATCATCAGCGAACATCCCCACTTCTGACCTTATGATGGAGGGAAGATCATTGATGAAGCAGCTGAAGATAGTTAAGTCTAGGACACTACCCTGAGGAACTCCTATAGCAATGGCCTACAACTGAGATAATAAACCTCCAACAACCACAACCATCTTCCTTTTTGCTAGGTGTGACTCAAACCAGTGGAGAGTTTATTCCCCTGATTCTCATTGACTCCAGCTTTGCTAAGGCTCCTTAATGCCTTGCAGTTACACTCACCTCTTGAGTTCAGCTCTTTTATCCAAGGCTGTACTGAGGTCAGGAGCTGAGCAGTCCAGGCAGAACCCAAACTGAGTATGAGTGAGCTGGTTATTGCTGTGTAACTGCTGTTTGATAGCACAGTCGACGACCCCTTCCATTACTTTGCTGATGATCAAGAGTAGACTGATCGGGCAGTAATTATCCTGGTTGGATTTATCCTATTTCTTGTGGACAGGAAATGCTTGGGCAATTTTTCACATTGTCGTGTAGATGTGAGTGTTGTAGCTGAACTGGAACAGCTTGGCTAGGGGCGCGGCAAGTTCTGGAGCACATCTTGGGCTTGTGGGTTGTCAGGGTCCATAGCCTTTGCAGTATCTAGTGCCTTTAGCCATTTCTTTATATCACATGGAGTAAATTGATGGCTGAAGACTGGCATCTGTGATGCTGGGAACTTCAGAAGGAGGCCAAGATGTATCATCTACTCAGTACTTCTGGCTGAAGGTGGTTGCAAATGCTTCAGCCTTGTCTTTTGCACTGATGTGCTGGGCTCCCCCATCATTGAGGATGGGGAAGTTTGTGGAGCCTCCTCCTCCAGTGAGTTGTTTAATTGTCCACCACGACTGGATGTGGCAGGACTGCAGAACTTAGATCTGATCTGTTGTTATGGGATTGCTTAGCCCTGTCTATCACTTCCTCCTTTTGCTGTTTGGCATGCAAGCAGTTCTGTGTTGAAATAGCAATTGCTCCTCATCTATATGAATGGAGGTTTTCTGACACATGCCATGTTCTGATTACCAGGGACTAGTTGCGCTCGATGTCAGAAGGACAAACCAAAAATCTGAGGGGAAATATGCACCCCTTGGAAAACCTTTCAAGGAAACGATTTCCACAATTTTCTCTCCTTTTTGTACACCCACACAACTTGACAATCTATTTTTAAAAATAAAATGTCCTGGTAATTAACTTCCTATGGTTTGAGCTATACACCTGGCATGTGCCAGTGGACATTGCCCTTTCTGTGCAGTAGGAGGATAACATTTGATGTCATCTGACTACAGGCCACTATCAGGCCATTATCTTGGCCACTCAGTGAGACTTCTTGCTAGTTGCTTGTTTCTAGCATTGTCTCTCGCGTCAAAGAGCCAAATAACAAAGTTAGTGTTTGCAGAATACCAAATTGTTCTTTAAATAGTGAAGTTGAAGGCCATGAGACACGGCCTGTGAAAAAAACTCAGTAAAAGGTGTACTCTATCATCAAACTATATACAAACTCTTCACTAGCAAAGCCAGGAACACAAAGCACCTGAAACAAGGGGCCTACAGGCAAATGGATAGAAACACAATCATGAGGCCCTTGGTACTTTGGAGTGGGGCTGGCTGAGCTCCCAAGCCTGTAAGGAACATATCCTGGAGATTTAAGAAGAACAACTCCTGTACCCCTCTCCATATGTTCCACTCCCTTTCAGCAAAGACAAACACAAAATGCTGGAAATGAGAGAAACAAAACACAAGCTAGTTTTCTGGTAATTCTTTCACTGTCATTGTGGAAAACTATTCCTTCCCATTCAACCTATTGTAATGTTTATTGTTTATACTTTAACAGGTAAATTGTTACACAAAATAATTAAAGAATAACTGATAATTAAAGAGTACATGCAGCATCTCCAAACAGATCAGTGGAATATAAGCCCTGCCATACAGAAACACAGGCCTCGACCTTCACAGAAACACATACCCAGTCACTCACATACACAGGCCTTGACATTCATAGAATCAGAGGCCCCGCGGAGGTGATGACACCTGTGTTTATGATCAAGCGAAGGTTTGGTGATGATTTAAATTCTGTGCCCCATCAAATTGTTACTTCTAGAATCTCGGTTTGGAGGATGCTGAAGTGTAGTAAAAGTACTTATAGTACAGTGCATTTCGTTTGGACTCAGCAGAGAGTAAACACCACAATCAATGTGTGGTCAGCATTCCTAATAGAAAATCCCTCCAAACAGAAAATTTCTGGATCCTGTAAATTTAGTCAAGGATTCCTTATCTAACTAATGAATGTTGATGTTTCTATTACAAAGCATTGTGGGATTTAAAAACTCTTCCTAGCCATAAATCTTGTCCCTATCGCTCTGTGTCACCGACTGCAGTTTGTCCAGCCCAACTGCAATGTGTTAGGCAGGTACTGAGTACAAACCTCAGCTAAAACCCACAAAAGTACTCCTATTATCACAAGTAATTCTCCTGGTGAGAGGCGGGAATATCAATTTTAAAATGTGCATTGGAATTACACAGACACATGTGACATCACCTTTTCCAACATTAATCACATGATTGATAAAATGTGATATTCCATCCCAAGACATGATGAGTTGGTAGGAAAATGAAAATGCCTCTCAGCAGTTGGTTAGATGGTACTAGGATGGTACTGAGAATTTCCTCTTTGAACAACGCTTTCTAATCTGGATATTTCTATTGCATTCTTCATGAGAAAGGCTCATTTTTAATTGGTGTGACCAAAAGGGATTCATATGAATTGTATGGATAGGTGATTTGAATTTTCTTTCCAACTATCGCAAGGAGATGTAGCCTGGACAAGCATTTTGCACTGTTTAACTGCTGATGTGACAACGCAATAACTTAAGCAGAAATCTACAGCTGAGGGGTGACCTACAATTACAAAGATTAAACAAAAAGAAAACATCAGGACCCAGTTTGACTGTAAATATTAGGGAAAGCAAACAGCTGTGTGTTCATTTCAGTAAAGTGTTCAGCGGTTTCCAGTGAAGGGAAGGTTCCAGCATTGGTTGGAACTGCTGCAGTGTAGGAGCAAGTGCAGCATTTGTAAAGGCAAAAACATTTCATGTTACTGTCATATCCATGTAGTCAGGTCAGGCTGGGAGCGCTGTGGTTACTTGTCTTCATTCCGCAGGTCTGTATATCCCTTTCTCTCCCTTCACTCCAGAAAAAGAATGGAAAACAATACAAGCGTTAACACAAAGTCTTGCTGCTAGACTGCCAGTGAGCATCCACTGATTGATGAATCATACACTACTTGTGACATAGGAACAGGATAAGCTCCCAAGTCTGTTCCACCAGTCAGTTAGAACATGGCCACTTTTTACCTCAACTTAATTTTCCTGTGTTTGTCCAAATCCTGAGAGACTCTTACCCAATAAATATCTACCTACTGGTGACATGGTTTTGTGTGATTTCTTGGAATGTTTGTAGGAGCTCAGAGATCAAATAATCTCTATCATCCTTATTGTACAGCAAACAGAAGAGACCAAACATGGAAAAAATTATGGTTAAAAAGAGATCCACCAAAAAATAAAAATCACTCGAGTTAATCAGAGAAAAGAATCTTTAAGCTATCCTACTTTGGGAATTCAGACTCAGGCTGACGCTATATCTGATCCTAAAACTTTGGTGCCACCAATAGAACAGCAAGATGTCAGAGTAAACCTAACAATACGTGATCCTCACTACTAACCATCATATCATACAGGTACCTTCATTTTTGTTGAGTAGTGGTTGAGTAGCAACAAATCCCTAGGTACTGATCCTGCACACAGGTACTGATCTGGACATGTCTCGGTTGTGAATTGCATACCCACATCAACTCAGGTCTGAAATGATTACGTAAACTTGTACAAGGACAGTTTGCTAAATTATTAGTCATTTACGCACAGAAGTTGGCATTCAGCCTATCAAGTCCAAGCT
This sequence comes from Carcharodon carcharias, assembly GCF_017639515.1. NCBI lineage: Eukaryota > Metazoa > Chordata > Chondrichthyes > Lamniformes > Lamnidae > Carcharodon > Carcharodon carcharias. Next base: position 24,719,358 of record NC_054491.1, read on the forward strand.
GGCTCCCTGCAAAACAATCCAGTCAGTTCCGTTCCCCTGCTCCATTCCTGTAGCCCTGTAAGCTTAGTTCCCTCAAATACCCATCCAATTTTCTTTTGAAATTATTCATTATCTTTGCTTCCACCACCCTCATGGGCAGAGTGTTTCACTCACTGCATAAAAATTCCTTCCTCACATCCCCCTGCCTCTCTTGCCTAAAATCTTAAATCTGTGCTTTTCTTTGTCTAACTTATCTAAATCTGTCATAATCTTGCACAGCTCCATCTAATCACCCCTCAATCTTCTTTACTGCAAGGAGAAGAACTCTAGCTTCTCCAACTTAACCTTGTAGCTAAAATCCCTCATCCCTGGAACCATTCTGGTAAATCTCCACACCCTCTCAGGTACCTTCACATCCTAAAGTGTGGTGACCAGAACTGGGCACAATACTGTAGTTGTGGCCTAACAACAACAACTTTTATTTAAATAACACCTTTAACATAATGAATCCCAAGACCACTTCACAGGAACATTACAAAACAAAGCGTGACATCAAGCAACGCCAGGAGAAACACACACTGGTATTTAGTTCCCTAACCTGGTCACTGGGCGGTTTCTTCTCTCCATTGACTCCTTGCAGAAGCACTGTCTCTTCCGGAACCTTCTGGTCATTCTTAACTTCCACCACAATGTCGTCATGAGCATCTGTCCGTGTGCTAAAGAAAACCTCCCATTAGTTTACCAGCGACTGGAAGTCACCTCGTCGCCAGGCACAACCTGACATCAGGACACTGACCAGAGCTGAAATTTTCTGCAAAGTGAGGAGCACTGCGGAACATGGAATATACACAACATAGATCATCAATCCAGAAGAATACAAGAAATCGGAGCAGGAGTAGAATATGGCCCACTGTACGATCATGGCTGACTTTGGGCTTCAGCTCCATTTTCCTGCCAGCTCCTCATATCCTTTAATTTCCTGAGAGATCAAAATGTCTATCCCAACCTTAAATGTATTCAACGATGGAGCATCCACAACCCTCTGAGGTAGAGAATTCCAAAGATTTACAACCCTTTGCGTGAAATAATTTCTCCTCATCTCAGTCCTAAATGATTGGCCCCTTATTCCTGAGACTGTGCCCCCACGTTCTAGATTTCTCAACCAGCAAAACAACCTCTCAGCCTCTATCCTATCAAACCCCTTCAGAATTTTATAGGTTACAATGAGATCGCCTCTCATTCTTCTAAATTCCAGAGAATATAAGCCCAATTTACTCAGTATCTCATCCTAAAACAACTCCCTAATCCCAGGTACAAATCTAGTGAACTATTGCTGTACCACCTCCAATGTAAGTATATCCTTTCTTAAATGCGGAGACCAAAACTACACACACTATTCCAGCTGTGGTCTCACCAAACCCTGTACAATTGCTGCAAGACTTATTTATTCCTGTTCTCCAACCCCCTTGCAATAAAGGCCAACGTGCCACTTGCCTCCCTAATTATTTGTGCACCTGCATACTAACTTCCTGTGTTCCCTGTTCGAGCATACCCAAGTCTCTTTGAACATCAACATTTGCAAGTTTCATATCTTATATTCTGCTTTTCTATTCTGATGGCTAAAGTGAATAACTTCACATTTCCCTACATTATAGTCCATCTGCCCCTTTGTTGCCCACACACTTAACCTGTCTATATTTCTTGGCAGCATCTCTGTATCCTCCCTACAGCTTACCTTCGCACCTAGTTTGCTATCATCAGCAAACTTAGATGAAGAGCCACAGATTAATGTATCTAAGTCATTAATATAGATTGTAAATAGCTGAGGACCCAGCTCTGATCCTTGTGATACTCCACTATTCGCTGCCCGACAACTTGAAAAAGCCTCATTATGCCCACTCTGCTTTCTATCAGTTAACTAACCCTCAATTCATGTTAATATGTTACCCCCAACTCTATGAACCATTATCTTTACGATCCACAAAAATGCTAATAAATTTGTCAAACAGGATTTCCCTTTAGTAAAACCATGTTGACTTGTTCTAATCATAATATGCTTTTCTAAGAATACTGGTTAAGCTTTCCATAAGCATTTTCCCAAAGACTGATGTTAGGTTAACTGGCCTGCAGTTCACTGTTTTCCCTCTCCCTCCTTTCGTAAAGTGTAACATTTACCAACTTCCAATCTAATGGCACCGTTTCTGAATCTAAGGAATTTTGGTAAATCATAGCTGGCGCATCCACTATCTTTAGAACCCTAGGGTGTAGGTCATCTGGTCCTAGGGATTTGTCAGATTTTGATCCCATAAGTTTCTCCAATACTCTTTCCCTGCTGATACTAATTTCCTCACTTTTTAGCCCCTAGGTTACTGTCTATTTCTGGCATGAAACTTGTGTCTTCACCTATGAAGACAAACACAAAATATTTGTTTAATGCCTTCATTATTTCCTTGTTCCCCATAATAATTTCTCCTGTTGCTGCTTCGAAGGGACCAGCATTTACTTTGGCTACTCTCCTCATTATATACTTAAAAGCTCTTTCAATTTATTTTTATATTTCTGGATAGTTTATTCTCATATTCTATTTCTTGCCTTTTAATAAACTCTTTTGCTGGCCCTTTGGTTTCTAAAACATTCCCAATCCTCAGACTTGTTACTGTTTTTTGCAACATTGTAAACCTCTTCTTTTAATCTAATACTATCCTTAACTTCCTGAGTGAGCCAGGGATGGGTCTTTCTATCAAGCATGTGTATGCAAAAAACACAGAATTATACACACTGAGGTTTCTACACAAATTAGTTTATAGGCACACAGCCTCTCTATCTCTCTTTCATACAGACGTACAATCATTGCCTCTCCCTCTCATAGGCGCACATTCTCACATGCATCCTCTAACATTTGCTCACATCCACACAAATAGAACAGCAGCAAAACTCACATGTCTTGTTTTCCTGAGCGGCCACAAGGTATCTTGCCTTTTTTGTAAAGAAAGTAGAGGACAGCACCCAAGAAGGCAAGAAGAATGATGCACACAATAATGATGACTATCAACATTCCGCCACTGCTCCTATTGTGAGACTTCCCTAGATAAACAGAAGACTGAATGAGGCACAATATGGTGACACTGAGACACAGCTTTAATACCCACACAAATGTTGCAGCTCTTTATTTAATGGAGGAAACTCCATTCTTATTCCATTTTCTGATTGTTTATCTTTATACTGCTCTTCAGCCAGTCAAGCCCACCCTGATCCCTGACTCTGTCGGCTATTATCAGTGCTGCTCAATACAAGAGGAAGAATTTGAGGTTTTAAATTTATTGCCTCCTCTCCCTGGGGGAAGGCAGTACCCTTCTTACTGCAAAACAAAAACAGAATTACCTGGAAAAACTCAGCAGGTCTGGCAGCATCGGTGGAGAAGAAAAGAGTTGACGTTTCGAGTCCTCATGCTGCCAGACCTGCTGAGTTTTTCCAGGTAATTCTGTTTTTGTTTTGGATTTCCAGCATCCGCAGTTTTTTTGTTTTTAACCCTTCTTACTGCACTGTTCCACAAAATTGCACCCACACGGGGGAAAATCAAACCTGAAGGCACCAGAGGCTTCTGGTAGGAATCCAATTTGCAGAACTGCTGTGCCTTTGAATAGGACAGTCTGGCTCAGGATGTCTCTGACATGCTATCAAAACCTGAGAAATTTTGTAAATTTTATAGAATGAATATTAACAGAGGTGAAGCTCCATCACAGACTTCTAATAACACTTCACATAATGCATGTTTAAGGGAATGATTAGGTAATGAGAGTAACTGGCTTGTATCCTCTGCTGAAATTATACTACAACCCTCTATTTATTCCAATGATATGATTTCTGGATCTGAGTGACCCAAAATGGGTTGTGGCAGTAACTGAGCAAAAACAAGGGGATTTCCTGTTCATATCATATTGTGAACAGCATGTACATGGCAAGCTGCATGTGGCAGTGAATTATCACGATTGTGACTGACGACAAGCACTGAATTGCAAAATGAGACACTCCATTAACTATCAGTCTACCAACAAACAGCTTCCTGTCTTCTTGTGGAGCAATGACCCTGATACGTAAGATAGGCCCGTGGATTTGTAGTGGTCTGGCTTTGAAGTCTTTTATGATGCTGTATTTTACTGATACCGACAGTATTATGCATTGAGATAGGTCACCGTACTTGACCATATTACTTTCTGCAGTGCTCTGAGCTCAGACATGTGCATAATATACAGTTTATCTACCTCCCACTCTGGTTCAGTTTTTCAGTTCAGTTTATATCATCCAAATTAGATTTTTTAGAAATTTGAAAAAATGTTTAAAAAGTGGAGAGCAAATAGTATCCACTACAGTGCAAAGAAAAATTATGCAAAGTTCCTTTGTGGTAACCTCATTTGTAAGTGCCAATTCTAAAAGGTTCGCTATGAATCCAGCAACCACCTGTGACACTGGTACTCACACCACCCTGTTTGTGGCATCCAGCATTAGTACCATGTACAGATCCAAGATTCACACCCTACCCCCAACTCCTACTTGTCCTAATCACAGCACTGATGTATTCACTCAGAAGCTTAATGCCCAACAAATACAGCGTGAGGTGATTGAGATATAGAGTGAGGTAGTGAGATTTCAGAAAGTTGCAGATCCATCTCTGTTCTAAGGATAACTTTTACAAATAACCTGCATCTTAGTGATTTGGTATAGAACGATGTTGTAAAGCTGGTCTGGAGTAACAGATTTTGACCAGGAATAGGAGGTCTTGTAGAAACTGCCACTGACCCTGTAAATGAGGAAGTAGAGAATCATCAAGAGACCACACAGTGTGCACAGAGAGAGCAGGAAGAGATTGTGGGGAGAGGAACACTTTTTGACTTCAGACACTTGGCATTAGCATTAGGAATTAACAGAGCATAAACAGTATGAGTCAGACCAGGCTTGTCCAAACTATGGCCCACAGGCCACAATCCGACCAGCCATGCCTCCCTAGCCAGCCTGCATGTTCAAAATACCAATAGGTGAAGAGAAAAATTCTGCAAGGAGCTGCTCCTCCAATATCAGGCCATTTCTGTCCCACATTTCCTGGTCATAGGTTTAAAGGTTAACAGGGAGGGAGACAGCGTGAGGGGAAGGGGGAGAAAGAGAAAAAGAGATGGTGGATAGCAGGGAGTAAGAGGGAGAGAGACTATGGATGGGAGGGAGGGAGAGCAGAAGAGAGCAAACATGAGGGGGAGAGAGGGAGAGCGAGCGAGTGTGAGGGGGGAGAGAGGGAGAGCGAGCGAGCGTGAGGGGGAGAGAGGGGGAACGAGCAAGCGTGAGGGGGAAAGAGGGAGAGCGAGCGAGAGTGAGGGGGGAGAGGGGGAGAGCGAGAGTGAGGAGGGAGAGGGAGAGCGAGCAAGAATGAGGGGAGAGGGAGAGTGAGCAAGAGTGAGGGGAGAGGGAGAGTGAGCAAGAGTGAGGGGAGAGGGAGAGTGAGCAAGAGTGAGGGGGAGAGAGGGAGAGCGAGCAAGAATGAGAGGAGAGGGAGAGTGAGCAAGAATAAGGGGGGAAAGAGGGAGAGCGGGGGGAGAGAGGGAGAGTGAGCAAGAGTGAGGGGGAGGGAGAGCGAGCAAGAATGAGGGGAGAGGGAGAGTGAGCAAGAGTGAGGGGGAGAGAGGGAGAGCGAGCAAGAATGAGGGGGGAGGGAGAGTGAGCAAGAATGAGGGGAGAGGGAGAGTGAGCAAGAATGAGGGGGGAGAGAGGGAGAGTGAGCAAGAGTGAGGGGGGAGATAGGGAGAGTGAGCAAGAGTGAGAGAGAGGGGGAGTGAGCAAGAGTGAGGGGGAGGAAGAGCGAGCAAGAATGAGGGGAGAGGGAGAGTGAGCAAGAATGAGGGGGGAGAGAGGGAGAACGAGGGGGCGAGAGGGAGACTGAGCAAGAGTGAGGGGGAGAGGGGGGAGAGAGGGAGAGTGAGGGGGGAGAGAAAGAGAGCGAGCAAGAATGAGGGGGGAGAAATAGAAAGAGCGAGAGTGATGGGGGAGAGAGGGAGAGCAAGCGTGAGAGGGGGAGAGGGCGAGTGAGCGAGAGTGAGGGGGAAGAGGGAAAGTGAGCGAGTGTGAGGGGGAAGAGGGAGAGTGAGCAAGCGTGAGGGAGAGAGGGAGAGCGAGCGTGAGTGAGGGGGAGAAAGATAAAGTGAGCGAGAGTGAGTAGGGAGAGAGAGAGGTAGAGGGATGAGAGAGGGAAAGCGAGTGAGCGTGAGGGGGAGAGAGATAGAGCAAGCGAGAGTGAGTGGGAGGGGGGAGAGAGGGAAAGCAAGTGAGCGTGAGGGGGAGAGGGAGAGTGAGAGAGTGAGGGGGAGAGAGGGAGAGTGACTGAGCGTAAGGGGGAGAGAGGGAAAGCGAGTGAGCGTTGAGGGAGAGAGGGAGAATGCGCTTGCATGAGAGGGGGGATCGGGAGCAAGGGAGAGACAGTGAGTGCATGAGCCTGATAGGGAGCGAGGGAGGGGGAGATGCATGAGAGCTTGTGCGAGAGAGCATGTGCGCGTGAGGGGGAAACAGAAGAGAGAGAGAGAGAGCATGTGCAAGGGGGGAGCGAGAGTGAGCAGGCACGAGAGAGAGTGCACGTGCAACATGGAGGAGAAAGTGTGAGCATAAGAGGGGAAGCGAGAAGGAGTCCATGTACGAGGGGATGCAAGAAAGCGCATGCGCGTGTGAGGGTGGAGTAAGACGGAACGCCTGCGCAAGAGGTGGGTGCTAGAGAGAGAGCATGCACATGCAAGAGGGACAAGTGAGAGAGAGGGCACGTGTGAGAGGGAGAAGCAAGAGTATGCGCGAGGGAAGAGAGGGAGTACGCACATGAGAGGCGGAGAGAGAGTTTGGGGAGAGAAAGCACGTGTGCAAGTGAGGGGGAGGGACAGTGCGCATGAGGGAGAGGGAGGCAGTGTGTGTGTGTCTGGCTTACTCCCAGTCTCAGGGTTCTCACTCACCTCAACCCATACACTAACACACACCCACACACAGAGGGTGAGGGTAAGTGAGTTGAGCACCTTGAGTCTGGGAGTGAGCCAGATCCACTCCCCCTCACCCTCTGATGGTTACCTTTATCACTCATTTTTAAAAATAACTACTATGAGGGGAGTGGGGTATATCAGGGTGTTATAATATGAGGTGTGGGGTGTATCAGAGTGTTGCAGTGAGGGTGTAATATATATCTGGATGTTACAATTAAGAGCGATGTATCAAAGCAAGTGTCAGGTTAAAATACATTAACAGCGTACAGGATGTGCCGAGTAATTTTACTGATTGGCTGCTCTCACCTTTGACAATAATGCTGATGGATTTTTGTCGTGTCAGGCTTGGAACATTCTGGATTGTAACTTCGCAGGTGTAGTTTCCAGAATCATCAAATGTAGCTACTGATAGTTGAAGCATGTTTTCAGGGCTGACTGTCTTCTGTAGGAGTAAAATCAGGAGATGGTTAATAAACAGAAAGAGTGGGAAATTCCTCAAAGGCATGTGGGACATATTGGAGTGTTCTACTAAATATTATACAAAGAGGAAATTAACCCCAAAGGTTCTTTCAAGAATCATTCTATAGGTTTTACTCCTACCTTGTGTTTTTTCCAAATCACAGATGTCTGTTGTGACCCCTTCGCACTACAATATATAGTTTTATTTTTGTCACCCTCCATAAAAATATATGGTCCTTTTGGTTTCAATGCAATAGGATCCAGATCTGTTGGAAGGCAGCAGAAAGGAAGAGAAACTCAATTGCTTGTTGTCTTGATTAAACAGCTTCTGTGTCCCTTAATCCTCACATTGAACAGGAACCTGACCCTTCAGCATGCCTGATGGATCACTGAGTGACGACAGCTTCCAGTGTGGCACTGAGTAATATGGGGCAGAAAGATGCCAGGCGCAGTTCCTGATCTGCATTGAGTTTCAGCCAGTAAGGGTGCCCATGGGCAGGGAAGACAAAAATCAGCCAGGGTCCCTAATCCTGTTCTCCTACTGCTGCATGCCTTTACCATGTTGGTTAAGGAAAGGATCAGGATTGGTTCAACACCTAAACAGCAAAATAGTTTATTGACACAATCTGTTTGGGACCATCTAGTTTTTGGCCACCTTGGTATCTGACGTATGTGGAAACCCTATATTATACTCAAGAATCTTGACACCAACCACTGACAAATCTACTTTGCTCTATTCTGGCAGATAGAAATTCAAGCTAATTCTCTTCCCATGTGAACATCTGACTTTACCAAATACAGACATCTTAATTTGGCAAAAGCCAAGGCCTGTGGCTCAGATATGGGATTACTAAACCTTTCCACACAAAGTTGACTGGACTCAGATCTCCTCTGCCTAAGTGTCTCACCTTGGGATCACCTTAATCCCAAAGTGACCCTTCTTACCTAACTTCCAAGGAGAATAGCCATTGCTTAATCATAAACAACTGAAAGTGAAAAAGAAAAACCAGGCTCTTCACAAACAGCATAAGCCATCACTAAAATGTAAATACATTCCCATCACCCTCTAACCACAATATGAACTCACCAGTCATGGCTTTGTCATTTTGAACTGTGCAACTCTAGTTGCAATTGCTTGTCTCCAATTCCTAAGCTAAACCCTGGTTGTATGAGTACTTATTCTCATACCATGTCTCCAGCTAATGTCTTTGACAGCTGGTATCCTTAAGCGTCAGCTGTGGCTCACTGGGTAGCACTCTTGAGTCTGAAGTTGATGGGTTCAACTCTCACTCCAGGACTTGAGCACAAAATATAGTTTGACATGCTGGTGCAGTACAGAGGGAGTGCTGCACTGTCAAAAATGCTGTCTTTTGGAGGTGCCATTAAACTGAGATCGTCTGTCCTCTCAGGTGGATGTAAAAGATTCCATGGCACTATTTTGAAGAAGAGCAGGAAAGTTATTTCTAGTGTTCTAGCCAATATTTACTCCTCAGCTAACATCACAAAAAACAGATTTTTGGGTCATTTTCACATTGCTGTTTGTGAAAGCTTGCTGTGCACATCTTTGCCTCTTTTCCTACAGTGACTACATTTCAAAAGTACTGAATTGGCTGTAAAGCATCTTGGGACTTTGGATGGTCATGAAAGGCACTATGTAAGATCAAATCTCTCTCTTTTTCCTCTTCAGCGATTTGGTGGATATTAACCTTCACCCTGCATAACAAATCAACACTTGCCATGACAGGCTAGATTTCAAATGCATCAGACTTGCTCATCCGTAGCTACTTAATTCAGGTCCTTGTCTGAGGGGTTTTAGCAAAAAGATGCCCAGTGTGTGGCTGACTGCCCTTTCAATAGACTTGGTAACAGATTAGTGTAAGGCCAGAGCCCTGCTCCCTGCAACAGCTTCCCCTTTTTGCCACAGCTTACAGGCCTGGATATTGTACATACAACAAAGGAGGATTTTCTGTTCTAGGTTTGGAGTTTCGAAGCATAAAGGATGACTTTTTTTTATAGGCCAAAAATTTAAACTGTTCTGGGCTTTCCTGTGAGTGGAAAAAGACCGATGTGCCCTTTGGCCCTTCTCCGATTAACCCCAAAGTACTGTCCTAAAATTAGAATTCACCTTACTTAACAAATGGGACAAATGACCTTTTTATCTTCTAACCATACCTTTAAGATCATGTGTAGAGTTGTGCAAAGTCATAACACTGCACCTGGGGGAACCCACTGTCATTTACCACTAGTTACCCTATTGTTCAAGATAGTGAGCATGATGTAATGGACTCACCAACATCACAAAATTATCTGCATGACAGCATTCTAGCCTTTCAAAAATGGCCAAAATGTATGCTGAGGATGTACCTTATAACATATACTACACATCACTGATGAAGACATTGAACAGAATGGGTGACAGTGAACAAACTTGCCTCATTTTCTTTCCAGTGACTCTCCCATCTATCCTCCCATTACAGGTCATTCATTTCAATTTATTCATGAAACTTTACATTTAAAAATTCTATGAAAGCCATGTAAATGGGTTTCCCTGAGCCTTGCAATGTTGCACTATTTTGTACAAACTCATGTTCTATTACACATTCCTCACAAGAATGAAATTCAGCCTGTTCTTTTTGAGATCTTCAGAGAATGCATAATACATGCTATGACAACTCAATTGTCTTGAAAGTCAGTGATATCAGCAAGGTAGTTTTTGGTCCCACTTGGATCCCTAACTTTACAGATACATGAAGAATCATCACTAATATGTGCATGCCATAGGGAAGCTGGCATTTGTAGCATTGGAATATTTGGGAGAGGACAAAGGGAAAAAGGGAAGAGAAAAAAATACATACAATTGATTGTTATTGTCTTGTTTGTGTTAAAATCCTTGTGTAATACATCAAAGTCCAGTACTTTACAGCCATAAACACCACTGTCCATTCGTTGCACTCCATTAAACTCCAAAGTGTTGCCAGTGCTGTCAAGGATCTCCTCATCCTTTCCATCCTGTTCATCAGAAGGGGAGCACAGTTATTGTAACAAAGAATATTTCCATCTGACTAACCTCAGAGTGCTCAGAAAGTCTTGTGTTAGATTATTTTTGCACAGCAATGATGGATACAGCACTGATGCTGTCAGGAATGTTAATTATTTACCTGTCCATGTGCTCATTCAACATTGCCAACTCAATGTGCCGCTCAAGGAGGCCGTAGACATTTGTGCCATATCACTATATCATGACAATCTAGAAGTATCATCATTTTCTGAATCTGTAGTCATTGAACTTATGAACTTAGCAATTCACCAGGGGATCCCTTAGGCCCACCTCCCGCTAGCATTTTCATTGGTGTTCATAAGAAACATGTTTTCCCTGGAATGCTGCTAACCAACTACATCTTGCATATTTTCAATGTGTAGATGATATATTTGTTATATGTAAATCTGGAGCTGCATGTAAGAATTTCCTTACACACATTATTGCACACCAGCTGCATTCAAATTCACCTTTGAAATGGAGCAGTCTAACAAGCTCCCCTTCCTCGATGTGCTCGTTGAGAAATCCGCTAATCAGTTCTCTCCTCTCTCTAAAGCCTATCTTCACTGGTCAATATATGTCTTGGGATTCCTACACGTGCTTTAAGATTGGCCTTACTGGCAAATCATCAAAGCTATCCTGCAGGATAATGGCTACCCTGATAAGATCACTGCTGTGTATCATGCACACTCAATTTTTTTACATTTATTCGTTTATGGACGTGGGCATCGCTGGTCATGCCAGCATTTATTGCCCATCTCTAATTGCTCTTGAGATGGTAAATGTATTCAGGTGATGAGAAGCCTTCTTGAACTGCTGCAGTCCATGTGGTATAGGTACACCCACTGTGCTGTTAGGGTGAGAGCTCATTCCTTTTAGACTTTGTAGTGGTTTATTAGAACTGAGTGGCTTGCTAGGCCATTTTAGAGGGACAGTTAAGAGTCAACCACATTGTTGTGGGTATGGAGTCACATGTAGGCCAGACCAGGGTGAGGATGGCAAATTTCCTTCCCTGAACCAGATGGGTTTTTTTTTAATGACAATCAACAATGGTTTCATGATCACTATTACTGTGAATCTTTACTGTACTACCTCCAATGCAGGTATACCCTTCATTAAATATGAAGATCAAAACTGTGCACAGTATTCCAGGTGTTAGTTGTATTCAGGTGGTGAGAACAATTTGAGGATTTACCTATGCTCATATATACGGAGTAGGCCGAAAGAGGGGTTGTTGATAGGAGGTGCATTATATGCAATGTTTGTTTCTGTAAATGAATAAAGATCAAGCTCCAGTGTTCTATCCTTCACAGCCTAACTATCTGAGTTCTAACAAGAAGCACTGGTCAGCATGTTCGATTCAGAAGTAATCTATTCAATACATCATCTCTTTAGGATCCTGCATTTGACACTGCAAAACTCATTGGATCAAACTATTGGCTATTGTGTTGCTGACCTTTTGGTCGGTAATTTCTGCTTTTCAGAACAAAGATCTGGAATGTACGTTCAGTGTGTACATGACAGGAAAGATGGCTGGTGCGAATCAGCGTGCCACTACAGCAGTACCAGGTATAGAAATCATGGGCCCTAGTGCTTCTCCTGTTTCCGGGCCCCTTATTCCACCCCCTTTAATCTTCCCCCTCAATCATGCATGGTATCTTTTTACCTTTCAAGGTTAATCAATCAATCCATCAATCACAAAAAGGGCTGAGTAAAATTATGTCACCCATTGAGTGGCATCTGGTTATAAATATCTTCCAATATAAATGCAGCATGGGTCATTAATATTAAGAGCAGCAATGATATAATGCAGTGTTAGTTTGTGTGCACCCTATAGGTGATCCCACCACGACTATTAAACAAATAGAGTACAACCTTTACTTTAACAGCATTGTGCAATATTGTTAATTTGACAAGAAAATATCCCATTAGTTATTTATCACACAATGCAGACACTAACGCTGATTTTAGTGATGCCTCAGCCCTCATTAATATGTTCTGTACATTGCACCATATGGACGTAGTGACAGTTAATTCATATTTGGAGGGAAAGATTCTATACTTGCAACCCAGATAAACTGCTCAAGATCTTTTCCATTTGTGGAAGATATAGAAATTTTCTCCTGCCTGGGTACATGATATAATGGAATATAAATATTTCATACAATTCTATTTTATCAGTACTCTCACAGGGTGGAAACATCAAATAACTTCTGAGCAACAAAGTGGAATGATTGAACAACATAGGTCTTCATTGTCAATAAGAAGCATTGGAGCCCTCAGGTGTTTCTGTGTGACACAACTTTTAAGAGGCCAGAGGACAAAGACTGAATGGTTCACAATTGTATATGTTTTCTTAATCAACAAGTCTGAAGACTCTGTTGATTGTTGCTTCTCACTACAATATATTTTCAATATCTACTATGTAACACAACTTTATAACAATATTTCAATACTTCAAAAAACTCATAAAACCACCAAGATAGAGTGGGATAATAGGTAAGTAGACAAAAGGACATGATTTAAGCCAATGGAAAAGATTCTTGGGAATTATGTGCAGTGTAAAACAGGTTACAGATTCACTATGAGTTCATTACACACTCCTGTCGCGGGAATCTCACCCCACGAAGTCCGCTCACAGTAAACTTCCATTAGCAACAAAATAAAAAAACTCTAGCCATGAATCCACCCTCTGTTTGCAAGATAATTATGGATGAAAAAGGCCATCTAGGCCAGCTCATCTCATGCATCCAAATGACATATGAACATATGTATTAGGAACAGGAGGCAGCCATTTATTCCCCTTGACCCTGCTCCGCTATTTGGATAACATTGCTTACATTATACCAACGACTATAACTCAAAGAACAGAATTGGCTGTAAAATGATTTTGGACATTGTGTAAGAAGTTGTATAAACATAAGTTTTCTTTCTTCCATTATACCTGCATGCAGTGGGCAGTGTGACTGTAGCAATGGTGAAACTGGAGGCTCAATGCTGATTCTCTAAGGATAATTAATCAGACAGCAATCAACTGATATTAGGAAAGTGACTACAAAGAAATCGCTACATTTACAAAACAGTTCAACTCTGTGCTTGTACAACTTTATCACTCTGACTCTGGCACCAAATGACAATATACCATAAATTGCATCTGCCCCTTTTACGCTAATGAAGCTATCCCCAGGATTTGTCAGTCAGACATCTACCAACTCAGGAAAAATGTAGATTGAAATATTCATCTGAATTTTTCAGAGAAGAATGATACATGATACAAAAATTCAGTATGGCCTTAATTCAAGAACTGGATTGTTTCCTCTTCCCCCAGAAGCTGTCATACAAATTGTGTTGTACAGTGCGAATTTACAGCCTATTTGGGGTGAACCTAGGATGGAGTAGAGATTTGTAAAACTTTTCTTTAAGCAATTTCCTAGTGACAAATAGGGAGTTCATTTGCAACAGTAATAAGATGGGTGATAGTGAGTCAACACCATGTTTTACATCACTACCTGGTTTTTAGTTTCTTACATTTATTTTGAGGAGGCTCAAGATTCTCAAGCCTCCGGTATACCAACACAGCACATCAGAATTATGCTTACTTTAGGGCGTAATGAAAATTTAGACTGCTATTTATTTGCTGGTTTAAGAGCCCAGCACCACCCAGCCCCCTCACCCCACACACACCATATCCAACTGGCTCCAAACTCCAAACTAATTACAGATACAATATACAAATACACAAATGCAAAAACAACAAATACAAAATAACAAGATAAAAACTTACCATTTTTCAAGCAGATATTTAACCAAGAGCACTGAGATCTCAGCTGCTGCAAATAGGAACAGCTGCCGCTGATCTTCAGGCAGCTTTATGGTTTTCTGGGGGGGTTTTAAAAAAAAAACTGGAACCACGAAGCTGCCCAAAGGTCAGAAGCAGCAGTGCAGCAGCTGTCAGCCAAACTGACTTCAAAGACTGGCTTAAAAGAAATCATAACTGTCAGGTTGATATTTTCCATTTTTTTTTTGAAGCCAGTCTTTCAGGTCTGCAGCTCTAGCAGCTCAGGCTGGACAACAAAAAACTCTATTTACTACACTGAGACCAGGTGACCCCCCACCCCCCCCGCCCCCACCACCTCCCCCCCACCTCCACCCCATCCCCTACCCACCCCCAACCTCAGTACCTGGGTCTCAGTATTTGGCACCGTCTACAGCCCCCTCTCCTGAGCCCTGCACTATGCTAAATTAAGACACAAGATTTTTTGGTCCAGAAATGGGACAGAGGCAGGGCAGCAAAAAGAATGGGCACCGAGCAAGGTGACCGGAAATCCAACCTCCATTTCACCTCAGCGCCATTTTGTTCAGTGTGGGAAAGGCCATTGGTGAAAACCAGACCCACACCATTAATGACTCACTTAACAGCGTTGTGGGCTCATTAAGAGACTACCACAGGTAAGTTTTGAGATTTTGATCGAGGCGGCTGGACTTCAGGTGTCCTCAGGAATTACACCAGCTGGATGGAGGTAGGGACATGGCATGGAGGCAGGCACAGTTTGAAATGGGAAGTGAAAACGATCTTTAAAGTTTAAATGACTTAGGCCTTTGTCATTAAAGGTATCATTTAACTATCTAAATACTTTGGCCAATTTCAAATATTAAACACGGGGAAGGCGGCTGCAAAAGAGTACTTACCTCATTAATGAAAAGGGCATTTGAGAAAGCTATGCATGTTTGCTACAGCCAATTTAATTTTTGTTTCGGTTTTAATGAACACCACCATAGCAAACTGGAAGGAGAAATGGGGTCCAGAAAAAGCTGATGTCATGGAAAATAAGATTGCAATAAAATACAAGTAATGGCCAAGCAAAATGATGGTAATGTGTTAGAGTTCTTAAAGGAACTGGGTATGCAAGTTAAATCTTAAATAGGATTCTTTTTTAGATTTACAATACTCATTATAATATTTTAAAAGGAAAACTCTTTTTCACTTTCAAAAGAAATGTATCTTGTTAGCTTGGTACAAACATGATGATAATGCTCCCCTAATGTAAGTGCAGCATGCTGTTATATAAGCTGTCCCCTAGCTGGAACACACAACAGCTGCAGATTCCACTGACATATGACAGCTGCTGCTGCTGCTGCTGCTCTGAGCACATTGCCTATTGTGGAAAGTAGGGAGGTCAGACTGAAAGATAGGGGAGGCGAGATCATATCTGAAGGAGGGTCACTCCCTGGGAAGTACCAAACAGAGACGAAAGTGGGCACACTCACTATTAGGACTCATTTTAAAACCCATCTGGTTCACTAATGTCCTTTAGGGAAGGAAATCTGCCGTCCTTACCTGGTCTGGCCTACGTGTGACTCCAGACCCACAGCAATGTGGTTGACTTTTAAATGCCCTCAGAAATGGCCGAGCAAGCCCTTCAGTTATACCAAACCGCTACAAAGTCTAAAAGCAATGAAGCCAGATGGACCATCTGGCATCAAACTAGGCACTGGAAATGGCAACGGCAAACCCAGCCCTATCGACCCTGCAAAGTCCTCCTTACCAACATCTCGGTTGGAGCAGCAGTTGGGAGCAATCAGGTGGTGGAAAGAGTCATAGACAGGAGTTTTGCAGACATGGTCACACCCAAGATACAGACAGGTAGATGGGTGACCGTTAGAAGGGGCAGGCAGTCAATGCAGAAATCCCCTGTGGCTGTCCCCCTCTCTAACAGGTATATGGTTTTGGATACTGTTGGGGGGGGGATGGCCTATCAGGGGAAAACAACAGCAGTAGCCAGAGCAGTGGCACCACGGCTGGCTCTGTTGTTCAGCAGGGGGTGGTCAAAGCACAGAACAGCAATTGTCATAGGGGACTCTATAGTCAGGGGCTCAGATAGATGCTTCTGTGGTCATGAAAGAGACACTAGGATAGTATGTTGCCTCCCTGGTGCCAGGGTCCAGGATGTCTCTGATCGGGTATGGGACATTCTGAAGGGGGAGGGAGAACAGCCAGAGGTCGTGGTACACATTGGTACTAACGACATAGGCGGGAAGAGTGATGAGGTCCTGCAGTGAGTGGTCAGGGAGTTAGGCAGCAAGTTAAAAAACAGAACCTCCAGGGTTGTAATCTCAGGATTACTCACTGTGCCACATGCCAGTGAGGCTAGAAATAGGAAGATAGTGCAGCTGAACATGTGGCTGAACAGATGGTATTGGAGGGAGGGTTTCCGATATCTGGATCATTGGAATCTCTTCTGGGGCAGGGGGGACCTGTACAAGAAGGACCGGTTACATCTAAACTGGAGGGGCACCAATATCCTGGCTGCGAGGTTTGCTAGTGTTATGTGGGAGGGTTTAAACTAGTATGGCAGTGGGGTGGGAACCAGGGCAATAGGACAGCAGGTGAAATAAATGACTGGGAACCAGTGAATATGGCCAGTAGGACTAAGAGGAAGGGCAGGCAGAGAGAAATTACTGAACACAATGGGACTGGGGTCTGAAATGCATTTGTTTCAATGCAAGAAGTATAACAGGCAAGGCAGATTAGCTTAGAGCTTGGATTAGTACTTGGGACTATGATGTTATTGCTATTAAGGAGACTTGGTTGAAGGATGGACAGGATTGGCAGATAAACGTTTCAGGATTTAGATGTTTCAGGCAGGATAGAGAGGGATGTAGAAGAGGTGGGGGAGTTGCACTGCTGGTTAAGGGGAATATCACAGCTGTACAACAGGAGGACACCTCAGAGGGCTCATGCAGCGAGGCAATATGGGTAGAGCTCCGGAATAGGAAGGGTGCAGTCACAATGTTGGGCGTTTACTATAGGCCTCCTAATTGCCAGCGGGAGATTGAGGAACAGTTAAGTAGACAGATTTTGGAAAGATGTAAAAGCAATAGGGTTGTTGTGGTGGGTGATTTTAACTTTCCCTATTTTGACTGGGAACCACAGTGCTAGGGGTTTGGATGGTGCAGAATTTGTAAGGTGCATCCAGGAGGGCTTCCTGAGACAATATGTAGATAGTCCAACTGACGAAGGGACAATACTGGACCTGGTATTAGGGAATGAACCCGGCCAGGTGGTCGAAGTTTCAGTAGGGGAGTACTTCAGGAAAAATGACCATAATTCAGTAGGTTTCAAGGTACTGGTGGATAAGGATAACAAGAGTCCTCAGGTTAAGGTGCTTAATTGGGGGAAGGCTGATTAGAACAATATTAGGCAGGAACTGAGGAATCTAGACTGGAGGCGGATGTTTGAAGGCAAATCAACAACTGACATGTGGGGGGCTTTCAAACATCAATTGATTAGAATTCAGGACCAGCATGTTCCTGCTAGGATGAAGGATAAGTATGGCAAGTTTCAGGAACCTTGGATAATGAAGGATATTGTGAGATTAGTCAAAAAGAAAAGGGAAGCATTTGTAAGGGCTAGAAGGCTGGGAACAAATGAAGCCCGTGGAGAACATAAAGAAAGTAGGAAGAAACTTAAGCAAGGAGTCAGGAGGGCTAAAAGGGGTCATGAAAAGTCATTGGCAACCAGGATTAAGGAAAATCCCAAGGCCTTTTATACATATGTAAAAAGCAAGAGGGTAGCCAGTGGAACCAGGTTGGCCCACTCAGGGACAGAGGTGGGAATATGTGTGTGGAGCCAGAAGAAATGGGAGAGATACTAAATGAGTACTTCTCATCGGTATTCACCAAAGAGAAGGACTTAGCGGTCGATTTGTCTAGGGAAGAGTGTGTAGATAGCCTGGATCATGTTGAGATCGAAAAAGAGGTGTTAGGCATCTTGAAGAATATTAAGGTGGATAAGTCCCCAGGGCCAGATGGGATCTACCCCAGAGTACTGAGGGAGGCAAGGGAGGAGATTGCTGGGGTCTTGACAGAAATCTTTGTATCCTCACTGGCTACGGGTGAGGTCCCAGAGGACTGGAGAAAGGCCAATGTTGTTCCATTGTTTAAGAAGGGTAACAGGGATAATCCAGGAAATTACAGGCCGGTGAGCCTTACGTCAGTGGTAGGGAAATTATTGGAGAAGATTCTTCGTGGCACGATTCACTACCATTTGGAAGCAAATGGGCGTATTAGGCAGCATGGTTTTGTGAAGGGGAGGAAGTGACAAAGATGATCAACGATGGAAGGGCAGTGGATGTTATCTACATGGATTTCAGTAAGGCCTTTGACAAGGTCCCTCATGGCAGACTGGTACAGAAGGTAAAGTTGCACGGGATCAGAGGTGAGCTGGCAAGATGGATACAGAATTGGCTTGGTCATAGAAGACAGAGGGTAGCAGTGGAAGGGTGCTTTTCTGAATGGAGAGCTGTGACTAGTGGAGTTCTGCAGGGATCAGTGCTTGGACCTTTGCTGTTTGTAATATACATAAATGATTTGGAGGAAAATGTAACTGGGCTAATTAGTAAGTTTGCAGACAACACTAAGGTTGGAGGAGTTGCAGATAGTGAAGACGATTGTCAAAGGATACAATGGGATATAGATCGGTTGGAGACTTGGGCAGAGAAATGGCAGATGGAGTTTAATCCGGACAAATGCGAGGTAATGCATTTTAGAAGGTCTAATACAGGTAGGAATTATACAGTAAATGGCAGAACCCTTAAGTGCATCGACGGGCAGAGGGATCTGTGTGTACAGGTCCAAAGGTCACTGAAAGTGGCAATGCAGGTGGATAAAGTAGTCAGGAAGGCATATGGCGTGCTTGCCTTCATCAGCAGGGGTATGGAGTATAAAAGCTGGGAAGTCATGCTGCAGCTGTTTAGAACCTTGGTTAGGCCACATTTGGAATATTGAGTGCAATTCTGGTCGCTACATTACCAGAAGGATATGGAGGCATTGGAGAGGGTGCAGAGGAGGCTTACCAGGATGCTGCCTGGTCAGGAGGTTATTAGCTATGACGAGAGGTTGGAGAAACTTGGATTGTTCTCACTAGAGCGTCGGAGATTGAGGGGCGACTTGATAGAAGTTTACAAAATTATGACGGGCATGGACAGAGTAGATAGTCAGAAGCTTTTTCCCAGGGTGGAATAGTCAATTACTAGGGGACATAGATTTAAGGTGAGAGGAGAAAACTTTAGAGGAGATGTGCGGGGCAAGTTTTTTATGTAAAGGGTCTGGAATTCGCTGTCAGAAGTGGTGGTGGAAGCAGGTATGATAGTGGTGTTTAAGAGGCAGCTTGACAAATACATGAATAGGATGGGAATAGAGGGATACGGACCCCAGAAGTGCAAAATGTTTTAGTTTGACAGGCAATATGATCGGCGCAGGCTTGGAGGGCCGAAGGGCCTGTTCCTGTGCTGTACTTTTCTTTGTTTCTTTGTTTCTATCTGGGGACTTATGCCAAAATAGGGAGAGCTGTCCCATAGACTAATCAAGTAACAGCTTCACATACTCACAGAATTATACCTTACAATGTCCCTGATACACTATCCCTGGGTATATCCTGACCCACTGGCAGAACAGACCCAGCAGAGGGGGCGGCACAGTGATATACAGTTGGGAGGGAGTTGCCCTGAGAATCCTCAACATTGAATCTGGACTCCATGAAGTCTCATGGCATCAAGTCAAACATGGGCAAGGAAACCTCCTGATTACCACGTACCGCCCTCCCTCAGCTGATGAATCATTGCTCCTCCATGTTGAACACCACTTGGAGGAAGCTCTGAGGGTGGCAAGGGTGCCAAATGTAGTCTGGGTGGGGCACTTCAATGTCCATCACCAAGAGTAGCTCGGTAGTAGCACTACTGATTGAGCTGGCCATGTGCTAAAGGACACAGCTGCAGGATTGGGTCTGTGGCAGATGGTGAGAGAACCAACAAGAGGGAAAAACCTACTTGACTTTATCCTTACCAACCTGCTTGCTGCAGATGCATCTGTCCATGACAGTGTTGGTGGGAGTCTTCACATTGAGCATACCCTCGTCAATGTGAAGACTCCAATGTTGGTCCCACCTTCACAATGAGGATATCCTCTATCGTGTTGTGTGGCACTACCACTGTGCTAAATAGGATAGATTTAAAACAGATCTAGCAACTCAAAACTGGGCATCCATGAGGCGTTGTGGGCCATCAGCAGCAGCAGAATTGTATTTAAGTACAATCTGTAACCTCATGGTCAGGCATATCCCCCACTCTACCATTACCACCAAGCCAGGGGATCAATCCTGGTTCAATGAAGAGTGCAGGAGGGCATGCCAGGAGCAGCACCAGGCATACCTAAAAATGAGGTGTCAACCTGGTGTTGCTACAACAAAAGATATTTTGTGCAAACAGCATAAGCAGCAAGCGAGAGACAGAGCTAAGTGATCTGCAACTAAAGGGTCAGATCTAAGCTCTGCAGTCCTGCCACATCCAGCTGTGAATGGGGGTGGGCAATTAAACAACTCCCTGGAGGAGGAGGCTCCACAATTATCCCCATCCTCAATTATGGAGGAGCCCAGCACATCAGCGCAAAAGATAAGGCTGAAGCATTTGCTACAATCTTCAGCCACAAGTGCCGAGTGGATGATCCATCTCAACTTCCTCCGGAGGTCCCCAGCATCACAGATGCCAGACTTCAGCCAATTTGATTCACTCCACATGATATCAAGAAACAGCTGAAGGCACTGGATACTGCAAAGGCTATCGGCCCTGACAATATTCCAGCAATAGCACTGAAGACTTGTGCTTCAGAACTTGCCGCGCTCCTAGCCAAGCTGTTCCAGTACAACTACAACACTGGCATCTACCCGGCTATGTGGAAACTTGCCTAGGTATGTCTTGTACACAAAAAGCAGGACAACTCCAACTTGGCCAATTACCGCCCCATCAGTCTACTCTCCATCATCAGTAAAGTGATGGCAGGTGTATCGAAAGTGCTATCAAGCGGCACTTACTCAGCAATATCCTGCTCACTGACACCCCATCAGGGCCACTCAGTTTCTGAACTCATTGAAGCATTAGATCAAACATGGACAAAAGAGCTGAATTTCCGAGGTGAGGTGAGAGTGACTGCCCTTGACATCAAGGCAGTATTTATCCAAGTGTGGTATCAAGGAGCCCTAGCAAAACTGGAGTCAATTGGAATCAGGGGAAAACTCTCTGCTGGTTGGAGTTACACCTAGCACAAAGGAAGATGGTTGTGGTTGTTGGAGGTCAATCATCTCGGTCTCAGGACATTGCTACAGTATCAGGGCAGTATCATAAGCTCAACCATTTTCAGCTGCTTCAGAACTTGCCTCCGTCATAACGTTAGAAGTGGGGTTATTCACTGACAATCGCACAATGTTAATTTGCGACTCTTCGGATGCTGAAGCAGTTCACGTCCAAATGCAGCAAGACCTGAACAATATCCAGGCTTGGGCTGACAAGTGGCAAATAACATTAGCACCACAAAAGTGCCAGGCAATGACCATATCCAAAAAGACAGAATCTAACCATCGCCCCTTGATGTTCAATGGCATTACCATCACTGAATCCCCCACTATCAATATAATTGACAGAAACTGAACAGGACCAGCTGTGGCTAAAAGACCAGGTGAGAGGCTAGGAATTGCTAGGAATTCTGCAGTGAGTAACTTACTCCTGACTCCCCAAAGCTACAAGGCACAAGCCAGGAGTGTGATGGAATACTCTTCACTTGCCTGGATGAGTGCAACTCCCACAACACTCAAGGAGCTTGACACTGTCCAGGACAAAGCAGCCCCTTGATTGGTACTCCATCCACCATCTTAATCGTTCAGTCCATCCCCCGCCGATGCTTCCTGGCAGCAGTGTGTACCATCCAAGAGATGCACTGCAGCAGCTCACCAAGACTTCAACAGCACCTTCCAAACCTTCGGTCTACACCACTAGAAGCACAAGGGCAGCAGACACATGGGAACACCACCACCTGGAAGTTCCCTTCGAAGCCACTCACCATCCTGACTTGGAAATATATCACCGTTCCTTCACTGTCACTGGGTCAAAATCCTGGAACTCCCTCCCTAACAGCACTGTGGGTGTACCTACACCACATGGACTGCAGCAGTTCAAGAAGGCAGCTCACCAACACTTTCTTAAGTGTGAAGCTCACATCCCGTGAAGGAGTAAGTAAAAAAAAGTCCAAAAGGATCAGCAATGTCCTGACAGACTGCTGGTGAGGTGTTTATCAACTCCCTGTGACTAATAAATTACCATATTATCTGGGAAAACGTCATCAAAGATCAAATCATCCGGATTTTAATCAAATATTGTCTCTGTTCCCTTTTCAACTGTGATCACACATTCAAAGATATATTTTTCCTAATCCTTTCTATAGAAAAAAAAAACAAAATGTGTCAGGTGCTTCAGCCTGATTGTGTGTTAGTGGTCTGGCAGTTGGTGATGTGAGCAGAAAAGCTACATTTCCTATTCTTCACTATTCGCCCATTAGCCAATGAATTCTGATGGAAAGTGTGGTTATCAGGTGGGATTGTAACTAAGCTTTGCTGTGATGCATGACTCCCGCAAGATAATTGCTGAAAATCAGTCTGGATTCGTACATGAAGAATACAGAGCATTATTAATGCTAAGGCATTATATTCAATTCAGTCCGCAGCTTTAAGAAAGAAGAGAAAAGGGGGGGAGATTTTCTTTTCTTATGATGATCAAATTACACTGATGATCTTCTAAACTGTATACTTGTTGATCAACAAGTTACAGATTTGACACTCTAGCAGAAGAGGTCCTCACCAGCACTCTGTAAAAGGTGTACTCAACATCTGACGATCCATCAGATTTGCACTCCATTGTCATATTGTCCGTCTCCTTCAAAACACTTGGCTGGAACACAAATTCCACATTCTCTGTCGGATCTGTTGGAGGAACACAAAGAAAAAGACCTCGTAATGGGGGTAGACTGAAGAACTGATCACTCACAATCATCATCATAAAGTAGTTAAAAAAATATTTTGTATCTGTCTTTACAATAGAAGACATAAAATTTTGTAAAAACAGAGGTGACCAAGAGGCGAATGAGAATGAGGAACTCAAAGTACTGTAATTGATACTAGTAAAGAAAAAGTACTGGAGAAATTAATGGAATGAAAAGCCGAACTGTTGTAGTGTGGCCGAGTTGTCTATTTGTAACAGAGTTGATCTGCAGACAACTTTCTAAATAGAAACATTAGGTTTATTTACAATACATCCAGCAGCAACTACACGTGTGCTTTCACCTCCATCTATATCTCTACACTGACTGTAGAAGTAGCCCGCGCTGCTAACACATTGGTTTACACAGATCATGTGATCTTACATCACAGGATTATTCTTAAAGGTACAGTCCAATATTTAACAAAATCATAATTACTACATTCCTCCCCATTAACTTTGCAGTACATATTGTATTTACAAGTGTATTTATCTCATGACATTATAATATTTACACAGGTTATGAAATTTACAAGTTGTCTTTCAGGTGGTTTCCTGATTCATGTGGAATGTCACAGCTCCACAACTTCAGATTCTTTTTCAGGAACCACATTCTCTAGAACTGCATGGACACCAGGTACCTCGGTGGGCACTTGCAGTTCAGTGTCTTTCATTCTGATAGAGACATCAGACATATCAGTCCTTGGTTGAGCATCTTCAACAGGAAACACTGGTTCAGTAATGGTTACAGGTGGAACTATATCTTGTTGTGATATCTCTCTTTATTCTAAATGGTCCACATGCTTACAGGTGATCTGGCCTTTCACTTGTATGATAATGGTCTGGTCACTGAACTTACTTTACCCAGTAACCACTTCGGTCCTCCACCGAAATTCTTCACATCTACTGCTTCTCTAGCAGTAATTTGTCTCTCACAACTATGCAAATCATACGCAGCTTTTTGGTTTCCTTGATGCTTCTCCACCTTCCCCTCCAAATTTGGAAATATTAGGCTCAGTCTTGTCCTAAGGTGATGACTCATCAGCAATTCTGCAGGCATTCCTCCTGTCGTCATGTGAGGGTCATTCTGTAGTGGGAAAGAAAGCGTGCAAGCTTGGTCTCCAATGATTTCCCTGTTAACTTCTTCACATTTGTCTACAGCATCTAGAATTCTTTCCAGATAAGATCTTGGAAGTAACTTGTAGCTCTTTGATTTTATCTTCAGCATCATCATCCATTGAGAGGGACTGGAATAACATCAAGGTAGGCATAGTTCGATAATTTGTTTATTGCCTCCTTTGAGTGTTTTTAGGTGCTACCAGCCACCATTTTATTGTCTTTTCAGAAACTTCTTCCTTTTTCTCTTCTTCTTTCTACCACAGTCTTTAGTCTCGTCCTTCATTTTGATTTCACTGTTGGCCAAATTTCTCTCAGGTGAAATCTCAACTTGTCTTAGTTCAGGAGCTGAGTCTCCCAAACCTTCATTATCTGCTCGCCCCTTGGAAAGCTCTCCGATTTTTGTTTTCAAAGCCTCTTTGACTTTATTTAGCCGATTTTCCAGCTCTTCTATCTCTTTTTTGTATTTGTTGGCTGCCTCCTGGAAACCTGAACATTGATGTGTCTTCTCTGCCAACTGGTTCTTCAGTTTGTTCACAAGAGGTGCTGAATTCTTTCTGTTTCTCTTCGTACTGTTCCAGAGGCTCAAACTTTGACCTGAGGGAATCTTGTTGTGTGTGAAGGCTTTTCAACAGGTTTACCTTTTCCTTGTGAACGTTATTCACTTCGTCTTGAAATCTGTCACTCAGCAGGGTCTCCCTGAGTTTCTTCTGCTGTTCTTCCATGTCTTTGTTTGAGATAGGCTGCATTGCTTCAGGTTGCTGAGTCCTTACACACTCCTTTTTCATCCTGTTGCAGTCCTTGAACTCTCCAGACTCTTTCTGCCACACTTTGAAGAAGTGGCCTGAAGAAGGGTCATACAGGCTTGAAATTCCAACCCTGTTTCTCTCTCCACAGATGCTGTCAAGCCTGCTGAGTTTTTCCAGCATTTTCTGTTTTCCCTTCAGGTTTCCAGAATCCACAGTATTTTGCTTTTATCTTGGCTCTGGCTTCCCAACTTTCATGTTAAGTAATGAATAAACATCAGAATTTGTCACTTCAGACTCTTCTACACTGTAGATTTCATTGGGTTTCTTCTGTTGTTTCCAAGCTTGTTTAAATTTCTCTTTGCACTGTCTCATTATATGTCCACTTCTGTGACAAAAGTAACATTCTACTTTTTTTAAACAGCCAATCGCTAAAAGACTGATTGTTTCCACATCGATTGAGGTTGTTCTTTGATTCAGATGCTAAATTATTTCTTCTTAGTTTCCGGTTGGCAGGGGCTTTTTCCAAATTGCGGCAGAGTCTCGCTTTTTCGCTCCACTTTAGGCTGTCTGTTCCCACCTGATTTATAGTATGGCGCCATTTTGCAGCCCTTGTATTGCTTGTGAGTCTCTTGCAGTGCTTTCCATGGCTAGCCCTATTTCTAACGCCTTCTTAAAATCCAGATTCACTTCAGCCAATCTTCTCTGAATAATGTCTTCTTTTACACCACACTCTAAACGATCTCTGAGCATGTCCTTCAGTGTCTCACCTAACTCACAATGCTCTGTTATTTGCTTCAAATTCACCATGTAGCTAGCAATTGTCTCACCGGGGGTTCTATTTTGCAAATTGAATCGGAACCTCTACATCGTGACTGAGAGCTTGGGTTGAAAATGTCCCTTCACAAGATCCACCAATTTTCCAAAATTCTTCAAATCTAGAGCACTGGGTGCCATCAAACTTCGAATCAAACTGTAGGTTTTGCTCCTATAAGTACTCAAGAGGATTGCTCGCCTCTTCTCTTCCCCCATGATTTCATTTGCTTGAAAGAAGAAGGCGAGGCATTCTATATACTGAGACCAACTGTCTGTGGCTGGCTCAAAGGGATTGATTCTGCAAAATTGTGGCATTTTGGGTGCATATAACCTCTGTTATTTTAAACGAGCACTGATACTCAAAATCGCTGGGTGAGGTACAGTGCTGATTTCAATTTATCTTGATTTGTCCTGATTTATCCTCATCGCCAGTTTGTTGTAGTGTGGCCGAGTCACTTATTTGTAATAGAGTTGATCTCACACAACTTTCTAAGTAGGAACGTTAGGTTTATTTACAATACAGCTAGCAGCAACTACATGTGTGCTTTCAACTCCATCTCTATCTCTACACTGCCTGTGGAAGTAGCTCACATTTGCTAACACATTGGTTTACACAGGTCATGTGATCTTACATCACAGGACTATTCTTAAGGTACAGTCCAACATTTAACAAAAACATAGTTACTGCACCTGCAAATTTCCTGGACCCGAAGGCTTATATCTTTGGGTCCTAAAAAAGGTGGCTGCAGAGGTAGTGGATGCATTGATTATGGTCTTCCACCTAAATTAGAGTCTCCACAGGTTTGAAGGTAGCAAGATCTAACATCACTATTTAAGAAGGGAGGGAGACCCATGTTGCTTCTTTTCCGGGAGGTCTACTGAACCACAAGCCAATCAGGCAGTGGTGAGGCCAGCAGCAGGCCTTTGCCTAGAATCAAGATACTGGGGCAGAAGTCTCACCTACCAAGAGCAGCCAGCCAATTAGAGGTTGGCAGTCCTTGTGTTCAGCAGTGCCACAGGGGAGGCAGTGGCTGCTGCAGTAAAAATATCTTCTGGTGTCCCAGGATCAGGATTGGAGAGCCAACCAGCCACAGCTAAGTAACGTTGGCAGGGGTGAAGGTGGGGTGTTCAATTCGACACTGAGTGCCTTTAATGGAGGGAAGCCCAGCCCTGGAGGTTACAAGCTGCCCACGTGGTTTTACCTGTTATGCATGCTGCATGGTGACAGGCCCACTGAGCGAACACCAGTGGTGGCAGAACAAGGCCCTTAAGTGGTCATTAATTGGCTGCTTAAGGAATTCATTGGGCAGTGGGGCAGGAAGGTTGACCATGGGCCTTCCCACCCAGAACTTAATTCTGGAAGAGATGGGAAGTCAGCAGGGTTCTGATATGCTACCATCCCATAATGCCCTACCCGCCTCCAAGCTCGTCACCAGTGGGAGCACAAGATTCTGTTTCTCTCCCCACAGATGCCGCCTGGGTGTTTCCAGCAATTTTTGCTGTTATTTCAGATTTCCCGCATCTTCAATATTTGGCTTTTGTTTTCCCATAAACTATTTTCTACCACAAGAGGGAGACCAATAGGCTAATGATTGAAACCAGCACTTGCCAAAGTCCTATAAAGTACCAGATGACTTGCATCCATGATAACCATATGGCCATAACAGGATAGTCAGGGAATGCTGGAAATCAGAAATCCTGAGGTGGGCAATTTATAAAAAATGTTACCTTAATCAAAGCCTCCAAATCATTATGTAATTTATCACTAGAAAATCCTTCATATCTCACTTTTTCAGAAAAGGATAAAGAACATGTCTTGAGATGGTGTGAACATTCTGCAGTACAAGAGCTGTGGAATGTGGGTGACACCTGCAACTCCACCATTATGAGCTCCCAAACTCAACTTTTTTGCCACACAGAACGGAGGGGAGACACTTCATAGTGCAGAATGAAAGGTATCAGTCCACCTGTTACACAGCATGCTGAACCACCGATCTGCTTCTTCTACATACTTTTTGGCATATACTATGATTGTTAGATTCTCTAAATCAGCTTTTGGTGATCTTAAGATTTCAGGCTGTATCTACACCTGCATCTGTACTTACTGAATTGGAGCCTCCAGATCAGGCTCTTTCATCTCGCAGCAGAAATTGTACTTTGGCAGTAGTACAGAAGTTTTAGCCTCCAGATTAGGGGACTTGTACATGCAATCTAGCCTTGTCAGATGGATCCATGCAATATTGTTTAAGTCTGTTCTGTAATGCTGATGAATACTCACAGCTTATTGGGATGCTGATTCTAACAGACTCCTTCATTTTGTCCACTCCAGGTGGCATCCTGTAGCTCACCTCACAGTAAAACTTAGAATCTTTGTCCTTTTTCTCAGGAACATAATAAAGTGCGCTGACAATAGTATAAAGGCCACTGGGTTCCTGTGTGGCCTGAGAAATCATGTACATCTCTAAAGAAAAACACAAAAATCAGAAGAAAGCATGAGCTGTAATCAGTAAGGGCTGGGAAGCACTATATGCACTTTCACCTTCAATGATACAGAAATCATTCATACATTCAATACAGCACAGAAGCTGCCTAACTGACTTCAGATCAGTAACAAAAATCTTAGCCTCTTCTAACAGAACTACATGAAGCTAATGTAACATCTTTATTCAAAAAGGGAGGGAGACAGAAAGCAGGAAACCATAGGCCAGTTAGCTTAACATCTATCACTGGGAAAATGTTAGAAGCTATTATTAAAGACGTTATAACAGGGCACTTAGATCAATTCAAGGTAATCAGGTGGAGTCAACATGGCTTTGTGAAAGGGAAATCATGGGGCAGAATTTTGCCCTTGGCGGGGGTGCTTGGAGGGGGTGGGGGAGCAGTCAGAAAGCTGACCGCCACCCGCAATCGGCACCGCACTGTGAGTTCACGTGGGTGGGCCAATTAAGGCCTGTCCAGCGTGGAATGCGAGTGGCAGTCCTCAGCGCTGCCTGAGGGGGAGGAGGTCGAGCCTAGCATGAACTCCCCACATGCATGCGAAAGAGCGCTTCAATCTCCCTGAGGCACAGAGCTGTCTCAGGGAGATGAAGCTTTGTTTAAAAAAGCTAATGAAGAAAATAAAAATGTCATAAAACATATCCCCTCGTGTGACCCTGGATAGAAACCCAGGACATGCTTTTAATTCAAGTGTTAAATTTTTATCTTATTTTTATTCGCTTTAGGAAACCTCATCCCGCCCATGGATGAGGTTTCCCAAAAAATGCAAAGGTCACTTGGCCTTTTCGCCTGCCCGCCAACCATTAGGTTGAACAGACAGCGAAAAATTCAGGGCAATTGTTAACTTAATAGACATAATAGGCCTTCAAATTGTCGGCGGGCGCGCTGCCAGCTCCGGCACACACCCGCTGACCAAACTATCGCGGGACTACACGATGACGTCAGGACATCGTCCGACATCATCGCGCATTATTTTACGCTCGGCCCGGTCGGGAGCATGCCTGCCCACGAGCTCAATATCCTGGCCCATGTTTAACCAATTTATTGGAGTTCTTGAAATAGCATGCGCTGTGGATAAAGGGGAACCAGTGGATGTACTGTACTTAGATTTTCAAAAGGCATTTGATAAATGTAAAAACATAGAAAATAGGAGCAGGAATAGGTTGGTCAGCTCTTCGAGCCTGCTCTGCCATTCAATATGATTGTGGCTGATCGTCTATCTCAACGCTCTACACCTGCTCTCTCCCCATATCCCTTGATGCCTTTAGAGTCCAGAAATTGATATCTATTTCCTTCTTAAATATATTCAGTGACTTGGCCTCCACAGCCTTTTGTGGTGGAGAAATCCACAGGTTCACCACCCTCTGAGTGAAGAAGTTTCTCCTCATCTCAGTCCTGAATGGCCTACACTGTATCCTGAGACTGTGACCCCTTGTTCTAGACCCCACAGCCAGAGGAAGTATCATCCCCGCATCCAGTCTGTCCAGCCCTGTCAGAATTTTAAATGTTTCAATGAGATCTCCTCTCATTCTTCTAAACTCCAGTGAAAACAGGCCTAGTCGGCCCAATCTCTCCTCATATGACAATCCTGCCATCCCAGGAATCAGTCTGGTGAACCTTCACTGCACTCCCTCTATGGCAAGTATATCCTTTCTTAGGTAAGGAGACCAAACTGCACACAATACTCCAGGTGTATAGCTGCAGTAAGACACCATTGCTCCTGTGCTCAAGTCCTCTTGAAATGAAGCCGAATGAATACCATTTGCCTTCTTAACTGCTTCCTACATTTGCACACTTGCTTTCAGTGATTGGTGTACAAGGACACCCAGGTCCATCAACATTTCCCAATCTATCACCATTTAAAAAATACTCTGCCATTCTGTTTTTCCTAACGAAGTGGATAACTTTACATTTATCCACATTTATTTGCTCACTCACTCAACGTGTCTAAATTGCCTTGAAACATCAGCAAAGGTTATTTCGGAAAATAAAAGTTCATGATGTAGGTGGGTAACATATTGGCATGGATAGAAGATTGGCTAGCTAACAGGAAGCAGAGAGTTGGCATAAATTGCTCATTTTCTGGCTGGCAGGATGTGATGAGTGGTGTGCCACCAGGATCAGTGCTAAGGCCTCAATTATTTTACAATTTATATAAATGATTTGGATGAAGGGGCTGATGATGTGGTTGCTAAACTTTCTGATGACACAAAGATAGGTAGGAAAGTAAGTTGTGGAGAGGACATAAGGAGGCTACAAAAGGTTAGGTGAGTGGGCAAATGGAGTATAATGTA
Organism: Carcharodon carcharias; assembly: GCF_017639515.1. Lineage (NCBI taxonomy): Eukaryota > Metazoa > Chordata > Chondrichthyes > Lamniformes > Lamnidae > Carcharodon > Carcharodon carcharias. The sequence goes on from NC_054491.1 coordinate 24,750,162, forward strand.
GGAAATTGTGAGATTGTTCATTTTGGCAGAATGAATGAAAAAGAGGCATATTATCTAAATGAGAGATTTCAGAGTTCTGAGATGCAGAGGGATCTCAGTGCATGAATCACAAAAGATGCAGCAAGTAATTAGCAAGCTTATAGAATGTTATAGTTTATTACGAGGGGAATTAAATACAAGAGTAAGGAGGTTATGCTTTAGGTACACAGGGTGTTGGTGTACAATACTGGTCTCCTTATTTAAGGAAAAATGTAAATACATTCGAAGCAGTTCAGAGAAGGTTCACTAGATTAATACCAGGAACTGGCAGGTTGTCTTATGAGGAAAGGCTGGACAAGTTAGGCTTGTATCCGTTGGAGTTTAGAAGAGTAAGCGGTAACTTGATTTAAACATATAAGATCCTGAGGGGTCTTGACAGAGTGAATGTGGAAAGTATGTTTCCTCTTGTGGGAGAATCTAGAACTCATGGTCACTTTTTCAAAATAAGGAGTCGCCCATTTAGGACAGCGATTAGGAGAAAATTGTTTTCTCTCAGAGGGTTGTGAGACTTTGGAATTCTCTTCCTCAAAAGGTGGCTGAGGCAGTGTCTCTGATTATCTTTAAGGCAGAGGTAGGCAAATTTTTGATAAGCAAGGGGGATGAAAGGTTATCAAGGGTAGGCAGGATTAAGAGGTTATAAGCAGATCAGCCATGATTTTATTGAATGGCGAAACAGGCTCGATGGGCCGAGTGGCCTACTCCTGTTCCTAAGTCGTATGTTCGTATGAAACATACCACGACACGATCTCGGCAGTTACACATGGATCCCAGCTGCCAGTAGTCTCTGGTCATCCAGCCATGGCTCAGTGGGTATCACTCTTGCCTCTGAATCAGAAGACTGTGAAAGTTCCAGAATCTTGAGCACCAGAAGTTAGGATGACACTCCAATGGGTAATGAGGGAGTGCTGCACATTTGGAGCCATTAAACCGAAGTGCTATTTGCTCTCTCGGGTGGTTGGACATAAAAGACTCCATGCCTCTATTTTGAAGAGTAAGTGAATTCTCTCTGGTGCCCTGGCTAACATGTATCCCTTAATCAACATCAGTAAAAATCAGATTACCTGAACATTATCATGTTGTTGTTTATGGGAGCTTGCTGTCTACAAATTGGCTGCCATATTTCCAGTGTTACAACAGTGAATATATTTCAAAAAGTACTTAATTGACTGTAAAGCATTTTGGGATATATTGAGATTGAGAAAGGAACTCTAGAAAACCAAGTCTTTCTATTTTTTGGTACTGACTACATTGGAGTTTGCAGAAACCCTGGAGAAAAGCACCTAATTTGCAAGAAACAGGTCCAACATCCATTAGACCTACTTGACTGGAAACTGATGCTTAATTTATGCTCACTCAAGAAGTTAAGGCAGTGTTAGATTAAAAGAAGAGGCTTATATTGTTGCAAAGAATAGTAGTGAGTCTGAGGAGTGGGAGATTTTAAGAAACCAGCAAACTGCAACCAAAAAGTTTATAAAAAGGGAAAAATTAGAATGTGAGAGTAAACTGGCCAGGAATATAAAAAACAGATTCTGAGCTTCGTCAACTCTATAAACAGGAGAATAGTTAAAATAAACGTCCGTCTGTTAGAGGCGGAGACAGGAGAAATTATCATGGGGAACGAGGAAATAGCAGAGATGTCGAACAAGTATGTTGTGTCTGTCTTGACAGTAGAAGACACAAATTACATACCAAAAATACAGGGTAACCAAAGCTTTAATAAGAGTGAGGAACTTAAAGTAACTAATGTCAGCAGAGAAAAGCATTAGAGAAACTTACGGGGCTAACAGCCAACAAATCCCCATGCAGGACCTGACAGCCTACATCCTAGGGTTCCAAAAGAGATAGCTGCAGAGATAGTGGATGTGCTGGCTACAAATTGACAAAATTCCCTAGATTCTGGCCTCAGCAGATTGGAAGTTAGCAAATGTAGCACTGTTATTCAAGAAAGGAGGGAGGGAGAAAACGGGGAACTACAGGTCAGTTAGCCTGACATCAAGCTTTGGGAAAATGCTGGAATCTATTTTTAAGGAAGACTTCAGAAAATCATAGTATGATCAGACAGAGCCAAAGTGGTTTCAAGAAAGGGTTTGAGCGTTTGAGAAATTTATTAGAGTTTTTGAGGGCGTACAAGTAGGATAAATAAAAGAAAGCTGGTAAATGTAATATATTTAGATTTCCAAAAGGTATTCAATAAGGTGCCTCACAAAAACATACAAGATTCTGAAGGGGCCTGACAAGGTAAAGACTGAGAGGTTGTTTCCCCAGGCTGGGGAAACTAGAACATGGGGCAGAGCTACAGGATAAGTGATTGATTATTTATGAGTGAGATGAGGAGAAATTTGTTCAGAGGGTTGTGAATCTTTGGAATTGTCAACCCCAGAGAATTGTGGATGCTCCATCGTTGAGCATATTCAAGGCTGGGATAGACACATTTTTGATCATTTAAAAATCAAGGCAAATGGGAAGCTTGCAGAAAATTGGCATTGAGGCAGATCAGCCATGATCATAATGAATTAGGTTCAAGGGTCCACATAGTCTACTACTGCTTCTATTTCTTATATTCTTATTGGGGGGAGGGTGGGAGTTGCCTGAGAATCCCACCCTCATAATCTGGCCGTGTTCTCCATAGTATCCTAATGGGGCAATTAGCACAACTTTGTTTTAAAAAAATGATTCCCCTTCTTCAGTGCTTCCCTCTTTGTACCCCATCTGTCACCGAAGATTGCCTGGTCCTAACTGATGCAGCAGCATGGGAACTGCAAGGGTAAGGAGTCCCTGCCCCAGATTTTCCCCACCTTCTATGGCAAAGGATAGACACACATTTCAAGTCAGAAACTCCCAGAAACAGCAGCAGGCTAGCACAACCGGATTTCCAGCTTTTCTGCAGTTGTCCAGGAGGCCATTGGGGACCCTGAGTAATTTCAGCAACACTAATTTCTTACAAGAATTTGCTTATGAAGTTATTTTGGCTTCAATGCCCTGATGATTCTAGACCAGGTGACATATAAGTGGAAGGGTCAAATTCAAATCAGATTGTAATCATATTCGTCGTAGCAACCAGCGGCTACAAAACATCCATTCTGATGTGTGGGTCTGATGTGCAGATGCAGTCAGGAAGTGAGTGATGGCTAATGCTAGACTCAGCGATTAATTACAGGTTATGTGGAGGTAAGGTGCTCTTTTCACTGTTCTCAGGCAGTATATGCCAGAGCAAGCAGCAATGAATGCAGAGGTTGAGAAGAATGACATGAGAATGTGACATACTGCTGTTTATCTTGGTGGTAGCTTGCAGTGGGGTACGGTCCTTGTACCATGTGATGTTGGGAGCAGGATAACCATTCTTTGTGTGACAAGTGGCAACCTGAAAAAGATAGAGATACCAAAGCACATCAACGATGCCAAAATCGAGGACAGTACATTAGCAGCATGCTTAAAAAACACTTCATTAGCTATAAAGTGCTTAGGAACATCCTAAAGTTGTGAGAGACGCAGTATAAATATAAGTTTCTTCTATCAGTCACAAGCTCTATGAGGCTGCTGGAGAGATTTACCTCATGTTTCACCTAGGATTGCCCAGGTGCAGCGAATATCCCCACACTGGGGTGGGTCAGAGTGAATGCCTCTACAGAAACCCTTCTTGAAAACAGAAAAAAAATGTTCTACTTAACAGTACACATTGTTGTAAACATTATTCAAAATGCTTATACTTATTTTAATGAAGACATTTTTCATTTCTCAGAGGGAGGGATGATACCACTAGACACAGTGACCTCAATATGTACAGGGAAGTAGTGGAGGCTGGAGCTATGGATGGGAAATTGGAAGTATAGGTTTCCCAGATGTCCTGCACTTTTAATTTTTTTCTTCAGGTTTCCAGCCCAAAAGCTAAGCTGATTGACAGGCTAGCTCCATGTCAGGCAGGAAAGCCAGTGGCACAAGGTTGTACCCGAGGAGCACAAAAGGGTAGGTTAGCGGGGTGCAGCCGAAGGATGTAGAGTTGATGAAATGGCACTTGGGTAGGAGGGAGGTGGGAGTGTTGCCACTGGGGGAAATCATGGGGATGGGGAATATTGCAGGGAAAAAAGTCAGTGATCACAGAGCTGCAAAGAGATAAGCTACTTGGACTGGGTGTGGAGGGGTGGGGGGAACACTCCTCCTTCTCCAGACCCATAAGCGGTGCTGTAAATACACTTAACTTATGGATGCTTCCATGTCTCCTTTTACCTGCTGGCCCAGACTAAATAGGTGAAAAATAAAAAGCCTGTACAAATAGAGACAAGTAACCTCCTTAAAACATTAACGTCCCAACCAGCCTCCTGAGAGTAGATTGGTTTCCCACACCTTATCCCACCTCTATTAAAGCCAGAGTTTTAAAAATTTTAACTTCTTACCAACCCAAACTGGGTCCATACTTAGGGATTAAATTTAGCCCCAGCATTTCTTCTACGCAGCATCAGCATCAAGCACCCACAAATCGGGTACAGATCCAGAGGAATACCTCAACTACGCTGCCAGGAGGAGAAATTTGCATGGTAGGACCTCAGTAATATGCCACCTGTTGATTTTCTGACCAAAACAACAGCCATTAAAACTTGGCAGCAGCTGGTTACTGCCAGGGGCCCACAGAACAAGGTAAGGGGTCCAGGAGGGTAATAGCAAGCAGGGAAAGCAAGCAGCAGGCACACCTGGAAGTTTCTCTGTGTGGCCTCATAATACAGTCAGATGTCAAGCTCTTCAGCAGAAGGAGATACATTTGCCATCAGGAACAGAAAGTAGCAACATTGTTGAGCGGCGGTTAACATGCATAAAGAATCTAAAATAGCGACTACTAAAGATTTCAAATGTTAAAATGGAAAAACCACAAATAACTGCCAGAAAAAAAATTTCTAAAAGTTTCATCTAGCTTCATCTCACAGCAGCTGGGAGTCTCTCTAAGTGTCATTACAAACTGCAGTGTCTCACATGCACTGCTCATTCATCTGTAGGCGTGAGCAAGAATTGCCATTACTCGAGCAGGAATCAAACAGGGTCAAGTCCACCCAAAACTCTCAGCAGTGATAAATCAGCAAGATTAGAAGACACACCATTTTCTACGGTACTGTCCATTCTTTGAGTGCAAATGAGGTTATTGCAAGATAAAAATCTCAGACTTCTAATGTAGGGTTTCTACACAAAACATCAAACCATCCTTCCTTTTTGCAGGCTTAATGGGCCCACTATTTATTTCCAATGTTTACCTTTATTTATAATACATTACTTAAAACAGATACTCCGAGACTCTTCTTGGAGCTAGGAACAGGAGTAGGCCATTTAGCTGCTTGAGTTTGTTCTATCTATGCAATGACACCAGAGTTGTGACGTAACTCCATATCAGTTAACAACAAGACTTAGATTGTGTTGAAAGAAATCAGACTAACACGCTGATCTCAGGTTATCCTGAGATGTGGTATTGAGGGAGAATTTTATAGTATAAGGGTATCTGGCATAGCAAGTGTTAATGTGGGACTGGGAAACAGTACTGCCCACAATGTGATGTTAAGAGACACATGACCTGAGACTAGATCCAGCTGTGGACTGGATAGAAACCTGTACAGAAGCAAGCATGGAGTTAACTCATAGCTTAGGCTATACCCTGTATATATGTACATAGTTATGGTTATCAATAAACACTTAATGTTCAACCATACAAGACTCAGAACCTCTTCATGAGACCACCTGAACATACAACATACAACATGGTGGCAGCGATGGAAAACCCCAGAAACTCAGAGAAGCTGGAGCAGGAATTCAAAAGCTGGAAAATTAAAGGGGGAGCATTCCGACCTGACTGAAAGAACTTGAAGTGAAGACACAGAGGGAGATCACCTGAGAGAAGCTCCTTTGCAGGACTGAAAACAAAAAGACAGAAGAAAAAACTCCACTGTGCAGCTGATGACTCCACAAGATCTCACTGAGGTCCACTGTGAATGCCCACAGACTGCAGAATCAACAGGCTTAGCAGGGGTGAGCAAAAAATACAGTTCTAAGCAAGGGCTGGCTTAAAAAGCTTCAGTACTGTTGAAAAAAAAGTCAGAGCAGCCTGTTTGGAAAATCACCGCAGCCAGCCGGGTTCAGAGTTAGTGCCATGCCACATAGTTGGTGCCATGCCACCGCAGCCAGCCGGGTTCAGAGTTGGTGCCATGCTACATAGCAGCCAGCCGGGTACAGAGTTGGTGCCATGCTACATAGCAGCCAGCCGGGTTCAGAGTTGGTGCCATGCTACAGCAGCCAGCCGGGTTCAGAGTTGGTGCCATGCTACAGCAGCCAGCCGGGTTCAGAGTTGGTGCCATGCTACAGCAGCCAGCCGGGTTCAGAGTTGGTGCCATGCTACAGCAGCCAGCCGGGTTCAGAGTTGGTGCCATGCTACAGCAGCCAGTCGGGTTCAGAGTTGGTGCCATGCTACATAGCAGCCAGTTGGGTTCAGAGTTGGTGCCATGCTACAGCAGCCAGTCGGGTTCAGAGTTGGTGCCATGCTACATAGCAGCCAGTCGGGTTCAGAGTTGGTGCCATGCTAGATAGCGGCCAAGTTCCTTGGAGGGGGGGAAAAGAAAGAAGCAAAAGGTTTAAAAACCTCAGCCAAAGTTGGGAATCAATTGTAAAACGCTCCAAAATCCTCTGATATTACAGAGAGGGCGCCAAATCATGCACAAAACTAAAGACAAAGAAGTCGGGACTGTCATCGCCGCTGGAGCTCAGCAAATGCGACAACCATGGGAAGCTTCTTTGAGAAAATGGTTCCTGTGACGCTATCTTCAAAACCTGCACAGCATTTAAAGCTGAACTTTACCTGAACTTTAAAGCAGTCATGGACAACAAATCAACATTACCAGACCAGTTTGGACTGATCCAAGAGCCAGACCAAAATTGGAGACTTTGGCAGAAAAGATTCTATAAGATAGTTTCAGGATTAGATAAAAAGACAGAAGCTGAAAAAGTGGATGCACTACTTTATTCAGCAGGTCTGATAGCCGATGATATTATTGCAAGGCAAGGAATAAATGAATCCTCAGATAAGTTTGATGAAGTTCTAAAATCATTTGATACATATTTTAATCTAAGAGGCAACAAAATTTTAGAGCGAGCAAAATTCAACAAATGTTTCCAACATCCTGGAGAACCAGTTGACTTTTTTACAAATGAATTATACAGATCGCTGAAGGCTGTGACTATGGTGACCTTAAGTCAGAACTCATAAGAGATGGAGTGGCTGACGATGCCCTTTTAGACATACTACAGGGTAAGGAAGATCTGACCCTTGAAAAGGGCATCCAAATAGTCAGGCAGTTTGAAATCCGCCAGCAGCACCGATCTATTTTATGGGGTGAAAGTAAGCCATGGTACAGAGAAACCCCAACGGTCCAGCTAGTAAAGCAAAAGGGCAAAGACTGCAGGCCAAGGAAGGCAATACCCAAACTGACCACAAGAGGGCAGGCAACCATGTCAGCGATGTGGAGCCAAAAGACCTCACAGGTGAGAGCAATGCCCAGCAATCTCAGTGCAGAGTTTTAACTGCAACTTACTGGGACTCTTGGAAGCTTGGCCTAAATAGCCAAGTGGTTATGGTACTGGGTTTGTAATCCCAAGATCAAGAGTTCAAATCTCACAATGGCAAACTATGAAGCAATATAACTTCATATAAGGCAGCAATTGCCTACGGCCATACTAGTCTGAAAACGCCTGATCTCGGAAGCTAAGCAGACTCAGGCCTGGTTAGTACAAGCCTATGGCCATAATAGTCTGAAAAAACGCCCGATCTCGTCTGATCTCGGAAGCTAAGCAGACTCAGGCCTGGTTAGTACTTGGATGGGAGACTGCCTGGGAATACCAGGTGCAGTAGGCTTTAAGCTTGGCCTAAATAGCCAAGTGGTTATGGTACTGGGTTTGTAACCCCAAGATCAAGAGTTCAAATCTCACAATGGCAAACTATGAAACAATGTAACTTCATCTGAAACAGATGGAAACGAGTTTGTACTCGAAAGAGTTACAAAGGGAATCAAGTTTGAGCTTGGCCTAAATAGCCAAGTGGTTATGGTACTGGGTTTGTAACCCCAAGATCAAAAGTTCAAATCTCACAATGGCAAACTATGAAACAATGTAACTTCATCTGAAATAGATGGAAACGGGTTTGTACTCGAAAGAGTTACTGGGACTCTTGGAAGCTTGGCCTAAATAGCCAAGTGGTTATGGTACTGGGTTTGTAACCCCCAGATCAAGAGTTCATTTTCTTAACGATCTCGTGGAGGTAATTGTGGATTCAGTTGGTTTCCTGATACTGAGGAGAGAAGGTGTGTGGTGTTGGTGTTGCTGCTCCTCAGTGTTTCAACTGTTTCTGCTGCTGCCTTTGGGGTTGTTGCTTCTGCTGTGTGCTGCTGCTGCTTCTGCTGCTGCTCCTCCAGTGCTGCCAAAGGAGAGAGAGGGAGAGAAGAGAACAGTTGCTACTGTTGCTACAGGACAGGAAGGCCAGGAGGCCAGGACTGAGTTAAAAAACAACATCCTAGGTGGGTGTCTGAACTGTGTATTTTTGTTTAAGGTGGGGGCAATTAAGGACTGTGTTTTTGTAGGGGGAGGCAAGAAGAATGCCAGAGGAGTTGGGGAAGGAAGAGAGGGAGGGTGTGTGTGTGTGCTGAAACCATCTTTCTGCCACCCCTCCCCTCAACCCAGCCCTTTTCCCAGTAAGGCCAGCAATAGCTGGTGAAGACATCGCCTCCCCCTGCCTGAAGAACATCAGGCCCCCACCCACCGTCCATCCACCATCGAGGACACCCACCAGGACATTTACCTCTTTCCCTCCTGTGCCTCCCTGTCTTTTACTCCTCTCCCTCCTCTCCTCTCCTGCCTAAAAGAGGGGAGGTTGTTTCTACCTCTCTCCCCCACTCCCTTTCCTCCCTATATTTCTAAAAAAAAATATACAAAGAAAAAAACAAAATGGCCAATCCTTCCCGGGGTGGGCGTGGCTCTGGCCCTAAGGCCAATTCACCATCACCTGTGGCCGGGCCCTCGAGGGCTAATGTGGAGGCGGTTTTGTCACCGGTGGCAGGGCCTCAAAAAAAGAAAACTTATGCGGGGGTGGTTGCTTCTGCGGCTCCAGCTGCTCCCGCTGCCCTGTCACCTTTCCGCCTCCTGACCAGGGCCCTTGGGGTAAAGAGCTATGCTCACCCTGAAATGACAATAGAGGCCTGCGTAAAGGCTATGGCTGGGGTCGTCGGCCCCTCAGCCATTGTCGCGGCCTCTAAAATGTATGGGAAGGCCATATTCTTCTTGAGGTCCGAGCGGGCGGTGCACCTCGCCCTGCAAAAAGGACTCACTGTGGGCGGGACTTTTCTGGCGGTGGACCCCCTTGAGGCCACCGCCCAGAGAATTATTATTTCGAACATCCCGCCTTTTCTATCCAGTGAGCTCCTCCTCCCCCACCTTAATAAATTGGGGGAGGTCAGGTCGGGGGTTGCACCAATCCCGCTCGGCCTCAAAGACTCGGCCCTCCGCCATGTGTACTCCTTCCGGCGCCAGGTATTTGTCCGCTTGGCCCAGGAGGAGTGCCTGGAGGGGGCCTTTGTTATCAATTTTGAGGGGACCGCCTATCGGGTCTTCTGGACCGTGGAGGGCGTGCGGTGCCATGCTTGTAAGGAGGCGGGGCACGTGAGGAAGAACTGCCCCGCCTCCAAGGCTACGAGCCCCACCCAAGCGGCCACGGCTGGCACCGCCCCTCCTCCCCCCGCCACCACTCCATCTCCCTCCCCGCAAGGGGAAGCGACGCCGGCGGCCACTGCCATCTCGGCTGCCGGTGAGGCGGGGGGAGAACCCCCGCGGCGTAAGAAGGCGCGGAGGAAGACCCGCAACCTGGAGGCGGCCCCTGAAACGCCCCAAAACCCCCAAACACCTGCAAGCACCGGCTCGGGGGAAAAGACATCATCCGGCCCCGGCGTCGTGTCCGCGTGTGCTCCCGGGCCCGTGGGTGCTAAGGCGCCGAGTGCTGGGCCCGGCGTCGTTTCTGCGCGTGCTCCCGGGGCCAGCGGGGAAAAGACGCGGGACCCCGAGCCGGGGTATCTGACACCCAAAACCCAGAGGGTGGAGTGTCCGGGAGGGCTGGACAAGGAGGAGGGGGCCTCGGAAATGGAGGTCTCCCTAGCCCCCAGCCTGACCCGGAAGAGACGTCACGCTTCGGAGGAGGAGGTGGGTGATGCCCAAACTGAAGAAGTTGGGTGTGTCCCTTCCCCCGATGAAGAGGTGGTGGCGTCTCCGCCAAGTAAAATCTCACCCTGTCCTCTGGGGGAACTCAAAACACCTGCAACGACTCCCAGCACTGTTACCCCTGTCAACCTGCTGCAGTCCCCTGAACAGGGCCCCTCGGGGGTCACTGAAGGCACCTCCCTTGAGGTGGTGCCCGACTCAGAGACCCTCGATACCCCCGAGGTACCTTCTGGCTCGTCGGGGGACTGTAACTTGCAAAATTTAAAAAATGTCAACAGGTCATTGGGTGGCGGCAAAAAGGAAGGCCTTCCCGCTCCCTCCCAAACCTTAGCACCGGGCGTCCTAGTTTTGGGTCAGGAGCTTGTCCTGAGCTCCCCGGACGACCCGGTGCTGGGAGGAGAGCGGGCATCAGAACTGCCGCTGCCCTCTGACCCAAAACGTTTAGAGGAGACCAGAGAGGACTCCTCTGGCCTTGATCCTGGGGGTGGGATCGAGGTACAGGTGGGGCCAGCTGGCAGCTCCGAATCAGCCCCCGTACTCAATGCGGGGGAGGGGTCGGAAGCTGGAGGCGACGACCTGGAGGAGGACGGGGTGTCCGTGGTGAGCGCTGGAGATTACGCTGAGTCGCTCTCAAGCGAGGCGGTGGATCCCCTGGTGCCCTCCACCGACTCCCCCCTCATCCCCCCAAGGGAACTCCGGGACTTTTTGGCGAGTCATCGCGGTCGTCGAGACAGGGTTCAGTTGGCCTTGGACCGGTGGCATTCTTTTCCGCTGGTGTTCTGGTCCACTCGCGAGGCTCTCAAGTCTCCTGAGTTGGATAGGAACGCGCGGCGGAGGGTCCAAACGTTTCTCGCTGGGCTCCTGAAGGAGAGGAAGGACTAAAAAGTCCTCTTCTTCTTTTAAATGACTTAAGGTGAAGGTTTGATGTACCTTTGACAATGAAGACGACTATAGCCAGCCTCAACATCCGCGGCAGCAGGGCCGCACAGCGCAGGTTCCAGAACTTCTCGGTCCTCAGGGACGGGAAGTACGCGTTGTGCTTCCTGCAAGAAACCCATACCGTTCCGGGAGACGAAGCCACGTGGCTCCTGGAGTGGCGAGGGGGGGTCTACATGAGTCACCTAGCCTCCAATTCTGGCGGGGTGGCTATCTTGTTGGCCCCGCATTTTCAGCCGGAGATCTTGGGGGTCAAGGAGCCGGTGCCAGGCCGGTTGCTGCACCTGACTGTGCGTCTGGGGGGGGCGGTGCTTCATTTTGTGAATGTGTACGCTCCCCTGGGCACGCAGCAGCAAGCGAGCTTCTTTGAAGAAGTGTCCACTCATCTCGGCTCCATCGACGCTGGCGAGTGCATCGTCCTCGGGGGGGATTTCAATTGCACCCTCGGGGTCCGGGACCGTCACGGTACCCCGCACTGCACGCGAGGTGTGAGTAAGTTGCGGGACCTGGTCAGGTCCTTCGACTTAGTGGACGTCTGGCGAAATCTCCATCCTGACTCCAGCGTGTTCACCTTTGTGTCACCTGGAGTCGGAGCGTCCAGACTCGACCGCCTTTACGTTTCGAAGGCGTACGTGTCCTGCGTTCCGGCTGCTTCTATACAGCAGGTTCCGTGCACGGACCACCGTCTGGTGTGGGCGGAGCTCACTTCGTTCTGCGCTCGGACGGGGTCCGCGTACTGGCATATTAATAACCTGTTGTTGGAAGACCAGCGGTTCCTGGACTCGTTCCGTCGCTTCTGGGCCGGCTGGAGAAGGAAGCGGGGAGGCTTCCCCTCCTTGAGGCTATGGTGGGACGTGGGCAAGACTCACGTCCGAGTTTTCTGTCAAGAGTACGCGAAGGGGTCGACAAAGAGACGCAAATCCAGGGTCGAGGAGTTGGAGAAGGAGGTGCTCGACCTGGAGGCACGTCTCCGTCAGCCCGACGCAGACCCGGCCCTGCGGTCGGTGTACGATGAGAAGAAGGGCGCGCTGCGGGACCTGCAACTGGTCGGGTCTCGGGGCGCGTTCGTGAGGTCGCGGATCTGTTTCCTTAAGGAGATGGACCGTGGCTCTCCCTTCTTCTACTCACTGGAAAAAAGGCACGGGGTCCGTAAGCAGCTCTTTACGCTGCTGGCCGACGACGGATCACTTGTCTCGGATCCGGAGGGCATCAGGGCCATTGCCCGAGATTACTACACTGCCCTGTTCTCTCCGGATCCGTCCAGTGAGGAAGCTTGCAGAGTTTTGTGGGAGGACCTGCCACAGGTCGGCCCGGAGTGCGCCGGAAAGCTCGACTCCCCTATAAGTCTGGGGGAGCTGACCGGCGCACTCGACGGTCTTTCTAGGGGCAAAACCCCGGGACTAGACGGGCTGACCGTGGAGTTCTTCAGGGCGTTCTGGGACGTCTTGGGGAGCGACTTCGCGGGGGTCCTGGGGGAGAGCATTGCTACCGGGGAGATGCCCCTTTCGTGGCGCAGGGCCGTGATTGCCCTGCTACCGAAGAAGGGGGATCTCCGCCTTCTTAAAAACTGGCGCCCGGTCTCCCTCCTCAGCACGGACTACAAAATCTTCGCCCGAGCCATGTCTTCTCGGCTCGGCACCGTGCTGGACCACATGATCCACCCTGACCAGTCCTACACCGTCCCGGACCGAACCATTTATGATAACATCCATCTGGTCCGGGACATCATCCACCTTTCCCAGAGGGCTGGTCTGTCGAGCGCCTTCCTGTCTCTCGATCAGGAGAAGGCGTTCGACAGGGTGGATCACGAATACTTACTCGGAACTCTGCGAGCTTTCGGGTTCGGGACGCATTTTGTCGCCCGGATCCGACTTCTGTACACTGCCGCGGAGTGTCTAGTGAAGGTTAACGGGTCCCTGACGGCGCCCCTTCGCTTTGGGAGAGGGGTACGTCAGGGCTGCCCCCTGTCTGGCCAGTTGTATTCTATTTGCGTGGAGCCTTTCCTGCGCCTCTTGCGGAGGAGGTTGTCGGGATTGGTTCTGCGCGGGCCGGGCATCGGGGTGGTCCTTTCGGCTTACGCCGATGACGTGCTCCTTATGTTTAGTGACCCGGCTGACCTGCGGAGGATGCGCGAGTGCCAGGAGGTCTACTCTGCCGCTTCTTCTGCCAGGATCAACTGGGGTAAGTGTTCTGGACTCCTGGTCGGTCAGTGGCAGATGGATCCCCTACCCGAGGAGCTCAGGCCTTTCACCTGGAGCAGGACCAGCCTCCTCTACCTGGGGGTCCATCTCTGCCCCGCTGAGGAATCCTGGCCGGCAAACTGGCAGGAACTGGAGACGAAAGTCACCGCTCGCCTGCGGCGCTGGACAGGACTGCTCCGAGTGCTATCTTACCGGGGTCGAGTTCTGGTCATAAACCAGCTGATCGCCGCCATGTTGTGGTATCGGCTGGTCACTTTGACCCCTCCCCCGGACTTTGTCACAAGAATCCAGAGATTGTTAGTCGACTTCTTCTGGGACAAAAGATTGCACTGGGTCGCTGCCGAGGTTCTGAGTCTCCCGCTTAGGGAGGGTGGTCAGGCGCTAGTGTGCCTACGCACACAGGTGGCGACTTTCCGCCTTCAGACCCTGCAGCGATACCTCTACGTTGAGCCTCCTCCTAGATGGTGTGCCCTGATGACGTATTTCTTCCGTCAGGTGCACGGCCTGAATTATGACGTGCAGCTCCTGTTTATAGAACAGCTGGGCCTCGGTGGCTCCTTGCAGGCGTTGCCCGTCTTTTACCAGGACCTGATCAAAGTCTGGAAAGTGGTCGCCTCGCGACGCAGCTCTCCCCCGTCAGGAGTAGCGGCTATCGTCAGAGAGCCGCTGCTCAGGAATCCGCCCCTCCGTCCTTTTCAGTGGTTGGCGGAGAGGAGGGCTGTGGCCGCAGGGGTGACCAGGATCGGGGACGTGCTGGGTGGCGGAGGACTGGGCTGGATGCTCCCGCAGGAGTTGGCGCGACGCGCGTCTGTGAGTGTCCAGGTCGCAGCCGATGCCATCCAAGACCTGAGAACGGTCGTGCTCGGACCCGACGTTATTTTGGGTCTTGAGGTGGCCCAGGTGCGCGGTGGTCTTCCGTCTGAGCGTTCCCCTGTTCGGACGGAATTCCACATTGGCCCCAAGCCCCGAACCCTCCCTCGGGTGCTGGTGCCCCGCAATATGAGCCGCCTCGGGGACATGCCCTCTGTGCCTTTTGGCACGGCAAAGAGGAGCTTTTTGTACGGACTGCTGCTGCACACCTTCCATTTTCTCGCCCTTGTCCGTCGACCGGACACGCCCTGGCGTGCCTTGTTGCCGTCCGGCGGCGGAAGCCCCCGATGGGAGGCCCTCTACGGAGGTGTCCTCCCCCTTTCTATCGGAGACCTGGGTTGGAGGGTGTTGCATGCAGCAGTCCCTTATAATAAGAGGATGCATTGGTTCGCGGACTCTCAGGACACGTGCCCTTTTTGCGGTCTTGTGGAGTCCGTGGACCATGTATACATAGGGTGTTGTAGGCTGCACTCCCTTTTTAGTTATTTGAAAAACCTTTTATTGATGTTTTGTTTGCACTTCAGCCCCACGCTCCTGATCTATGGGCACCCGGTGCGGAAGGGGGTCGGGAAGGAGGAGGACCTCCTCGTGAACCTGCTCCTGGGCCTGGCCAAGTTGGCCATTAACAGGTCCAGGCAGCGGGCGATCGACGGGGGAGTCCCGCCCGATTGTTTGTCCCTCTTCCGCGGCTACGTTCGCTGCCGGATGTCCCTGGAGAAGGAGCACGCGGTGTCTGCTGGCACTCTCGAGGCCTTCCGTGCTCGGTGGGCACCGCGGGGACTGGGGTGTTTTGTTGACCCCTTTAATCACATTTTGATTTAAAGTTTGTAAGTTTCCTTTAAACTTTGTTCTTGGTTTTACAGCTGACCTGAATTAGGGGCTGTGCCTGATTTATCCCAATTTTGTTGATTTGGTTTTCATTTAAAAGATTATCAAGAGTTCAAGGGCCGCACAGCGCAGGTTCCAGAACTTCTCGGTCCTCAGGGACGGGAAGTATGCGTTGTGCTTCCTGCAAGAAACCCATACCGTTCCGGGAGACGAAGCCACGTGGCTCCTGGAGTGGCGAGGGGGGGTCTACATGAGTCACCTAGCCTCCAATTCTGGCGGGGTGGCTATCTTGTTGGCCCCGCATTTTCAGCCGGAGATCTTGGGGGTCAAGGAGCCAGTGCCAGGCCGGTTGCTGCACCTGACTGTGCGTCTGGGGGGGGCGGTGCTTCACTTTGTGAATGTGTACGCTCCCCTGGGCACGCAGCAGCAAGCGAGCTTCTTTGAAGAAGTGTCCACTCATCTCGGCTCCATCGACGCTGGCGAGTGCATCGTCCTCGGGGGGGATTTCAATTGCACCCTCGGGGTCCGGGACCGTCACGGTACCCCGCACTGCACGCGAGGTGTGAGTAAGTTGCGGGACCTGGTCAGGTCCTTCGACTTAGTGGACGTCTGGCGAAATCTCCATCCTGACTCCAGCGTGTTCACCTTTGTGTCACCTGGAGTCGGAGCGTCCAGACTCGACCGCCTTTACTTTTCGAAGGCGTACGTGTCCTGCGTTCCGGCTGCTTCTATACAGCAGGTTCCGTGCACGGACCACCGTCTGGTGTGGGCGGAGCTCACTTCGTTCTGCGCTCGGACGGGGTCCACGTACTGGCATTTTAATAACCTGTTGTTAGAAGACCAGCGGTTCCTGGACTCGTTCCGTCGCTTCTGGGCCGGCTGGAGAAGGAAGCGGGGAGGCTTCCCCTCCTTGAGGCTATGGTGGGACGTGGGCAAGACTCACGTCCGAGTTTTCTGTCAAGAGTACGCGAAGGGGTCGACAAAGAGACGCAAATCCAGGGTCGAGGAGTTGGAGAAGGAGGTGCTGGACCTGGAGGCACGTCTCCGTCAGCCCGACGCGGACCCGGCCCTGCGGTCGGTGTACGATGAGAAGAAGGGCGCGCTGCGGGACCTGCAACTGGTCGGGTCTCGGGGCGCGTTCGTGAGGTCGCGGATCTGTTTCCTTAAGGAGATGGACCGTGGCTCTCCCTTCTTCTACTCACTGGAAAAAAGGCACGGGGTCCGTAAGCAGCTCTTTACGCTGCTGGCCGACGACGGATCACTTGTCTCGGATCCGGAGGGCATCAGGGCCATTGCCCGAGATTACTACACTGCCCTTTTCTCTCCGGATCCGTCCAGTGAGGAAGCTTGCAGAGTTTTGTGGGAGGACCTGCCGCAGGTCGGCCCGGAGTGCGCCGGAAAGCTCGACTCCCCTATAAGTCTGGGGGAGCTGACCGGCGCACTCGACGGTCTTTCTAGGGGCAAAACCCCGGGACTAGACGGGCTGACCGTGGAGTTCTTCAGGGCGTTCTGGGACGTCTTGGGGAGCGACTTCGCGGGGGTCCTGGGGGAGAGCATTGCTACCGGGGAGATGCCCCTTTCGTGGCGCAGGGCCGTGATTGCCCTGCTACCGAAGAAGGGGGATCTCCGCCTTCTTCAAAACTGGCGCCCGGTCTCCCTCCTCAGCACGGACTACAAAATCTTCGCCCGAGCCATGTCTTCTCGGCTCGGCACCGTGCTGGACCACATGATCCACCCTGACCAGTCCTACACCGTCCCGGACCGAACCATTTATGATAACATCCATCTGGTCCGGGACATCATCCACCATTCCCAGAGGGCTGGTCTGTCGAGCGCCTTCCTGTCTCTCGATCAGGAGAAGGCGTTCGACAGGGTGGATCACGAATACTTACTCGGAACTCTGCGAGCTTTCGGGTTCGGGACGCATTTTGTCGCCCGGATCCGACTTCTGTACACTGCCGCGGAGTGTCTAGTGAAGGTTAACGGGTCCCTGACGGCGCCCCTTCGCTTTGGGAGAGGGGTACGTCAGGGCTGCCCCCTGTCTGGCCAGTTGTATTCTATTTGCGTGGAGCCTTTCCTGCGCCTCTTGCGGAGGAGGTTGTCGGGATTGGTTCTGCGCGGGCCGGGCATCGGGGTGGTCCTTTCGGCTTACGCCGATGACGTGCTCCTTATGTTTAGTGACCCGGCTGACCTGCGGAGGATGCGCGAGTGCCAGGAGGTCTACTCTGCCGCTTCTTCTGCCAGGATCAACTGGGGTAAGTGTTCTGGACTCCTGGTCGGTCAGTGGCAGATGGATCCCCTACCCGAGGAGCTCAGGCCTTTCACCTGGAGCAGGACCAGCCTCCTCTACCTGGGGGTCCATCTCTGCCCCGCTGAGGAATCCTGGCCGGCAAACTGGCAGGAACTGGAGACGAAAGTCACCGCTCGCCTGCGGCGCTGGACAGGACTGCTCCGAGTGCTATCTTACCGGGGTCGAGTTCTGGTCATAAACCAGCTGATCGCCGCCATGTTGTGGTATCGGCTGGTCACTTTGACCCCTCCCCCGGACTTTGTCACAAGAATCCAGAGATTGTTAGTCGACTTCTTCTGGGACAAAAGATTGCACTGGGTCGCTGCCGAGGTTCTGAGTCTCCCGCTTAGGGAGGGTGGTCAGGCGCTAGTGTGCCTACGCACACAGGTGGCGACTTTCCGCCTTCAGACCCTGCAGCGATACCTCTACGTCGAGCCTCCTCCTAGATGGTGTGCCCTGATGACGTATTTCTTCCGTCAGGTGCACGGCCTGAATTATGACGTGCAGCTCCTGTTTATAGAACAGCTGGGCCTCGGTGGCTCCTTGCAGGCGTTGCCCGTCTTTTACCAGGACCTGATCAAAGTCTGGAAAGTGGTCGCCTCGCGACGCAGCTCTCCCCCGTCAGGAGTAGCGGCTATCGTCAGAGAGCCGCTGCTCAGGAATCCGCCCCTCCGTCCTTTTCAGTGGTTGGCGGAGAGGAGGGCTGTGGCCGCAGGGGTGACCAGGATCGGGGACGTGCTGGGTGGCGGAGGACTGGGCTGGATGCTCCCACAGGAGTTGGCGCGACGCGCGTCTGTGAGTGTCCAGGTCGCAGCCGATGCCATCCAAGACCTGAGAACGGTCGTGCTCGGACCCGACGTTATTTTGGGTCTTGAGGTGGCCCAGGTGCGCGGTGGTCTTCCGTCTGAGCGTTCCCCTGTTCGGACGGAATTCCACATTGGCCCCAAGCCCCGAACCCTCCCTCGGGTGCTGGTGCCCCGCAATATGAGCCGCCTCGGGGACATGCCCTCTGTGCCTTTTGGCACGGCAAAGAGGAGCTTTTTGTACGGACTGCTGCTGCACACCTTCCATTTTCTCGCCCTTGTCCGTCGACCGGACACGCCCTGGCGTGCCTTGTTGCCGTCCGGCGGCGGAAGCCCCCGATGGGAGGCCCTCTACGGAGGTGTCCTCCCCCTTTCTATCGGAGACCTGGGTTGGAGGGTGTTGCATGCAGCAGTCCCTTATAATAAGAGGATGCATTGGTTCGCGGACTCTCAGGACACGTGCCCTTTTTGCGGTCTTGTGGAGTCCGTGGACCATGTATACATAGGGTGTTGTAGGCTGCACTCCCTTTTTAGTTATTTGAAAAACCTTTTATTGATGTTTTGTTTGCACTTCAGCCCCACGCTCCTGATCTATGGGCACCCGGTGCGGAAGGGGGTCGGGAAGGAGGAGGACCTCCTCGTGAACCTGCTCCTGGGCCTGGCCAAGTTGGCCATTAACAGGTCCAGGCAGCGGGCGATCGACGGGGGAGTCCCGCCCGATTGTTTGTCCCTCTTCCGCGGCTACGTTCGCTGCCGGATGTCCCTGGAGAAGGAGCACGCGGTGTCTGCTGGCACTCTCGAGGCCTTCCGTGCTCGGTGGGCACCGCGGGGACTGGGGTGTTTTGTTGACCCCTTTAATCACATTTTGATTTAAAGTTTGTAAGTTTCCTTTAAAACTTTGTTCTTGGTTTTACAGCTGACCTGAATTAGGGGCTGTGCCTGATTTATCCCAATTTTGTTGATTTGGTTTTCATTTAAAAGATTATCAAGAGTTCAAATCTCACAATGGCAAACTATGAAATAATGTAACTTCATCTGAAACAGATGGAAATGTGTTTGTACTCGAAAGAGTTACACCATGCCCCACACAACAAGGACTCACAGCAGTAACAATAACTCTTTACTCAAAAGAGTATCAAGAGTTCAAATCTCACAATGGCAAACTATGAAACAATGTAACTTCAAGATTGCACTGGGTCGCTGCCGAGGTTCTGAGTCCCCCGCTTAGGGAGGGTGGTCAGGCGCTAGTGTGCCTACGCACACAGGTGGCGACTTTCCGCCTTCAGACCCTGCAGCGATACCTCTACGTTGAGCCTCCTCCTAGATGGTGTGCCCTGATGACGTATTTCTTCCGTCAGGTGCACGGCCTAAATTATGACGTGCAGCTCCTGTTTATAGAACAGCTGGGCCTCGGTGGCTCCTTGCAGGCGTTGCCCGTCTTTTACCAGGACCTGATCAAAGTCTGGAAAGTGGTCGCCTCGCGACGCAGCTCTCCTCCGTCAGGAGTAGCGGCTATCGTCAGAGAGCCGCTGCTCAGGAATCCGCCCCTCCGTCCTTTTCAGTGGTTGGCGGAGAGGAGGGCTGTGGCCGCAGGGGTGACCAGGATCGGGGACGTGCTGGGTGGCGGAGGACTGGGCTGGATGCTCCCGCAGGAGTTGGCGCGACGCGCGTCTGTGAGTGTCCAGGTCGCAGCCGATGCCATCCAAGACCTGAGAACGGTCGTGCTCGGACCCGACGTTATTGTGGGTCTTGAGGTGGCCCAGGTGCGCGGTTGTCTTCCATCTGAGCATTCCCCTTTTCGGACGGAATTCCACATTGGCCCCAAGCCCCGAACCCTCCCTCGGGTGCTGGTGCCCCGCAATATGAGCCGCCTCGGGGACATGCCCTCTGTGCCTTTTGGCACGGCAAAGAGGGGCTTTTTGTACGGACTGCTGCTGCACACCTTCCATTTTCTCGCCCTTGTCCGTCGACTGGACACGCCCTGCGTGCCTTGTTGCCGTCCGGCGGCGGGGCCCTCGATGGGAGGCCCTCTACGGAGGTGTCCTCCCCCTTTCTATCGGGGACCTGGGTTGGAGGGTGTTGCATGCAGCAGTCCCTTATAATAAGAGGATGCATAGGTTCACGGACTCTCAGGACACATGCCCTTTTTGCGGTCTTGTGGAGTCCGTGGACCATGTATACATAGGGTGTTGTAGGCTGCACTCCCTTTTTAGTTATTTGAAAAACCTTTTATTGATGTTTTGTTTGCACTTCAGCCCCACGCTCCTGATCTATGGGCACCCGGTGCGGAAGGGGGTCGGGAAGGAGGAGGACCTCCTCGTGAACCTGCTCCTGGGCCTGGCCAAGTTGGCCATTAACAGGTCCAGGCAGCGGGCGATCGACGGGGGAGTCCCGCCCGATTGTTTGTCCCTCTTCCGCGGCTACGTTCGCTGCCGGATGTCCCTGGAGAAGGAGCACGCGGTGTCTGATGGCACTCTCGAGGCCTTCCGTGCTCGGTGGGCACCGCGGGGACTGGGGTGTTTTGTTGACCCCTTTAATCACATTTTGATTTAAAGTTTGTAAGTTTCCTTTAAACTTTGTCCTTGGTTTTACAGCTGACCTGAATTAGGGGCTGTGCCTGATTTATCCCAATTTTGTTGATTTGGTTTTCATTTAAAAGATTATCAAGAGTTCATTTTCCTAACGATCTCGTGGAGGTAATTGTGGATTCAGTTGGTTTCCTGATACTGAGGAGAGAAGGTGTGTGGTGTTGGTGTTGCTGCTCCTCAGTGTTTCAACTGTTTCTGCTGCTGCCTTTGGGGTTGTTGCTTCTGCTGTGTGCTGCTGCTGCTTCTGCTGCTGCTCCTCCAGTGCTGCCAAAGGAGAGAGAGGGAGAGAAGAGAACAGTTGCTACTGTTGCTACAGGACAGGAAGGCCAGGAGGCCAGGACTGAGTTAAAAAACAACATCCTAGGTGGGTGTCTGAACTGTGTATTTTTGTTTAAGGTGGGGGCAATTAAGGACTGTGTTTTTGTAGGGGGAGGCAAGAAGACTGCCAGAGGAGTTGGGGAAGGAAGAGAGGGAGGGTGTGTGTGTGTGCTGAAACCATCTTTCTGCCACCCCTCCCCCCAACCCAGCCCTTTTCCCAGTAAGGCCAGCAATAGCTGGTGAAGACATCGCCTCCCCCTGCCTGAAGAACATCAGGCCCCCACCCACCGTCCATCCACCATCGAGGACACCCACCAGGACATTTACCTCTTTCCCTCCTGTGCCTCCCTGTCTTTTACTCCTCTCCCTCCTCTCCTCTCCTGCCTAAAAGAGGGGAGGTTGTTTCTACCTCTCTCCCCCACCCCCTTTCCTCCCTATATTTCTAAAAAAAAATAAAAAGAAAAAAACAAAATGGCCAATCCTTCCCGGGGTGGGCGTGGCTCTGGCCCTAAGGCCAATTCACCATCACCTGTGGCCGGGCCCTCGAGGGCTAATGTGGAGGCGGTTTTGTCACCGGTGGCAGGGCCTCAAAAAAAGAAAACTTATGCGGGGGTGGTTGCTTCTGCGGCTCCAGCTGCTCCCGCTGCCCTGTCACCTTTCCGCCTCCTGACCAGGGCCCTTGGGGTAAAGAGCTATGCTCACCCTGAAATGACAATAGAGGCCTGCGTAAAGGCTATGGCTGGGGTCGTCGGCCCCTCAGCCATTGTCGCGGCCTCTAAAATGTATGGGAAGGCCATATTCTTCTTGAGGTCCGAGCGGGCGGTGCACCTCGCCCTGCAAAAAGGACTCACTGTGGGCGGGACTTTTCTGGCGGTGGACCCCCTTGAGGCCACCGCCCAGAGAATTATTATTTCGAACATCCCGCCTTTTCTATCGAGTGAGCTCCTCCTCCCCCACCTTAATAAATTGGGGGAGGTCAGGTCGGGGGTTGCACCAATCCCGCTCGGCCTCAAAGACTCGGCCCTCCGCCATGTGTACTCCTTCCGGCGCCAGGTATTTGTCCGCTTGGCCCAGGAGGAGTGCCTGGAGGGGGCCTTCGTTATCAATTTTGAGGGGACCGCCTATCGGGTCTTCTGGACCGTGGAGGGCGTGCGGTGCCATGCTTGTAAGGAGGCGGGGCACGTGAGGAAGAACTGCCCCGCCTCCAAGGCTACGAGCCCCACCCAAGCGGCCACGGCTGGCACCGCCCCTCCTCCCCCCGCCACCACTCCATCTCCCTCCCCGCAAGGGGAAGCGACGCCGGCGGCCACTGCCATCTCGGCTGCCGGTGAGGCGGGGGGAGAGCCCCCACGCCGTAAGAAGGCGCAGAGGAAGACCCGCAACCTGGAGGCGGCCCCTGAAACGCCCCAAAACCCCCAAACACCTGCAAGCACCGGCTCGGGGGAAAAGACAACATCCGGCCCCGGCGTCGTGTCCGCGTGTGCTCCCGGGCCCGTGGGTGCTAAGGCGCCGAGTGCTGGGCCCGGCGTCGTCCCTGCGCGTGCTCCCGGGGCCGGCGGGGAAGGGACGCGGGACCCCGAGCCGGGGTATCTAACACCCAAAACCCAGAGGGTGGAGTGTCCGGGAGGGCTGGACAAGGAGGAGGGGGCCTCGGAAATGGAGGTCTCCCTAGCCCCCAGCCTGACCCGGAAGAGACGTCACGCTTCGGAGGAGGAGGTGGGTGATGCCCAAACTGAAGAAGTTGGGTGTGTCCCTTCCCCCGATGAAGAGGTGGTGGCGTCTCCACCAAGTAAAATCTCGCCCTGTCCTCTGGGGGAACTCAAAACCCCTGCACCGACTCCCACCACTATTACCCCTGTCAACCTGCTGCAGTCCCCTGAACAGGGCCCCTCGGGGGTCACTGAAGGCACCTCCCTTGAGGTGGTGCCCGACTCAGAGACCCTCGATACCCCCGAGGTACCTTCTGGCTCATCGGGGGACTGCAACTTTCAAAATTTAAAAAATGTCAACGGGTCATTGGGTGGCGGCGAAAAGGAAGGCCTTCCCGCTCCCTCCCAAACCTTCGCACCGGGCGTCCTAGTTTTGGGTCAGGAGCTTGTCCTGAGCTCCCCGGACGACCCGGTGCCGGGAGGAGAGCGGGCATCAGAACTGCCGCTGCCCTCTGACCCAAAACGTTTAGAGGAGACCAGAGAGGACCCCTCTGGCCTTGATCCTGGGGGTGGGATCGAGGTACAGGTGGGGCCAGCTGGCAGCTCCGAATCAGCCCCCGTACTCAATGCGGGGGAGGGGTCGGAAGCTGGAGGCGACGACCTGGAGGAGGACGGGGTGTCCGTGGTGAGCGCTGGAGATTACGCTGAGTCGCTCTCAAGCGAGGCGGTGGATCCCCTGGTGCCCTCCACTGACTCCCCCCTCATCCCCCCAAGGGAACTCCGGGACTTTTTGGCGAGTCATCGCGGTCGCCGAGACAGGGTTCAGTTGGCCTTGGACCGGTGGCATTCTTTTCCGCTGGTGTTCTGGTCCACTCGCGAGGCTCTCAAGTCTCCTGAGTTGGATAGGAACGCGCGGCGGAGGGTCCAAACGTTTCTCGCTGGGCTCCTGAAGGAGAGGAAGGACTAAAAAGTCCTCTTCTTCTTTTTAATGACTTAAGGTGAAGATTTGATGTACCTTTGACAATGAAGACGACTATAGCCAGCCTCAACATCCGCGGCAGCAGGGCCGCACAGCGCAGGTTCCAGAACTTCTCGGTCCTCAGGGACGGGAAGTATGCGTTGTGCTTCCTGCAAGAAACCCATACCGTTCCGGGAGACGAAGCCACGTGGCTCCTGGAGTGGCGAGGGGGGGTCTACATGAGTCACCTAGCCTCCAATTCTGGCGGGGTGGCTATCTTGTTGGCCCCGCATTTTCAGCCGGAGATCTTGGGGGTCAAGGAGCCGGTGCCAGGCCGGTTGCTGCACCTGACTGTGCGTCTGGGGGGGGCGGTGCTTCATTTTGTGAATGTGTACGCTCCCCTGGGCACGCAGCAGCAAGCGAGCTTCTTTGAAGAAGTGTCCACTCATCTCGGCTCCATCGACGCTGGCGAGTGCATCGTCCTCGGGGGGGATTTCAATTGCACCCTCGGGGTCCGGGACCGTCACGGTACCCCGCACTGCACGCGAGGTGTGAGTAAGTTGCGGGACCTGGTCAGGTCCTTCGACTTAGTGGACGTCTGGCGAAATCTCCATCCTGACTCCAGCGTGTTCACCTTTGTGTCACCTGGAGTCGGAGCGTCCAGACTCGACCGCCTTTACGTTTCGAAGGCGTACGTGTCCTGCGTTCCGGCTGCTTCTATACAGCAGGTTCCGTGCACGGACCACCGTCTGGTGTGGGCGGAGCTCACTTCGTTCTGCGCTCGGACGGGGTCCGCGTACTGGCATTTTAATAACCTGTTGTTGGAAGACCAGCGGTTCCTGGACTCGTTCCGTCGCTTCTGGGCCGGCTGGAGAAGGAAGCGGGGAGGCTTCCCCTCCTTGAGGCTATGGTGGGACGTGGGCAAGACTCACGTCCGAGTTTTCTGTCAAGAGTACGCGAAGGGGTCGACAAAGAGACGCAAATCCAGGGTCGAGGAGTTGGAGAAGGAGGTGCTCGACCTGGAGGCACGTCTCCGTCAGCCCGACGCGGACCCGGCCCTGCGGTCGGTGTATGATGAGAAGAAGGGCGCGCTGCGGGACCTGCAACTGGTCGGGTCTCGGGGCGCGTTCGTGAGGTCGCGGATCTGTTTCCTTAAGGAGATGGACCGTGGCTCTCCCTTCTTCTACTCACTGGAAAAAAGGCACGGGGTCCGTAAGCAGCTCTTTACGCTGCTGGCCGACGACGGATCACTTGTCTCGGATCCGGAGGGCATCAGGGCCATTGCCCGAGATTACTACACTGCCCTTTTCTCTCCGGATCCGTCCAGTGAGGAAGCTTGCAGAGTTTTGTGGGAGGACCTGCCGCAGGTCGGCCCGGAGTGCGCCGGAAAGCTCGACTCCCCTATAAGTCTGGGGGAGCTGACCGGCGCACTCGACGGTCTTTCTAGGGGCAAAACCCCGGGACTAGACGGGCTGACCGTGGAGTTCTTCAGGGCGTTCTGGGACGTCTTGGGGAGCGACTTCGCGGGGGTCCTGGGGGAGAGCATTGCTACCGGGGAGATGCCCCTTTCGTGGCGCAGGGCCGTGATTGCCCTGCTACCGAAGAAGGGGGATCTCCGCCTTCTTCAAAACTGGCGCCCGGTCTCCCTCCTCAGCACGGACTACAAAATCTTCGCCCAAGCCATGTCTTCTCGGCTCGGCACCGTGCTGGACCACATGATCCATCCTGACCAGTCCTACACCGTCCCGGACCGAACCATTTATGATAACATCCATCTGGTCCGGGACATCATCCACCATTCCCAGAGGGCTGGTCTGTCGAGCGCCTTCCTGTCTCTCGATCAGGAGAAGGCGTTCGACAGGGTGGATCACGAATACTTACTCGGAACTCTGCGAGCTTTCGGGTTCGGGACGCATTTTGTCACCCGGATCCGACTTCTGTACACTGCCGCGGAGTGTCTAGTGAAGGTTAACGGGTCCCTGACGGCGCCCCTTCGCTTTGGGAGAGGGGTACGTCAGGGCTGCCCCCTGTCTGGCCAGTTGTATTCTATTTGCGTGGAGCCTTTCCTGCGCCTCTTGCGGAGGAGGTTGTCGGGATTGGTTCTGCGCGGGCCGGGCATCGGGGTGGTCCTTTCGGCTTACGCCGATGACGTGCTCCTTATGTTTAGTGACCCGGCTGACCTGCGGAGGATGCGCGAGTGCCAGGAGGTCTACTCTGCCGCTTCTTCTGCCAGGATCAACTGGGGTAAATGTTCTGGACTCCTGGTCGGTCAGTGGCAGATGGATCCCCTACCCGAGGAGCTCAGGCCTTTCACCTGGAGCAGGACCAGCCTCCTCTACCTGGGGGTCCATCTCTGCCCCGCTGAGGAATCCTGGCCGGCAAACTGGCAGGAACTGGAGACGAAAGTCACCGCTCGCCTGCGGCGCTGGACAGGACTGCTCCGAGTGCTATCTTACCGGGGTCGAGTTCTGGTCATAAACCAGCTGATCGCCGCCATGTTGTGGTATCGGCTGGTCACTTTGACCCCTCCCCCGGACTTTGTCACAAGAATCCAGAGATTGTTAGTCGACTTCTTCTGGGACAAAAGATTGCACTGGGTCGCTGCCGAGGTTCTGAGTCTCCCGCTTAGGGAGGGTGGTCAGGCGCTAGTGTGCCTACGCACACAGGTGGCGACTTTCCGCCTTCAGACCCTGCAGCGATACCTCTACGTTGAGCCTCCTCCTAGATGGTGTGCCCTGATGACGTATTTCTTCCGTCAGGTGCACGGCCTGAATTATGACGTGCAGCTCCTGTTTATAGAACAGCTGGGCCTCGGTGGCTCCTTGCAGGCGTTGCCCGTCTTTTACCAGGACCTGATCAAAGTCTGGAAAGTGGTCGCCTCGCGACGCAGCTCTCCCCCGTCAGGAGTAGCGGCTATCGTCAGAGAGCCGCTGCTCAGGAATCCGCCCCTCCGTCCTTTTCAGTGGTTGGCGGAGAGGAGGGCTGTGGCCGCAGGGGTGACCAGGATCGGGGACGTGCTGGGTGGCGGAGGACTGGGCTGGATGCTCCCGCAGGAGTTGGCGCGACGCGCGTCTGTGAGTGTCCAGGTCGCAGCCGATGCCATCCAAGACCTGAGAACGGTCGTGCTCGGACCCGACGTTATTTTGGGTCTTGAGGTGGCCCAGGTGCGCGGTGGTCTTCCGTCTGAGCGTTCCCCTGTTCGGACGGAATTCCACATTGGCCCCAAGCCCCGAACCCTCCCTCGGGTGCTGGTGCCCCGCAATATGAGCCGCCTCGGGGACATGCCCTCTGTGCCTTTTGGCACGGCAAAGAGGGGCTTTTTGTATGGACTGCTGCTGCACACCTTCCATTTTCTCGCCCTTGTCCGTCGACCGGACACGCCCTGGCGTGCCTTATTGCCGTCCGGCGGCGGAGGCCCTCGATGGGAGGCCCTCTACGGAGGTGTCCTCCCCCTTTCTATCGGGGACCTGGGTTGGAGGGTGTTGCATGCGGCAGTCCCTTATAATAAGAGGATGCATAGGTTCACGGACTCTCAGGACACATGCCCTTTTTGCGGTCTTGTGGAGTCCGTGGACCATGTATACATAGGGTGTTGTAGGCTGCACTCCCTTTTTAGTTATTTGAAAAACCTTTTATTGATGTTTTGTTTGCACTTCAGCCCCACGCTCCTGATCTATGGGCACCCGGTGCGGAAGGGGGTCGGGAAGGAGGAGGACCTCCTCGTGAACCTGCTCCTGGGCCTGGCCAAGTTGGCCATTAACAGGTCCAGGCAGCGGGCGATCGACGGGGGAGTCCCGCCCGATTGTTTGTCCCTCTTCCGCGGCTACGTTCGCTGCCGGATGTCCCTGGAGAAGGAGCACGCGGTGTCTGCTGGCACTCTCGAGGCCTTCCGTGCTCGGTGGGCACCGCGGGAACTGGGGTGTTTTGTTGACCCCTTTAATCACATTTTGATTTAAAGTTTGTAAGTTTCCTTTAAACTTTGTTCTTGGTTTTACAGCTGACCTGAATTAGGGGCTGTGCCTGATTTATCCCAATTTTGTTGATTTGGTTTTCATTTAAAAGATTATCAAGAGTTCAAATCTCACAATGGCAAACTATGAAACAATGTAACTTCATCTGAAACAGATGGAAACGGGTTTATACTCGAAAGAGTTACTGGGACTCTTGGCTTGGCCTAAGTAGCCAAGTGGTTATGGTACTGGGTTTGTAACCCCAAGATCAAGAGTTCAAATCTCACAATGGGAAACAATGTAACTTCATCTGAAATGACAGATGGAAACATGTTTGTACTCAAAAGAGTTACTGGGACTCTTCGGAAAGCTACGCAAAACTAAAACACCAGATGTGCCGAGGATCCCAAGACAATTCATGAGATTGAGGTGCCACACCAGGAAGAGACCCAACCATGCTTCTTGTGCGAGGTCAAGGAACCTGGATTCTCTTTTTGGAATGTGGAATCTCAGTAAACGGTCACATCACCAACTTCAAATTGGATACGGGAACCAGTGTTATGGTCCTCTTCGATAAGGAGCCTTGGCTGAGACACCTCTGGCTATGCACAGCAGACACACCACTCTACGGGCCTGGAGGAATCTGACTTCCAGTCATTGCCATGGTTCTAGAACCACTAAGGTTTGGTGATAAGCAGATAGTCAGGCATGCACATCATCTGAAATCAATCCTTTTCTCTCTTGAGCAGAGATGCCTGTGTTGCCCTGAACCTTCTTAAAATGGCAGAAGATGTCAAGACAACCTCTGTTATCAACTACGTGGAACTGTGAGTTTCCAAGAGGTCCACCAGTAAAGTGACTCTCGACTGGGACTTCAGCTTTGAATTGTCTTTACTCTTCAGAGCTGGTTTGTCCAATGTCTTTGCAGGCTTTCCAGCCAAACCTTTAGATAAATACCACTGTACCTTGAGTGGAAGACACCAGGAAAATGACCAACAGCGGAAGAATGAGCCCCAACCCCAGGCTCCAACAGTTGCTGTCACATTACCTGTAAACACTACAGCACAAACACTGCAACCTCCAGCACACCCCAACCCCGCAATATGCAAGCTGCAAGATGGTGCTGGAGCAAGGAGAGTGACCATCAGCTCACCAGAGCATACCTCAGTGAGGCACAGAAACACACGGAAGAATACATTGTCTTGATAAAAACCAAACTACAAGATGAGCCCACTGATGAGGAACATCCAAACGACAGGGGCAACACCTTCAATTCCCACAAAGATCACAGCGGACCACACGGAGAAAGAAAAACCAGGTTTGTGCCACAAATGAATGGAGTGAACACCATGCCGGTGGTCCCCAACCACAGCAGATGGGAGTTGACAAAGAGAAGTTCAACTCCAAGGAGCAGAAAAAGCATATCAGAAGAAGAGAAACAAGTGCCAGAAACACAGACTACACAAACTCTGAATCAACAAAGATTGCCCCAATCAACAGAGACCACCACTCCTCCAAATGTGACCAGAAGGAGAATGGTCAAGCCTCCAGACTGTCTGAATCTGTAAAGTCAGAGACTTGAGGTGGGGAGAAGGGGTAACACGATTATAATGTGAATATGTTGGGTAAGCATGATCATAATGTAAATATGTTGGATAAAGATTTTGGAGGGGGGGTGGTGTGTAGTATAATGGTATCTGGCATAGCAAGAGTTAATGTAGGACTGGGAAACAATATCGGCCACTGTGTGATGTAAAAAGACACATGACCTGAGATAGAGTCAGTTGTGGACTGGACAGGGACCTGTGTAGAAACAAGCGAGGAGTTAGCTCATAGCTTGGGCTATACCCTTTATATGTGTACATAGTTATGTGTTATCAATAAACAGTTAATGTTCAACCAATTTGAGCTGTATATTTTTAACTGGAAGGCATCTGTGAAACTCCACAATTCCTTTACACAATAAACCATTTCCCAAGTATATAAGTGAGACAACAGAGTGTCAGCCATTTAGCTTTTCTTACTTTTGCTGGCGTTGTCTCCATTACTGATATGATTGCATCACTTGGAGTTATCTCAGGCACTTCTGGAGCATCTGCCAAAAAAGAGAGATTGGTAAACACAGACAAGCAAGGGCGCTTTAAAGAATGTACACAAATCTAAAGCTCTGCTCTTATCTGTCTCTGCCCAACCGGCTCCTGCAATGCAATATGCAGAGGTGAAGTCAACCTGTGTCAAGTGACTGGTCAAAATAGAAGACATCGCAGTCACAGAAAGAATCAGAGATAATGTGAGGGAAAAAGCAATGTAAACAGTGAGTTGTTGGGATCTTGCAATGTGCTACCTGAAAGGGTGGTAGATTCAGTAATAACTTTCAAAAGGGATAAATATGTTAAAGGAAAAAAATACAGGGCTACTGGGATAAAGCAGAGGGTGTGGGCTAATTGGATAGCTTTCAATGACCAGGTATGGGCACGATAGACCGAATGGCCTTCTGCATTGTATCATTCTATAATTCTAAAAGATTTTTGCACAGAAGAAACCTTACCATAAACCTTCAGCTCCGTTGTGGCTTCACCACTGCCTGCTGGACCAGCACCAACTTGGCACAAAAATGTCCGCTCATCTCCGAGCTGAACATGGTCAATGGTCAGAGTGTAGTTCCCAACTACCTTGATCCGACTAGTGTACTCAGTTTTGTTGTCGATAATTCTCCTTTCTCCGTCCTGGAAATAGATTCTTTTCCGAGAGTTCTTCTCCATCTGAGAACATACAGAAGTTCAAATTTTGAAGAGTTTAAATAAAATGTAAGTTTCACAGTTACAATTCTCATCTGCTTGAGTTGTCTCCTATTGTGCCCCAGCTAAAATGCTACACAGACGACCTACTCCAATGCATCAGGCAGTGTCAGCTGTCAGCGGCATCCAGAAAACACTGAAGAATAGACTATGAGGACTCCATGCCTTCCTGAATTGCTGTAGGCCATGTTTTCTTCCTCTCCAGCACTGCAGATACCAGGCACAAATCCATGTGCTAACCATCCATGGAGCAGTAGCGCAGTGCTCTAACATGTTATTTTGAAGCCAGAGTTTGTCAGGGTTTTTCCTGTCCAACACTCTCAGGGAGATATATGAAGCAATTCTACGAGAGACTTGGGTGGAATCGTCCAGTGCCGTTGGTGGCAGGCATTATGGTGGGGGAGGCGTCGGTTGGGGGATGGAGAATTCGTGTGAGGGGCAGAAATCAGTTTTGCACTGGCATGAAATCACAGCGGGATCATCCGATGGTGTCTGCCATGGTGGAACGCCAATCCCGCTGGAAGCCGGTGTGAACACGATTTGCATCCCACTAATGGGATGCAAACTAAGGCCGGACCGGAATCGTCCCCCCACACCCAATTTACCATTATCCTGGTGGGAAAACATGCTAGCCCAGAACACATCTGGATAAGTGTGATGTGCAGAAGTTGGGACTTAGCGTTAGGGTCTTGCTCAAATTGCAGATATCCGAGTAGAAGATGATGCTGAAGTCCTACAGTTACCGGACCCTGGATCGTACGTGTATCGCATGCTGGCTGGATCCTCATGCACATGGCTCCACCGCGAAGCAGCTCTCAGAAAGTGGGAGGTGTCTGTTGATGCTTCAGGCCTGCTTTAGAACATCATGGTCTTTGCAATGGGCTGCTACAGATGATTGGCGAAAGTGGAGAAGAGGAAGCTCGAGGTGTGAGTGGAAGAGAAAGGGGTTTTGGGGGGGTGTGCAGTGAGGTTGGGGTGGGGGGCAAAGGTGACAGAGGGAGGAAACAAAGGTGTCAGGGGGTGGGTGAGGTTGGGGGGGGGGAACAAAAAAGTGTCGAGATGGGTGAGGTTGGGTGGGGACGGGAAGTCGAAAGTGTCGGGGAGGGGGGAAGGAATATGGGGGCAGGAGGGTGTAATGGTGCAGAATGCTGCAAGTGGGCAGGTAGGTGTAAGGGTGCAGGAAGGTGTAAAAGAGTGAGTTCAATAGGGGGGAAGGTGCTGGGTGGGGTGGAGGGAATTTGGAGAGGGAAGGTGTCCAGGAGGAGAAGGGAGCTCGGAGAGGGGAAGGTGGCCAGGGGGAGGATGGAGTAAGGGTGGAGGAAAGAGTTGTAGGGGGAGGGTATTTCCAGGTGAACATGCAAGGGAGGGATCTGTGCAGTCAATGACTGCTTCCTGGGGAGCGAACTGAGGGTGGGCTTGGTAGAAAGGAATGGTGAGTGTAAGAGGGGCAGAGGGAGCCGGTAGGGTTGGAGGGTCAGGGTGCATCGGTAAAGGGAGAAGGGGTGGCGAGGGTGGTTGGTGGGGATACAGAGGCAGACATGGGCCCTGGGGGTGAGAAGGAGGATGTTGGGAAGGTCGATGTGGATGAGGGAGGTACGGAACATGCATGTTCACCTGGACATCCTGGAATGGCAAGAGTTTGGGTTGGTAGGTGAGAGTGGGGAGGTGGAAGGTGATACCAAAGGGGTCCATAGTGATGGAGGAAAGGACATGGGTTACTGGGGGAGGGGAAATGATGGGGTAGCTAATCAAGAACCTTACCACAACCATGTTTGCCAAGTGGAAAGTGAGCGGAGCCTTGTGCTGGATGGGCACAGGTGCTACATGGGAGTGTGGTCAGTGGCTGGGCGGAGATGCAGGTCAGCTCAGATGGAGAACTGAAAGAGAAGCCCAGCAGGCAGCATTGAAGATGCTTGGGACAGTGAGGTGAGAGTGATGGATGAAGGCTCCGCGTGCATGGGAGAAAGCTTGCATGAGGTTTTGACAGCCCCTGGCACACACACACACACACACACACACAAACACAACACTCTTCTCCCTCCAGAATCACTCATGTTCCAGCTGCATGCATCTGAATGCTATTGGGGGTGGGGGGGATATTAATGAAGCTGAAAGACACCATTATACATTACTCAGTAAAAGTGAATATATTTTCAGATCAGAAAATGGCAAAACGTGTTCACCCATGCAACCACTTCTGATCAGAAATTCTTAACTTTTCTAGGCCTACCACTTCTTCTAGTTGCTGCCCTGGCATCCGGAGGAGGGGTGGAGAGAACCTGTTGGTCCTGTTGCCTCTGATGACTTCATGCACCCTCTGGAGAGCCCTTTGGCTATCCTCCTGAGGGCCAGCTGCTCCCTCTGTGGTGACAGAGGATGAAGTTGAGGGGGGGTCACAGACAAAGGGGACTTTGAGGGAACAGGCAACCTCAGATTCCTGAGTGGATGACCCAGGGCTGACCAACTGCTGCTCCTTCTCCCTACTGGTGCCCGAGGGCCCTCGCCTGACTCCTTGGAGTGAAGGACCAACTGGAGGGATGTCAAGGTGCCCTATTTCCCTCTAGTGTTGCCACTGCAGAAACTCACCCATGGCTACCGCGACGAAGAGCAGGTCTGTGCGCATCTCCACGTCCTGCTGGGCCAGAGACTCCATGGCATCTGCCATCCTTCCCATGGAGACCCCCTTACATGCACATGTAGACAGCACTTCTTCAGAGAGCAGGCAGATACATTCCTCCTACTCATGTGCCACTCTGTTGAGGGCTTCCAAAGCTCTGCATGATTTTCCCCCACCTTCTACTGACTCTCCACGATGAGTTGGAAGGCTTATTCCAGAAGCTCATCATCTGACTCAGACCTCACAGATGCCTCTTCCCCAGCAGTCCTCCGAGTGCCAGGGAGCTTGGCTGAACCTGCCTCCTCCTGCTTCAGACATGCGTCCATGTGGTGACCACAGATAGTGAGCCCGAGCCTGCTCTAGTTCTAGGTCCCACCGAGGTGTGTCTCTGCACTGGTGCAGGGTGTGGGTAAGCACTGTGACGGGTCTTCCAGGCTGCTTATTTCCAGGTCTTCATTGGAGGGGATGTCCTCTTGGCTGGAGGTGAAGATGTGGATGGAGCTGAGTGGACTGTTAGGCTGTGGGCGTCGGTCACTTGGAAGAGCTCCCTGTGAATATGTGGATCCTCACGTGGGTGTTTGTCGCCAAACTCACCATCGCCACAGGCACGGTCCACGTCCTCAGTAGTCAGCACGATGGCACTCTCCTCAAAGTGAGTGAGGGGCCTAATGTGGACCACTCCATACCTGGTCTGGACCTGTCCCTGCTATTGTGAGCCAGCTTCTCCTGCATGAAAACAGATGGAGAGAGTGTGAGCAGGACACACGGCACTATGTGGAACGTTTGAGTGGTGAGAGGAGCCATGGACAGGATCAGGATGCAAGCTCCAGAGGATATGAGCCTGATGGAGACGTGAGGGTGCGTGTGAGAGCTAGTGGTGTTGTCCCTTGAGGTGTGAGACCCCTGTGGATGTGTGATGGGTTTGTGAGTGTGAGAGTTGAGAGTGATGAGGTGCTTGACTTACCCTGGCAGAAAGGATGAGAGAATTCATCCTCTTCCACTGGATGGCTGACCTCCTCTGTGCTCCCATGGTGCTGACCGCTGCGGCCACCGGCCTCCCAGGCCAGATTGGTGACTCTGGTGGACCTCCTGTGGCCAGAGCGAGTGTAGAGGACATCGCACCAGCCTTCCACTGGGTCCAGCAGGCGCCCCAGAGAGGCATCACTAAATTTGGGGGCTGCCATTTTCCTGTCTTTCGGAAACATCTGTTGGCTGGAGCAGTCCTGGTCTGTAGATATGAAGTCAGCTGCACTCCAGTGTGCTTTAAATATGTGCGCCTGCAGCTGGCTATTAACAATTTCCCAAAACATTGCAAGCTTGCAGCTTTTAAGACAAAGACACATTCATTAATTGATTTAACGTATAATTATTTTCAAATTATCTCCAAATTAATTTAGAATTGAAATCTATATAGTCTCAAAGACTACACTTTCAACATGAAAACTAAATAGTTCTTATAAACATTTTCTCAGAGTCTGAAAAGCACCAAACCTTCAAAAACATCAGTTATTTTTGCTGATAATCTTTGTCAGTTGAGAGATAGATTCCATATTACAATATTTTTCTCATGTCTTTATACTCAAGAACACATACCAACAGTTGCAAAGAAACAGGACCACGTTACCAAGGCATCATCCAGTCACACAGTGACAAAGTCATATTATTGAGGAATCAGTCACACAGTGACAGGGCTACATTATCGAGGGGTCAGTCACACAGTGACAGGGCTACATTATCGAGGGGTCAGTCACACAGTGACAGGGCTACATTATCGAGGAGTCAGTCACACAGTGACAGGGCTACATTATCGAGGGGCCAGTCACACAGTGATGGGGCTGCATTATCAAGGAATCAGTCACACAGTGACAGGGCTACATTATCGAGGGGTCAGTCACACTGTGACAGGACTACATTACCGAGGGGTCAGTCACACAGTGACAGGGCTACATTATCGAGGGGTCAGTCACACAGTGACAGGGCTACGTTATCGAGGGTCAGTCACACATTGACAGGGCTGCATTATCAAGAAGTCAGTCACACAGTGATAGGGCTACATTATCGAGGAATCAGTCACACAGTGACAGGGCTACATTATCGACGGGTCAGACACAGTGATAGGGCTACATTATTGAGGGTCAGTCACACAGTGACAGGGCAGCATTATCAAGGAATCAGTCACACAGTGACAGGGCTACATTATCGAGGGGTCAGTCACACTGTGACAGGACTACATTACCGAGGGGTCAGTCACACAGTGACAGGGCTACATTATCGAGGGGTCAGTCACACAGTGACAGGGCTACGTTATCGAGGGTCAGTCACACATTGACAGGGCTGCATTATCAAGAAGTCAGTCACACAGTGACAGGGCTGCATTATCAAGGATTCAGTCACACAGTGACAGGGCTACATTATCAAGGAGTCAGTCACATGATGACAGGGCTGCATTATCGAGGAATCAGTCACATGATGACAGGGCTGCATTATCGACGGGTCAGGCACAGTGATAGGGCTACATTATCGAGGGGTCAGTCACACAGTGACAGGGCTGCATTATCAAGGAGTCAGTCACATAGTGACAGGGCTGCATTATCAAGGAGTCAGTCACATGATGACAGGGTTGCATTATCGAAGGGTCAGGCACAGTGATAGGACTACATTATCAAAGAGTCAGTCACACAGTGATAGGGCTACATTATCGAGGAATCAGTAACACAGTGACAGGGCTACATTATCGACGGGTCAGTCACACAGTGACAGGGCAGCATTATCAAGGAGTCAGTCACACAGTGACAGGGCTACATTATTGAGGAGTCAGTCACACAGTGACAGGGCTGCATTATCAAGGATTCAGTCACACAGTGACAGGGCTGCATTATCAAGGAGTCAGTCACATGATGACAGGGTTGCATTATCGAAGGGTCAGGCACAGTGATAGGACTACATTATCAAAGAGTCAGTCACACAGTGATAGGGCTACATTATCGAGGAATCAGTAACACAGTGACAGGGCTACATTATCGAGGGTCAGTCACACAGTGACAGGGCAGCATTATCAAGGAGTCAGTCACACAGTGACAGGGCTACATTATTGAGGAGTCAGTCACACAGTGACAGGGCTGCATTATCAAGGATTCAGTCACACAGTGACAGGGCTACATTATCAAAGAGTCAGTCACATGATGACAGGGCTGCATTATCGAGGAATCAGTCACATGATGACAAGACTGCATTATCGACGGGTCAGGCACAGTGATAGGGCTACATTATCAAGGGTCATTCACACAGTGACAGGGCTGCATTATCAAGGAGTCAGTCACACAGTGACAGGGATACATTATCGAGGGGTCAGTCACACAGTGACAGGGCTACATTACCGAGGGTCAGTCACACAGTGACAGGGCAGCATTATCAAGGAGTCAGTCACACAGTGACAGAGCTACATTATCGAGGAGTCAGTCACACAGTGACAGGGCTGCATTATCAAGGATTCAGTCACACAGTGACATGGCTACATTATCAAGGAGTCAGTCACATGATGACAGGGCTGCATTATCGAGGAATCAGTCACATGATGACAGGGCTGCATTATCGACGGGTCAGGCACAGTGATAGGGCTACATTATCAAGGGTCAGTCACACAGTGACAGGGCTGCATTATCAAGGAGTCAGTCACACAGTGACAGGGCTACATTATCGATGAATCAGTCACACAGTGACAGGGCAGCATTATCGAGGAGTCAGTCACACAGTGACAGGGCTGCATTATCAAGGATTCAGTCACACAGTGACAGGGCTACATTATCAAGGAGTCAGTCACATGATGACAGGGCTGCATTATCGAGGAATCAGTCACATGATGACAGGGCTGCATTATCGACGGGTCAGGCACAGTGATAGGACTACATTATCAAGGGTAAGTCACACAGTGACAGGGCTGCATTATCAAGGAGTCAGTCACACAGTGACAGGGCTACATTATCGAGGGGTCAGTCACACAGTGACAGGGCTACATTATCGAGGGTCAGTCACACATTGACAGGGCTGCATTATCAAGGAGTCAGTCACACAGTGACAGGGCTGCATTATCAAGGAGTCAGTCACATGATGACAGGGTTGCATTATCGAAGGGTCAGGCACACTGATAGGGCTACATTATCAAGGAGTCAGTCACACGGTGACAGGGCTACATTATCGAGGAATCAGTCACACAGTGACAGGGCTACATTATCGATGGGTCAGACACAGTGATAGGGCTACATTATCGAGGGTCAGTCACACAGTGACAGGGCAGCATTATCGAGGAGTCAGTCACACAGTGACAGGGCTACATTATCGAGGAGTCAGTCACACAGTGACAGGGCTGCATTATCGAGGAATCAGTCACACAGTGACAGGGCTACATTATCGAGGATTCAGTCACACAGTGACAGGGCTACATTATCGAGGGGTCAGTCACACAGTGACGGGGCTGCATTATCAAGGAATCAGTCACACAGTGACAGGGCTACATTATCGAGGGGTCAGTCACACAGTGACAGGACTTACATTACCGAGGGGTCAGTCACACAGTGACAGGGCTACATTATCGAGGGGTCAGTCACACAGTGACAGGGCTACATTATCGAGGGTCAGTCACACATTGACAGGGCTGCATTATCAAGGAGTCAGTCACACAGTGACAGAGCTGCATTGTCAAGGAGTCAGTCACATGATGACAGGGTGGCATTATCGAAGGGTCAGGCACAGTGATAGGGCTACATTATCAAGGAGTCAGTCACACAGTGACAGGGCTACATTATCGAGGGGTCAGACACAGTGATAGGGCTACATTACCGAGGGTCAGTCACACAGTGACAGGGCAGCATTATCGAGGAGTCAGTCACACAGTGACAGAGCTACATTATCGAGGAGTCAGTCACACAGTGACAGGGCTGCATTATCAAGGATTCAGTCACACAGTGACATGGCTACATTATCAAGGAGTCAGTCACATGATGACAGGGCTGCATTATCGAGGAATCAGTCACATGATGACAGGGCTGCATTATCGACGGGTCAGGCACAGTGATAGGGCTACATTATCAAGGGTCAGTCACACAGTGACAGGGCTGCATTATCAAGGAGTCAGTCACACAGTGACAGGGCTACATTATCGAGGGGTCAGTCACACAGTGACAGGGCTACATTATCGAGGATCAGTCACACACTGACAGGGCTGCATTATCAAGGAGTCAGTCACATGATGACAGGGCTGCATTATCGAGGAATCAGTCACATGATGACAGGGCTGCATTATCGACGGGTCAGGCACAGTGATAGGGCTACATTATCAAGGGTCAGTCACGCAGTGACAGGGCTACATTATCGAGGAATCAGTCACACAGTGACGGGGCTACATTATCAAGGGTCAGTCACGCAGTGACAGGGCTACATTATCGAGGAATCAGTCACACAGTGACGGGGCTACATTATCGAGGAGTCAGTCACACAGTGACAGGGCTACATTATCAAGGAGTCAGTCACACAGTGACAGGGCTACATTATTGAGGGGTCAGTCACACAGTGACGGGGCTACATTATCGAGGAGTCTGTCACACAGTGACAGGGCTACATTATCGAGGAGTCAGTCACACAGTGACAGGGCTGCATTATCGAGGAATCAGTCACACAGTGACGGGGCTGCATTATCAAGGAATCAGTCACACAGCGACAGGGCTACATTATCGAGGGGTCAGTCACACAGTGACAGGACTACATTACCGAGGGGTCAGTCACACAGTGACAGGGCTGCATTATCAAGGATTCAGTCACACAGTGACAGGGCTGCATTATCAAGGAGTCAGTCACATGATGACAGGGTTGCATTATCGAAGGGTCAGGCACAGTGATAGGGCTACATTATCAAGGAGTCAGTCACACAGTGACAGGGCTACATTATCGAGGAATCAGTCACACAGTGACAGGGCTACATTATCGACGGGTCAGACACAGTGATAGGGCTACATTATCGAGGGTCAGTCACACAGTGACAGGGCAGCATTATCGAGGAGTCAGTCACACAGTGACAGGGCTACATTATCGAGGAGTCAGTCACACAGTGACAGGGCTGCATTATCAAGGATTCAGTCACACAGTGACATGGCTACATTATCAAGGAGTCAGTCACATGATGACAGGGCTGCATTATCGAGGAATCAGTCACATGATGACAGGGCTGCATTATCGACGGGCCAGGCACAGTGATAGGGCTACATTATCAAGGGTCATTTACACAGTGACAGGGCTGCATTATCAAGGAGTCAGTCACACAGTGACAGGGATACATTATCGAGGGGTCAGTCACACAGTGACAGGGCTACATTATCGAGGGTCAGTCACACATTGACAGGGTTGCTTTATCAAGGAGTCAGTCACACAGTGACAGGGCTGCATTATCAAGGAGTCAGTCACATGATGACAGGGTTGCATTATCGAAGGGTCAGGCACACTGATAGGGCTACATTATCAAGGAGTCAGTCGCACAGTGACAGGGCTACATTATCGAGGAATCAGTCACACAGTGACAGGGCTACATTATCGACGGGTCAGACACAGTGATAGGGCTACATTATCGAGGGTCAGTCACACAGTGACAGGGCAGCATTATCGAGGAGTCAGTCACACAGTGACAGAGCTACATTATCGAGGAGTCAGTCACACAGTGACAGGGCTGCATTATCAAGGATTCAGTCACACAGTGACATGGCTACATTATCAAGGAGTCAGTCACATGATGACAGGGCTGCATTATCGAGGAATCAGTCACATGATGACAGGGCTGCATTATCGACGGACCAGGCACAGTGATAGGGCTACATTATCAAGGGTCATTCACACAGTGACAGGGCTGCATTATCAAGGAGTCAGTCACACAGTGACAGGGATACATTATCGAGGGGTCAGTCACACAGTGACAGGGCTACATTATCGAGGAATCAGTCACACAGTTACAGGGCTACATTATCGACGGGTCAGTCACAGTGATAGGGCTACATTATCGAGGGTCAGTCACACAGTGACAGGGCAGCATTATCGAGGAGTCAGTCACACAGTGACAGAGCTACATTATCGAGGAGTCAGTCACACAGTGACAGGGCTGCATTATCAAGGATTCAGTCACATAGTGACATGGCTACATTATCAAGGAGTCAGTCACATGATGACAGGGCTGCATTATCGAGGAATCAGTCACATGATGACAGGGCTGCATTATTGACGGGCCAGGCACAGTGATAGGGCTACATTATCAAGGGTCATTCACACAGTGACAGGGCTGCATTATCAAGGAGTCAGTCACACAGTGACAGGGATACATTATCGAGGGGTCAGTCACACAGTGACAGGGCTACATTATCGAGGGTCAGTCACACATTGACAGGGCTGCATTATCAAGGAGTCAGTTCACACAGTGACAGGGCTGCATTATCAAGGAGTCAGTCACATGATGACAGGGTTGCATTATCGAAGGGTCAGGCACAGTGATAGGGCTACATTATCAAGGAGTCAGTCACACAGTGACAGGGCTACATTATCGAGGAATCAGTCACACATTTACAGGGCTACATTATCGACGGGTCAGACACAGTGATAGGGCTACATTATCGAGGATCAGTCACACAGTGAAAGGGCAGCATTATCGAGGAGTCAGTCACACAGTGACAGGGCTACATTATCGAGGAGTCAGTCACACAGTGACAGGGCTGCATTATCGAGGATTCAGTCACACAGTGACAGGGCTACATTATCAAGGAGTCAGTCACATGATGACAGGGCTGCATTATCGAGGAATCAGTCACATGATGACAGGGCTGCATTATCGACGGGTCAGGCACAGTGATAGGGCTACATTATCAAGGGTCAGTCACACAGTGACAGGGCTGCATTATCAAGGAGTCAGTCACACAGTGACAGGGCTACATTATCGAGGAATCAGTCACACAGTGACGGGGCTACATTATCGAAGAATCAGTCACACAGTGACAGGGCTACATTATCGACGGGTCAGACACAGTGATAGGGCTACATTATCAAGGAGTCAGTCACATGATGACAGGGCTGCATTATCGAGGAATCAGTCACTGATGACAGGGCTGCATTATCGACGGGTCAGGCACAGTGATAGGGCTACATTATCAAGGGTCAGTCACACAGTGACAGGGCTACATTATCAAGGAGTCAGTCACATGATGACAGGGCTGCATTATCGAGGAATCAGTCACATGATGACAGGGCTGCATTATCGACGAGTCAGGCACAGTGATAGGGCTACATTATCAAGGGTCAGTCACACGGTGACAGGGCTGCATTATCAAGGAGTCAGTCACACAGTGACAGGGCTACTTTATCGAGGAATCAGTCACACAGTGACGGGGCTACATTATCGAAGAATCAGTCACACAGTGACAGGGCTACATTATCGACGGGTCAGACACAGTGATAGGGCTACATTATCAAGGAGTCAGTCACATGATGACAGGGCTGCATTATCGAGGAATCAGTCACATGATGACAGGGCTGCATTATCGACGGGTCAGGCACAGTGATAGGGCTACATTATCAAGGGTCAGTCACACAGTGACAGGGCTACATTATCGAGGAATCAGTCACACAGTGACGGGGCTACATTATCGAGGAGTCAGTCACACAGTGACAGGGCTGCATTATCAAGGTGTCAGTCACACAGTGACAGGGCTACATTATTGAGGGGTCAGTCACACAGTGACGGGGCTACATTATCGAGGAGTCAGTCACACAGTGACAGGGCTACATTATCGAGGAGTCAGTCACACAGTGACAGGGCTGCATTATGAAGGAGTCAGTCACACAGTGACAGGGTTACATTGTCAAGGGGTCAGTCACACAATGACAGGGCCACACTATCGAGCAGTCAGTCACACAGTGACAGGGCCACACTATCGAGCAGTCACACAGTGACAGGGCCACATTATCGAAGGGTCAATCTGCCATGCAATGACACGGCTGCGCTATTGAGGAGTCAGTCATTCAGTGTCAGGGCCACACTATCAAGGGTTCTGTTCAGTAGTCATACATTGATAAGATGCTCTTGGATGGAATCAATCAGTTAAGTGGCAATATCGTGATACTTACAACAAACCACTGGATGTATTTCATAGTGCTTGGGGTGGATATCTCGGGAATGCATGGTATGCTGATGGGTTTTCCGATCTCTGCTTCCACCATAGGTGGTGTAGAAACTTGAACAGTACCATTTAAACCTGTGAGCAAAGAGATAACAATGATGTTAATTAACTTCAAATGTTTTATCTGCAGCTCTCAATACAACTGCTTGCAAAAACAAAAAATTGACAGATCTACAGAGCATATCAGCAATTGTTACAGAGATGAGTGTTGGATGTATCAGAGATTGTTAGAGTGAGGATTGTAGGGTATATCTGTGTTACAATGAGCATTGTGGGCTCCATCAGAATGTTACGGCAATAGTATGAGTATCTCAGTGTGCTACAACGAGCAGTACAGTACATCAGAATGTTACAAAAAGGAATGTGGAGTATATTAGTGTTACAATGAGAGGTGTAGGTTACATCGGCGCATTATGGTGAAAGCTACTGGGTATATCAGAGTATTATAAGGGGTACTTATATCGGTGTTACAATGAAGATTTTGGGGTATATTAGAATTGTTATGGGAGACAAACCCCTATTTTGTAATAAATTGCTGGAACAGAGAAGGAAAGCTGTCTTTCAGAGAATTGTGAGTTTGTTGGATAGAATCAAGTCACCCGGTAAGAGAGTTATAATAAAATTCAGACAAAGATAGAACTTCTAGGCACCTCTGGGTTGGGAGTGAAACGCCCATTCTTTTGGACAAACTGTAGCACACTTGTTCATTGTCAGTGCTTGTCTAATTATGCTGTATATTATTAGGAAACAGTTGACTTATTAAATAGCAGCAACAAAAACCAACTGCTGTTAGAATGAAATGATTTAGGATGGCTGCCAGCCTTAATAACTGCCTTAATAAGGCATCAATTCTGATGATCTCGAATTAACCAGTGCACACCAGCCACAATCAACATCTCCACACTCACTGTGCCTCAGGACAACCTCACTACAAAACATTCCACACTCACACCACCCTCACTATAAACCCCCTCCACACGCACACCCATCTTCACTATAAACCCCCTCCACACTCACACCCACCCTCACTATAAAACCCCTCCTCACTCACATCCACCCTCACCATAAAACCCCTCACTCATATCCATCCTCACCA
The DNA here is from genome assembly GCF_017639515.1 of Carcharodon carcharias. Taxonomy (NCBI): domain Eukaryota; kingdom Metazoa; phylum Chordata; class Chondrichthyes; order Lamniformes; family Lamnidae; genus Carcharodon; species Carcharodon carcharias. Next base: position 24,793,533 of record NC_054491.1, read on the forward strand.
TAAACCCCCTCCACACTCACACCCATCTTCACTATAAACCCCCTCCACACTCACACCCACCCTCACTATAAAACCCCTCCTCACTCACATCCAGCCTCACTATAAACCCCCTCCACACTCACACCCATCTTCACTATAAGCCCCCTCCACACTCACACCCATCTTCAATGTAAACCCCCTCCACACTCACATCCACCCTCACTATAAACCCCTCCACACATACATCCCACTGTCAATATAAACCACTACACTCACTTGTCAATCTCCATACTCAATCTTTACAATCTTATTTCATATTTATAATGCATGTGGTTTCATGGAAGGGACCTGCAAAGTTTCCTTTTTTTTATATTCAAACAACACAATTATGTCTCAATTAGGTTAAAACATGTTAAAATCAAATGTTTGCTGGAGATATGATCACGCAAAACCTTCTTGGACCTGACTCACAAAATAACCACTCACCAACAGTAATGCTTTAACTTTTATTTTGTCATGGCTGAGGACAGTGTCCCATTACATCAATGTGTTGTAAAATAGAATGATCAATGGCTGAACATAGCGGCAACTGAAAGGTTAAACCAATGCTTTTAACTCTCCCCTTCTGAAGAAATATTGGGAATCCTTTATTCTGAGAAGGTAACGTGTGTCAATGTCACCATAGCAACTGCCAAGTACCTCCTTGGAAGCAAGTGATCCCAATACTTCTTCACAAGGGGAGACTTTTAAAGCATGGATTAACCCTTCAGATGCTGCGTATTCAGCCTTTGATCATTCTATGTTGTGACACATTGCTTTGTAACGAGATACAATTCACGGAGCTATGAGAAAATATGAGTTGAAAGCACATCCGCTGGTGAGCAAAGTTATTTTGCAGATCAGGTCCAAGAAAGTTCTTCCATGTGACTGTACCTCTAACAAACACTGATTGTTGACTGCACAGAAATAGTGAGGCTAGTATCAACTGGACATAAAACTGCCTGTGGACATTATCTATTATTCAAGCTTTTACCACTTGTGTACACAACCTCTGGATTGCAATTGTCAGCAATTCCTCTCACCATTTCAGGAACTTATTGTTTTATGGCACTAACTCACAAGTTGACAGCTGTCACTGGCCAGGTTTGCATGTGCAGTAAATGCCCTGATGGCTCAGCCTCTTCAGTCAGTAGGTACCTGAGCTGTACAAACCAGGAAAACTGCAAATCCAGGGCTGTTTAATTTATCTCAGCTGAACAGGGGTCTGGATCTCCTGGAAATGTGGATGTTGGGTAAGGACAGTGGGCTTTGGTACAGCAACCTTAACTGGAACTTGATTGGATGTTACTGTGGCTACATGAGCAGGACAGAGGTTGGGTATTCTGCAGCGAGTGATTCCCTAAAACCTTTCCACCAGCTACGAGGCACAAGTCAGAACATGATAGAATATTGTCCACTTGCATGGACGAGTGCAGCTCCAAAAACACTCAATAAGTTCAACTCCATTCAGGACAAAACAGCCCACTTGATCAGCACCCAATCCACCACCAACATACTGTGTCTGCAATGTGAGCCAAGTGCAAGATGCACTGCAGCAACTCACCAATGCTTTTTCGATAACACTTTCTTAACCAATGACCTCTAACACATAAAACAAAAAGGGCAGCAGATGTATGAGAACACAATCATCTGCAATCTTCTCTACAAGATACTAGCCATTATGACTTGGAAATATATCGCTTTTCTTTCACTGTTGCTGGGTCAAAATCTTGGAACTCCCTAATGGTGGGTGTACCTACACCACAAGGACTGCAGCGGTTCAAGAAGGCAGCTCACCACCACCTTCTCAAGGGCAATTAGAGGGGCAATAAATTCTGGCCTCGCCAATGATGCCCACATCCCATGGGCAAATTTTAAAAATTGAATAGTAATATCAATATTCACTGTCTAGACTAATCCATAAAGAACAATTATTTTTGTACTGGGGTACTATACTCCATCAAGAGTTAACATCTTCAGTAAAAAGGGAAAGAAAATTTAGAAAATAATATTGAAGTCTAGGGCATATAATTGTATAAAATAGCACCAATTCAAGGTTGGTACCTTTTAAAAAGAACTGGTTACCCCAGGCTATTGAATGCCATGAGGTCAGACCAGCAATCGCACTGGCAGAAACATAGCAGCAAATCACAGGCTTCTCACACAAGGAACAAATGGTGCGGTTTGGAGAAGAGAGCATTTAGTTCCAAGATAAAAAAAATAACTTGCATTTATGTACCATCTTTCACAATGTCAGAATATTCCAAAGGGCCAACAAAGAGCAATGTAATAATGATCAGATAATATGTTATAGTGATGTTGGTTGAAGGAACGAGGAGAATTCCCCAGCCTACTTCAAAATAGTGCCATGGAATTTATCATGTTTACCTGAGAGGCCGGACTAGGCCTCTGCATAGTGTCTCATCTGGAAAACAGCACCTCTGACTGTGCAGCGCTCTCTCAGTACTGAAATCCAAAGAAGTAAAAAAACACATATTTTTCAAAAACAGATGAGGGACTATCCAGGTGATCAGGTACATGAAATACATAGCTGGTTTTCCCTCACTTTTGTAAATCAAGTTAAATCTAAAAACAGAACTTAAAGAAATAACTTCTAAAATTTCTGCACTCAGACAAAAGAGAAAATGCAGGGAGACAGGACTAATTTTTAAAAATTCATTCACAGGATGTGGGTACTGCTGGCTAGGCCAGCATTTGTTACCCATCCCTAATTGCCCTTGAGAAGGTGGTGTTGAGTTGCCTTCTTGAACCACTGGAGTCCCTGTGGTGTAGGTACACCCACAGTGCTGTTAGCGAAGGAGTTCCAGGGAAAGAGATCCAGTGACAGTGAAGGAACGGCGATATATTTCCAAGTCAGCGTGGTGAATGGTTTGGAGGTGAACTTTCAGGTGGTGGTGTTCCCATGTGTCTGCTGCCCTTGTCCTTCTAGATGGTAGTTGAGAGTTTGGAAGGTGCTGCCTAAGGTGCCATGGTGAGTTCACGCAGTGCAACTTGTAGATTTTATACACTGCTGCCAATGTGTGTCGGTGGTGGGAGGAGCGAATGTTTCTGGGTGGGGTGCCAAACAAATGAGTTGCTTTGTCCTAGGTGGTATCAAGCTTCTTGTATGCTGTTGGAGCTGCACTCATTCAGGCGAGTGGAGAGTATTCCATCACACTCCTGACTTGTGGCTTGTAGACGGTGGACAGGCTTTGGGGAGTCAGGAGGTGAGTTACTCGCCACAGGATTCCCAGCTTCTGGCCTGCTCTTGTAGCTACAGTATTTATATGGCTAGTCCAGTTCAGTTTTAGGTCAATGGTAAGCCGCAGGATGTTGATAGTGGGGGATTCAGTGAGGGTAATGCCATTGAATGTCAAGAGGTGATGGTTGGATTCTCTATTGTTGGAGATGGTCATTGCTTGGCACTTGTGTGGCATGAATGTTACTGGCCACTTGCCAGCCCAAGCCTGGATATTGTCCTGGTCTTTCTGCATTTGGACATGGACTGCTTCAGTATCTGAGAAGCCATAAATGGTGCTGAACATTGTGCAATCATCAGCGAACATCCCCACTTCTGACCTTACGATGGAAGGAAGGTCATTGATCAAGCAACTGAAGAAGAACCAAGCAATATGTTTATATTACTAATAAAATTAGTATTATGAAAGGGGTTGCATTGTTAAAAGGTGAAGTTCAAAGAGGTTGTTGATATAATGAGAATTAACATTCAGTGGGCTGGTGGGTATAGCTTCAGTAGTTTTCGGGTGTGCAGGGCAGAGGCAATGTGAGATCAAACGGCAGCGGCAAGCCTCGAACTGGCTCCACAGTGAAAGAACCTCATTTTGAATTCGTAAGGTGAAAATGCTTTGCCTGGTGTTTGGTTAAGTCTATGGGTTGCTGTTGCCTTAAAGATTAGTTTGGGAATTTGTTATAAGTTATAATAATAGTAATTTGTAGCCATGTGTATATTTATATTTTTAACCTGTGTAAATTAATAAAATTTTAATTTAGTTTAATGTAAAACCTCGAGAACTAGTGGTCTGATTCCTGAGTTTAGAGTCACATCTCAAACATAACACTTAAAAATATAGGTTATGATACATTTGATCAAATGCTGTTTTGATGTCAAGGTTAGTCACTCTCACCTCACAAAGGATTCAGCAAACAGATGATGGTAAGATGTTACACACACACACACACACACACACACACAGAGAATTGCCAGAAAACTGGTGGCGAGGCCCCATCAGTTCTGTGGGGGAGGGCTGACAGAATCAAGTACCTTCAGGCACTTAAGTGGCCACAGTCAGGCCTTCCCTGCAAATGAGGACCCTGGTGGCTAAAGTCCTGCCTGCCAAAAGATGCTGGCCAATCAGAGTGGTTGACAGCACTGCACCAACTAGAGGCCCATGAATATGGGACCCCAAAACAAGATGAAGACGGGATGGGGGTGATGGGATGGGGGTTGCAGGAGCAGGGGGGGTGTCAGGGGCGCAGGCAGGAGGGTTAGCTTTCAGTGCCTCCACTCCCTTTCCTTTCCGATGCTGGACCCCCCCAATCAGGCACAGGATGTCTGATAATGTGGGAAACCCCCCACTCCCACCACCGCCACCTACCTTCCAAGGATGCGGGAAAACCATGTAACTCCTGTTAAAACTCCTGAGGCACCACTAAATTGCACTAGCCTCAGGGTTAATGGGCTTCATTGGCTCATTAATGAGTTTATTTAACATCCCGCTACCGGTGCCGGGAATCCTACACCAACTCTTGCAACCTTCCTATTTATTGGGGGGTTTGGGCGGGGGGGGGGGGGGTGTGTGTGTGTGGAGAGGAGGTTCTTCTCCCACCGGGAAACTGACACGGGGCCTCTCCCGTGATTAAGTGGGCCCAGCTGCCATGGTTCCAGTCGCAATGGGCCGCATTAAATCCATCCCAAACAGAGCACAATTATGACTCACATTAAGCCGGTCTTTATTCTGTGCTGTTGAATCCAGATGTTCCCAATTAAGGACATGAGAATTTGCTCAACCGCTACCAGTTGCAGAAATCTATTTCTGGCTCTCTCTCCTTCCTTTAGCTGTGCTCCATTTGGGGCTCGACAGAGTTCCTAAGTAAGCTTCACAGTCTGTTCAGTAAAAAATTAGCCTTCACATTTTTGGCAGTAAACTCTCAATAGCTGCACTCATTCTGTTTATCCTCACCGGTCAGAAATCAGGCAACTTGATCTCAATGTCAAACATGCGTAATCTGTTAAGGTTAAAATTAGGCATTGGCACAAATATGTGTTAACCCTTACACTGCAAACCCAACCAAAATCTGGGGGTTGAAGTTAAAGTTTAAATGAGGACACAAAGTTGCATAAAGTAAGCAGACTTTGCAATAACTGTGCTACAGTGCATTGCTATATTATTCCACATATTGAAAGATGTGCTGTTTCACACTTCAGTTTTACTCACACGTGCGCACACATACCACTCCATTCCCCCAATCCAGAAAGTAAAGTTTCAAAGGCAGTCGATAAGGTACCGCACTTATGGCTACTTAATAAGATGAGCCCATGGTGCCGGGGTTGTAAATTAGCATGGATAGAGGATTGGTTAACTTCTTGCTGACAGAGAGTTGGGATAAGGGGGCCATTTTCAGAATGCCAACCTGTAACGCGGAGTGCCACATGGATCAGTGCTGGGGCCTCAATTATTCATAATATATATTAATGACTTAGATGAGGGAAGTGAATGTACTATCGCCAAGTTTGCAGATGACACGAAAATAGGTGGAAAGTCAAGTGGTGAAGATGTCACAAGGCGTCTACAAAGGGATATAGACAGGTTAAGTGAGTGGGCAAAAAAGTGACAGATGGAATATAATGTGGGAAAATGTGAAGTTATGCACTTGGCAGGAAGAACAGAGGAGCTGAATATTATTTAAATGGAGAAAAACTGCAGAAGGCTGCAGCACAGAGGGATTTGGGGGTCCCTGTGCACGAATCCCAAAAAGCTAACATACAAGTTCAGCAGATAATAGGGATTAGAATGTAATAAGGAAGGCAAATGGAATGTTGCCTTTATTTCAAAGGGAATGAGTATAAAAATATGGAAGTCTTGCTAAAACTATACAAGGCATAAATTTTGAAATTTATTTAGATCTATTGTTTCATCTCCACCTTTTAGCCCATTTCGATCCCTTCCCCCCATCCCACCCACACTAGGGCCATCTGCCACTAGCTTGCTTCCCTTAATGTCCCCATTAGCACATCCTTTAGATAATATCACCACCATCAACACCCCTTTGTCCTGTTGTCTATGACATCTTTGGCAATCTCTTCTTGGCCTCCACCTATCACTGGCCCCCTATCAAGCTCTCCTGTCCCACCCCCTTCTACCATCTTATATTTCACCTCATTTCTCTATTTCCTTAGTTCTGATGAAGAGTCATATGGACTTGAAACGTCAACTGTATCCCTCTCCGCAGATGCTGTCAGACCTGCTGAGTTTTTCCAAGTATTTTTGTTTTTGTTCTAGATTTCCAGCATCCACAGTATTTTGCTTTTATACAAGGCACTAGTTAAGCCACACCTAGAATACTATGAACAGTTTTGGTCCCCTTATCTAAGGAAAGATATACTGGTATAAAAGCAAAATACGGCGGATGCTGGAAATCTGAAACAAAAATAAAAATAGCTGGAAGAGTCATAAGAACTTGAAACGTTAACTGTATTCCTCTCCGCAGATGCTGTCAGACCAGCTGAGTTTTTCCAGCTATTTTTATTTTTGTTAAAGATATACTGGCATTGGAAAAAGTCCAGAGAAGGTTCACTAGGTTGATCCCGGGTATAGAGGGATTTTCTTATGAGAAGTTGAGTAGGTTGGGCCTGAGCTCATTGGAGTTTAGAAGAAAGAGAGGCGATCTTATTGAAACACATAAGATTCTTAGGGGGCTTGACAGGATAGATGCTGAGAGGTTGTTTCCCCTTGTGGGAGAGTCTAGGACCACAGGGCATAATCTCAGAGTAAGGGGTTGCCCATTTAAAAGAGAGATGAGGAGGAATTTCTTCTCTCAGACCGTAATCTGTGGAATTCTTTACCACAGAGGGCTGTAGAGGCTGGGTTGTTAAGTATATTCAAGGCTGAGATAGACAGATTTTTAATCAGTAAGGGAATCAAGGGTTATGGGAAAAGGCAGGAAAGCGGGGTTGAGGATTATCATATTAGCCATGATGTCATTGAATGGCAGGGCAGACTCAAGGGGCCAAATGGCCTACTTGTGCTCCTATGCCCTATGGTCTTATGGTCTAAAAAGCTGGGCAAAGGCTATGCACCTGGAACGTATCTCACCACAAGGATTCTATCCTCTTATCAATGTTCTCTTCCTTTCCTCTCTGGTAGCTTTTGATTCCGCAAATACTGGTTAGCCTCCAGAACTTCACTCAAAAGTCTGGTCTTTGTGTGTATGTCTGGTCAGCAATGCCCGTATTCTCTTATTGAGGTAGAGATCTACTGGGACCATTTTCCTGGGTGGGGTTTCATCCTGTATGATCAGCAGGCTCTTTCATTCTAGTGAGAACAAGGCCTTCAGTGGGCAAGTGTTTGGAGCTTATTGGAGGGAGATGAGCTACAGGAAGAAAGAAGCCTGAAGGCCTTTGCTCCACCTTCCCAATTGCTGCCCCAGGAAATGGTGAGAGGGGCCTCCATCAGGCATCAGGTTCCCACCTCACCTGGCCATTTGCATGCTGCATGCAGGGAAGGAGCAGCCCATGTTGGTTTGGACAGAGAAGGGAAATCCCAGTTAGGGCAATGAGACAACAGTACACTGCCTTCACCGCCTTGTCCCTATCTGATTTTAGGTAATTCCCCCAGTGTCTGTAGGCTATTACATCAGAACACACCTAACTGTGATCAGTGCTAGGGAGCAGTGGCAGCAACAAGGCTGATTTTCTTCTTGTGAACCTCAGGATGCTGAGACCAGTTGCAGTTGCCCAACTGCTAGGTGAGCTGAGATCAGCTAACTCACAGAGACAGTCTTCAGAGATCTTTCTGATGGGTTCTTACATTTTAATGCCAGATTGCAGGGTTGGCAATCAGGCTTCATTGAGCAAGCCATTTTCTTTGTACTGGGGTGCAAAGCACAGCAAAAATACTAGAAAGCAGGGGCAATCATCAAGAGCATGAGTTGTGTCAGGAAGCTTAGCAAGACAATACATGAAGAAGCATACTTCACCCAGTGATACACTTCCCAGCAGATGCTATGTTGGGTGCCTTAACCCACATGGTCCAGGATCTGTAACACTTCCGGTGTTCAGACGGTGTGAAACTGAACATCACAGCAGAATTCCAGAACACAGCCCTTGTTCACAATGCCACTGACACTGACCCCTTTCACTGTCAAGACTAGACATCTGACATCCATTAAGGCACCATGCTTTTGAGCGCTAGAGCTCAATTATGGTATGTCAAGTGGGCACACAAAGGACTTTGTCCTTCCCCAGTGATGAACATAAATTGAACAGTTATTCAGTTGAAGTTACCACCCACTGTTGAGGCTGTGGTTTGACATCAGTGCTCTCACCTCATTACAGTAATGTCAGTTGCAGAGCATGCAATCTTGCTCTATGCACTGGATTTTTGATTGCAGTCTGTGTCCGTGTTATAGTCCAGCTGTGGTGCAAATGGAACTCAAGGACAGATCCAGAGCTACGCACATAGAAAATAGGAGTAGTATGCCATTCAGCTCCTCAAGCCTGCTTTGCCATTCAACTAGATCATGGCTGATCTTCTATCTCAACGGCATTTTCCCGCACTATCGTCATACCCCTTGATGTCTTTACTATCTAGAAATCTATTGATCCCTGGCTTGAACATATTCAATGACTGAGCCTCCACAGCCTCTGGACAGAGAATCCCAAAGATTCCCCACCCTCTGAGTGAAGAAATTTCTCCTCATGTCAGTCCTAAATGGCCTGCCCCTTATTCTTTGACTGTGTCTCCTGGTTCTAGACTTGCCAGCCAGGGGAAACATCCTTCCTGCATCTACCTTGTCAAGCTCTGTAAGAATTTTGTACACTTCAATGAGATCACCTCTCATTCTTCTAAACTCTAGAGAATACAGGCCCAGTCTCAGTCTCTCCTCATTGGAAAATCCTGCCACTCCAGGAATCAGTTAGGTGAATCCCCATTGCACTCCCTCCAAGGCAAGTCTACCCTTTCTTAGGTAAGGAGACCAAAGCTGTATACAATAATCCAGGTGTGGTCTCACCAAGGCTCTATACAATTGCAGCAAGCTATGTTTACTCATGCGCTCAAATCCTCTTGTAATAAAGGTCAACATACCATTGGCCATCCTAATTGCTTGCTGTACTTACATGTTAGCTTTCAGTGACTCATGAACAAGGACACCAAGTCCCTATGGACATCAACACTTCCCAATCTCTCACATTTAAAAAAATACACTGCATTTCTGTTTTTCCTACCAAGATGGATAACTTCACATTTTCACATTAAATTCCATCTGTCATATTTCTAATATTTCTTTTAACAGCACTAACACTCATCAAAGAAGCTCAGCAAATTTTGCATTTTAATTGTACAAAACTCTCTTAGCAGCATCCGTGGGACCTGCAACATGGTTCTCAGAGCAGTTTGAGAAATTCAGCTGCAAAGAGGCTTCAGAATGAGACTCAATACTAACCATTGTAGGATAATAGTCCTCTTGCAGTAATCACTGCAACTCAGGTAAGGAAGATCTCCTCTGTGTTCAACTATGGTTAAATGGAAAATGAGTTTACAAGTGTCCAAATGTTGTGAGTAACTGTGTTAATGACACATGGTCCATCTCCACAGGCATGTGTACATATTCTGAGATACTCTCAAGTTCAAGATCCTGTGAAATGGATACACAGCAGGGTAGTGGACAAAACTCATGGCAAAACTGTCTGTCTCATCTTGGCCTATGGCCTGAGGCTTGCTCTACTTTACTTCACATCTCTGCTGAAGGCACTGGAGTACCATTCAACAGGTACTCAAATGTCAGTGGAGGAACATTTAGGGGACAGTAATCATTGCATCAAAAGGTTTAGGTTGGTTTGGAAAAGGACATGGAACAAACCTGCGTTAGGATAATTAACTGGGGCAAGCCAACTTCAATGGGTTAAGAATGGAGCTGACCCAGATAAATTGGAATCAAAGGTTGGCAGACAAAACTGTAACTAAAAAATGGGCTGCCTTTAAAGAAGAGATAGTTCAGCTGCAGTCAAGGTATATTCCCGCAAAAGGCAAAGTTAGTGCAAACAAATCCACAGCTCCCTGGATGACAAAAGATATAGGGATTAAGCCAAAGAAGAAAAAGTGTGCGTATGACAGATGTCAGGTAGATAAAACAACCAACAGCCAGGCTGAATATTGAAGGGGAACTGAAAAAGCCAATGAGAAAAACAAAGAGAGGTTACGAAAAGAGGCTGGCAGCTAACCTAAAAGGGAATCACAAAGTTTTCTATAGGCATATAAATAGTAAAAGGATGGTAAAGGAAGCGTGGGGCCAATAAGGGATGAAAAAAGGGATTTACGCATGGAGACAGAGGGTGTAGCTGAGTATTAAATGAATACTTTGCATCTGTCTTTACCAAGGAAGAAGATGCTACCCAAGCCATGGTGAAAGAGGAGGTATTCGGACACTAGAAGGGCTTAAAATTGATAAGGAGGTTTTGGATAGGCTGTCTGTACTTAAAGGGCAGGATCTTCCAGTTGGTAAGCAGGGGCGGGGCCCACTCACCGACACGTAAAATGACGTGGGTTGACATCAGATGGAACTTCCGATGTCACCCCATATCATTTCCATTTTCAGGTCGGCAGGGGAGCAGCCAAGTCAGCTGCGCACTCACTGACCTGTCAACGGCCTATTGAGGCCATTGAGAAAGTAACTAAAGTCATTAATGGACCTGCCCGTCCAACCTTAAGGTGGCGAGCAGGCTGGGAGCCCTGGCGAGCTTCGGAAAAAGCATGAAACCTCATCTAAGGGCGGGATGAGGTTTCATGAGGGTATATAAATCTTTAAGAAAGGTTTCAACAAAAATTATGGACATATCCCAACTCATGTGACACTATCACATGAGGGAAAATTTTTAAACATGCTTAATGAAAGTTTTAAATCGGAGCTGATCTCCCTGAGACAGCACTTAGCCTCAGGGAGATCTGTGCGTTCTTTTGCGCGCATGTGCGAAAGAGCACACTCCTGGCTCAGGGAATTCCCCCCCCCCCCCCCTTCCCCCGCCTACACAGGGAGTGCATAGCACTTCCTGGCAGACGTCACACTGGGCGGGCCTTAATCGGATTCTGAGGGAAGTGAGAATGGCAATTGTAGAGGTACTGGCTATAATTTTCTGCTCTTTCTTAGACTCAGGAGTGTTGCCAGAGAACTGAACAATTGCAAATGTTACAACTTTGTTGAAAAAAGGGTGTAACCCAGCAACTCCAGACCAGTGGGGGGAAACTTCTAGAATCAATAATTTGGGACAAAATTAATAGTCACTTGGGCAAATGTGGGTTAATTAAAGAAAGCCAGCATGGAGTTGTTAAGGGCAAATTGTGTTTAACTAACTTGTTGGGAGGTTTTTGATGAGGTAACAGAGAGGGTTGATGAGAGTAATGCAGTTGATGTGGTGTACATGGACTTTTAAAGCATACAATTCTAAGGGGGTGCAAAAGAAGTGGGACCTGGGTGTATATGTGCCTCAATCATTGAAGGCGGCAGCATAGTTTGAAAGCCTGGTTAATAAAGCGTACAACAATTTAGGCTTTATTAATAGCGGCATAAGAGTACAAAACCAAGGAAGTTATATTAAAGCTGTATAGATGTCATGAAGAGATATTAATGTCTTTAATGTTATTGGAAAGTATTTTTAAATTGAAATTGTAGTAGGGTCTGTGTCTATGTGTATGTCTATGCGTGGCTTAACTGGATGAAAGCCAGCTAGTCAGGGTGCTTTGATGTATAGTAGTTTTGAGATGTTAATTATATAAACGTAAGGAAGTTAAAAGGTAATGTGTAAAATTGCATTTGTTTAATAAAGCATTCAAGAGGAATGCTTGGAGGAACACAGGATCTTGCACCTAGCTTGGAGACACCAATCAATGTGCTTATATTACTAATAAAATTGGTGGAATGAAAGGATTATTGTTAGAAGAGGTAAAATTTTAAAAACCTAGTAATACAATGGAAAACGTACATTCAAAGGGAAAGCTAGGTATAAACAGAAAGGAGTTTGTGTGTGCAAGTCAGAGGCATTTAAGATCTAACCAGCCTGTAAGCCTACAACTGTGTCTGCAAAGGAAACAAATTGAAAGGAACCTCATTTTGAATTTGAGGGGTCAAATGTGCTTTGCCTCGTGTCTGTTTAAAGTCTACGGGTTACTGTTGCCTTGGTGAAGATTTACCTGGGACTGATTAATTTGGGGATTTGTTTAAAAGTTACTACGGTAGTAATTTGTAGAGATGTGTATGTGTTTAATTTGCTGTTAAATTAATAAACGTTTAATTTAGTTTTATACCTTTGGAAGCTCAGTGGTCTTATTCGTGAATTCAGAGCTGCATCTCAATACCAATTGAAAATGTAGGTTATACAGTTGTTCAAGTTTACCTCTGGGATTTAAACAACTTAGCCTTTACCAACTGCTGTGTCAGAACAATAGAACACTGGTTTGGCCTCAACTGAAGTATTGTGCCCAGTTCTGGGCACCACACTTTAGGAAGGATGGGAAGGCGTTAGAGAGAGTGCAGAAAAGATTTATGAGAATGGTTTCAGGGATGAGGAACTTCTGTTACGTGGATTAGTTAGGACTGTTTTTCTTGGCGAAAAGAAGGTTGAGAGGAGATATGATAGGATATTTAAAATCATGAGGGGTCTGGACAGAGTAGACAGGGAGAAACTATTTCCGTTGTAATTGAGAACCAGAGGTTAACAATTTAAGGTCATTGGTAAAAGAAGCAATGGTGACGAGGGAAATCTTTTTGAAATCTTTCTGGAATGTAATTCCTGAGGGTGTGATGGAGGCAAGTTTAATAAGGCATTCAAAAGGGAATTGGATTATTAATGAGAGGATGAACGTGCAGGGTTACGGGGAAAAGGGAGGGGAGTGGCATGAGGCGAATTGTTCCTTTGGAGAACCAACTCAGACACAATGGGCCAAAGGGCCTCCTGTGCTGTGATTCTGTGACATACCATTGGATACCTTGTCCAAGTGGTCACTCTTCATAGGAGTACATATCTGGCTATGGGGTGCAGCAAAGCCAAGTCAATCATGTCCACATTCCCCTTTTCTAGTTGGTTGGGGGGGAGTCACAGGTTGCTGATGAGCAGCTAATTTGACCTCCTCCTCCTTCCAGGATGTCAATATCAACTGTAGCTCCATTACCCCAGATAAGAGCAGCTAACTCACCACAGAGTGAGGATTGAACCTGGGACCATACCAACCTGCATGACATTGGTTGATGCAATTACTCTTGGAGCCACTGACAGAAGCTACCCTTAGTTCATAATGATATGAATGTATTTACAGCCTACTTATATAACCCTCAGGACATCCCTGGAGCTTCTGAAAATAATTCAAACAAGTTTAATATTTCACACACCTCTATTGGTAATACCAATAACTGCACTTCGAAAGGACAGACTCCTCCAGGCAGAAAAACAGCCTGTATCTCAAAACCTGGCTCTGCCGGAAGATTTTGTACCATCACCTACAGACCCAGTTGCTGCATATTTATTTCATCTGTAGTCAGCACCAACTGAAAAGCAAATAATACAACTCAGCTCTTCAGCCAGCTAAACTCGAATGCCTACGTGATAGACTTCCTCATTGGATCCTTTGGAGTCTAGAAATCACAGGAATTAATATTCATTTCAATGGTTCTTGTACTGTAAAACTCATTTTTTCTATTTCCCTTTCCTATCTGAGAGTGTGTTTCAGTGGGATGTTCTGAATGCTCCTTCTCCCTGATTTTTTTGAATGTGAAAATAAACTAACCTTCTGAGTTAATCCTAACTCAGGTTTGCTGTGGTTTATTAGTAAATAGGATCACAAAACTGAGGGATTAGGAAAACCTATTTTTAAAACTAATTCAAATCATCTTCTGCCTAGGGTCAGGTGGTAAGAGTGCAATTTGCCTGTCTCTCCCATGTCCGTAACACAATATGCTCTTTGCTCACATTCCTTTAACACCTTTGGTTCATAAAAATCTATTTTTCATATGGTGGACAGGCTCGGTGGGAGTGGGTGGGCTCCCTAACCAGAGAAAATAGTTTTTCTCTACTTATCCTATCAATTCCCCTTAATGTTTTAAACAGTTTAATCAAGTCACTCCTCAACCTTCTAAATTCCAAGGAATAAAATGCTAGTTTGTGTAATCTCTCAAGTGGACCCTTACACAATGTTTCTACTACTGTAAATCAAAGAGCAGGGACAATAAAAAATATCTAAATGAATCCTATCCTTAACCAAAATAAAATAAGGAATTGAAAAGAGACAGAAATGTTGTTGCTGACTTATACAGTAAGGCCGAAACTCTGATTGTTTCTGACTTGGAGCCATCACTAAGATTAATTGCACTGTAAAACTCCTTTCTAGATGCAGTTGCTGACACTTTATAAGAAGGGTTTGTGTCTGAACTGGAAGGGAGCAGGCTGAGGTTTTGGAATCTGAACTGGTTACTGACAGGCAGAAAGGCCTCTCGCCACCCAAAACAAACAAATAATAACACGTGCTTCAGCGTTCAGCGCTGCCTGTGTGTTGGGGGGGGGGGCGCAAGTTTGCGCAGGTGCACAGGCGTGCAGCTCTGTGACTCAGGGAGATGAAGATATGTGAAAATAAAAAAGAAAGATTTTTAAAATGTTAAAAAACGTTCCCTCATGTGACCCTGAATAGTGAGCAGGGACATGTTGGAAATTAGGATGAATTTTTTTTAATGACAGTTCGAAACCTCATCCCGCCCTTGGATGAGGTTTCTCAAAAAATGCAAAGGCCGCTTGGCCTTTTTGCCTGACCTCCAACCGTAAGTTTGGATGGGCAGTGAAAAATTTAATTCAATTACATTTTTAATGGCCTTTGTAGGCCTTTTAATTGTCGGCGGGCGCGCTGCTGACTCCCACCCGTGCCCGCCGACAGAAATATTGCACGAGTGCACAATGATGTCGGGACGCTCGCCCGACATCATCGTGTGTCATTATACACTCGAGCGGGTCAGGTGCGTGCCCGCCCGCTCAGCGAAAAATTCTGTCCAAAAAGTTAGTAATCAGGTGCAGCAAGTGATTAGGAAGGCAAATGGAATGTTGTTGCTTATTGCAAGGGGAATGGAATGTAAGAGTTTTGCTACAGCTGTACAGTGGGACTACATCAGGAGTACCGTGTATAGTTTTGGTCTCCTTACTTAAGAAATGATATAATAACATTAGATATGGTCCAGAGAAGGTTCACTCAACTGATTCCTGCGATGAAGGGGTTACCCTGTGAGGAGAGGTTGGACAGGCTGGGCCTGTATCCACTGGAGCTTAGGAGAATGAGAGCTGATCTTATTGAAATATAAGATCCTGAGGGGACTTGACAGGGTGGATTCTGAAAGGATGTTTTTCCTTATTGGACAAACTAGGTCTAGGGGACACAGTTTAAAAATAAGGAGTCTCCCACTTAAGATGGAGATGAGGAGAATCTTTTCTCTCAGAGGGTCCTGTTCCACAGAAAGTAGCGCAGGCAGTGTCATTGAATATTTTCAAGGCTGAATTAGATAAGATTCTTGATTGACAAAGGGTTTAGGGGGTAGACAGGAAAGCAGAGTTGAAGCCACAATCAGATCAGCCATGATCTTATCAAGCAGCAAAGCAGGCTCAGAGGGGCCAAATGGTCTACTCATGCTCCCAATTCCTTTGTTCTTTGTTTGTTCTAGGGGTCATGGATAGGCCAAGAAGAGGACAAGGTAAGTTTCATAATGTCACTTTTCTGCGAAATCCTGTGGGCCAGGAGGAGCAGAATCTCTGGGCTCTCCCGCTGTCCCTCTCCCACTCTCTCTCTCTCTCCCTCTCCCTCCCCCTCTCACATAGTGGGATTGGCTGCCATCACCTTCCCCAGCACCAACTTTATGCCCAGGGCCAGTCCTGCGGATTCTTGGGTGCAGGTTTCCTGCCTGCTGAGCCGAATGTCAGCCTTGCTGGTTTTAGACAGGAGTCCTGTTTTTAAGATGCAGGTTAGACAGATGTCTTTCAGGAAATAATACTTTGAGATACAGTGAATGTGCAATTTGAGATGTGACATATGGTAAATGTAGCATGCTTGGGAGGAACAGGTAAAGTTGGACCAATGGGTCCCAAAGTTTACAACACTGGGCTTTCCCCATGTCACATCTGGATCTGATGTAGAGTCATTCATGGAGATCAATTGCTAAAACTATTGTCTTATGTTACTACCATTAGACGCCAAATTAAGTGGAACTTGTTTTTTATTTGTTTAGCAATTATAATGCTCCTAATGTTTAGTTAAACAAAGGCCTGGAATTTAAATGCCTGAGCCTCATGCTGAGCTCCCAATGGGCAGTCACTCCCTTCGAGCTCCATACACCACTTTCCATATACATTTGCCCAGTTAAAATTGGCCCCAGAATATCAGTGTGACTATCTCACTGTGAAACTTATCCTATAAAAATACATCTATTTAGCGCCTCTCATTACCTCAGGACATCCTAAAGCAGTTTAAAGCCAATTAAGTTCTTTCTAATGTAGGAAAACATTGCAACAAAAGCTATGAAAATCTATGATCAATAGTTACTCCAATAAAAAATCTGCTAAAATAATATGGATTAAAGAATGGAACAAAACGAACATGTACCTAGTAACACTGTACAACAAATAAAGAATAGATGTTTAAAAGGTGTTGGCCGGTAACTTCCCCGCTCCCCAGCGTCGGGTTTGGGGGCTACCCCAAAGATGCGCTGGGGAATCCCTCTGGCAAGTTCCCAGGTAAGGGTTTGCATGGCAATTGCCCAGAAGTGCTAACTTCCTCTGCGCTGGAAATGTGGTTTAAATCGCAAACTTTAGATGGTTCCGCCAGGGTTACACCAATAGTTACTCAGAAAAAGTTAGAAGAATTAAAATCTCTTCTAACTTCTCAGTAACTATTGTAAAGACCTAGACCAACCCCACAGGAGCCCCCCCTACCACACCCCCGACCCCCAGCCCCCCACAGGGCCACTCCCACCCCCCCAATCCGACACCTCTCCCGAACTCTGACATCCCCAATTCACTCCTCACTCCCAAACCGACTTCCAACATCCCCAAGAAAATGCCCACCACCCCAGACCTCCAACTCCCACAACCCTACACCCCCAAACCTCGCATCATCACCCCCCCCCGCCCACCCCACCATCCCCAATGCACCCCAGGGCATGTGGCTCCCACATGCCCCCCCCCCCCCCCCCCCCCCCCCCCCCCGGCCCCTCCGTGACCTCAGACAGCCCCACAAACCCCATGCTGCCTTTGCATTTTTTGCGAAACCTCAACCACGGGTGGGATGAGGTTTCGACCAGTGATTTTAAAACAAACTTTTAAGACTCATTTTTAACATGTTCCTGCTCATGTGACAGAGGGGACATGTTTTCCTTATTTTTGCATTCTTTATTTCTAATGTCAAAACTCTCTTTTGTTCTGAGGCAGCTCTGTGCCTTCGGGGAGATTTCTGTGAGCGCACCCATGTGCATGCACTGACTCCTGCGCTCACCCTCTGCCCAGTCTCCCACCCAGGCAGCGCTGAGCGTTTCAGCGCACAATTCACGCTGGCTGCCCGTTAATTGGCCAGCCAGCGTGAAATCGCGACTGGGGCCCAATCACAGGCGGACAGTTGCGCAGCCCCTCCCAGGCCCACCCGCTGCACCCGCCTGATGAGGGGA
Organism: Carcharodon carcharias; assembly: GCF_017639515.1. NCBI lineage: Eukaryota > Metazoa > Chordata > Chondrichthyes > Lamniformes > Lamnidae > Carcharodon > Carcharodon carcharias. The sequence continues at coordinate 24,811,470 of NC_054491.1, forward strand.
AAATCCTCCCCCTTGTTCCTGTGCTTATCCAACATCCACACATGTTGCAGCAGGAGGGAATTAAGAAGTAAGGATCCAGCTGATGTTTTTCCTCTTCATTCCAGTGGTGTTGAGGGTAATTGCATTGGCTCCAGTTACAACTCTGGCTCAAATCAGCTAACTCTATCGAGATCAGGGATTGTACAGATCATAGTTTTATTGCACTGTATAAAAAAAAACTCACTGGTTTCTAAAATGAAAGCAAAATATCACAGATGCTGGAAATCTGAAATAAAAAAAAAAAATACTGGAAAAACTCAGCAGGTCTGGCAGCATCTGTGGAGAGAGAAACAGGGTTAATGTTTGGAGTCTGTGTGGTTTTTCTTCAGAATTTTAAACCTGTCACAGTCACCCTGTCAGTGTCACATAAACTCAAAACATTAACTCTGTTTCTATCCCCACATATACTGCCAGACCTGCTGAGTTTTTCCAGCATTTTATGTTTTTATTATCATTGGTTTCTACCTTTCCTTTGTCCAACCATAGAGTTCAAAGGTAGATCTATTCTACCCTTGGATGGTACAGACTAGGATCTGTTATAAGAGTAGTGAATGCATCGTGATTTGAGAAATGTTTTAGAGTGGGTATTCTCCTACCTCTGGCTGCTATGTGCCATCCTCCCCCTGGCCTGCAGTACCCTACTACTACTGTGCCCTTCAGCCTACAATGTCTCTCCCCTCCAATCCCCTGCAATGTTACCACCCGCCACCCCCCCCCACCCCCACCCCACTCCCAGTCCTGCTCAGACCGTGAGATCGGCTCATTTGTGAGCAGTGACATCAGAGGCTGAACTGTCTTTTGTTCTGAACAGCAAGTGGAAGGTTAGAGTTAATTGCTAGGGTTTGGTATACAATAATCTCCACTTTGTTCCAGCAGCTGTATCTGTTTCATCTTCCTGGAAATCTATTCAGTGCTCCACTCTTGCAATTTTTGGTGCAGCAACACTATTTTTCAATGTCAGGTCAGTGTAATATCACTTACACTGCACAGCATCTAGTGCACCAGTGGCACCCAGAAGCTTATCCCTCTGATTACTTATATAAAAAAAACAGCTGTGGACAAACATCATGTGAGAGGCATACACGAGGTTTGTATTTAGATGTAAATGCATGAACAAGGCACTTAATACTTGGCTGGGCACAATTCTGACCAGCTGTTACACAAGCACATACAGTATACACCTTATCTGTGTCTGCATTGATCAAGGCATATTCTGCCTGGGGTGACTGCTAACATATTCTTGTTACAGCCTGGCCTCACTTACTGACTCAAAGTGGTATAGTGGTAAATAAAATTGGTTGCCCTACCCTCTCTCACAAGTTGACTATATATTAGAAACAAAAATAAAAATACCTGGAAAAACTCAGCAGGTCTGACAGCATCTGCGGAGAGGAACACAGTTAACGCTTCAAGTCCATATGACTCTTCATCAGAACTAAGGAAAAATAGAAAAGATGTGAAATATAAGCTGGTTCAAGGTGGGGTGGGGTTGCAGGGGGTGGGGGGGGCGGGTGGGACAGGGAGAGCTGGATAGAGAGCCAGTGATAGGTAGAGATAGCCAAAAGGTGCCATAGACAAAAGGACAAAGAGGTGTTGAAGGTGGCGATATTATCTAAGGAATGTGCTAAAGGGGACATTAAGAGTAGAAAGCAGGACGAGCGAGGTACAGATAGCCCTAGTGGGGCTGGGGTGGCGGGAAGGGATCGAAATAGGCTAAAAGGTAGAGATAAAACAATGGATGGAAACACATTTAAAAATAATGGAAATAGGTGGGAAAAGAAAAATCTATATAAATAATTGGAAAAAAGGGGGATCGGAAAGGGGGTGGGGATGGAGGAGAGAGTTCATGATCTAAAATTGTTGAACTCAATATTCAGTTCCTGCCCCATGGAACTCATTTCTTGCTACCTTGACTCCAATCTCTCTCCCCTTGTCCAGTCCTTTCCCACCTACATCCGTGATTCCTCTGACACCCTCCATCATATCAACATTTCCAGTTCCCTGGCCCCAACCGCCTCCTCTTCACTATGGACATCCAATCCCTCTCCACCTCCATCCCCCACCGGGATGGTCTGAGGGCTCTCTGCTTCTTCCTTGAACAAAGGCCCGAACAATCCCCATCCACCACTACTCTCCTCCGTCTGGCTGAACTTGTTCTCACACTGAACAATTTCTCCTTAAATTCCTGTCACTTCCTCCAAATAAAAGGTGTGGCTATGGGTACCCGCATGGGCCCCAGTTGTGCCTGTCTCTTTATGGGGTGTGTGGAACATTCCTTGTTCTAGTCCTACTCTGGCCCCTTCCCACAACTCTTTCTCCGGTACATCGATGATTGCTTCGGTGCTGCTTTATGCTCTCGTCTGGACCTGGAAAAATTTATTAATTTTGCTTCCAATTTCCACCCCTCCGACATTTTCACATGGTCCATCTCTGACACTTCCCTTCCCTTCCTTGACCTCTCTGTCTCAATTTCTGGTGATAGACTGTCCACCAATATTACCTACAAGCCTACTGTCTCCCACAGCTGCCTCGACTACAGCTCCTCAACCCCCGCTTCCTGTAAGGACTCCATCCCATTCTCTCAGTTCCTTCGCTTCCATCGCATCTGTTCTGATGATGCCACTTTCAAAAACAGTTCCTCTGACATGTTTTCCTTCTTCCTTAACCGAGATTTTCCACCCATGGTGGTTGACAGGGCCCAACCGTGTCCGGCCCATCTCCCGCGCATCTGCCCTCACACCTTCCTCTCCTTCCCAGAACCATGATAGGGTCTCCCTTGTCCTCACTTATCACCCCACCAGCCTCTGCATTCAAAGGATCATCCTCCACTATTTCCGCCAACTCCAGCATGATGCCACCACCAAACACATCTCCCCTTCACCCCCCCGGGTGGCATTCCACAGGGATCGTTCCCTCCGGTACACCCTGGTCCATTCCTCCATCAACCCCTACACCTCAACCCCCTCCCACAGCAACTTCCCATGCAACTGCAGAAGGTGCAATACCTGCCCCTTTACTTCCCCTCGCCTCATTGTCCAAGGGCCCAAACACTCCTTTCAAGTGAAGCAGCATTTCACTTGCACTTCCCTCAATTTAGTCTACTGCATTCACTGCTCCCAATGTGGTTTCCTCTACATTGGAGAGACCAAACACAGACTGGGTGACCGCTTTGCGGAACACCTTTGGTTTATCCGCAAGCATGACCCAGACCTCCCTGTCGCTTGCCATTTCAACACACCACCCTGCTCTCATGCCCACATGTCAGTCCTTGGCCTGCTGCATTGTTCCAGTGAAGCTTAATGCAAACTGGAGGAACAGCACCTCATTTTCTGACTAGGCACTTTACAGCCTTCCAGACTGAATATTGAGTTCAACAATTTTAGATCATAAACTCTCTCCTCCATCCCCACCCCCTTTCCGATCCCCCTTTTTTCCAATAATTTATATAGATTTTTCTTTCCCACCTATTTCCATTATTTTTAAATGTATTTCCATCCATTGTTTTATCTCTACCTTTTAGCCTATTTCGACCCCTTGCCCCCACCCCACTCCAACTAGGGCTATCTGTCCCTTGCTCATCCTGCTTTCTACCCTTAATGGCACCTATTAGCACATTCCTTAGATAATATCACCACCTTCAACATCTCTTTGTCCTTTTGTCTGTGACATCTTTTGGTTATCTCCATCTATCACTGGCCCTCTATCCAGCTCTACCTGTTCGCCCCTACCCCAACCAGCTTATATTTAACCTCTTTTCTACTTTTCCTTAGTTTTGTTGAAGAGTCATACGGACTCGAAACGTTAACTGTGTTCCTCTCTGCAGATGCTGTCAGACCTGCTGAGTTTTTCCAGGTACTTTTATTTTTTTTTGGATTTCCAGCATCCGCAGTTTTTTGCTTTTATTTGACTATAAGTTAGCGCTGATCCTCTTTTCAGTTTCCATATTCATGATTACTCATTATGTAACATGATCTCATAGCTTGTGCCACAGTTACATGATGCACACCAGCAGGCTGTTGACAATATCCTTAAACCTCTCTATCTCTCCTGTAAGATATTACTCATTAATCAATGTTTTGATCAACTGCCCTAATTTCACTTTAAATAAATCGGTGTCAAATTTTGTTTTGATTATGCTCCTTTGAAGTGTTTTACTACATTAAAGGTGCAACATAAACATAAACTTATTTTTCTAGCAATAACCCGCAGCTCTGGCACCTGAGAAACTGAGAAGATTGATTGATGTCCAGCTGCTCACAGATTAATAATACTCTTACAGACAGCTGTATTTCTTTAATTGAAAATAGAATATGCTGCAAATACTCAGCAGGTCAGACAGCATCTGCGGAGAGAGATCAAAGTTAATGTTTCTGGTCCGTGAGGTTTTATCAAAAGTGGGAAAAGTTAGGTATGTGACAGGTTTAAACCAAGTATAGAGGCAGGGAAAGGAGAGAATAGAATAAAGGGAAGGGCTGTGAACAGAAGATAGAGAAAGTGAAATGATAAAAGGGATGATGGCTCACGTCAAAAAGGGGGGTAGGAGTGCAATGAAAGGTCATCAGCCTGAAACATTGGGCTGGATTTTAAATTTTCTCCCTGTCAACAAGGAGGAGTGGACACATAAAATCCAGGTCTTCCTGCCACCTACCCTTCTGCCCTGAACTGCCTGAATTTTTACAGATGGTGGGAGAGGCATCAGGCAGTCTGCCCATCTTTCGGCCTATTGAGGCTTTTAAGTGGCACATCCCACCCCTCAAGGTCATTCCCTCTTTAACCCTCCTTCCCTCTTGAACCCAGTCGCCCCCAATCCCCTTATTGAGACTCCTTACCCTGAACTTATCTGGGCACCTTGGTGTGATGGAACTGCCTGTAGTCCTGCAGAGCCACCAATGGATACCAGTCCCGGCTGGTACTGCCCGGGATGACAGAGCTGCCGATCGTCCAATTAGCTGGCAGCTCTCTACGGCAAGACTTCCTCCTGAGATAGAGTGGAATTCTCACCTTAAAACAATCCACACTGCTCCCAGCATTAAATTGCTGTGGGGCAACTATTGGGGTCATGGGTGGACTACCCACTCAACCTTTTAGCCAGGGGGAGTGGAGACTGCAGAAGTAAAATTCATTCCGTTAAGTCTGTTTCTTTCTACAAAGATTCTGCCAGACCTGATGTGTTTTTCCAGCATTTTCTGTTTATGTTTCAGATTTCCAACACCTGCAGTATTTTGCTTTTGTATTTATATTTCTTTAACGTTCAAATCACTTCACTTCATCATCTCCTGGTGACACCTGGCCCACGGCCAATATACGAACATAACTGTCAGCCCTGCACAGAGCCTGCCATACAACAGGGCAGGGAGGCTACTACCTTCAAAGGAGAGTATCTGCTGCCAACAGATTAAATGGCGCCTCAGCAACACCCAAATATTTCACTGAATTTTCCTTCAAATTTACAATTCTGGAACAAGCAGCATCGCCACATTTGAACAAAGAAACAAATATGGGGTTATCAATGAGTTCAAAGGATGGAGAATTTATCAAGGTAAAGAGAGAGGGTAGATTTCTTCCCTCTCTTGAAGATATTGATCCTCATAAGGTAAAGCTCCTCAATGCTAATCAGCCTTATGTGATTATTCATGACTGCGTGGCAGGCTATTCAATTGCGAGGATATCACACATGAGCCTTGTCTTTTGCTCACACAATGTCCACACATGTGTACTTTCCAGAGATCACTAGGCAACAATCATTTGCAAGAATTAGCAATTTTTTTTTTACATTTTACTTTACATTTTACTTTACATTTCACTTCTCTTTAGCTCTGAAGAAGTCATACAGACTCGAAACGTTAACTCTGTTTTTTCTCTCCACAAATGCTGTTAGACCTGCTGAGTTTTTCCAGCATTTTCTGTTTTTGTTAGCAAATTTTTCCCTCCCTAACTAAGAGACACTGAAGGCAATTGCAGAAACTCTAAAGCACCCCAGAAAAATTGGCACAGATTAGCTACCGCCTCAAGCTGTGTCCAATTCTATAATGTTGAGCATCCTTCTAAAAATGGTTGTTCTGCATAGCTAAGCCTGGACATTGATAGAATATTTGACTGCAGAGGCATCAGCTACCAAGCCTAGCTTTGCATTTCCAAATGAGTGTACCCTTTCCATCAAAAGTCATTGCACACCAGAATCCCGCCTCATTTTCCTTTCCTAGACCAACGATGCTGGAGCCAACTGTAGTCCTTCAACTGCTGCCCTCAATGAGATCAGATAACTGAGCACAGTACAGGGATGAAATCTGCGACCTTCTTAGTCTGCAGTACATATCTAGGTACTTATGCCTAAAGTTACATTTACTCATTGGGACTGCTACAGGCATGCATTCCGTTATTGAGGCAAAGCTCATGTGGGGTGAAGGATGTATCAGTTTGAGGGCTCATTGTCCAGACTGCCAGGTTCTGGTATCTGACAGATAAATGCAATTTTCAGGCTTGTGATTCATAACTGTATCTTGAGCAGAGACAGGCAATTAGCTGGTCGAGGTTAGAGTGTGATTATGGTCTAACCGTTAAGATGCAAAGCACACAGAACCAACAACAAAACATACACCTGGAGTTTCTGCAGCATTCTGATTTCCTGCCATGGCTTCAGCAGGACACTGGGGAAACAGTATAAATTGTTAAAAATGTCCATTTCTTCAGGGTTTCCACAGAAACTCTGGCAGAAGATTGGGAGAGTACTGGGTAGTTTCCCTCAATGTGTCTGTATAATGTGCAGTGTGCAAAAGTGGCTTTGGAACCAGTTTGTTTTCTTGCAGCATCTCATGACCCCATCATCCTTTAACATTTTGAACTGGGAAGAACCTCAAAAGAGAAAGAGGAAAAATAATCAGAGAAAAGTCCAAGCTACTTACCAATGAGTGCCCACATCTTCTTAAACTGCAAACAACTCAGGAAGAAATCAATGAAATACAAAACTACCCTGACCTCACTGGTTTTAAAATATCAGCAGGAAATAGGGCCTCTGACCCTTGTCCTCTGTTCGCAAAATAGCAAGGGTGCTAATGAAAGGGTCATTATTTACTCCTAACCATTTTAAGGAACTCTGCCAGTTGGCACAGCCACTCACAGAGATGTTTAAAACCCGCATTATAAGATCATCGAACAGCAGCTCAACTCATGGAGCAGTAACCCCACATAGTTCCATTTTACACTCAAAGAACTCTGCTGCATTTAGACACAAGCAAAAGGTGGGAATGTTTGGGTATGCTCTGAGGTCGTCCTTAAAGCATTTTTGCTGTCGTCCAGGGAGTCTCCTGCCACGGCTGAGTGTGTACAACAGCCTAGACTGCTATATGCAGAAATGTATTGACAGCTTTATGACAGAAACTCCTCTAAGTACTTCTGTGTACTATGAGCTATCTTTGTCTGGTGTCAGGCATTCGAACGACACGTTCCACCCAGCAGGACTAGTTTAAATGATTAACATCTTGACGCTGGGCATGTTGGCTTGGAGAGGGTGCTGCTGTTGAACCATTATCTTGCCACCGGGTTTATAGGGTCTTGAGATGGCCCTGCTGGTGGTACTTCTCCAGTGCTTTGAGGTATTTGCCACAGGTTTTCCAAGTCTCCGAAGCATGTAGGCACTCAGGCATCACTTCTGCCCGTTTAGTCTCAGGTTTGAGATACTGGTCCTTAAATACTCTCCACTTCAGTCAGCCTAAGGTTGAGCTAGCTGATGATTAATTTATTGTCTATGCCTTTGTCAAGAGGAGGCTCCTAAGATATGGGAAATGGTCCACATTTTCCAGGATCTTGACAATGATTTTAATTTTAATGTGTTCTGGGAGCTGGTTGGAAGAGGACCTTAGTTTTTCAGAGCTTAGTGAAAGACAATTTTCTCATATGCTTTGGAGTGCACCACCAAACCCTGTTATCAGACTGTAACAGACAAGGCTGAAAAGAATTATTTACTGAACAACCAAGGAAGGATTCACCTATTTCTGAAAGCAATTTTAAATAAAAAAAATCGCTTAACCCCTCAAAAATATTTCAGAATGCTCAATGCTTTCATGCTTTCTGAAACGGTTCCACATTACTCCAGCGGCCCTTTGCTGTGATGCCAATATGTTCCGTCAGATAGGAAAAAGTTATTTTTAAACCCGACATTCCCATTTACAGGAATTTGAAAAATTCTACCAAAAAAGCACTTAAAATTTCACCAGCCATCTGGGAAACAGCAACTAATATTCACGCAGCTTCTATCAATCCACTATACAAATAGATGGGATTGCGGGACACACACAGTATAAAATATCTCAACAGTACAGGTCGCTGGCTTCAAACTCTCTCAAAAACAATGGACAGGGCTCAGCCGCACCTGCACAGGGCAGGTGAGAGGCTGAGAATTCTGCAGCTACTAGCTCACCTCCTGACTTCCCTGTCCACCATCTACAAGGCACAAGTCAGGAGTGTGATGGAATACTCTCCACTTACCTGGATGAGTGCAACTCCAACAGAACTCAGGAAGCTCAACCCATTCCAGGGCAAAGCAGCCCGCTTTGGCACCCCATCCACAAACATTCACTCCCTCCACCACCCACGCACAGTGGCAGCAGTGTGCACCATCTACAAGATGCATCGCAGAAGCTCCTTCTATAACACCTTCCAAACCCATGATCTCAAACACATGTAAAAACAAGGGCAGCAGACACATGGGAACACCACCACCTGCAAGTTCTCCAAGCCACACACCATCTTGACTTGGAAATATATCGGCTGTTCCTTCACTGTCGCTGGGTTAAAATCCTGGAATCCCTCCCTAACAGCACTGTGGGTGTACCTACTCTACATGGACTGCAGTGGTTCAAGAAGGCAGCTCACCAGCACCTTCTCAAGGGCAATTAGAGATGGGCAATAAACGCTGGCCTAGCCAGTGAAGCCCACATCCCACCAAAAGAATAAAATTTTAAAATGATGCCTTTAACATAATAAAGCATCTCAAAGTACTTCACAGGAAAATTATAAAATAAAATATAACACTGAGTCACGTAAGGAGATATTAGGTTGGATAAACAAAAGCTTGGTCAAAGAGGTAAGTTTTAAGAAGTGTCTTAAAGTAGAAAAGCAAGGTAGAGAGGTATGGAGTGGATATTCCAGAGCTTAGATCCCAGACAACTGAGGGCACAGCCACCAAAGATGGAGAAATTAAAATCAGGGATGCTCAACAGGCCAGAATTAGGAAAGCGCCAATACCTTGGAAGATTGTGGGGCTGGAGGAGATTAAAGAAACAGGGAGGGGCAAGACCATTAAGAGATTTGAAAGCAAGGATGACAATTTCAAAATCAAGATGTTGCTTGAATGGGAGTCAATTCAGTGAACACAGGTGAATGGACTTTTCTGCAAGTTATGACACGGGTAGCAGAGTTTTGGACAACCTCAAGTTTACGGAAGATAGGATGTGGGAGAACAGCCAGGAGTGTATTGGGATACTCAAGTCTACAGGTAACAAAGGCATGAATGAGGGTTTCGGAAGCAGATGAGCTGAAATGGGGTTGAAGTCTAAATGTTGTAACTGTTTGGTGTCCTGTAGCATATTGGTACTGTTACTTGGCCAGAATTCCATAGGTCTGAATTAAGACATGAGTTCAAATCCTACCATGGCAGCTGGGAAATAAAAAACTCAGCTAGTAAATAAATCTGGAATTGAAATGCTATCTGCTGTCCTCAACCACTCTGACCTATATGTGACTCCAGACCTGCAGAAATATGGTTGATTCTCAACTGTTTTCTGCAGTGCCCTAGAAAGCCACTCAGTTGTACAAGGATGGATAATAAACGCTGGCCTCTCCTGTGGTGCCCACATCCCGTGAATGAGCAAAAAACCTCTGACTCAAGCTAACTTGACAGAGATCTTTGTCAAATTCCCTACCCTGCTTAATACACATTAAAATCCAGATGCTCTTCAACCTCATTCCCTCATAAATCCCAAGTGAGCTCAAACCAGCGAGCTCAAGGTCTGCCTTTGTGCACACCTGCCTCCAACACTCTACTTGACAGCTATCTTGTCTGCTTCCATAGCAACCAGTGCCTTAAATTTCCATCTAAAATCAAAGCTTTTACTCTGTTGCTCAGCCTGGTTGGCAATCCAGGGATCCAAGTGGCAGGTGCATGGGAGAGGAGAGTACAAACTGGAGCCGGTATGCCCAGTACAAATGTAAATCTTAGTAAGTGCAGCTTCTGTGCCTTATTCATTTTAATTAGATTTTAGTTCAGGTAACTTTACTTTCCTATCCCTCCCGTTCTATTTCTTTCTCTGTCTGGGCCAGCACAGTCAGCTGGAAGGGTCGTTGGACATTACGGTCCCAGGCCACTAAATGATCTACATATGGTGCCAGAGGCCACCTTGTAATTATTAACTCTTGCCCCAACCCTCCACTCTCAGATTGTATCTGCTTTGGATGGGGAGTATCACAGCTTCTTGTGCAATTTAATGCTTGATGTAGCTCAGATTGAGGCTGCATTCTTATGGGGTGAATCAATTACACAGTAACGCGAGCAGTCAAGGATCCAGTTACAGGGTTGCACTAAGATAAAAGCAAAAAACTGTGGATGCTGGAAATCCAAAACAAAAACAAAAATACCTGGAAAAACTCAGCAGGTCTGGCAGCATCTGTGGTGAGGAGCTCTGTTGAAGAGTCATGTGGACTCGAAACGTTAACTGTGCTCCTCTCCACAGATGCTGCCAGACCTGGTGAGTTTTTCCAGGTATTTTTGTTTTTGTACAGGGTTGCACTTTTGGATATCATTCAGTCACATAATGACAGGTGCATAACATATAAACCTTCCAATTAACAAACTGCAGAACTTTGAAAATGAGCATCCTTTTAAGCTGTGCTGCTTCCTAACAGAAATTACAAGCGCCAATACAGTTACAACACTAGCATCTTCCTGACAAACTGCAAGATTGCCCAGGTATGCTCTGCCCACAAAAGGATAAATCTAATTTGGCCAATTTTACTGCCTGGTCAGTTTACCTATAATCACTGGCAAAATGATGGAAGGACTCATTAATCGTACTATCAAGCAGCACCTACTCACCTGATCACTGATGCTCAGTTTGGGTTCTGCTAGGACCACTCAGCTCCAGATATCATTACAGGCTTGGTTCAAACATGGACAAGATAGATGAAATCATGTGAGATGAGAGTGACTGCCCTTGACATCAAGGCAGCCTTTGACCGAGTGTGGCACTAAGGAGCCCGAGGTGAAATCATTCTTAGCACAAAGATAGATGATTGTGGTTGTTGGAGGTCAAACATCTCAGACCCAGGACCTCGCAGCAGGAATTCCTCCAGGCAGTATTACATTGCCCAACCACCTCCAGCCACTTCACCAGTGACCTTCACTTCATCTTAAGGTCAGAAGTTGAGATGTTTCCTGATAATTGCACCGCGCTCAGTTCCATTCCAACTTCTCAGATGATAAAGTATTCCGTGCCCACATGCAGCCAGACCTGGGCAACGTTCAGGCTGGGGCTGATAAGTGGCTAGTAACATTCACACTATACAAAGTGTCAGGCTATTGTCTCCAACAAGAAAGAATCTAACCACCTCCCCTGTCGAATACTGGGGGTCACTATTGACCAGAAACTGAACTGGATTAGCCAGAAAATGCTGTGATGGCAAGAGCAGGACAGAAGCTGCCAGGTCCCAAGTTCTTCGTAAGATCCAGTTAGGGACTAACAATGTTTTGTTTAAAGCAGACAAAGTTTGAGTTTCGAGACACCTGATAAGAGAATAAAGCCAAAAGATTCCATGGGTTTTGAACAAACAGAATGAAGCATTACTATACAAGGTCAGAAAGAGCCATCACCATTTAGAGTCTGCTACCCACAGCCCTTTTCTTATTTGGAGTTTTATCTCTGCTCCTCTCTTTTTAACTTAACTGGGACTTGTCTCTGTCCCCTGTCTCTGTCACTCTTCATTTGGGACATTTCCTTGTTCCCTTTCCCTTCGGGACTTCCCCTTCTCCCCTACCCAGGGCTCTTCTTCTCGATGGCACTCCACTCCCAGTCATCTGACCCGGGTTTTCATGCCATTTTCTCTTTCTTTATGCGCAGGTGCACTGGGCCTGTCCTGGGCCAGAAGGGCTTAAAAATGTCAATCTCCACATGTACAGCCTTCTCCCAGTCTGTGCTTATGCAAAAGCTCCAATGCCTGTTGGGAGCTGAGGCCCCCAGCCTCTGCTCTCAACACCAAGGTAAGTTAGGTTTGCAGTGAGTGACTCACCTCTGACAACATGCTCTTGATTTGCTTCAGTGAGTACAACTCCAACAACACTCAAGAAGTTGGACACCATCCAGGTCAAAGCATCCTGTCCATCAGCATCCTATCCACCACCTTAAACATTCACTATCTCCATCACCACACAACATGGTTACAGTGTGGGTACCATCTACAAGATGCAAAGCTGCAACTTGCTAACACTTCAAAGTCTGTCCACCATCTACAAGTCACAAGTCAGGCATGTGATGGAATGCGCTCCACTTGCCTGGATGAGTTCAGCTCCCACAACACTCAAGAAGCTTGACCACCATCCAGGACAAAGCAGTCTGCTTGACTGGCACCACATCCACAAATATTCATTCCCTCCACCACCGATGCAGAGTAGCAGCAGAGAGTACTATCTACAAGATGCACTGCATGAACTCACCAAGGCTCCTTCAACAGCACCTTCCAAACCTATGACCACTACCATCTAGAAGGACAAGGGCAGTAGATAGATGGGAACACCACCAGCTGGAGTTCCCCTCCTACTCACTCACCATCCTAACCCGGAAATTTATCACCAGTCCTTTACTGTCGCTGGGACAAAATCCTGCAACTCCCTCCCTAACAGCACTATGGGTGTACCTACACCACATGGACTGCAACGGTTCAAGGAGGCGACTCACCACCACCTTCTCAAGGGCAATTAGGGATGGGCAATAAATGCTGGCCTACCCAGCAAAGTCCACATCCTGTGAATGGATGAAAAAAGAAATGGCACATCCCAAATCCCCAACCTTTACCTCCTTCAAGGACAAGGGCAGCAAGTGCATTGGAACACCAGCATCTGCGAGTCCCACTCCAAGTCACACACCATCCTAACTTGGAACTATACTGCTGTTCCTTCATTGTGTCAGAATCCTGAACTCTCTATCTAACAGCACTATGGGAATACTTTCACCACATAGATTGCTGTGTTTCAAGAAGGTGGCACATTAGCACCCAGGCAAGGCCAATTAGGGATGGGCAATAAGGTCCAGCAAATGTCCTTGCCAGCGTCCACATTTCGTAAACGAAAAAATAAGGTTGCTGAGTATTTGTGGGAATCTCGCTCCTGAAAAGAATGAAGTCAGCCGCTCTCAACTCCCTTCCACCTCATCACATTTCCCTGAAACAAATCCCCTTCCCTCACGCTCTGAACTGTGACTAACAAGCACATTACACCCACAGCTGGTTCAATTTTCTAGTTAGTGCAACTCAAACAAATCTTCATTAAGAGTTTCCCACGCACACAGCCCACACTACCAGCCTGCAGATGGATCATCTCACGCTACAGAGTGAAAGAGGAGGCAGAGTTCTTCTCCAGAATATAAAAATCCACAGTAAAACCTAAAGATTAGCTTTACTACTTAAAAGGTATATATCTACTATTCTGTTGATCCCTTTTCCTACTCCTACTACTTGCTACTTAGTTACCTTGCCAGAGATCCAAGCTAATTGCTAATGGCTCCCTTTCCTCAACCATTACCTCATTACAGCCTTGGTTAAAACAAGGACAAAAGAGCTAACTCCCAAGGTGAGGTGAGAGTGACTGCCCTTGACATCAAGGCAGCATTTGACTGAGTGTGGCATCAAGGAGCCCTAGTGAAACTGGAGTCAATGGGAATCAGGGGGAAAACCCTCCACTGGTTGGAATCATACCTAGCACAAAAGAAGATGGTTCTGGTTGTTGGAAGTCAAACATCTCAGTTCCAGGACATCACTGCAGGAGTTTCTCAGGGTAGTGCCCTTGGCCAACCATTTACAGTTACTTCATCAATGATCTTCCTTTCTTCATCTAGGCCAGAAGTGGGGATGTTCGCTGATGATTGCACAAAGTTCAGCACCATTCGTGACTCCTCAGATACTGAAGCAGTCCATGTCCAAATACATCAAGACCTGGAAAATATCCAGGCTTAGGCTGACAAGTGGCAAGTAACATTCATGCCACACAATTGCTGGGCAATTACCATTTCCAACAAGAGACAATCTAACCATCTCCCCTTGACATTCAATGGCATTACCATTGCTGAATCCCCCACTATCAATATCCTGGGGGTTACCATTGACCAGAAACTGAACTGGATTAGCCATTTAAATACTATGGCTACAAGAGCAGGTCAGAGGCTAGGAATCTTGCAGTGAATAACTCACCTCCTGACTCCCCAAATCCTGTCCACCATCTATAAGGCACAAGTCAGGAATATGTTGGAATGCTCCCCACTTGCCTGGATGCGTGCAACTCTCACAACACTCAAAAAGCTCAACACTGTCCAGGGCAAAGCATCTTCTTGATTGGCACCAATTCCAAAAGCGTTCACTCCCTCCACCATTGACGCACAGTAGCAGCAGTGTGTACCATCTACAAGATGCACTGCAGGAACTCACCAAGGCTCCTTAGGCAGCACCTTCCAAACCCACGACCACTACCATCCCAAAGGACAAGGGCAGCAGATAGATGGGAACACCACCACTTGGAAGTTCCCCTCCAAGCCACTCACCATCCTGACTTGGAAATACATCACTGTTTCTTCAGTGTCGCTGGGTCAAAATCCTGGAACTCCCTCCCTAACAGCACAGTGGGTGTACCTACACCTCGTCGGCTGCTGTGGATCAAGAAAGCAGCTCATCACCGCCTTCACAATAGCAATTAGGGACGGGCAATAAATGCTGGCCCAGCCAGCAAGACCTACGTCCCATCAATGAGTAAAAAAAAATTATTCCCCACTCTTTCAAAATTATTAGCAGCATCATCTGCCCTGCCTCAACTAACTACTTCCCCATTTTATCTGAGGTATTGAACTTGTCAGAACCTCCCGGTTCCAGCCTACATCTCAAACCTCACTGTCTGAATGCCTCCAGTCCAACCTTCTAACTCTGAATGGCCCTGACCAAAGTCTTGATAGGCATTCTCTGTGACTGTGACTATGATGCATTGTTGCTCCTTGGACTCACCACGGTCCTCCATCATATCTTCTCTGTAGTCTGGCTCCTGGGATAGCCCTGGCTTGGTTCAAAAGGCCCTGTTCTGTGCAGACAGAAAGAACATGTACACACATTGTGCCTGTTTCAGCTACACAAAATAAGTGACAGCCATTCACTGGTTCATTTCTCAGGGCAATGCCTTGACCAGAGTCAAAATGCCTGGTTCAAATTTCAAATTATACTTGGCAGTCAACTGTCAGTCACCAATAACTAATGCATTCTCCATGGTACTGCCTCTACCAGAGTCCACTTGCCAACCAATCAGCACTCTCTTCTCGTACGTTGTTGCTTCCATTGACAATAGTATTCTTGTGATTGTCCTGATGAATGCAAGACAAGCAGCTTTGACAAAATGTTTTTTTCTGCAATGCCTGTACTACCAAACGACTAAGAATTATAGAGGTCAATGTGCTTACTATCCTGCCAATACTCAGAGGAAGAGTGTTTAATAATAGTTTCTGTGGCTTGTTGCAGTTTATCTTGATTAATTACCTCTTTGTCAGGCTCTGTCTTCATTGTTTGAATGTCTTTTCAGCTCTTCCAAGCCTCTGATTTGCCAGCAGTGATTTTCAGAGACATAGGTGATGATGCAGAAAGTCAACTCCTTGGGAACAGATGTGAAAACAGAAAGGAATTCCAGTAAATCCATAATTTTACTCCTAATCAAATGAAAAGGGGGATCAGTGGAAGCCGTACTGAGTTAAAAACAGCTGCAACAACTGACTGATAAATCCGTTCTATGCTTTACTGTTTTCTGATATTCAGTCTAGTACTACAGTTTAGCATTGTCCCCTGTCATTCTAATAGTCCAATCCACTAATGACCCGTTCCTCCAATAGTCCAGTCCAACAATGTTCCCTTAACCTCCAATAATCCAGCCTCTTTCATCCAGCACCAACATATCCTAGTATTGGATATGAACAGGCAAATTAGGAACAGGAGAAGGCCACTCAGCCCCTCGAGCCTACTCCACCATTCAATAAGATCATGGATGATCATAAGGTCACTCCACATTCCTGCTTATCCCGACCCACATTTCTTTTCACTCCTTTGTTAATTAAGAATCTATCTAGCTCTGTCTTGAAAACATTCAAAGAGTCTGCTTCCACAGCCTTTTAAGGAGAAAGGCTCATGACCCTCTGAGCGAAAAAAAATCGCCCCATCTCTGTCCTAAATGAGCATCCCCTCATTTTTAAACCATGACCCCTAATTCTAAATTCTCCTACAAGAGGAAACATCCTCTCCACATCCACCCTGTCAAGGCCCCTCAGGATCTTAAAGGTCTCAATCAAGTCACTTCTTACTCTTTTAAACTACAGTGGATACAAGCCTAACCTGTCCAACCTTTCCTCAGCAGTTAACCAAGTGTGTTCATTCAACTGATTCCTGGGATGATGGAGGTTATCTTATGAGGAAAGGCTGGATAGACTGGTCCTGTAATCAGAGGAGTTTAGAAGGATGAGAGTTGATCTTATTGAAACTTCTAAGATCCTGAGGGGACTTGACAGAGTGGATGCAGAGAGGATGCTTCCCCATGTGGGAAAGACTAGAACTAGGAGACAGTGTTTAAAAAAAAAGGAGTCTCCCATTTAAGATTGAGATGAGAAGAATCTTCTTCTGTCAGATGGCCCTGGTCTGTGGAACTCTCTTCCCCAGGGAGTGGTAGAGGCTGGGTCATTGAGTATTTTTAAGGCAGAGGTAGATAGATTCTTGACTAACAAGGGAGCCAAATGTTATCAGGGGTAGGCGGAATGTGGAGTTGAGGCCACAATCAGATCAGCCATGATCTTATTGAAAGGCAGAGCAGGATTGAGGGGCTGAATGGCCCATTCCTGGTCCTAATTTGCATGTTCGCATGCGGCACCAAGGAGCCAGAGCAAAACTGAAATCAATGGTAATCAGGGGAAAACTCTCCGCTGCTTGGAGTCTTACCCAGCACAAAGGAAGATGTTTGTGGTTGCTGGAGGTCAATCACCTCAGTCCCAGGACAATGTCACAGGAGTTCCTCAGGATTGCGTCCTAGGCCCAACCATCTTCAGCAGCTTCACCAATGGCCTTTCTTCCATCAGAAGGTCAGAAGTGGGGATGACCGCTGATGATTGCACAATGTTCAGCAGCATTCACGAATCCTCAGATACTGAAGCAAATATGCAGCAAAACCTGGACAACATTCAGGCTTGGGTTGATAAGTGTCAAGTAACATTCACGCCACACAGGTGCCAGGCAATTAACATCTCCAACAAGAGAGAACATAACCATCACCCCTTGACACTTAATGGCAATAGCATTGCTAAATCCCCTACTATCAACATCCTGGGGGTTACCATTGACCAGAAACTGAACTGGACCAGCCATATAAATACTGTGGTTACAAGAGCAGATCAGGGGCTGGGAATTCTGCGGTGAGTGTTTAACCTCCTGACTCCCCAAAGCCTGTCCACCATTAAAGGCACAAGACAGGAGGAATACTCTCCTTTTGTCTGGATGAGTGCAGCTCCAATAACATGCAAGTAGCTCAATACCATCCAGGGCAAAGCAGCCACTTGATTGGCACCCCTTCCACCACCTTAAACATTCACTCCCTCCACCACCAGTGGCAGCAGGGTGTACCATCTACGTGATGCGCTGCAGCATCTCACTAAGGCTCCTTCAACAGCAACTTCCAAACTCATAACCTCTACCACCTAAAAGGACAAAGGTAGCAGATGCATGGGGACACCTCCACCTGCGACTTCCCCCCACCTCCCCAAGCCACACACCATCCTGACTTGGAAATATATCGCCATTCCTTCACTGTCGCTGGGTCAAATCCTAGAATTCCCTCCCTAACTGCACTGTGAGTGTACCTACACCACATGGACTGCAGCGGTTCAAGAAGGCAACTCACCACCACCTTCTCAAGGGCTATTATGGATGGGCAACAAATGCTGACCTAGCCAGTACTACCCATATCTTGTGAAATATATATATTTAAAAAAAAAACATATAAGTATAATAAGACTAAGACCTCACATATATTTTTACGAAATATATATACGTAGCTCATCATGGCTAATTTCACAAATTAAAAAAAAACTGGACAAAGTCTTTAAAATGACTGGAGCCATGTCTGGCTGTGACTTTCAAACAAAAGGAATTTTCTGGCAGTATTAAAGAAACTGACACCTTGTTATGTCTGAAGAGATGCTAAAGACCAGAGGCCAAATTCAAAGGGAATTATACAAAGGCCATCTACACTTCATAAGCCAGGTCTGGCCAACAGAGCCGAGTAGTCTGGTAGGACAAAGGACCCTGCAATCTTCTTTCAAATTCTTAATGGCTGAAACATTAGTAATCTCAAGAACCCAGACAAAGAAATATACAGCCTTTGTCAAAGCCAATGTGGGAGTCATGTGACATGAACCTTACCTAACTGGGGGAACCAGTTATACTGTCTTGCTGTGTTGTAAATCAGTCTGCCATCTTTCATCTATCTAATAGCAGCTCAGAATAGGGGTCTCTGTCCAGGTTTGAATGCCTGTCCCCATTTACACTGTTTCTACTGGAACTTCTGAATATCTATACAATTGCCATGAAAACTAATTCACTCAGTGTGCCTACCTCATCGTGGAAATCACTTCTACTGGCAAGGGAATTATCCAGCATCAGTCTTAAGCCTGCTGACCTCTGTGAAGGAATACGCCATTGGACTTTGATTCTGGACTCATGTGAAACAATAATTCTTTATTCCGTGTCTTTGCGCTGTACATCTTCTTTTCTATATCCCTCTCTTTGATTGTATGAGTGAAAAGGAGGCTATATTGTAACCCTCCTCTCATGTTTGAGTATTTGCAAATAAACTAACCCTCTGAATTCACCCTATCACGAGCTTGCTGTGGGGTTATTAATAGAAAGTGGATCACACTGAAACTGAGGGGTTGGGAAGTAAGCCACCACTTATAAAGGGTGAAATCCAAAATCCAAAACACTTTTCTGTTTATGGACGGGTGGTAAGAGGAGAAATCAGAGCTGTTTAAATTAAACCCACATCTCCTGTCTGTAACACTACCTTCCTCCTCAATAGTGCACTATATAACACAGGTTGACAGTGTGAACCATGGAAGAAAATGGTGACTGACTGGCACAACCAACAACTTGTTTTTTATAGTGCCTTTAACATAGTAATTTGTCCAAGGCTTTTCACAGATGAGTTTTAAAGCAAAATTTAACACCAAACCATATAAGGAGATGTCAGGCAGATGACAAAGAACTTGACTGAATAGGTAGAAAGTGGGGTAGAGGTGGAATTCCAGAATTTAGGGCCTTGGCAGCTGAAAATATGGACACTAATGATGGAGCAATTAAAATTGAGAATGCTCAAAAGGCCAGAATTCGAGGAATGCAGTTATCTTGGAGAGCTGTGGGACTGGAGGAGATTACAGAGATAGAAGGCCATGGAAGGATTTGAAAACAAGGATGAGAATTTTAAAGTTTCATTACTTCTGACCTTCCGACGCTTTGTCAGGATTCTTGTAGCAAAAAGCTACATGGGAAAGGAAAATGAGTCATGAAACAGAGAAAAGTGAAATAGAAGTGAGCTTGAATGATTAGAGAAGCTTTGTATTTTCTGAAAACAAGCTTGGTTAAGTAAGGTAATACTTTCACCCGAGTCAGATGCTTATATTTTCAAGCCTTACTCTGGGTGTTGAGAAAATAATCTAGCTACAATGTCAATGAAGTGCTGCAGTGCACAGTGCTGCATTGTCAGAGGTGCTGCTCATTGGGTGAGATGTTAACTGAGGCTCTGTCTGCCTGTTCCAATGGTGCTGGTAGATATTTAAAACCCCAAGCACTATTCGGCAAATAGCAGCAAGTTCTCTCACCATCTGGTCAACATTCCTTCCTCAAACAGAGGGCCACGTCACCAAAAACAGATTGGGCAGGATTTTTAGGTTGGCAGGCAGGCACGATCAGCAGGCCGGGGATCAGCCGGGGAACAGACCACTGACCGCGATAGGCCCCCAACCACGATTTCACACTGGTTGGCCAGCCACATTTTTGCTTGTTCGGCCCTCCTGCATGCTGAGGTTATTGTACTTCAAGTAATTTGCTCTATGTGAAGTGCATGGATCTTTCTAAGGAAAGTGATGAGGTACTTTATAAAGGTGAGTTTTCTCTTTTTAGGTTATTTGTACTAGTAGTGAAACACTGGATTACAATCTGAACAAGGTGAAAGTCACAAACAATAGAATAAGAACCTCAGAGAAATTCCCGATCAAAACTGGAAATTTGTCATTATAACCTGCAATTTTGCAACTAAGGTACATTTTGCACTTGCTCTAGCTCTTGACCATTTCAGATATTAATCATTCCAGCATTGGTGGCTGTACCTTCACCTGCTGGAAATGTACGTCAGCAAATCACGCTACTCAAAATTCTCCAGTCATTTTAAAGAGTAGATAATCAACGGCTGTATACACAACAATGTTGACAAGGCTTTGGAACGTGAAATAGGAAATTTATTCTTAAACGTCCAACTAAGAACATTGTGCCGTGTATATTTCAAACACATATATAGTGGGCGGAATTTAGTGCCCATCACTGTGACGAGTTTGGTGGCGGGGAGCATTTAATCAAGTGGGAAGGTGATGGTTGGGAACCCGCTGTCTTCCCATCTCCAGCCCAATTAAGTCCGTCGCAGGAAGGCCTGTGAACAGCCTACCCACCCTGCTGCCAATTGAGGCCCTTAAGTGGGTAATTAATGCCTCATTATGTTGCCACTGGTATTAATCCAATGATGGGCGGGGACTTGCTATGCAGGAAGCACAACAAGCGGAGTTGCTTGCGGACTCCCAGGGTGAGGTGGGGGAGGGGGAGGGGGGTGGAGGTTGAGAGAGTTCCTTGTTCAAAGGCACACAATGCCTGATCAAGGGAACTGGCGTCGAAATATGTAGTTTGGGGGGGGGGGGGGGGTTGGGGGGCTGGTGCGGAGAAGCTGAGAGCCAATTCCCTGCCCTTGCTGTTACCCCAGCCACCCCCAGCCCCCATGACCACCATCCTGCCATCACTCACCTGTGGCTTGGGATCCAGTGACAATACTAGGCCCTAAGTGGTTGTCGCACCGATGGCAGCCACTGCCTGCCCAGTGGTGCTGCTGTTTAATCGAGCTACTGGCCTCTGATTGGCCAGCAGCTCTCAATGGGCAGGACATATACCCCCAGGGCCCTTGATCCCAGCGTAGGCCCGCCACTGTCTAACATGGCGGGTCTTCCCTAAAAGAGGCATTGCGGAGCTCTCGCCGGCTCTCTAGAAGGCAGGCAAGTCCCCTGTCACCTTCATTAAAAACCGCCAAGTCTCTCTCAGCCAGCTGCTGGGAGACACTTAGCAGCAACCCTAGGGCAAATTTCTATGTGACTTTTTTCTCCCTCTTTGCACTGTATCTTTTTATTATTTGTGGGATATGGGGAAAACTGCATTTATTGAACATATAGTGTGGAAATGGAGGGACAAATATGCCACATCAGATATGAATGGCATATCCCTGAAGGACATAATGAGCCAGTTGGGTTTTACAATCTAGCAACATTCATCATTTTCAACCCTCTGGAATTCTATTTCACTAATGCAACAAGTAGACAACCATATCCTGCTTGATGCCTCCAGGTAGCATACCTGATGTCAGGAATCCAGCAGCATATCTCAATTTTGTGCCCTGTACTGCCATGACTACACATGCTGGTCTCCATTCTATGCCTCTCTCTTTTTAAGAGGCAATATCCAAGATAATGTGATATCCATTATCTTAAAAGGTGACAAAAACAAACCTGGGTGATTGCAGATACACCTGAACAGGTACAGTGGAAATCCCCATCACACAAATTCCTGCTGCCTTGGCTTAAAGAGATGGTAGCTCAAGGCAAAACTTGAGAATTAATACATATTTGCTTGAAGGTTAAGAGGCTATAAATAATTGTTTAGGGAATTATGTCACTGTGGATAAAGTACCGAGTGAAGGCCCAAAGAAACACTGATGCTAATTTACAATAAACACTTGGTTTCAGAAAACTAGTCAAATAGAAAAGTAGTCAAATTTGCAGGAAATCGCAAACTGGTCAAAAGAAAATATTGTGGATGCTGGAAATCTGAAAAAAGCACACAAAATGCTGGAAAAACCCAGTGAGTCTGGCAGCATCTGTGGAGAGAGAAACAGAGTTAACATTTGTCTGTATGATGAACTCGAAACATTAACTCTGTTTCTCTCTCCACAGACGCTGCCAGACCTGCTGAGTTTTTCCAGCATTTTCTGTTTTATTTCAATACCAAACTGGGTTGAGTTGAGGCGGGAATCAAAGGCAGCCAAAGATCAACAATGATACAAGGTAGAACACTGCAGTGACTGATGAAACTCAAAAGTACAGCACATCAGAAGAAAAAGTCGGCAATAGATGGGAGCTCATCATATGATGGAGATGGCCATACAATCAGACTTGGAGGGCTGAGGCTTATAATATGCAAAGCACCATAAAGTACCATCTAGTGCATCAAAGGGCTCATTCATGCCTCAGAAATAATGTCAGTGAAAGGGCTTCCCCATAATGTGGCTAGAATTCATTATTAGAGTTTCGGGCTCATGGTGCTCGTTTGAAAAGGGCAGTAATGGGGAGGTTTGCTGCAAACACTGAAACCTTTACCTCTGATTAGCCATCTTCTTATAGGATTGCCCTTTAGATAAGTCCTCTCCTCCATCTAAGCTTTTTAACTTCCTGTTCAGTGGAGACATTGTACCTGTAATATAAATCTGGCACATAAGTGGTTAATGTGGGACTGAGTACAGTACCACCCACACAGTGACGTAGAACACGTGACCTGCATCTAGGGGTCAATGTTGTGTTGAACAGAGCCATGTGCATCTCTCCATGCCTCAGGGAGATTAAGCAGCACTCAACCACACGCAAACTCACACTCAGCCTGCCCACCATCCTCCCCCTGCCCACACTGGCAGTGCTTAGCACTGCTGCTCGCGTTTCATGCCGGGTGGGCCTTAATTGGCCCGTCAGCGTGAAATCATGGTCTGGTGCCAATTGTGGGCAATGGTTGACTTCCCGACCACCTCCGCCCGCCCATACCAAGCCCACCTGCCAAGGGCAAAATTCTGCCCAATGTTTACAAGTTGTACAATGTCATATAAAATTTGCACTATGTTTCACTGAAACGTAGCTCTCTAATTCTCCCATAATGGCAACTTATTGTATTTTTAACAACCCCAATGTTTTTGGCTCTACTTTCCTGTCTGATAGATTATTCCAAACATTTGTATCTTTGAGTAATGCTCTCTTCTAAATTTCCATCTCCATTTACATCCTTTGATCTTACTGACCTAACTTTGCAATAATAATCTGGGCTTAACTCAGCTACACCAATTACCTTTTTACATACACATCAATGAATTCTCTCATGAATGCTCATGTGTTAGGGGAGGGGCTTAATGGACCTCTGCTAGCTTTAAGTTAAAGGCTATTTTAGGTGCCTAAACCCTGACAACATGTTAGGTCACTGACATTTTCGGTAGTTATTCTGGCAAATTTTTCATCTGTAATTTGAAAGAATATAATTTCCAACATACCATACAACAATTAGACTGGTCCATGGCTGAGTCAGGGTGTCCCAGGTACAAGCTGAGTTAGGGATCAGTAAGTTGGTATATTAACACTAAGTTGTTAACACTACTTCATGGGTTGATGTTAATAAATGAAGTTGCCTAATCATTCTATTTTGATAGCCAAGTAAGTTAAATGAATTCTCCAAATATTCCATTGCAGCTGTTTACCAATTCAGGGTTCATATGCTGCTATTTCTGTGCAGGGAAATGAAAATTGAACAATCTCTTCAGAAACTGTGTTGCAGGAAGGCATGAAGTAGGAATGCTACAGCCTGACATTTGTGAGAGGTGAAAATTCTCAGAACTCGGCTTTTGAACCGACAGTACAGAGCTTCGGGGCAACACCTTGTGTCACGGCATGAGTTGGTGTTTTTGCACAGCTGAAAATTGTGGGTGGAGTTTTCCATTCTGGCGACTAAGCACAGCGGTGGGCGGTAAATTCCCACTGATTCCCACTGGGCGGCGGGTTGGATTTTCATGCCCGATTTTCCACTTTTCAGCTCATTAGTTATGCATCAGCGAGGAGTTTGTCGAATCTCACAGCGCGGTGGACAGTGATTCATCCACCCCGCCGTTACCTCATGGGGTCAAAGCTCCTGGTGCCACATTTAAACGGCACCCACTTACACATTCACTCACTGCAGGCCAGGTATGTGAAGGTCTAAATGAACGTGCCGACCAAACCGCCTGTTCCAAGAACCAGCGAAGCCTCCCTGCGGATTCTCCTCCAGGCTGTTCAGGAAAGGCTGGAGGTCCTCTTTCCTCAGGATGGGAGCAGGACCTCCTCCCACCTGACCATATTGGCCCGGGAGGAGGTCACCAGGGAGGTTAGTGCCCATGATACCCAAAAAGGACAACCCTGCAGTGCAAGAAGCAAATGTATGATCTGATGAACTCCGCCAGGGTAAATGAACCTTCTAATCTAGAACTAGAGGTCGCTGTTTAAAAATAAGGGGTTGCCCATTTAAGACAGAGATGAGGAAAAAACTTTTCTCTCAGAAAGTTGTGAGACTTTGGAATTCTCTTCCTCAAAAGGTGGCTGAGGCAGATTCTCTGAATATCTTAAGGGCAAAGACAGATAGATTCTTGATAAGCAACGGGGTGAAAAGTTATCAGGGCTGGGCAGGAATGTGGAGTTGAGGTTAAAATCAGGTCAGCCATGATCTTATTGAATGGCAGAGCAGGCACAAGGGGCGAACTGGCCTACTCCTGCTCCTGATTTGTATGCTTGTATGTTCCAACTCACATTCTCATAAGGGCTTCAGTCTAAGGGTTAGAGTCCATAAGGATTCACTCACTGCCATGGGACATCAGCACTGAATGTCTGCCAACCACTTTAAGATCAACATCTTATCCTGCACAAACAACGCCTTTACTGGGGAGGGCTCAGCATACACAGCAGGCACACATGCTTCTGAAGTGTTCCTTCATCCACAGTCAATCCATCTGTCTTTATGCAGGACAAGATCGCCCATAATTGACAGGAAAGAACAAAGACTGGAGAGGATACCCAGGAGTTGAGCACACTCCCTGCCCATGAGGAGCAGGCTGCAGAGCTGGCTGGCAAGGACAGTGATCTCTCCTGCATGGAAGGCAAGATCAGCCTCCCCCAACAAGCCTGTGAGACCCCATGCATGCCGACAATGACTGTGAGTGACCTATAGTGTAGGAGCCTGCCTATCAATCACTAATTCACTCTTTTTCTATTGCAGCCACCAGCAAAAAAAAAAGCCAAGTTCGAGCAAGCGCCTCAGTCCCAGCCCCTGGACCACCTCAGATGAGGCTGGGGAACCATCGGATAAAGACCTGTCACTATGTTCACCTGCACCCTCCACCAGCACAGATACACACACTTCAGTGGGTCCTAATTCTAGGGCAGGCTCGGGGTCACAATCTGCTGATTACCTCACGTGTCTATAGCAGGCGGAGGCAGTGACAGCCGAGGTCTCTGACACTCAGAGGACTGCTGGAGACCAGGCCGCTGCAGAGTCCTAATCTGATGACAAGCCTCTGGAATCAGCCCTGAGAGAAATGTTGCAGATGCAAAGGCATTCAAGGGAACATCAGGCAGAGTTGTCAGAGGCCGTTACCAGACTGGACTGAAGACTGGAGCAGTCTGTCCACCTTCTGTCTGATGTCATGGCTCCAGCATGCGTCATTGCAAGATCAGCTCGAAAATGGTGCTGCTGATCTTTGAGAGACCAGTTTCCAATCTCCCCCTATCACACACCAAGTTCCTCCCATCCTCCTCTATACTCACTGCCTCCTAATTCCAATTTCTCCTATCACTATCCAGTCTCACCTGTTACCCCGAACCCACCATTATCCATGTTGATATTCCTGTCCTCCTCCTCCGAACCCTTTAATGCTGATGGCCCCATGCCCTCTGTCGACCTGACTCCTCCCCAAGGTCACATGCACCCTGGTTTTCCACACACTACCCCCCTCCACCCCCATGAGACATCCAACTACATCTCCCCCCCATTACTTTGCAGCTACCAACTTACAGGATGTAAATGCCTCCCCCGACCATCACTGTGTAATTGTTTTCACAGAACCATGACTCTAACCGCCCCCAGGATCAAATTCCTTAGATGAGTGACCACGCCCTGCATACTGTGCATGACTGTCGCTGCCCAGCGAGCCTCCCCACTGCCCAAGACATGCATCCATACAGAGCCCTTGAACATAGCTCACTCAGCCCCAGGACATTCTTTTCAATATGCCCCCGACAAGGTGGCCTCAGCCCCAGGACAGTCGCTTACTCTTCCTTGAACAGTCTTATAACTCTTGCCCCAGGATAGTCTTTCATTACTCAGCTCTGTTCACTGACCACTCCCTAGTCCTGCCTCCGGCTTTCCTCTTTCCTTTCGTGTTCCACCAACCCCCGCAGTCATGACTCTGACACCCCCTCCCCTCCTGTGTTCCACACACACTCTCCTAGTCCTGCCTGTTTTCCCCCTTCCCTCCCATGTTTCCCATCCCCAGTCCTGCCTCCATCACTCCCCTCCCCATTGGTTTTGCCTCCCATGCCCAGCCTTGGCACAGTTCGAGATACAATTACCCAAAATCTCACAGCAACGCTCTTAAAGCTAGGTAAAAGCAGTGCCTACTGACCTCAAAGTCGTTGATGAACTGAAGCTTGCCAGGTGTATACCACTTGTATACAGTCGGGAAACAGATCATTCTAATCATGTTCTGTTGAAGGGTCATTTGGACTCGAAACGTTAACTGTGTTCCTCTCCGCAGATGCTGCCAGACCTGCTGAGTTTTTCCAGGTATTTTTGTTTTTGTTTTCCATTCTAATCACCCTCTGACAGGGCACTAATTTGCACAGTGCATGTAATTCTGACGAGTTGGCCTTTTAGTGAGTATTCATGTGATGCAAATATGGTTCCTGACATAGCTCAGCAGGAAACTCAACTCGCCTTTAACCCGCCATCAAAGTCGGGAGAACAAAATTCCAAACTAATTTCCTGCTGGCGGAAAACTGATCTTTCCCATGCCAAACTTAGTGCCTCATCCGCCACGATTCCTTACACTGGCGAGAGTGGAAAATTTCACCCCGTGGAGTCTGTTGCTGCCCCGCAAACTGATAACGGTTCAAGTGCACCAGAAGAATGAAGGACTCATACCATATTCCAGGTTTAGGAAAATACAACCAAACTCCACAAACAATCGAAGTGCAGGAACACCAAACAATTCAATGTCAGGAACCTTAAGTCCTGATGTAATCACAAAACCAGGGTGGCAGTATTTCTCCTTCAAAGGGCCTCACTCATCAAGGAATGTTTCTAAATAAAGACTGCAGTCATCACTGAACATAATAAATAATCTGGGAACTCAGGCTCGCCACACAGGATACTCTGCACTTGGATGCTGAGGGCTTATTCTTGAGTTGCCACTTTGTGAAGCATTACTTCATGAAACAGATATTGTCATCACAGGTCATCCAGCTGTGACTGTCCCAAGACCTTTATTTGAACTTTTAACTGTTTTCTTTCAAACTGATTTCCCCCTCATCAATGTCTTCATTCCTTTCTGTCATTGGAAATGAATGGAAGTCACCAGCTTCACTCCCAGGATTTTGTGAAAAGCTCAGCTTCTGAGCCAGAGAAATAGCAAGCAGGATGACAGCCAAGTTAACAAGATTCATCTCCTCCCCCTGCAATCAGTTCTTCAAAGGAATTAGGAAAGCCATGAATAATACAATCCTGTCCTGTGTTGTATCGACTTTGTCTCTTTTGACTATGGTGCTGTCAATTCCAAATGAACAAGAGAGATAAGGCAGAGAAATAAAGATAGAAAGACAGAGAGAGAAACGGAATAAGTAAGATTTTAAAAAGTGTTCCGGTAGTCGAGTTTGATGCAAGTTCACAAAATTATTAAAATGCTGATTATATTGCTGCTCAGTTTATAGAAATCAGGTGGGAAGGCATAAAAATTCCTGCAGTAACTCATCCTTCCAATTCTGCTGCTTTCCCACAGGTTGTAATTTTAACTAGTTCTTTCAAGCAGGCAAGAGGGAGACCCACTTAAATACGCAGACTGAGCACTAATTACGACACTGGGACCCTGACTACAAGTTTAACCCAAGGCCAGTGCAGGGAAACCGTCATGACACCCTCACAAGGTAAAAATCATCCTTTCCTTATGGTTTGCAATAAGCAGGAATGTTCCTTTGGGGCCCTGAGAAAAACATTAGGCCTCTTCTTCTTCACAGGCTTCTCTTCTTCCCCCCTCCAAGGACGACAAGACCCTCCCAATTCTGCTCCCAATCATCAGGTGGGTAGTGGTGACTGTTCCTTTAAGTCACCAGCAGCTGCCTCCTGCAGCCTGAAACCCTGTGCATGCCCACTGGCTTGCACTTCACGCCAGATTTGTGATGAGTCCTCTGCTGATGAGACCCAAGAGTTAAAATCTTCCAGACCTCATGCTGCTAAGGGCCAAATGCTTCACTGTTCACCTTGGCCCTTGGCCAGATGACTATCAGATGGCAACTCCAGGAAGCGGTGATAACAAAGGTAGATGCTAAGGTCAGCCAGGGACCCTGCCTCTGACCCACCACAGGAGATGGGGAAGGTGTAGCCAGTGACAGTCCCAGTGGGGACAAAGGGAAGGAAATACAGGTCAGGAAGTGAGGCATTGGTAGACCTCAACAACCGAATTTTCCATAACTTTCAACGCTGGTCCCTTTGGTTTTAGACAGGATCACAAAGCAGAATCCAATCTTGTTAGTACTAGAAAATTCAAGATATTGTCCCTGTTATGACATGGCAAATGATGTGAGCCAGGAGGACCAAATCCACAAGGGAAACCTGGTTGCAATATCACAATGGTTTTGCAATTTGTATTTATTACAAGAAGATGTGTTCACTGAATTCAGAAGTAATGAGTCCACCAAGACCTTTATTTTAAAAAGTAACTTAAACTATTTAATAACAAAATAAAAGATTTCAAGCACATGCATATATGACTACAATTACTTAATAGTATAAGAACTCCGAAACTTCCTAATTAACCTGACCCCCAGTTACACGCCCCCTTTAAAGCAACAGTCCAAAGTAGATTTTAGACTTTAAAAAACAGCAAGTTAACACAGTACTCACTTAATAGTAAATTCTAAATGGCTTTCTCCAACTTCAGTTACTAGACACAGCCGACTTATGCACAAATGGCTGGAGGCTTTTTGAAGGCTGTTTTACACACTTCTGTTAGATCTTACATGGCCCTCTCCTCACATAGCCTTTCATTCTCCTATATATATGTTTCTCTCTTTAATATGTAAATTCCAGTGTTTATGTTCCACTCATACCTTCTTGACTCTACTTGCTTAGAATTCCAGTGGACTTTCCTATTCAGAACTGAGGAGCAAAAAGGGGAAATTGGGGAAAAAAAAGCTTGACCCCAACTTTGCTCCACTGTCCACTAGAAAGAACTGTGGAATCTGTAATAAAAACAAAGAAAAGCATCTCATCTCCTCTAAATCAACAGCAAAATCACTGCGCACTGCAATTTGTCAGCTTGCTTGTTGATCAGGTTGGAGACTAACTTATTGTATCAGCTAGTTGCTCGTATGTTATGAAACATACAACTAATCTTGTGGAATTCAAGAATATCTTCTTTCTAACTCAGTCACTGGAATAATTATACCTGAACTACTGACCTTGAGCAATAAAGATGGAAGCAGTTTGTCCAAAGGTACACATAATCCCAATCCACACAGCATTTGCCACATGTGGAACAAAAGCCACAGGAGGCCACACACTAGGAATGCACCCCGGAGCAGCTGTCACAGTTTCGACACAATGCACAGGATATCCTTTTTGGTCTGGATCCCCTTTGTTTAATGGAGCAGGTGATGTCAGAAGACTATTTTGGTAATAATATGCTTGAGTATATGTCTGTTTGTAGGCCTTGGTTCAAAAATATAGCTTCTAAATCTGCAGATGACACCAAAATTGGGGGTTTATAATCAATAGTAAGAAGGGCTGCAACTGGTTACAATATTAACAAACTTTCACACAATTAGCAAATAAATTTCAACATAAATAATTGCGAGGTAATACATTTTGGCAAAAAAAAGCAAGTTGCACTTACTTAGAAAATAAGAGTTCAAATGGATTAGAGGAGCAAAGGGATCTAGGAGTACAATTAGACAAATCACTGAAAGCAAGACAGGTTAACAAGGCCATAAAATAAAAGCAAACCAAGCACTAAGGGTCATTTCTAGAGGGATAGGATTGAAAGGTAAAGAATTTCCACTTGTATTGAACCTTGGTTAGATCATGGAGTACCATGTACAACTCTGATCAGCATATTATAAAAAGGATATAAAGGCACTGGAGAGAGAGCAAAAAGATTTACAAAGATGATATCAGAAATGTGGGGGTATGACTATCAGGGAAGGATGAACAGGCTGGGTCTCTCTTCTCTTGATAAGAGAAGGCTGAAGATGATCTAATAGAGATCTTGAAGTTATGAAAGGTTTTGATTCAGTAGACACAAGTGAATGTTTCCACTTATATGGAAGAGCAAACCTAGACAGCGTCAGTATAAGATAGTCACCAAGAAATCAAATAAAGAATTCAGAATAAACTTCTTTACCCAAAGAGTGGTGAGAATATGGAACTGGCTACATCAGACAGTTGTAGTTGAAGTGAATAGTATAAGATGCCTTTAAGTGGAGGCTAGACAAGCATATGAGGGAGAAAGGAATAGAGAATTTTTCAGATAAAATTAAATAAGGAAAGACGGGAGGAGCTCGAGCATAAAAGCTGGCATGGACTATTTGGCTAAATGACTTGTCTCTGTGCTGTATATCCTCACTCGCTTTTCCAGAACTGTTTCATCCAATTCAGGGTCGTGGGGAGTCAGAGCCTATCCCAACAGGCAATGGGTACACCCAGGATGGGACAGCTGTCCACCACAGGGCACACACTCACACACACACTAAGAGGCAATTTACCATAGCCAATCCACCTAATCAGCACATCTTTGGACAGTGGGAGGAAACCCCACGCGGTCATGGGGGGAACGTGCAAACCCCACACTGACAGACACTCGAGGTCAGGATTGAACCCGGGTCCCTGGAGCTGTGAGGCAGCAGCGCGAACCACTTAATTATAACCTACTTATTTTTAAAATTTTATTTTCAATCATGTTATTTTTAATACTGAATTTAAAATTGAAACGTTTCATGGTCTGTCAGTGGTGTAATTCCGAGCCTGTCAAAACAGGAAGAACTCAAGTTCCAAGATGCATTAGAAATAATTGACCTCAGCTGAGGAAGCAGTTAGGATGTTAGAACTGGCTCCAACAGTTCTAGAGCAGGGAGGGGAAACATCAGCCAGTGTTTCCATGGCTGATTACTATGCAATGATCATGTGTGAACATCAGTTGAGAACAAGAACAAACTTGCCATTGATGCCAAAGATCCTCCAAACATTCAGTTTCATTTAGGTTTGCATAGTCATTTTTTGCTGTGAAAAACTATGTAGGAAAGTGACACAATAACAAAATGATATAATGTTACATTACAGTGAATTTTAAAAAAAGGTATTTTCCAAAATTCAAAATCAAACTCAACTCCACAGCCAAATGTTGTCAAAATAAACAAAGGGCTGGTGAGGAACTCCATCTGCAAAGGAGCAGGGAAGAGTGATGATTTACAGTTACAGATCAATGACCTAAACCAGCTGTACAGCAGCATATGAATAGAGTTCACAAATAACAGCTTCAGTAAACAAGCCAGACCCCTCTGCAACTAACCAGGGAGAGAATCAACATTAATCACTGTCACATCAAGACACCTAACTCCCTCCAAGAACCACTAATATTAGATTCCTAATTCAAATTCTCAGCACCACATACCATGCACTTTTCAGCAGGAATCACTTGTTTGCAATCAGGAGTGGTAACCCTAACGATCAGGTTCTCAGGACTAACCGCCGTGCCCTGACTGAAGCCAACTAATTCAACACAGATAAAAATAAAAATACCTGGAAAAACTAAGCAAGTCTGACAGCATCTGCGGAGGGGAACACAGTTAACATTTTGAGTCTGTATGACTCTTCAACAGAACTAAGTAAAAATAGAAAAGAGGTGAAATATAAGCTGGTTTAAGAGGGGGGGGGGGGTGGTGGGTGCAGGTAGAGCTGGATAGAGGGCCAGTGATAGGTGGAGATAGCCAAAAGATGTCATAGACAAAAGGACAGAGAGGTGTTGAAGGTGGTGGTATTATCTAAGGAATGTGCTAATTAAGGGTAGAAAGCAGGACAAGCAAGGTACAGATAGCCTTGTGGGGGTGGGGTGGGGTGAAGGGAAGGGATCGAAATAGGCTAAAAGGTAGAGGTAAAACAATGGATGGAAATACATTTAAAAATAATGGAAATAGGTGGGAAAAGAAAAATCTATAGGCAGGGATTGAAGCTGCAACCTTCCTGATCTGTGTGGTTCAAATCCACTGCAGTCAGTGCAGTTACATGCTATATTAGGAGAGTCCTAGTATTATAGCAGTCACACTCATATAAATGGTTATATCATCTATTGTACCTGTGATTAATCCTGAAGATAAATAGTCATCTGGTGCCAGGGATGTTAGTATATGGGAGTTTTCAGGCACAGCACATTCTTGTAAGAGTCATTGTTCATACTTTTTCCACATACACTGGCAGGATAAACTCATGATGTAACAGACACAACACCTGCTTCTGCACAAACCTTTACAACATATTTTTATTTTAAAATTCTAAAAAAAAAATTAAGCATATATGTTCGGAGGGGTGCAATTATTTTTGTGTCATCATGGATCTCTGAGGGCTCTACTACAGGTCATTTTTTGAAAGATATTTTACATGCTGTCCCAATGGACTAGTGGCCTGACAAAGAACTGTACAATCCCTGGTCTGTGCTCTTAGCTATCTCAGCCAGGGTGGTGGCAGTAATGCAAAAGTAAGTTTCAATGTCCCTACCATGGGGAGGGGTGAGAAATCAACCTGGATTCCTGCTCCTAATTCCATTCTGGGAAGTTCACATCAGGTGCGACCATCAGGTAGCAGAAGTCACTAAAAGCTGGTGGATAGGCACAAAGAAACAATGAAAAAGCTAACAGAATGTTGGTCTTTACCGCAAGATGGCTGGATTCAAAGGGATGGATATTATGTTACAGCTGTACAGAGCTTTAGTTAGATCCCACTGGTTACACTCAGTTTTAGGCAGGTCACCTTATAAAGGATATACTGACCTTGAAAGGGCTGCTGCACAGACTCACAAGGCTAATACTGGAGTATGGGGCTAAAAGGGTTAAATTATAAGAATATGGACTCAGCTTGTATCTGGGTAATCTAGTGGGTGTTTAAAATGTTTAAAGAACTTAATAGAGTAGATGGAGAACAACAATTTTCTCCAGTGGAGAATCCAGGGCAAGGGGACATAATGTTATGGCTTAGTAAGACACTCAGTTCAAGGGCATTTAGGGATGGGCAACAAATACTGACTTTGATGCCCATAGCCCATGAAAGAATAAAGGGAAAAAAACTGTTCTTGTATACCTAGGTGAAAACAGCTTTTGTCTCTCATGCGCTGTAACAAAATAACTTGTTATCAGGGCTGACACATTAGAGTGTCACTTTCTGAGGGTTTCTGGCACAATGGAGCTATTAACCACCAAGAGTCAATGCCTTCGGAACAAGGAAATTAATACCTTATGAAAAATCGGTGTCAAGTGGGGGGTGGGGGGGGAAAGAGTGGGTTGTTGGGTGCTGGTAGGAATGAAAGATGCATTATTAGACAATATGTTTCTACAAACAAGATTTTTATTGACATAATTCTCATCAGTGAGGAGTGTTACACAAATCGCACAAAATGGGATGACAAACAGCTTTAAAAAAAGTTATTTCGCATTGATGGATTTTTGGATAAAAAGCACGAAGAAAGCTGATCACAAGGCACAGATCAGATGCTCCAGCCCCTGTGGCTCTGCTGTTATTTACATAATAATGTCATTATGATACAGTAGACAATTACCAGACAGCTTTGATGCAGACACTTCAGTAAAAAGCATTGCTGGCACCACTGCGCCTCTCAGCCCTGAGGAGCTCCCATTGATTTGTGTGATTTAACCCCGCTGTGCCTGGCACACACTGTGATGCTGTCTTCAAACCATCTGCTCATACTCTGCTCTAGAGACAAGGCTGTCAGCCACAAATTGGGCAGACCTGCCATCCGAGCAAACAGCCCTAGTAAAAGAACCTCAATAGAGTTACAAAAGCATTGTTT
Organism: Carcharodon carcharias; assembly: GCF_017639515.1. Classification (NCBI taxonomy): domain Eukaryota; kingdom Metazoa; phylum Chordata; class Chondrichthyes; order Lamniformes; family Lamnidae; genus Carcharodon; species Carcharodon carcharias. Next base: position 24,846,208 of record NC_054491.1, read on the forward strand.
GCTCAGGGGAGGTGGGGGGTGGGGAAGTGGCGAGAATTCAACTCAATTGAATGGAACCTATTTATGGATTAAATCTTTCTGCAATACAAAAATATCATCATAATCGTTTGAGGAAGCAGTTTCCGGTGCGACTGTAATAGCAATTTGGAAATATATCCTCATTCCAGAAACGTGCAATACTAAGTGATCAAAAGCACACCCACAGAACAATGGCCTAATTCTCAACGGAACTGAGCTGCAGATGAGCTGCTACCTTGACAAGTTCAGTGGGACTGACCTTGCTTTTACATATATAGGGCGTGAAATTGTCTTGTGCAACACCACTGGCCTTGTGTCACTCTGTTTGTCCATACTGCCAGCCGCTTCCTGCATGTTCCCTGCATGCACCGGAAGAATGGACCCTATCCTAATATACACAGCCCAACTGGTTGATATGATGCCAGGATTCCAAATTTGGTCAGTAAATGTTCAGGCAACCTCTTCATTGTTCACTCTGCAAACAAGAAGCATGAAGCTACAAAATGGGGCCTGCATTAGTGTTATTTAGAGGGCCAGGTGCCAACTTACAAGTGAGGTAACTTTTCAGAACTTTTTCTATTGCTAAGTGTCTGAAAGTACTATGGCATTTTCTTGCAGATGTTTGGGGAGCTCCTGGATTTGGAGACAGTGTTGCCGCATGCTCATGGAGGATGGGGGCTGAGGGGTGGGGAGCATGGCAAGGGTGTAGGTGACCTGTTCACACAAGCAACAACAACTTATATTTATATAGTGCTTTTAGCGTTTGAAAACATCCCAAGACACTTACAGGAGAGTTTAAAACAAAATATGACACTGAGCCACAAAAGGAATGACTGAAAGTTTGGTCAAAGAGGCAAGTTTTAAGGAATGTCTTTTAGGAAGAAAGCAATGTAAAGAGACGTAGAGGCGAAGAGAGGGTATTCCAGAGCCTGGGGCCAGGCAACTGAAGGTGCAGCCAACAATGGTGGAGTGATTAAAATTGAGGATGCACAACAGGGCAGAATTAAAAAGGCGCAGATCTCTTAGAGGGTCATGGAGATTACAGCAATAGGGAGGGGTGAGGCCATGGAGGGATTTGAAAACAAGGATGAGAATTATAAAGTCAAGACATTGTTCGACCAGGAGCCAATGTAGGTCAGTGAGCACGAGTAATAGCTGAACGGGACTTTCTGTGAGTCAAGGCCCAAACAGTGTGCTCCACAGTCTCTCATTCTGTCCTTTCTCTTGCAGGACAAAGTGGCATCCAATAGAACAGAGCAAAACTGTTGGGAACAAGGATGCCTGCATCTCCTGAGCCCAAAAGCATTCGAGTTTTGAATGACCTCAAGTTTATGGAGGGTAGAGTGTGGGAGCCCAACCAGAAGTGCATTGGAATTGTCAAGACTAAAGTAGCAAAGACATGACTGTGGATTTCTGAAACAGGAGCAAAGTCAGGCAATGTTACAGAGGTGGAAATAAGCAATCTTAGTGATAGCGTGAGTATGAAGTTATCTCAGGGTGATATGTGACACCAAGGTTGCAAACAGACTGCTGTCAGGGAGCGGGGAGCAGCAGTACCTCTGAATCTGCAGCATGACAGAAAAATGGAGCAGAAACTCCAAGAGAGCAACCCTGTACCATTTCCTGTCAAACTGGAACCAGGTTTTTCCATGATCTTGAACAGTGGCAGAGGCTTTCTGGAGGTCAGTCAATGCACCCAGCATTTTGATGTGCACCCACCAGCACTCTCCCATTGAAGCCCCATTGAGGTCCCCATCTGCAGCAGACTTGTATGCAACATTGAGTTCTAGTGAGCTAGCAAATTAACCAACCTTTACCCCTGGTCTGGCTGCAGGCAATTTGTGCCAGGTGGACCCCCACCCCCCTGCTGATCCAAACTCTATGCTAGCCTCCAAGATACGGGCAGTGCCGGTATCCAAGCTGGTAGTTGTGAGTGTCAGATCAAGTAACAGGAACTCTTCATTAGTGTTGCGCTGTTGCTCTCTTTCCTCTTCCTGGGCTGCTGGGATTGGGAACTTCTGAAAGTCTGAAAGCAGGAACTCAAAAGGGGAAAGTTGTTGTAAGGGACGTGAAGCAAGAGGTCTATGGTCACGCCATCAGCAGCTTGCTCACCATGCAAGATAGCATGATGAAGGTGAGCTGGGAGTTGAGAAGGGGCACAGGGCAGGAACATCCCATCATCCTCAATTTTCTCAACTACAGCAGATGTCACAGGCCCTGTTACACCTGACCCCATGATGTGAATAACTATCTCCTCTGTTGATTTCAGGACGTGCAGGCATCCTTGTTCCCACTAGCTTTGCTCTGCACCCTTCAATATGTGCTATTTTGTCCTGCTAGAGAAAGGACAGAACATGTCGTTGTGGAGCACTCTGTTGGGTGAAATAGCTAAATAACTGGGGGCATGTGGAGGCAGCAAGAGGCGGGTGTGAGGTTGGCAGCATTAATATGTGTGAGAGTGAGGTGGAATATCTGAATGTCAGGAATTAGTCCTGCAACAGGGGTGTGTTGCAGGGTGAGAGAGTTTGGTGTTTTGGTGGGCAGGAGATGTCATGGGACAATGCATTCATCAATGTTGACTACCCACCCACACAAAGTCATTAGACTTCTTGGGGCACTCACTGCTACAAGGTCCTCAGGTTCAGGCTCTGGAAGTTGACCTTCCTGGCTACCTACTTCCACTTCCTTCTGAGTGTGACCCTTGAGGATCTCCTGGGGCCCGGCAAAGCTATGCCACCTCTCCTCCTCCCCTGCACTAATATCTCCAACACTGTATCTGTCACATATCCTCTACCCTGGTGTTCACTTTGCAAGAATTTACATTGCAGCAATTTTTATTTGCAGGTTTCCTTTGAGATATGGCTTGTCTTTAAGAACTTGCCGGTTGTACCCTATTTTCTGCAAACAATGCTGCCAGCACCCTCTGCTGAGTTCAGAAGATGCAAGCAGTTTGGAGGCAGATGCAGGCAGAGGATGCAGGCAGTTTGGAGGTACAGATATTAACACAAGAGTCGCTCAGCCCAACTTTACGATCATGAAGATTCACTGGGTACACCAAATTTGCATGTTATTCAATTTCTAGCCCATAGCTTTATAAAGATTTAATTGATTTTGGGTCACAGAATTCCTTTACCATATACCATTCCTCATTTTCTTTGTTGCTGCTCTCCTCCCAGGATAATAATGTACACTATTGTCTTCTCAGGTCAATACCAAGCCAATCTCAGCCAGTTTTAATCCATCCAATTTTTCTGCTCGCCCCTTGAAAGAGACTTTTGACCTCTACAAACACAGCTGAGATCATAACTCAGAGGGGAGCGGAACCACACAAAAGGAATCCATGAGTGTGCTGATGATGACGTCATAGTGCCAATCTGTAACATATCTCAGGCTTAACAGGACCCCGCCTAGGATACAATACTAGGAGGGAGCTCATTTCAAATAGTTATCCTGGTACAATGTAAACTTTAACACTCATGTCATGACTTTCAGTGCGTTTCTATATCAGCTAAGTACAGGGATACAGCTTATAGTGTTGTTTTTATTTTGAAAGGTAATAGATTATGCTACATATACTAGTCTCAAGTGTTGACGAATGGGTTATTTTTGGTGGGACCTTGCTGGGAAGATTGGCTGCTGCATGTCCTAAATTACAACAGTGACTACACTTCAAAATAAAAGTACTTCCCATTGGCTGTAAAGTGCTTTGGGATATCCTGGGGTCACGAAGGGTGCTATCTAAATTGAAGTCTTTCTTTTTGTTTTGGTTGACCAGGCAAATAGATCATTAAGTTTAGGAGCACCAACTTTTCTCCCAAACTACCCCTAAAGAATCCCTGTGTTGATGGATCTCTTGCATAGGGAGACAATAGAACTTGGACCACTGGTGAGACTAAAATGGGGAGGGGGAAGGTGGTGGATTTTATGGAGCCTGCAAGAGCAGAAAAGTGGCAAAGTGGCATACGGGGTGACTGAATTGGGCAGGAGCCGAAATTTCAATTTTCCGATGGTGGGTTTAGATGCAGAAATTAAGTTAGCGGCATGTTTGTGACGTGTCAGGCTTCACGCTGTCCTGTGGTAGGTTCTAGTGCCATAAATGCACATTAGCATAAAAGTTATTTTAATTATATCCCATCTTCAATAAAGTCAGTGGCGCATGAGAATCATAGCACCTGCTTCACGCTCGTTCACAGGTGGCATGTGCCTATCGGATTTGTTGTGTCTGAGGTCAGTGGTTTTCCTTGTTGAACTCTGCAACACAAGGGAGGGGAGTGGGAAATGGCTGCATACATGGAGGCTCGGGACTGGCAAGAAGTGAGTCAGTGGTGGGAGGCGGTGTGGAGTAGGGTCAGAGTGAAAGATGAATACAAGGGAGGAAAGGAGATGGGGTTGGGGACATGGAGGAAGTTGGAGAAAGGTGTGGTGGTGGGAACAGTCAGTCAAGGTAACAAAATGAGGGGACTAAAGGCTGGTACTGTTAGTACAGTCCACATTTTTTTTTTTATTCGTTCATGGGATGTGGGCATTGCTGGCTGTGCCAGCATTTATTACCCATCCCTAATTGCCCTTGAGAACTGAATGGCTTGCTAAGCCATTTCAGAGGGCATTTAATAGTCAACTACATTGCTTGTGGATCTGGAGTCACACATAGGCCAGACCAGGTAAGGACGGCAGATTTCCTTCCCTAAAGAACATTAGTGAACCAGATGGGTTTTTACAACAATCGGCAATGGTTTCATAGTCATCATTAGGCTTTTAATTCCAGATTCTTTATTGAATTCAAGTTCCACCATTTGCCATGGTAGAGCCTTTATTGGACTCAAAAGTGAGTGTGCTACAACCGATATACAGCTAAAACATTAGCTGTGTTCTCAATAAGTCTTATGTTAATGGAAATGGAGTTGGACAGGAAAGTTGTGGCTGTGATCCAAAAACCACCCTGTTTGCCCAGGAGATTCTTTTATTGCTCGTCCACAGCTGCTGATTGTCAGCTGATGGCGGGTTTCACCACTGAAAAGCTTCCCCCGCCGTGTGATCGCACATGTCTCCTGTGCACGCCGGCAGCACTTTAAATTTTAATTGTAATCACATGGGAACCAGCAAGGGGAAAGCAAAACAGTGGGACAGGTGCCCACTTCCTGTTCCATCATCAGGAACAGCGTGGAATGGTTTTAATTCCGCCCTAAGTATTCTTGCTTCATTGCGTGTGTTACATTTCCAGCATTAGTTCCTATCAGGCTGGAACTAAATGATCGGCCTAGGCAAATCCAGAGTCACCAACCCAAACACCCTCACTCCTGCTCTGCACAAAGGTTGTTTTAGATTCAGACATTTTTACTATCATAAAGGCACAAAGAAGGATGCAAAATGCTATTTAAACAAAGACAGGCTTACCTGTCTAAACTTATTCATGAGTTAAGTTATGGTATTATTACAGCTAAGTTATAACAGCAAGTTAGAGCCCTCAGGAGAGGAGGGGAGGAAATTTAAGCTGTAGGAATAAAAAGATAGAATTACAACCTGGTGACGTTAGTTGTATGTTTCCAGTAGTCTTAAAACTGATCCAATTCTTTGCTCAGCTATACTCTGCAGGGCCTTATTAACAGTACAATTTAAAAAACTAACAACCTGCCAGGTGCTCACAGTGAAGTGCCTCAAAGTAATACCCACTCCAGTGGATATTTCAGGACCTGATTCATTTATGTTTCACAATCAGACAGCTGGGTACTAATAAATTGAAACCAAGCTCCCTCCCTCACTTTGAGAGTTGCTTGATTAAAAAAAATGTTCCAACAATACTGGACAGAGACCTCTTTTATAACATGCAGCAGATAAAAGATTTTCAAAGACACCGTAACCCCGAAGCGGAGCCCAGTGGAGTGTTTCACCAGACAAATTGGTCCCTCTGCTCTCTCCAGCAGGTTTCCTGGGCCAAAGTCCTGTCTTTCACCAGGTGTGGAGTTCCAGACATACAACAACTAAGTTGCTGATATACCAGTCCAACCACAGCTGGCTAGCACTATCCACCAAACTTGAAAGCAGGATCTGAATGGAGATATTTGTTCTTTTCTCTTATGTAGCAGGATTCTTGTTCAGATTTTTCAGGAAAGATTCCTTTGCATTATTTAACCTTTTCTCCAATTATTAAAATCAAAATCCATATAGCACAACAGTTGCAGCAACCAGCACTTTTAAAAACTAAACTGACCTTGCTACATGAAAATAGTTGAGAGCTCCCTTTAGATTATTTTATCTGAAGTAGTAGGTACTGCACTTATCCCCAGAGATACACTTAATAATTTTTTTACATTGTAGAAGTGGTGTGAGCGGACAATATGGCGAGAAGGCCAGAAATCGGAAGAAGGGACCCGGATTGGCCGAACACTCCCAGAGTCGCTTGGATGGAAGGTGCCGGGGGTATGCCTGCTGATCGTCCTCCCTATCTGGGTCCGAGGGCCCCTGGCTGACTCCTTGAGGAGAAGGGGTAGCTGGTTTGAGATCAGGCTGCCCTGCACCCCTCTCACGTACACACTGTTGGAGGTCAACTACCGCGTTGGCGATGGAGTTGAACCCATGCAGCAGCAATGTCCTGGACCAAAGTCTCCATGGTGGCCACCATCGTACCAGTGTTGACCTCAGTGCATTGGCATGCTGGCGCTATCACCTCAGCCTGAAGGTGGACAGACACCTCCATCCTGCTTTGCAATCTGAGGAATGCAGCAGACATCCCTTCCTGATGTTCCCATGCTTCCCTTTGAAGCTCCAGCAACTGTGACATGACCAAGTCCAAAGGCTCCTAGTCTGACTCGGACTCAGCTAATTTCTGGCCTCCAGCAATCCTCCAAGTGCTGGAAATCTGAGAAGTCCCTGCCTCCGCCTGCTGTGGATCAGTAAGTGTGATGTGCTCACCAGATTGTGATCCCAAGATACTCTAAAGCTAGGTCCCACTGAGATGTGTGTCTCTGCGCTGGGGGAGGGTGTGGGCGATGCTGTGATGCGACTTCAGGGAGGGTTTCAGCAGATTCCTCTTCTGAGCTTCCCTCGGGCTTGATTGGAGGCCCTGGGTGGTGGACCCTGTCGGCTGTTTGAGAGGTGTGCCTGCGAAAGCAAGGAGAGATAATTAGTGCATGAGATAATTAGTCCATCACTCACAGCATGGTTGTCTGATGGATGTTGCACTGCTGGATCCTCACTTGGTAGAGCACCGCTGACCTCACCATCAGCACAGGACCGGTCCAGATCCTCACCGGCCAGCTGGATGGCTCCGTTTTCAAAGCCCATGAAGATCTTCATTTCAGGCATTCCTCCACCTGTTTGCAACCTCTCCCTGTTGTTGTGTGCCAGCTTGTCCTGCATGAATAGAGATGGAGTAAGTGTAAGCTGGACACCTGCCAGGCCAGGTGATAAGTATGCCTGGTATTTGTGAGTGGTGAATGGTCCTATGGACAGAATGAGGACAATAAAGGCAAGTGAAAGAGAGTGAATGGTAATGTCTCTTCAGCTGGCAGTAAGTGGCAGCCCTGTAGATGTATGATGGGTTTGTAAGTGTGTGAGTTGAGAGTGATGAAAAAATTGACTTAGCCTGGCGGAACGGAGGAGATCATTCATCTTCTTTCTGCACTGGGTGGCTGCCCTCTTTTGCAGGGCATTGGCGCTGACCACCGCTGCCACTGCCTCCCAAGCCGGATTGGTGATGCTGCTGCCCCTCCTGCGGCCAGAGAAGGGTTAGAGCACATCATGGCGGCCCTCCACGGCGTCCAAAGGCACTCGAGGGACGTGTCACTAACCCAGGAGGCTGCAGTCTCTTTGCCTTTTGGGGCCATTCTGTCTTCCATGTGGCTGGAAGCACTGAGAGGTGTGCACAAGACTGCACTTTAAATGTGGTGCCCGGCATGATGAAGTGGCCAGCTGATGGCATGGCAGGAGAATAAGAGCCTGCCTGCCATGAAAACAGCGTGTTTCCCGGGAATACCTTATTAATGTGGCAGGTTTTGGATGATACAGCGTGAGGAGCCGCCATTGCGGTCAACCGGTAAAACATCCTTTTCCCTGCCTGCTACTGCACTTAGTGCAAATAAGGACAATTTCACCCAATGTCATTGGCCCAGGTGCAAGGACACAAGATTGCCTGCATTCTTCTTCCTTCCTTCTCCCCTCCCACAACTGAAGCCTCACTGGACTCTTCCTCAATCCTTCCCTCTAACACAAACCAAAGTCCAACTTTATATCTACCCAGATCTGTCATATCACCCACTACCTCCCACTTGACAGGGATGAACAAAAAGAGACAGAAGCAAAATGCGAAGGAGAACAAGCATTAAAGAGCTATGTATGGAAAGAGAGAAACGAAACAGCATGAGGAATCTGAAAGAAATACAAAGGTGGAGATAAGCAAAACACAACAAAGAACAACAGTGACAGAAGGTGATCAGAGCTGGACCCAGTACTCAAGAACAGTCCGACTCCTTGTACTGTGCCGTCTGATCAGCTCTTCTGCTGGTGAAACACTCATCCATTTCGTTGTTCCCTCTAGGCTTAACTATTCCAAAGGTCTCCTGACTGGTCTCCCACTTTCCATAAACCTGAGCTCATCCAAAACTGCTGCTTGCATTCTAATTCACACACAGTGCCATTTATCGCCCCTGCTCACTGGACTACACTGGCTCCTTTTCCTGCATGGTCTCAACTTAGGATTCTTTTCTTCAAGTCACCAATGGTCTCTTCCCTCAATATCTCTGTAACATTCTCCAGGCTTACAAATCCCCAAGAGAGCTCTACACTCTTCCAACTCTGGCATCTTATTCATCCACGATTTTCATCACTCTGTTGTTGGTGGATTTTCCCTCAGCTGGCTTGGTCCTAAATTCTGAAATTTCTCCCTAAACCTCTCCACCTCTCTTATTCCTTAAAACACCCCTCAAATCTGACTTCATATCCTAATTTGTCTCTATGTTGCTCAGGGACAAAATTTTGTTTGACAACCACCATGTAAAGTGCATTGGAAAATTTTTACTATGTTAAAGCTGATGGATTAATCCAAGTTGTTGTTGATTTGTACATTACAATTTTGGTTATGTAGATCAACATGCTATTGACTTTGTGATTACTGTTCTCCATTAGACATGTTGATCTTGAGTTTAATCATATACCTTGGTTTCTTCCAACTTCAGCATTACTTACTCCAACACCATTTCTGGAGTATGTATGTTGCCTATTTTTCCTTCTAATCAACAGTACCTAACTCTTGTCTATTTTAAATTTAATCTACCAATTATCACGTTTCAGATATCACACTTCAGATGTTATCCTATATTGATGCTGGCTGACTGAGCAATACCATAGATCTACTAGTAATTTGAATAAAAAATCCTTCAGGTGACAGTGTCTAATCAAAGATCATTTTCTTCAAAATAATCTACAATCCAAATTTCAAGATCTGCCAAAGCAGACACTCAGTAGGTCCTCATATACTAGTCTCAGCTGACAAGGCAACTGCACAATTTGTTCTCAGGTTTCTGATACTTCTCATACCCCTAAAACAACTGATGCACTCTTTAATCTTTGCTCTCTGGAAAAGTTCCAAGTTTCCACCAACTAAGGAATCACAAAGTCCAAAACTCCATTGGATCTGCCATGGAAAATAACAGTGACGCACTGTGCCACCATGTCAACCATCAAGCAATGTGATTTCACTAATTCTGTCTGATCTGTCCCAGTGTACTGAAACACACAGCGACAATTCATCAACTTGAAATGTTAACTGTTTTATTCTCCGCAGATGCTGCTCAATTTGCTGAGTATTTCCAACATTTTCTGTTTTCAATACTGCAGTAGGCCTTAAAAGAGGTGGCAACAAATGCCAAAGCCAGAAAAATCATCCCTGGGTCATGAAAGTAGTTCTCATGACAGCAACAAGGTATTTCAGAAACTGCTTTGGTCACCTATTTGTAGGCTCAAAGGAAGTGGCGGTGGGTGATTCAGTAGTAGGAATAGGAGAGTTAAGTTCCATGCTATTTTTTATGGTACTATTGTCCATTTCCTCCCAAACATGGTATGAACCTGGAGCACATGTTTTCATGATTTCGAAGGAGGTTAAATGAAAGAATTACACCGTAAGATTTCACATTTTAAACAAAAATCTTTACAGTACAAGTGTCAAACAAAGCAAGTACTACTAATTTAACACTGTATATTTTGAAAACACTTATTCTTTAAGCCCAAAAATCTCAACATTACTTTCTTTTTTCTTCTGTTCATTCCACCCAAGAGTTAACCTATATACAGGCAGGATGAGGTTTTGACCAGTGATTAATTAAAAAAAAATGAAAACTTTTAAAACATGTTAAAAATGAGTTTTAAAAGTTTTCATTTTTTTAATGAGGTTTCATTAAAAATGCAAAGGCCGCCTGGCCTATTTGCTTACCTGCCGAACAGTTAGACAGGCGGTGAAAAATTTGATTTAAATGATTGATTAAGGGCCTTAATAGACCTATTAATTGCCGAAGGGGAAACTGCCGCCTCTTGCACACGCCTGCCGAGCGAAATATTGCGCGAGTGCGTGATGATGTCGGGACACTTGCCCCACATCATCATGCACTATTTTACTCCCATTCGGGTTGGGTGCGGTCCCGCATGACGAGGGAAAAATTCTGCCCCATGTATTCAGCTGGTCACATGCTCACCTCACCTTCACAAACGTTCACTCCCTCCACCACTGACACACAGTAGCAGTAGTGTGTACCATCTACAAGGTGCACTGCAGGAACTCACCAAGGAAGCACCTTCCAAACCCATGACCACTACCATCTAGAAGGATAAGGTCAGCAGACACATGGGGACATCACCACTTGGAAGTTCCCCTCCAAGCCTCACCATCCTGACTTGGAAATATATCGCCATTTCTTCACTGTCACTGGGTCAAAATCCTGGAACTCACTCACTAACAGCACTGTGGGTGTACCTACACCACATGGACTGCAGTGGCTCAAGAAGGCAGCTCACCACCACCTTCTCAAGAGCAAATAGGGATGGGCAAAAAATGCTGGCCTAGCCAGTGACACCCACATCCTGTGATTGAATAAAAAAAAACCTCTGGGTCAGTAAACTGTAAGCTTGAGCCCTACTCCAGAATCTGAGCACACAATCTAGGCAGGTATTCCAGTGCAGTAGAGGTGGGCTGCATTAAGTGAACTGCTGTCTGCTGTTGAGGTGGACATTGAACAGGTTTAATGAGAAAACATTAAGATTGCTGGAAAGATGAGATCAAAGGAGAAAAGGGCTATTTTCATCCATATTGTGATCAACCGAGGCTTTATTTCAATATTATTCTTCTCTGCATCATTACTATGGCCTAATTACTTTTGTTCTGTGGTTTAAGTTCCACTGCACTCAAACAAACTCAGCACAACCTCCATCCTACCTTCCTTTTGTATGTTTCATTCTTTATCTCAGCTGAATCCTCACATCAAGAAACACTGGAGCAATTTCCCATCCCATTAATGTTCTTATGAAACATTATCTGCAGAGCTGATAAAATCCATCAAGGTGACAGGAAACTCGATAAATTATTCAAGTCAATTTTGCAAGAGCAACTTTCGGGCAGCCTGCTCCTGATGAGCAGTGAATCTTCAACCGTATTACTTCTGAATCTGCACTCAACTCTGAACCTTAAACCGGGGACTTATTTTTGTTTGTTGCTGGCAATGATCAATCTAGGACCACTATAGTGGGAAGCTTTTCCAAAAGGAGAGTTCCAAATTTCCACTATCCTTTGCATGTAAAAGTGTTTTCTAATTTCACTCCTGAAGAAATTGCCAGAGATTGTAAATAGCAAAGGCATGATTTTGTTAGTAGTTTGTTCATTACAGAACAAAACAGCCTTCTTAAAATAAGAATTTCATCACTTAAGGATTTAAATACTCAGAAACTATCAACAGGGATTGGAATCTGAAACATCAGCTCCAAGTCTGATTTAAGAATAGATATGAATTCCAATGGACCAATTAATCTGACAGTTGATCCTTCTCTCAACTCTTTCACTCTCTTGCTCTATTTTATCAATACAATAGGGCGGAATAATATGGGGGCACAGATGGCAGCACCCCCTCCCATAAACAACATTGGCATGGAGCCTACATATGCCATGCTGGCCCACCCACAGCCATAAAGTGCTGCAGGGAAGATTAAGGAGGGCCGTGTAGAATTTCTGCCTCTCACTGGAGAGGTTTGGCCAGCAGCTCCATCAGTCCAGTAGCGCCAGGAAGGCATCAGTGGCCACTGCCGGGACTGCAGAAGAAGGCGATGACGACCAAGGCCCATGGATCCCCAGAGCAGCTCGGTCCAGGGTCTTGGAGCAGGAGGGTTTGGGTAGGTTGTGGAGAAGGCCAGGGGTGGGTTTAAGGGAGGGAGTGGGTGGGAAGGAAGAGGAGGGGGGTGGTTTGACCTTAGGGTGGGCCACCTTGCAATTGGCAAAGGGCAGCCTCCGAAGAATGACCGTCCCCTCCTTCTGGCCTTTAAACATTTCAATGAAAATATCAGGCTGCCTGCTTCTGCTCCAGCAGCCCGTATTAAATGCAGGATTTTCTGCTTGGCCTGTGGGCACATACCTGACAAGCCAGAGCGTGAAATAGCATGTGATGACCTCGGGCAAGTGTTCCAACGTCATCACGTACTCGCGCAATATTTCAGTCGGCGGGCACACATGAGAGTCAGCAGCGTACCCGCCAACAATTAAGAGACCTATTAAGGCCATTAATCAATTAATTAACCTCTATTTTACACTGCCCGTCCAAAGTTACGGTTGGTGGGCGGGCGAATTGACCAGGTGACCTTTGAATTTTTGAGGAAACCTCATCCAAGGGCAGGATGAGGTTTCAGATGTTAATTTTTTAAAAATAAAAATGTTTGGGCAGAATTTTTATAATCAACATGTTCAGGTGAGTGATCCTTATGGGTGGAAATTTTTTATGGGATTTTACAGTCTTTATTTAAGGGTTTAAAATTCTTCAGCTCCCTGAGGCAGCTCTCTGCCTTCAGGGAGCTTTCATTGTGTGCACCCCCATGCTTATGCTGCCTTCAGCGCTTGTCCTCCTCCTCCCGCTCCCACCCTGGCAGCGCTGAGCCTATCAGCGCACGTTTCACGCTGGCTGGCCACTGATTAGCCAGCCAGCGTGAAATCGCGGTCAGGGGTTGATCGCAGGTGGCAGGCCGTTTCCTGGCTGTTCCCGGGCACGTCCAACTACCTCAAAATCCTGCCCTAAGTGTTTTATGGTGTGGGCTGTGTGTTATCAGGGTCAATTGGTTTCATAACAAGCCTAATTGACCCTTGATCATTCATTTAAATGTGGCAAGCGATCTGCCGATTTTGGCGCCCGCCTGCCTCCCATATTATGGTGCTGAGCTCAGAGGTGGACGGGAACGTGGTGGGGTGGGCACCCACCCTATTCTACGTGCCCGTCCACCTCCCCTCCCCCACCCCATGGGAAACATGTTTGCCAGGAGCACCTAAATTTCAGCCCATAGTGTTTTGAATATTACAGAGTGTAAATGCAAGAAAAACAAATTCATCTATATGTAAATACAAAGGTCAAACTTACATAAAAATGAAAGATTCAAATCCAGTCAAACAAATCAAACAAATAACAACTAGCTTTTTATACTCATAATCAAAAGTATAAAGTGTAGCTTTCTGCCGTCTTTTTGTCAGCTTTGAGGGGAAACCATATTAGTTCTTGACTCTCTGATGGCTGCACTAATCTGATTGGCTTGTTTATCTAAATTTCTAATTTAAATAAAATTTGTTGCCTTTAGAATAACCTAACCATTGTGCATCTTAACATTAGACTCTTTCGTTTGAGTATTTCTTGAGGAGCAACAAAAGCACATGTTTTTTTGAAACACAGTTGCAGCATTATCACTTGTTTGCCTGTCTGGAAAAGCCTTTCTCAAGGCCTCTGTGTCTGCATGTGTGTGTGAAATTAATGTTGTCTGTCTCTGCTTTTTGTAAAGGATTTTTAGCTGCGCTTTCAGCTGAGTTAAATTTTTAACCCTTTCATTGACTGGGTCAGATAGGTTAAATCCTTAACAAATATACATAGGTTGGATTAAAAAATGCCAATTGTGAAAATCTATAACTGTTCTGGGAAAGAATGTTGTAACTTTGGTGGGTATGCTGGAAAGTAGGCTGAATCTCAGATATACCAGGCCAAATCTAGAGCTAATATTTCCTCAGTGGCTTTTTGAGCTGCAGCTTCTGCCCACTCCCAACAGGATCATCAATGAAGCAGTAAAACTGGGCTAGAGTCAGGGATTTTGAACACCGGTATTCCCATACCCTGGGCCTTCATCAGAATTTGCAGAATGGTTTCTGGAGAGATGCCTGGCATACTTGGCCAACCAGATTTTGTGGGAACCACCTAGTGGTCCAGCTAGGATCATGATGTAGACCCCTGAAGATCTGGCATCAAATATTTTTGTGGGCTCCTTTGTAAGTGACGTGCTTGGGTCAGCTCTCTATTGTTTCTGAGGAGCGAATGGCCTGACAGCGCCCTGGCCCCGATAGCAACATTTTACTTTTTGGTTTGCTTTATATGATGGGTGCTTTTAATGACACTGGTACCCACCATTTTCAGGAAAATTAGAAATTTACCAGCGTCTGTAGTGGAGGTTTACAACAGGCAACATGGGCCTCGTGGCACTATTTGAAGAGCAAGCTCTCTTGATATCCTGGTCAACATTCCCTCCTTAACTCATATCACCAAAAAGGGATTATCTGCCCATTCATCTGATATTTGTTTAGGGTCTTTGCTGTACACAAATTGGTAACTGCATTTGTCTACATATCAATCATTACTGTCCTTCAAATATATTGGATTGAAGCACTTTGAAATATTTTGAAAGTGCAATGAAGTTTATTAAAAATGCAAGTTTTTCTTGCCTTCCTTGTTCTCCTAAGTTCCAACATGCTATACCAAAGAGAGGTAGATAAAGAAATTGTGTGCATTGCTCCTCACATGGGGAGTTCCCGATTTTGGACATGCTTCAAGGAGACAACAAGTGCAAACAAGAAGCCTCCCCCCACAAGAGTCAAAATCACCAGATGAGCATACCTGAGGGAAAGGCCATTGCTTTAATACCTCTCAGACAAGGTCATCTGCAGACAGCTAGCACAAATTACTTGTTCACTGTTGATGTAAGGTGGAGTCCATGCCAGATAGTAAGAAGAAAATTAAATTTAAATGGATTTATTAGATTCAAAGTGCTCATGGACAATTTCAATCAATATGCAGGCTGAGTCCAGAAACTGATTAAATAAAATAGTAGAAAGAAAAAGCATCTGTTGCAGCTTTCTGTCAGCATCCATTAAAGTATTCACAGTTTACAAACCAAATTAAAACTGGTTTTGGCCACTTAAATATGTGATTAGGTTCTTATGCCCGCCTTTCAAAATGCAAGACAACAACCAAACTATCCCAAAATGTTCAAAGCTTTGTTTTGAAGAGTAGGGAAAATT
Organism: Carcharodon carcharias; assembly: GCF_017639515.1. Classification (NCBI taxonomy): domain Eukaryota; kingdom Metazoa; phylum Chordata; class Chondrichthyes; order Lamniformes; family Lamnidae; genus Carcharodon; species Carcharodon carcharias. The sequence continues at coordinate 24,861,737 of NC_054491.1, forward strand.
TAATTGTAGTTCAGTGGTAGCATCCTTGCCTCTGAGCCAGAAGGTTGTGAATTCAAGTCTCATAAGCAAAAATCCAAAGCTGACATTATAGTACAGGGACTTTGAGAGAGGTAGTACTGAAGGAGTGTTGCAATGTTAGAGGTGCCAAAAGATACTTTAAAAGATACTTTTTAAAAAAGAGCAGGGAAGTTTCCCCTGATGTCCAGCTTTGTGACATTGGGTTGCGAAAGCCACCACGTGAATGCAAGTCCTTCTTTCTTTAAAAAAAACTCGTCAATGAACATGGTTATTCTCATGTCATGTGACATTGAAGATTCTGTTTATACAGTACTCTTTACAGAAATAAAAATGAGATTCTGCATTAATTACATTTAGTAATATTAGATATAACTTATACAACTCTCACACTAAATGTCATTATGACTAAATAAGATTTTTTTCAACTCCTTTCCAAGCTTTTCAGAAGATTACCAGGGGAGAAGATTAAGCTGACTGGCCTATATCTGCCACAGTCACAGTAAACAAAGTTAGCTGAGAGACTAGATTTGCTAAAAATTGATAAAGAGAAGCTAATAGTACATAAAGCTGATAAGTCACCAGGATGGGGTGGGATGCATCTGAGGATGCTGAGGGAAGGAAGGGAGCCACAATCTTCCAATAATCCTTAAATATGGGGGTAGTGCTGGAGGACTGGAGAATGCAAAACCACGACCACTACCATCTAGAAGGACAAGGGCAGCAGATAGATGGGAACACCACCACCTGCAAGTTCCCCTCCAAGTCGCTCACCATCCTGACTTGGAAATACATCGCTGTTCCTTCACTGTCGCTGGATCAAAACCCTGGAACTCCCTCCCTAACAGCACTGTGGGTGCACCTACACCACATGAACTGCAGTGGTTCAAGAAGGCAACTCACCACCATTTTCTCAAGGGCAACTAGGGATGGGCAATAAATGCTGGCTCAGCCAACGAAGCCCACGTGCCGTGAATGAATAAAAAAAAGTGTACCCTTGTTCATAAAAACATGTAAGGATAAACTATAGGCCAGTCAGTTTAACCTTGGTGGTGGGAAAGCTTTTAGAAATGATAATCTGGGACAAAATTGGCAATCACTTGGACAAGTGTGTATCAATTAAGAAAAGCCAGCATGGATTTGTTAAATGCAAATCGTATTTAACCAACTCGATCGAGATTCTTGATGAGGTAATAGAGAGGGCTGACAAGGGGAATAGTGGTTCATGTGGTCTATATGGACTTCCAAAAGACGTTAAATAAATTGCCATCTGACAGGTCTATCAAATAAAACTAGTAAGATGGGGAGGAAGGATATACAAGAAATGTAGCCAGCCTAAAGGTAAACAAAACAGGGAAGGGAAAGAATAAAGGGTGGACATTGATGACAAGGGAATAAATAGTTATAGAACAAAAGTCTAAAGATGATTGAACATAAAGTGAGAGGAAATCCTATTAGAAATTAAAGAGCAATAAAGTCATTACAGCACAGAAGGCTATTTGCCCTATCGAGTCTATACTGGCTCTCTATTGAGCAATCCAGTCCGTCCCTTTCTCCCTCCCTATCCCTGTAGCCCCGCAAGTTTATTTCCTTCAAGTGCCTACCCAATTTCCTTTTGAAATGATTGATTGTTTCAATATCCACCACCCTCGTGGGTAGCAAATTCCAGGAAATCAGTCTGTACATCAATGCACACAGTGTCTGTAATAAAACAAGGGAGCTGGAGGCAAGCAAACATTGGGCGAAACTAGTCATAGTAGGAGTTACTAAAACATGTCGACAGAACAATCAGGACCCGGAACTAAACATTTCAAGGTATAACATATTCATAAAATATAGAGAAGGAAAAGGGGGAGCAGTGTAGCTGTACTCATTAGTGATAACAAAGGCAATAGAAAAAAGGTATCAACCAGACAAAAACAGAATCTAAAACAAAGATAAAAATACCTGGAAAAACTCAGCAGGTCTGGCAGCATCTGCAGAGAGGAACACAGTTTATGTTTCGAGTCCGTATGACCCTTCAACAGAACTAAGTAAAAATAGAAGAGAGGTGAAATATAAGCTGGTTTAAGGGGGGGGGGGGGGGGGGGGGGCGGTGGTGGGACAAGTAGAGCTAATTAAAAAGTAAAAGTAAAAATATAACCTATGTGGATAGAGATAAAAGATAATAAAGGATCAATACATGAATAGGTGTAGACTATAGACCATCTCAGTGTATGAGAGATGGAGGAAGAAATATACAGACAAATCAGGAAATTGAGTAAAAAACATTGAATAATAATCATGGAGGGTTTCAAGTACCCTAATATTAATTGGATAGAAGGGGTAGGTAAAGAGGATAAAGGTAGTAGTTCCTATAATGTGTACAGGACTCTTTTCTAACCTAATACATAAAAAGCCCGACAAGGGAAGATTTGCTATTTGATCTGGTGATGGGGAATGAACCATAACAGATAAGAGAAGTAAAAGTAGGGGAACATCAAAGCAATAGTGTCCATAATATTGTACGCTTTAAGATGATAATGGAGAAGGACATAAGTCTGCCAAAAACCAGGTTAATAGATTGGAGAAAATTTGATTTTGAGCGGCTGATAATAGAGCTTGGGAAAATAAATGGGAAACATTTAAAACTGTGTTTAACAGAGAGCAGGAAAAATATATCTCCCTAAAGGAAAGAAAAAACTAAATACCTAGTGAGACTCAATGGATGAATAAAGACATGATGGAACAATTGAGGCTTAGGAAAGAAACAGACATTAAATACGCAGACAGCAAAGGAGTACATGGTAAGAGAGTATATGAATAAATTAGGAGAGAAATAAAAGAAAACACATAGGAGGGCAAAGTGAAACTTTGAAATTCAATCTTCAAGGAACATGAAACAAAATAGTTAAATATTTTACAGGCACACCAATAAAAAGGAAGGCTGGGATGGGAATAGGACCATTATGGAATAGAGTGGAGTTTAATGCTCTCCCCCACGGTGAGTTTGGTAGTGGATGGGACCTCACCACCTTGCCGTCTCTGCTCCAATTAAATCCGTGGAGAAAAGGCTTGTGGATGGCCTTCCCACCCTGCTACCAATTGAGACTCTTAAGTGCACAATCAATGCCCACTTAAAAGCCTCATCTCACTCAGTGGTGAGTGTGTACTTGCCGAGTGGTAAGCTTGAAAAGCAGACCCAGTCAGCCGATCAGGAAAAAAGGGGGCTTCCCAAGAGACTCCCCATGCCCTTGCTGCCAACTCCCCTTCCCCAGCCGGCCATCACTAAAATGTGGTCTGTGTCCCTCACTGATCCTGGAACTCAGGTGAGTACATTACTGGAAGCTGCTACCATTCCCACCACCAGTGACGCTGCCAAGCAATGCATAGCAGCCAGCAGCTGATTGGCTGACACCTCTCGGGGTGGGGGGGTTTGGATTTCCGCTCCCATCAGTCTTGATCTCTGTAAAGGTCTGCCCCTGCCAGTTAAGAGCCTGGCTGGCACTCCCCAAAGAAGACAACATGAGTCTCTTGTTGGTTCTCCAACTGGTGGTGAGATCCTCATCGCCTGCTTTAAATACCACCCTACAATACCATGGCTAATGATACAAAGCTGTCACAATATTAAATAATTACTTCACTTTGGTATTTACCAGCAGACAGAGCAGGTTTACATGACATTGAATGATTAGATGAGTAATGAAGTAATAAAAATATAAACACACCCCCAGATAACCCTTCTAAAAATATTAACACACCCCCAGATACACCTTCTAAAACATTTAAAACAAAAATGGGAATATACTGAATAAACTAATCAAACTCAAAAGGGGTTTAAGCCCATGGTCTGGATGGATTGCATCCACAAATATCATAAGCATATCAGGAAAGGATAGCAGGGGCATTACTACACATATTTAATAATTCATTGGAAAAAGGTGTAGAGCCAAAGGACTGGAGGATAGCTAATGGAATTCCTGCATTTAAGAAGGGGTACAGAACATGTCTAGGGAATTATAGACTAGTCAGCTTAACGCTGGTGGTAGGAAAATTAATGGAACCTCTACTAGTGCAGAGAATAGAAGAACATCTAGTAAAGAAAACTATAATAATGAATAGCATTGAGTTCTAAAGGAAAAATCTTGCTAGATCAACCTTGTATCTGTGTGCAGTTCTATTTCTTTTATTCTTTCATGAGATGTGGGCTTCACTGGCTAGACCAGCACTTATCGACCATCCCTAATTACCCTTCAGAAGGTGGTGGTGAGCTGCCTTCTTGAACTGCTGCAGTCCATGTGGTGAAGGTACACCCACAGTGCTGTTAGGGAGGGAGTTCCAGGATTTTAACCCAGTGATGGTGAAGGAATGGCGACATATTTCCAAGTCAGTATGGTGTGTGGCTTGGAAGGGAACTTCCAGGTGGTGGTGTTCCAATTCATCTGCTGCCCTTGTCCTTCTAGTAAGTAGAGGTCGCAGGTTTGGAGTGTGCTGTTTAAGGAGCCTTGGTGAGTTTCTGCAGTGCGTCTTGTAGATGGTACACACTGCTGCCACTGTGCATCGGTGGTGTAAGGGGTGGATGTTGAAGGTGGTGGATGTGGTGCCAATCAAGCGGCTGGCTTTCTCCTGGATGGTGTCAAACTTCTTGAGTGTTATGGAGCTGCACTTATCCAGGCAGGTGGAGAGTATTCCATCACACCCCTGCCTTGTGCCTTGTAGATTATGGACAGTATTTGGGGAGGTCAGGAGGTGAGCTACATTTTGCAGAATTCCCAACCTCTGACCTGCTCCTGTAGCCACAGTATTTATATGGCTGGTCTAGCTCAGTTTCTGGTCAATGATAACCCGCAGGATGTTGATAGTGAGGGATTCAATGATGGTAATGCCATTGAATGTCAAGGGGCGATGGTTGGATTCTGTCTTGTTGGAGATAGTCATTGCCTGGCACTTGTGTGGCACGAATGTTACTTGCCACTTGTCAGCCCAAGCCTGCATATTGTCCAGATCTTGGACATGGGCTGCTTCAGTGCCTGAGTTGTGGTGAATGGTACTGAACATTATGCAACCATCGGCGAACATCCCCACTTCTGACCTTATGATGAAAGGAAGGTCATTGATGAAGCAGCTGAGAATGGTTGGGCCTAGGACACTACCCTGAGGAACTCCTGCAGTGATGACCTGGGACTGAGATGATTGACCTCCAACAACCACAACCATCTTCCTTTGTGCTAGGTAAAAATCCAACCAGTGGAAAGCTTGCCCGTAATTCCAATTGGCTCCAGTTTTGCTAGGGCTCCTTGATGCCACACTCAGTCAAATGTTGCCTTGATGTCAAGGGCAGTCACTCTCATCTCACCAGGCTATAATGAGGTTAGAAGCTGAGTGGCACTGGCAGAATCCAAACTAAGCAATAACCTGCTCACTGAGGCTAATTAACTGCCACTTGATAGCATTGTCAACGACACTTTCCATCACTTTGCAGATAATTGAGAGTAGACTGATGGGGCAGTAGTTGGCCGGATTGGAATTTTCCTGCTTTTTTATTATATTATAATAGAGAGGCTGTGAAAGGATTTACAAGGATGATACCAGGAATGCAGGGGTATAGATACCAGGAAAAGGTCCCTTTTCTCTTGATAAAAAGGCTGAGGGGGTACCCTAATAGAGGTCTTTAAAATTATAAAAGGTTTTGATGGAACAGATACAGAGAATGGGTGGAATCTTCCGCTCCTGCCAGCTGCAGGAATCATGGTGAGTGAGGAGAACTTAATTTGGCATGAGACCAAAATTAAGAGGTTCTGGAGCATTCTACTTCCATCAGCATAGGTTCATTGTTGGCCATGGCAATCGAATGGATGACAAGCATATACCCAAAGAACCTTTGTATGATGAACTGATTGCTGGGTCATGACCTCCTGGGTGCCCATACTTCCACTAAAGATGGCGGACATTGGGAGACAGTCGCTGAAGGCCGTGACCTCTAGAGGCTGACTGTTTACAAAGGCATTGGAAGAGGCAAGACTATGTGCTTTGTCCCAGAAACAAAAGCTCAGCTGGCAAGAAGGGGGCCCAGAGAAAACAGAGGCCAGTGAATTGTGCACCTTTTCAGCCACTGTCTTCCTCTGCAGTGAATGTGGAAGAGACTGCCATGACAGAGTCGGAGTCCTGAACCACACCAGGCAATGCTCATCATGGAGCTGACCACTGCAAACATTTTCTCACGAGATGGAAGGCAGCCACAGATGAGGTCAAACATTTACAATAATAAATTCAAATACATTAGTGCCAGAAAGTTAGCAAAGAACATGAGAATGTAACAGGACTAGAAGTAGGAGTAGGTCAAATGGCCACTCAAGTCTGTTCTGCCATTCACGAAGATCATGGCCGATCTTCTACTTTAATTCCGCTTTCCCGTCCCATCCCTTACTCTTCAATTTTCTTTGTACCCAAAAATCTATCAATCTTAGTTTTGAACACACTCAATGACTAAACATCCACAGCCCTTTGATGTAGAGAATTCCCAAGATTCACAACCCTTTGAGTGAAGAAATTTCTTGTTATCTCAGTCCTAATTGGCCAAGCCTTTATACTGACACCATGATTCTGAGTTCTCAACTCTCTAGCCAGAGCAAACAGCCTCTCTGCATCTACTCTGTCAAGTCCTCTATCAATTTTATACATTTCAATGAGATCACCTCTCATTCATCCAAACTCCATAGAATAAAGACTCGTTGTACTCAGACATGAGCATAATGATAAAATAACTAAGTGTGCAAAGAGCGAGCAGCTGTTTTCCAAATGAAGGCATATATTTGGTACTAAGCTTGACAATTGTTAGGAGAGGCGAAGGAAAATATGTATTACTAGCTAAACTGAGCACAATAATGATTGCCTCTTGCTCCTTTCCAAGGCAAATTCACAACATATTGTAAAAGAACATTCTTTCTAGTTTCTTGCCCTTTTTTGTCTCTCTAATTTTTCCCCTCTTTTCATGGAGGCAAGATTGTTAACTTGCTAGGGTGAGCTAACCTTCAGAATCACAACCAAGAGGCTATTCTTTATGTGAGAACCTGAACTTTTAATGTTGTCAGTTTTTTAACAATGGGGATATAACAGCTGAGCTTGTCCTCAACTGACATGCATTTTCCTGCAATTAAATGCAGGAAACCTGGTCATTTTCCCCTTTTTCCTATGCTCTACAATGGCAATATCCTTTTCCTCCTTATTGTACAATATTATCAGATGTTTTCCTGCACGTAAGGAATGTTGTATAATTTGTAAGGAAAAGTAGCAGCATGAATATAAAGTTGGTTGGCCAATAGGAAACAAAGAGGGTAAATGGATGTCATTTGGAGTTGAGAAAGGTTAGAAGTAGTATACCCCAGGTGATGCTACTATGCCCATCGGTGTTCTGGCATACTCTTGCCTCACCTTCAGTTTGCTGGAAAGGCCAGATATACTGTTGACGTTTCCTTAATATATAAAAACTGCCTCAAGAGGACAGATGGGTCAGTAGAAGGCCAATTGGTGGCAAATGCAATTTAATGTGGAGAAGTGTGAGAAAATACATCTTGTGAGGAAGAATAAGGAACATGAATGTACACACACTGGAGAGATGCTGAACGATGTGGATGAACAGAGCAACCTACAGGTTGAAATACCTAACAAAAACAGAATTACCTGGAAAAACTCAGCAGGTCTGGCAGCATCGGCGGAGAAGAAGAGTTGACGTTTCGAGTCCTCATGACCCTTCGACAGAACTAGGTGAATCCAAGGAAGGGATGAAATATAAGCTGGTTTAAGGGGTGTGTGTGTGTGTGTGTGTGTGTGTGTGTGTGTGTGTGTGTGTGTGTGTGTGTGTGTGTGTGTGTGTGTGTGTGGAGAAGTGGAGGGGGTTGGTGTGGTTGTAGGGACAAACAAGCACAGTGATAGGAGCAGATCATCAAAAGATGTCACAGACAACAGAACAAAAGAACACATAGGTGTTGAAGTTGGTGATATTACCTAAACGAATGTGCTAATTAAGAATGGATGGTAGGGCACTCAAGGTATAGCTCTAGTGGGGGTGGGGGGGAGCATAAAAGATTTAAAAATATTTAAAAATAATGGAAATAGGTGGGAAGAGAAAAATCTATATAATTTATTGGAAAAAACAAAAGGAAGGGGGAAGAAACAGAATGGGGGTGGGGATGGAGGAGTGAGTTCAAGACCTAAAGTTGTTGAATTCAATATTCAGTCCGGAAGGCTGTAAAGTACCTAGTCGGAAGATGAGGTGTTGTTCCTCCAGTTTGCGTTGGGCTTCATTGGAACAATGCAGCAAGCCAAGGACAGACATGTGAGCAAGAGAGCAGGGTGGAGTGTTAAAATGGCAAGCGACAGGGAGGTTTGGGTCATTCTTGCGGACAGACCACAGGTGTTCTGCAAAGCAGTCATCCAGTTTACGTTTGGTCTCTCCAATGTAGAGGAGACCACATTGGGAGCAACGAATGCAGTAGACTAAGTTGGGGGAAATGCAAGTGAAATGCTGCTTCACTTGAAAGGAGTGTTTGGGCCCTTGGATGATGAGAAGAGAGGAAGTGAAGGGGCAGGTGTTACATCTTTTGCGTGGGCATGGGGTGGTGCCATAGGTGGGGGTTGAGGAGTAGGGGGTGATGGAGGAATGGACCAGGGTGTCCCAGAGGGAACGATCCCTACGGAGTGCCGACGGGGGGGGGGGGGGGGGGGGGGGGGGGGGGCGGTGAAGGGAAGATGTGTTTGGTGATGTCACCATGCTGGAGTTGGCGGAAATGGTGGAGGATGATCTTTTGAATGCGGACCCTGGTGGGGTGATAAGTGAGGACAAGGGAGACCCTATCATGTTTCTGGGAGGGAGGAGAAGGCGTGAGGGCGGATGCGCGGGAGATGGGCCGGACACGGTTGAGGGCCCTGTCAACGACCGTGGGTGGAAAACCTCAGTTAAGGAAGGAGGAGGACATGTCAGAGGAACTGTTTTTGAAGGTAGCATCATCAGAACAGATGCGACGGAGGTGAAGGAACTGAGAGAACTGGTTGAAATACCTAGTTCTCTGAATGTAGAAGTTTAAACCACAAAAAAATCTAGTAGCATTTTCAGTTTCATAAATAAGGGAGGAAACATACAAACATAGGACTTAGGAGCAGGACTAGGCAATTTGGCCCTTCAAACCTGCTCCACCATGGCTGATTGGTTGCGATCTTAGCTCCACTTTCTTGTCTGCATCCCAGAACCCTTACTCTCGTGTCTTACAAAAATCTGTCTAACTCAGCCTTGAATAAGTTGAAAGACCCAGCTTCCACTGCTTTCTGGGGAAAAGAATTCCACACTCTCGTTGCCCTGAGAGAAAAATTTCTCTTCATCTCTGTCTTAAAAAGATCTCTTATTCTTAAACTATGTCTCCGAGTTCTAGTTTCTCCCACAAGGGCAAGCATCCTCCCAGTGTCCACCCTATGAAGTCCCCTCAGGATCTTATATATTTCAAAAAATCACTTCTCATTCTTCTAAACTCCAATGGGTATAGTCTAACTTCATAAGATAAGCCCTTCATCCCAAGAATGAGTTGACTGAACTTTCTCTGAACTGCTTCTAACACAATTATATGTTTTTCAATAAGACCAAAACCATACACAGTATTCCAGATATGGTCTCACCAAGACCCTTTTGAGCTGCAGTAAAACTTCCCCACTTTTATATTCCATTCCTCTTGCAATAAATGCCAACATTCCATTTGCCTTCCTGATCACTTGCTGTTCCTGCATACTAACTTTATGGGCAGGATTTTTAGTTTGGCGGGCGCAGGCGATCGGCGGGCCTAGGAGCGGCAATCGGTCCCTGACCAAAATTTCACGCTGGTTGGCCAATTAACGGCCAGCCAGCGTGGAAGGCGCACTGAAATATTCAGTGCTGCCGGGGTGGGGGTGGGAGGAGGGCGGGTGCTGACGTAAGCGCGGGCGTGGGGGGAAGCACGGAACGAATTTCCCTGAAGGCAGAGAGCTGCCTCAGGGAGCTGAAGAATTTAAAAGCAATAAATAAAGATATTAAAATCTGGAAAAAAAATGTCCACACATCAGAATCAGTCACCTGACCATACAGATGATGAAAATTCTGTCCAAACATTTTTTTTAAAATTAATAACAAAAACCTCATCCCGTCCTTGGATGAGGTTTCATCACAAATGCAAAGTCTGCCTGGCAGATTTGCCCATCCACCAACTGTAAGGTAAGACTGACCACAAAAAGTTGGAGTCAATTGGAACTTTAATGGGCTTAATTGTCGGCAGGCGCGTTTCCAACTTACGCGCGTGCCCGCCAACTGAAATATTGCACAATTTTACGCTCAAGCACATCAGGCACGCGTCCGCAGGCCAAGCTAAAAATTGTGCCCTATGTGATTCACGTACCAGGACACCCAGATTCCTCTGTACCACCGGGTTCTGCAATCTCTATTTAAATAGTATACTACTTTACTATTCTTCCTTCCAAAATGGACAAATTCACATTTACTCTCATTATATTCAATCTGCCAAATTTTTGCCCACTCATTTAACCTTTCTATATCCCTTTGCAGACTCTCTACCTCCTCTTGACAACTTATTCTCCTGCCTATCTTGGTGTCATCAGCAAATTTAGCTACCATGCATTTGGTCACTTCACCCAAGTCATTGATATAGATTGTAAATAGTTGAGGATCCAGCACTGATCCCTGTGGCACTCCACTAGTTTGCCAATCTGAAAAGAATCCATTTCCCCCACTCTCTGCTTCCTGTTAACTAACTAATCTTTTATCCATGTTAATATGTTACCTCCTATACCATGTGCTCTTATCTTGTGTAGTAACCTCTGATGTGGCACCTTATCAAATGCCTTTTGGAAATCCAAGTACACCACATCTACAGGCTCCCCTTTATCCAACTTGAATATTACTTCATCAAAAAACTCCAAAAGATTAGTCAAACATGATTTCCCTTTCACAAAAGCCATGTTGGCTCTGCCTGATCACATCATGATTTTCTATATGATCTGCTATAACCTCCTTAATAATGCATTTTAACACATTCTCTATGACAGATATTAGGCTACATAACCTTTAGTTTCTTGCTTTCTGCCTCCCACCTTTTTTGAATAAAGGTCTTACATTTGCTATTTTCCAATCCACTGAGACCTTCCAGAATCTAAGGAATTTTGCAAGGTTATAATCAATGCATCTGCTATCTGTACTGCCACTTCTTTTAAGGTCTCAGGATGTGAGCCATTCGGTCCTGGGCACTTGTCAGCCTTTAGGTCTAATAATTTTTCTAACACTTTTTCCCTGGTGATGGTGATTGTTTTAGGTTCAACCCTCCCTTATCACCTCTTGATTTTCAGTTCTCTTTGGGAAGTTTTCTAAGTCTTCTACTATGAAGACAGACACAAAATACCTGTTCAAAGCCTCCACCATTTCTTTATCTTCCATTATCCCCAGGCTCACTCTCTAGTGGGCCAACATTAGTATTGGAGAGAGCGGATGGTCCAGAGAGGTCAAGGACAGAATCTCTCTGGCTAGAGGTAAGGAATGGTAAAGGTGCAATAACATTAATTGGTGTAGTATATAGACCACCAACTTGTGGAAGGGTTGTGGAAAACAAATTTGCAAAGAAATTACAGAGAGGTGCAAGAGTTAAAGAGTAATCATAACGGGGTCTTCAATTATCCAAATATAGACTGGGATAAGAACAGTACAAAGGGACAATAGGGACGAGAATTCCTGGAATGTGTTCAAGGTCATTTTCTACAGCAGCATGTTTCCATTCCAATGAGAGGACATGCACTTTTGGACCTGGTTCTGGGTAATAAGTTGGCCCAGGTAGATCAAGTATCAATGGGACAGCCTCTAGGGCACAGTGACCATTGTACCACAAGGTTTAGGTTAATTGGGAAAAGGTTATAGAACAATCCAGAGCTGGGGTAATTAATTGGGGGAAAGCCAACTTCATTGGGATGAGGATGCATCTGAGTTGAGTAAGCTGGAAGCAAATGTTGGCAGAAAAGACAGTGGCTGATCAATGGGCCACCTTCTCACTCAAGAGAACATCAAGAACTAGAGGGCAGAGATTCAAAATAGTTGGCAAAAGGAGTAAATGTAATGTGAGGAAATCTTTGTTCACCCAGAAGTGGAGTCTGGAACAAACTTCCTGAAAAAGGCTGGTGGAGGCAGCTTTGTTCGAGATATTCAAACAGGAATTGGATTGCTACCTGAAAAGAAGAGAATGTGCAAGGTTACAGGGATAAAGCAGGGGAGTGGGACTAGGTGGAATGCTTTTTCAGAGAGCCAGTGCAGACTCGATGGGCCAAATGGCCTCCTTCTGCATTGTAAAGATACATGGGCAGAATTTTATGCTCGGCATGCGGGTGTGCACCCGACACGCCCGAGTGTAAATGACCTGTGATGACGTCTAGCATGCGTCATGTCGCCATCATGCACTTGTGTGATACTTCGCTCGCCAGGCACAGGCCAGAGTCGGCTGTGCGCCCGCTGATAATTATAAGGCCTAATAAGGCCATTAACAAGCTAATTAAATTCAAATTTACGCTGCCCGTCCAACCTCACAGTTGGCAGGCAGGTGAAAAGGCCAAGCAGCCTTTACATTTTTTAGGAAATCTCATCCACGAGAGGGATGAGGTTCCTAAAGCAAATAAACATTAAATAAAAACTTTATTTTGGAATTAAAAACATGTCTTATCTCATGTGAAAGAGTCACATGAGGGGACATATTTTATTAAATTTTTACTGTCTTTATTCGTTTTTTAGAAAAGCGCTTCAATCGCCCAGAGGCAGCTCCGTGCCTCAGGGAGACTAAACCGCTTTATCACGCGCATGTGCGCTACGCCCAGCTCTCCCTCCTTCCCCCCACCCACACAGGCAGCCCTCTGCGCTGCCGCTCGTGATCCCCTTAATTGGCCCGCCCGTGTGAAATTATGGTGCAGAGCTGAACACTGGCAGCAGTCGGCTACCCAACCACCCCTGCAGAGCACCCCCGCCAAGGGCAAAATCCTGCCCATTGTGATACTAGCTTTAGTTGTTCCTTTTTTATCCAAATACTTGCAGAAACTTTTACTATCTGTTTTTATATTACTAGCTAGCTTTCTCTCTTACTCTGCTTTCTGCCTCTTTATTATCTTTTTGGTAATTCTTTGCTGGTTCTTAAAGTCTGCAATCCTCTGACCTATCACTAATCTTCACAGATTTGTACAATATTTCTTTCAATTTAATACTATCCTTGACTTCCTTTTTTAGCCATGTATGTTGCATTCTTCTCAAAAAGCCTTTCTTTCTCACTGGGATAAATCTTTGCTGAGAGTCATTAAAGTTAAAGTCTAAAGAGATGGTGATAAATGTGTACATTGTTAAGAATGTGGTGTGCACTTTGGGCACCGATCATTGAAAGGACATTAAAGCCATAGACAGTATACAGTGTACATTTGCCAGAGATGGGAAACTATTGTTACAAGGATAAATGAGTTAATGGGATCAGTTCAAGGCTAAGAATAGAAGTTTTAACATTATGAGGGGTTTTGATAGGGTAACGAGGGAAAGCTTTCTATAGTTGTAAGTTGTTTCATCAGGTTCAGCTGAGCAACAGCAATTGTCTGAACTGAGACAGGAGAGAGAGAAAGCAGCAGGCCACTGGACTAATGACAAGGCTGTTTTAGTCCTAGAAATACTTCCATTTTAGTCTTGACTTTTTAGTATTAAAATTCTAAAGACTAAAAAAGTTGATGAGAATATAGTATATTTTAGTCAATGAGTATTCTCTACCTAATTTCAAATTCTGAAAGAAATTTTAAATCATTCCACTTTTTACATCTGTGCTCAGTTTGTTAGCGATGCTGACAAAGCTACATTTATTTTCCATTTCTGGTTACCCAGGTGCCGGGTCTTCACAAAGAAGCAGATATTTTATCTAATAATTGCTACATGTGTGAATCAAGAGATTCTATTAAACAATCTGTTACGAATACATGCTTCATAAAAAAAAACCTTATACATTTACTATCTCAAAACCACTGACTGAATTTTAAAGAAATTGAAGATTCCAGTGACTTAAAGCAGATTCAGGCTGGCTGTACATTTGTAAAATTTCAAAATCATTAAGTGAGGCCAACCTGCCTAGAAAAACCACAGCAGAGAATTAATTTGAAGGACTATGAATGGGATCATCTACTAACTCATTCACAGGACATAGACTATCACCTAGGTGGGGACTAGGCAGAAGATATAATCACCTCAGACAATGAATTCTGGCTGAGAAGGAAATTCACTCAGCCATAATCTAATCAAGTCAAAACCATTACCTGGAATATACTAGCCATGACCACATTTGGATAACTGGGCATTTGCTAATAGAGAGAATCATGTGACAAGCCAGCTAACCTTTTGAGTTCTAAGAATATTTCTTTACCAGACTGCGGGCAGAAGCAAAAAGAAGCTGAAGTGGCAAGACCCCTATGTGGGCCTCTCTCTTGTTCTCTCCAACCATCTTGCAAGCTTGAACCGTTTGCTGTTTTTGACTATCCATGTATTACAGCCAGAGAGATTTTTAAAGAACACAACCCAACATCTGCAGTCTCCAGAAGAAGAAATAAATCGTCTGTCTGCATCTTTAAACTGTTTCAACGCCGAAACCAGCAGAACCGCTGAGCCCAGCCCAGATCCACCCAAATCATCAACCTATGAAAACTGTATAACTTCAATCTTTACTGTACTTTAAAATATCATTTAATCTTTTCTCTGACTCGGTGTATGACAGTTGGGGCATTTTTATTATTTTTCTCAGACTGAGCTAAGTACAATAAGCACAATTCTCTTCTTTTCAAACAAACTCAAGAAAACCTGTCTGTTGTGTCCTTTACAGTCATAGTACGTAAACAGTAAACACTCACTGAATTGGCAAGCATATCCGCTTTAAAAAAAAATTTGTTGTGGCCAAATAAGGAGTCGGGGGCAAGAGGGGAGCCAGCCTCTCCCATCTCACCTGATTGTAACAAATGGTTCAAAAAACAAATGTTTCAAACTCACAGTTTGCCTCTGCATGTGGCAGGGTAGAGGCAGAGTGGGGCTGGAAGCCTTCTCAGGACCGATCACTTAGTGGTAAAATGGAGTGGATTTACTTCAGAAATGTTTGTGTACTATCTGTAAATCACACAGACTGCTGAAAAGCATTTTGGCAATGTCTGACTTCTGAACACTGCTAACTTCCAGAAGCCCTGTAGGTTAAAAAAATCCAAGAGCAACTGAAAAGCTGATCCTGGATTGCGTTATAATACTGTGCATAGATGAAAACTGTACGCACGCAGGCACACCTTAGCAATGACTTCACCATCTAAAGTTAAAAAAAACTTACAAACACTTTAACTTTTGAAAACATGAAACCATTTTGGTTATAAATATAAAATTTGGTTTATTTCGAAGAATGAAGGAAAGGCACATAAAGGTTTCTTGTTTCATAAGTTCCTTTCATTTTCACCTTTATTTAACTTCTCGTTCATTTTTTCTTTCCGCCCCAGCCTGCACCACCCTCAATCACCGCCTAGGCCAATATTTTCTCCTTTTCTTCTAAAGGTAAAAGTATCAAAGCTAGGATAAAGTACCAAGCAGTCATCCTTGAAAGGCAAACATAGACAGCAAGTGTCAGCCTGCTCCTTGACCATGAAGGGTAACACAGCTGAACTCAACATCCACATCCTGACACTTTCCAGTGGGGTCACCATATAGTGATATAGTGTCGTGGATACCCAAACAGACTAACCAGGGAGCAAATAACTCATTATAGCTTAATGTTTGTATCTTGTGGGAATAGTCTCACTTGTAGCTTTGCACAAGTACAGACCATCTTTTATTCCATAAATATACTCTAAAAATCCTATCATCGCAGTTTAGGAACTTAAATAAGTGAATTCAGAGTGCTGTAATCAAAGGAATGAGAAACAGCTGAGTCATGGGAGAACCTACTCTTGAAATGAGATTCAAGAATCATCCATGTTATAAGACACTATTATAAGTCTGTTGGCTTCAGGCTGCCAATCTTGTGTTCCATATGCTACAATGCTCTCCTTGCAGCATCCACCTTGTTAGAATGCACAAAATGACTTAACTCCCAAGGACCAGTTATAAATGAACAGGATAATAACTTAAAATAGACTGAGGTGGGTGGAATGGGATGGTTCAGAGAAAGGGGTGAAAATATTTTAATTTAATCATTAAGATTTCTAATTGTGCTTTGGGTATTTTAAGCCAGCACTGTAAGTGGCTTCAAATAGAATGTGATCCCAAACTTCAAGGAGTAGATAGAAAGATTTTTGGGCTGTTCAAAGAGAACAATGGTTTGCTTGAGGGTTAGAGGATAAACATCAGCTGTTTTTCAAGGATACATTCATCATTTTTATGTAATCATTGACCATATCATGAGTCAGGAAAGATAATACAAGTCGGAGTAAGTCATACTCAAATTGTATAGCACTCTGAACATCCCCCTTTTGATCACCAAAGTGAAAAAATAATGTTCAAGATTCAGAAAAGAATCATGAGTTTGATCCTAAGTAGGACTGAGCTCTGGAAAAAGGCAGGGGAAATATAGGATTTTCAGCCTACACATCGAACTGGGGTGTATAGGAGATAAGCAAGCATTGAGAAAGATAGCTCCAGGGCACTACTTCAAAACAATCTGTGATAAAGGGGTAAGGGGACACTAGTTCAAGCTCGTAAAAGGCAAACTTAGAACTAACAAGGAGAGGAAACAGAATGTGGAAATAAGTCGCTGTTCCTTCACTGTCTCTGGGTCAAAATCCTGGAACTCCCTCCCTAACAGCACTGTGGGTGTACCTACACCACATGGACTGCAGCAGTTCAAGAAGGCAGCTCACCACCACCTTCCCAAGGGCAATTAGGGATGGGCAATAAATGCTGGCCTAGCCAGCGATACCCACATCCTGTAAATGAATAAAACAAAAGGCTAGTTCACACTTTTGCATGGTGCTGGAATCTGAGGATAGAAATGAACTAGAGGTTATATGATTCTATAATGCATTGAGAGGGATAAACAACAGTGAAGTAATGTGGAGAACCAAAAGGTGATAGCTTGGGCTCTAGCTGAGATAAAATAATTTGGAAAGCTAAAATAATATTGTGGGAAAATGAGGGAAGAATTAAATGAGGGAAGGCTTAAATGAAAAAGCCACACTGGGCAGACAGATGGGAACAGATAGAAAGGAGAAGAGAGGATGTTGGTGAGATCGTGCAGTGCCTATGGTCAGCATAGCTGGAAGAGTGATTGAAATGTACCTCCTGCATGCAGTCTGGACAAATTTTATAGCAACAGCTGCTCCAGGGGTTAGGATCTGCTCCCATCCCTGAAGGCTATACTGTGAAACTGGCAACAAGTGAAAGCTCAGATTGCAACAAAATGCAAACAGAATCATGCCTGGAATGTGTTAGGTGAAAGAGAAGCATTTACTAAGACACAGGATGGCAAAGCAATGCCATCTCAAAATAGAAACTGTAAGTTAAAATAGTAAGACTTCCATCCTAACACTACAGTGAAACCTAAAAACTAATTATTGTCCAAAATGTTGCTTCTTACTAAAAAAATGAAACTGAAGGAGTTGAAGAATCACTTCTAGCCAAATGCAGGAAGTAGTACTGAACTCATAAGTTGGCTACTGTACAAAAGTTCTTGAGACTGTAACTACAGACATCACAAAAATAACACAGTAAACTGTCACTCTGGTGTGGGAGGTGCTTTCTTAAATTTGGGGAATTGATATGCATATTACAGCAGTCAAGAGGCATTATCCTGTATAATACAAAAACTCTGGAATATTTTGCCTGTACAATACTGAATTTAGGAGCACCAAACTGTTTCCAAAAAGCACATTACCCAACTTGAGAGCTGCTCTTCCCAAAGCTTAATGGGATTAAATGAGAAATAACCTTCATAATTATTCTAGTTTCAGTCTCCTTTATCTCTATTGAAGATAAGGTAACAAAGCATTGATACTAGCGGCACTGATGAGTGGGAAGTGTCGTCAGCTGGAGGAGATTGAGCTCCAGGTTTCGGAAGTTAAGCAGCAGCTGCTGTCACGCAGTGCATCTGTGAAGCAGAGCACGTCTTTGGATGTGGTTCCGTAGCTTAAGGATTTGCAGGCAGGGAGGGAATGACTGGCTGTCAGGCAGTCAAAATAGAACAGGCATGAGTTCCCTGAGTGCATCTCGCTACCGATATTCAGTACTGGTTGCTGGTAAGAGTGATGGTTTCTTTGGGGAGAGTATCCAGCCAAGTCCATTGCACCACACTGGCTTGGGGGCAGGAGGAAGATTGGAAAAGCAATCGTTATAGGGGATTCGACAGTTAGGGGAACAAAGATAGGCATTTCTGCGGCTGCAGACATAAATCCAGGATGGTAATATGCCTCTTTAGTGACAGGGTCAAGAATGTCATTGAACAAATGGAGAGCACAGTTGAGGAGAGAGAATGAACAGCCAGCAGTTGTGGTCCATATCAGTACCAATGACATGGGTGGAAAAGGGATAATGTCCTACAGGATGATGAGAGAGATATAGAGTAAGATGAAGCAGAAATAGGTGCGTATGACAGTTGTGAGAAGGATAATAAAAATGAGAACCAGGCTGAATATACAAAGATTAGAGGGGAAGTGAGAAAATAAACAAGTGCAGCAAAGAGAGAAGAGACTGACAGCCAGGGGATTCAAAAGTCTTCTATGGGCAAATAAAGAGTAAAAGGAAGTAGTTCCAATTAGGGACCAAAATATGGGTTTACACATGAAGGTTGAGGCATGGTTGCGTTCTTCTTAAAAAATGTCTTATACTTTTCTTAAAAGTTCATCAGCTGACTTCTGTGACTCTGCTCAGTAGCCACTCTCCACGTATCTAAACAAAAAATAAAAGTTAGGATCTATCAAGCCGGGACCAGGCTTGTCCAATTGTAACATCAGCTGGGATCATAATAAACTAATTTGATTGAATTTTTTTGATGAGATAACGGAGAGGGCTGATGAGGGTAAGGCAACTGAGTGATGTACAAGGACTTTCATAAGATACTTGATAAAGTGTCAAGTAACGGGCTTGTCAGCAAAGTTGAAGTCCATGGAATAAAAGGGACAGTAGCAGCATGGATATGCAGTTGCCTGAGTGACAGGGAACAGAGTAATGGTAAACAGTTTTTTTTGACTGGATAGATATTTCCCAGGAGTTGTTATTAGGACCCCTGATTTTCTTGATCTATATTAATGACCTAGACTTGAATGTGAAAGGCACAATTTCAAAATTTGCAGGTGACACAAAACTTGGAAGTATTGCGAACAATGAGGAGAATAATGATAGACTTCAAGAGGATATTTTCAAACTCATCGAATAGATGGACACATGGTCAATGAAATTTAATGCAGAGGGACGTGAAGTGATACATTTTGGTGGGAAGAACAAGGGAAGGCAATATAAAATAAAGGCTGTAATTCTAAAGAAGGTGAAGCAGCAGAGAGACTTGGGGGTATATCTGCCCATGTCATTGAAGATGACAGTGAAGGTTGAGAAAGTGGTTAATAAGGCTGACCGGATCCTGAATTTTATAAACAGAGGCGTAGAGTACAAATGCAAGGAAGTTATGGTGAACCTTTATAAAACACTGGTTTGGCCTCGTATAAGTGTTGCGTCCAATTCTGAACACCACACTTTGGGAACAATATGAAGGCTTTAGAGAGGGTATAGAAAAGTTTTCCAAGAATGGATCCAGGCAGGGGGCGCTTCAGTTACGTGGTTAGATTGGAGAAGCTGGGACTGTTCTCTTTCGAGAAGAGAAGGTTGTGAGGAGGTTTGATAGAGGTGATCTGAGCAGAATAGATAGGGCGAAGCTTTTCCCATTGGCATAAACATTGAGAACCAGAGGACAGTATTTTAAGATGGCTGACAAAAAAAACCAGAAGCAGCATGAGGAAAAACTTTTGTTTACACAGCAAGTGGTTAGGATCTGGAATGCATTGCTTGAGTGTGGTGATGGCAGATTCAATCCTGGCTTTCAAAAGGGAATTGGATAATTATCTGCAGAGAAAAAACTGCAGGGCTATGGGGAAAAAGAGGAGGGGTGGGACTAGCTGAGTTGTTCTTAGAAAGCTGACATGGACACTACAGGCCCAATAGCTTCCTTCTGTGCTACAATCATTATGTGATTCTCTAATGGCATTTTACGCTGACAAGATAATCAGTAGGAAAATGAAAACAGAAAATGCTGGAAATACTCAGCAGCTTATGGCAGCATCTGTGGAGAGAGATAATGTTTCAGGTCTATGACCTTTCATCAAAACTGGGAAAAATTAGAGATGTATAGGTTTTGAGCAAGGGGTGGGTGGGACAAGGACAAAAGGAAGGCCTGTAATAGGGTGAAGGACAGGAGAGATTGAAAGACAGAAGAGTTAGTCTTCCTGCGCTAAAGGAAATGGTAATGGGACAAGAAAAGAAACAAAGAAACAAAGCATGTGCCTGGACCGAGTGTGCTGCTGACTGGAAGCAAAAAAAGAGAAAAACCGAAACGTGCAAAGGGAAACAAAATAGGTGCCAAGATTATGGTCTTAAATTATTGAACTCAATGTTGAGTATAGAAGCCTCTGTAAAAGTGCCTAATTTAAAAATGAGGTACTGTTCCTTGAGTTTCTGTTGTACTTTACTGCAACAGTGCAATAGGTCAGGACAGGTGTCAGTGTGAAACCTGAAACACTAACTCTGTTTCTCTCCCCACAGATACGCCCATGACCTGCTGAATATTTCCAACATTTCGAAATTTCAAGATTTCCAGCATCCGCAGTATCCTGCTTTTCAATAATCACTAGGGAATTTGCCAATTAAACTGATCATTAAGTTAAACAATTACAGGCATATTTAAATCAGATGCTAACTTGAACAGTGACTGTAATGTGAATGACATTCTATCCAATGTCATCATGAGATTCAACTCAAGAGTAATTCACTTACCAAATTCACAGTCAAAGCTGATACAGCAGATGAAATTCTGCAGGTCAAAGTAGTCACCAGCATCTAAATCATGGAAAATTCTCATTTTCAATTTTGAAAACGAAGGAGTAATAAGCGGCTCTCTATGGTGACAAGGCAACTTTGAGCACTGAAGGGTCACATTGTAGAATCACTGAATGGTAACTGTATAGGTGGCCATTCGGGATGTTGTTGCCTCTGCCGACTCTCTGCAAAAGCAACTCAGCTAGTCCCACTCCTCCACCCTTTCTCTTTGGCCCTGTAGTTTTTTTTTCTCTTCAGGTGCATCAATACTGGATTTACCTCGCCCTGAAGCTGAGGTAATACTTTTTTAAAGTGAAATAACGCCAATCTCAGGTTCCAAAGACTTTCAGAGTGGTTGGGGGAGCTGGGAGTTCATCATTGCCAATGGAGGTCAATGTAACACATGCTACGTCAGCCTGCCTGAAGGATGCAGCAAGCATGATACAGACAGAACTATGTAATCACAAGAAAGGGCAACTAGTAAATGGGCCTGAGTTCAGCTGCATTCCTTGGCCAACACAATGAAGCCCTTTTCTCAGTAACAAGCTCAGAGCAGAAATGGCTGTTTAAATGTTCCGTCTCCCCACTCTCCCTGCTCCACCATTTCAAAACATATCTGGAAAACACTCAAAGCTTTATAAAAAGACAGTTTGAGATGTGTTAAACACATTAAGCAATTTCATCAAAGACAGATCACTATTGTCAGTGCCAACATTTTAATGGTAATTTCAAGCTTTATGTATTCCACTTTGTTTCACTACTGAAGTAATCATTGATAACATATCTAGGTTGATATGTCAATATTGCCGTTTTCTGACATTTTACTGGAATCTGTGACTGTAGTGTGTTCTGCAATGATGAAGTGAAACATTTCAAAAGCAGCAAAGGAATGCTTTCATGACAACTTAGAAAACAAATAAAAGGCCTTTGTTAAATGTTCTAAAATCGGTATAAGCAGTTTATTTCCCTACAACATGCATGTCCCTGCATCTTTGTTTGCTTCCTCAAAGATTGCCTTTGGTGCTATTGTAGAGCATGTAGGTCTGGTGTAAGATGTACTACTAGACACCATTACAGCTCCACATCCGGCCAACATTCTACTTTATGTGAAAGCAGTAGCAAGCATGGGAGTAATCTTAGCGACCACTACCATCTAGAAGGGCAAGGGCGGCAGATAGATGGGAACACCACCACCTGGAAGTTCCCCTCCAAGCTACTCACCATCCTGACTTGGAAATATATCGCCGTTCCTTCACTGTCGCTGGGTCTAAATCCTGGAACTCCGTCCCTATCAGCACTGTGGGTGTACCTACACCACATGGGCTGCAGCGGTTCAAAGAGGCAGCTCACCACTACCTTCTCAAGGGCAATTAGGGATGGGCAATAAATGCTGGCCCAGCCAGCAACGCCCACATCCCATGAGAGAATAACAAAAAAGTAATTTGAGGAGACATACTGAGTGGGTGAAGAAATATGGAACAGCTCTATGAGTGAAAGCCTTGGCCTTTGCCTCCCACCAAGTTGGAGTTGCATCTTTTCTGAGATGATAGTGAAGGGACATAAATTATCAGAATTGAGGCCAGTACATTGTAGTCTGCATATCTGATCCATCACCATGCTTTTCTGACTGCATTCTTTTCAGTGGCCAGTATTTCTTCAAAACTACCTTGACATTCTTTTTTCCAGTCTCAGGAACTTTTTTCACATTTGCTCCTATAACCTATGGGAGATTGCATTCGCCCTGCCCCTTTTGACCATGCACAGTAGCTCAGTGAAGAGGGCTCCACCCACTCCAAATTGGTCAGTTTCCTGGGTGCTGTAGTATTAGGGTGTTCAGGACTGAAAGGGTTAATGTGGATTGGGAAAACAGTACCGCCCACCTGATGATGTAAAAGGAGTTATATGAATGTAGATAGCTCATGGCTTAGACTGAAGAAGAGCAACTGTCTTGTGTATCTGTACATAAATATGTTCTACAATAAAAAGTTACTGTTCAGACTCTCTGCCTCAACCTCTTCCTTAGACAACAACAACAATCGACAGGTGCCACCTCTACCACTGGGACCAGTTCTCGGTGCTGCTGCAACAACTTTCAGGAGCAGCTGTCGATTTCCAATAAAAAAAGCCATGCCTCCTTTCAAGAGCAGTTCCCCATAACCCCAGGCAGCAATGCTTCCTGCACACATTAAAAACACGCATGGAGTACACATGCATTATTTACATTAAGCAACCCTGTGAAATCCAGCAGCAACAGGAGGACTTGAAAACAGTGAAAGTACTGACAGAGTTGCCAATTTTAACCCCAATCAGGGATTTGTTACTATTATTGCCGACCACAGTGTAGTTAACCCCATTGTCCCTTAACCACTACCAGGTTAACTGCAGACCTTTCCAAACCAACTCCGCAGTTTTCTGTTTATGTCCGTGCAAACACATGCAATTAACAACTGGTAAGTGTATTCAGAACACAGTGAAATCTGTTATTTGAGAAACTTTGTAATGAAGTAACAACACTGGAAAATTTGACTCTGTCACTGCAAACGTTAAGTACCTCATTCATTGCCAAAAGTATATAAACCAACAAGTTTATTGTCTTTCTAGAATCCTATTCTTTCATCTGTTCATCCAGAGAATTTGGGCAGAATAGGTGCAGACAGCTCACTCTCCCCCTAGAAGCAAAGTCTGCATGGAGCCAACCCACTTCACGCCAGTCCACCCTGCAGTCATAATGCACTAAATTGGGAAGGGGGGGGACGGAGGAATGGTGGAGGGACTTCTGCCCCTCACTGGGGAGGAAGCCCTGCCCTCAGGAGCTGCCGGCCAATTGAATTGACCGGCAGCTCCATCAGTCTTGGCAGCACCAAGAGCACATTAGTGGGTGCTGCCAGGACTGCAAGCAGGCCCAAAAAGCCTATGGATCCTGGATTAAAAACAGAAAATGCTGGAAACACTCAGCAGGTTTGAAAGCATCTGTGGAGAGAGAAACAAAGTTAACGTTTCGAGTCTGTATGACTCTTCTTCATCTAATGATCCCAGAGCCAAGTAAGTCCGGGGCCTTGGACGGAGAGGATTTAGGCAGTTTAGTGAGGGGGGTTGAGGGTGGTGTGTTTAATGGGGCAGGTGGTTGGGAACAAAGGGGGAGAACTATCTTAGGGGGGCTGACCCGACTCGCAAAGGACACCCCGGGAAGATTAATATCCCTGCTTCTTTCCCGCCCTTTGAAAAAGTTTTTTAAAAAAGCAGCCTACCCACTTGTGCCCACTGCCTACGGCAATCATTTTATGGCTTGGGCAGTGTATTATCGGGGTCAATCGCCTTGTTAACAAGCAAATTTAACCACTGATAATTTATAGTTGTTTGGTTGTACAGAACTTGAACATTGCAGAAAAAAGGCATTTTGTCAAAGCTTTTCATCTTGCACTCATCAGGACAATCACAAGAATATCAATGTAGGGGAAGCAACAATTTTATACTGTATGAGAAGACAGTGCTGATTGGTTGGCAAGTGGACACAGATTGGTAGAGGCACTGCCATGGAGAATTCGCCAGTTAATGGTGTTAGACAGTCAACTGCCAAGCAATGTTTGAAATTTTAAACCAGGCAGCTTGACTCCCTGATTGGTCAAGGCATTGTTGTGAGGAATAAACTAGCGAATGGCCTTAACCTATTTGTTTAGCTGAAACAGACACAATGCATGTACATGCAAAGAATAGGGCCATGTGTATTGATATATGTGGCTTCCACTGCACACAAACGTGCTGCACAGCGAGCCCAACTGACACTCTTAAATTTGTTATCAGTGTACCTTTCAGCATACTGAGGAATATTTAGCAAATGTTGTCCAATTGCAGAACCACATCTAATGTTGGACACTATGTTTTGAGTTTTGCAAGCATGGGCTGGTTGGGTACGGTCTGTATGCTACCTGTTGCAAACAGTGGAAGCGACATGCTGTTTGATACGATCCACCAGTCTTTGGGATATATGGTCTGTATACACTGGCACTGTATACTGATCCACGCCACCATTAAGCTTATGAACTCGGCGACTCATGCAGTTGAGTTCACAATTAAATCAGCATTCCCCTCTAATGCTCACTGTTCTCCTCCTGAGGGTGCTGACTTGCATTGGGTTCCACAAGTGTTGTCCACCCTCTGGTAAGCTAATTGGGCATTTCTTACGTCTGAGTCTACACAAAGTCAGCAGGATATTTGACAATGGAGGCATCATAGCTGATAATCACTGAGTAATGATCAAGAATGGTCACCCTGATTTTTCCATCCTTAGCTAGGAAGATTGAGGTGTTTAAAAAAAAAGTTGGTAGATACAGATTCAAGACCTTATATTGAAGTCTCAGGGTGCGCATTTCAGTTTCACAATTCCAGACACTAGTAGAATCAACAAGCCTTTTAGGTTTATTTTCTACTCCTTCATCCAGCTTCCTCGTGCTAAAATGTTTATGTGGTGAGACACCCAATCCAATTGGCTGACAGCTCCAGAGGACAGGACTGGGGTAGAAGTTCCACTCAGGCCTCATTAGTCTGCCCGGCAGCGATTTATAGCTGTGGGGTGGGTCGGCGTGGAGCATATCGGCTCCACACTAACATTGTTTCGGGGGAGGGGGGGGAAGAATCGTGCCATCCATAACCCCCACTCGCTCTCCCCCCACACCCCTACATTACTCAACCTGCGAGGTGGGGATGATCAGAATGCAACCCTTTGTTATGGGAAAATGTTGTTCCTCTCCACATCCTGACTAACTTACTTTTCATCATCAGCTTCAAACTTCCTTTGCTCTTTTCAACTTGCTTTTAACGCTGGTGTCACGATCCCAGCTGCTGTTAATACTGGACAAGTCAGATCCCAGGGTGAAACCTGCTTGATAGATCCTAACTTTTTTTTAGAAACTGTGGAGGGAAGTTACTGAACAAATTCACAGGAGTCTGCTGGAGAACTTTTAATACAAAGAATAAAATACTTATTAAAACAAGAAAGTGAACTACATTACACCAAAGAAGTTGGAAAGATCTCAATACAAACACGAGAAAATTATTCAAATTTCCAGTATTCCTTTACCCCAGCATTATCTTTACAGATACACAAGACAGCGAAGAGTTACCACTAGTTTGACACAAAGGCTTCTCGCACACGTGCAAATGGTTTTCTTCCAGTGAATTCCTGAGCATTCACTTGATACTTCTCGCCTAATTCATATCTCTCCTCGAAACACCCAAAAAAATGCACTCTAAACTCACTGTTTCTTCAACTGCAAAACAAGCAAATGAGTTCCCTAAACTCAATCTTCCAGTAGCACCTCCACTAGACTGATCACTTTAGTGAGTCCCATAGCTGGTTATTCAGTTAACTACTGTCCCACTGGCCTTGTAGTTTTTTTCTTCTCAGGGAGCTTAAAATCCCTGTCTTCTCTCTCTGACAAACACTACTTACTACCCTCTCTCAACTCCTGTCTTCTCTGTGTTTGTATCCCTGGGTCACTGTCGCTAGGCAACAGTGAAGCTTCTCTGAAACAAAAACAAAAATTACTGGAAAAACTCAGCAGGTCTGACAGCATCTGTGGAGAGAAAGACAGAGTTAACGTTTCAAGTCCAGATAACTCTTCTTCAGAACTAAAGAGAAGTAGAAATGTGGTGAAATATATACCATTTAAGAAGGGGTGGGGCAGGTGAAGCTGGATAGAAGGCCAGTGATAGGTGGAGGCAAAGGAGAGCTTGCAAAAGATGTCATAAACAAAAGGTCGAAGGGGTGTTGATGGTGGTGATACTGGCTAAAGGAGGTGCTAATGGTGACATTAAGAGTAGAAAGCAGGATGAGCAAGTGACAGATGGCTCTAGTGAGGATGGAGTGGGGGAGGGGATGGTGTGGGAGAAAAGATAGAAATAGGCTAAAAGGTGGGGATAAAACAATGAGTGGAAATACATTTTAAAAATAATAATAGAAATAGGTGGGGAAAAATATGTAAAAATAAATGTTTGAAATAAGGGGACCAAAAGGGTTGAGGATGGAGGAGAGAGTTTATGATCTGAAGTTGTTGAACTCAATGCTAAGTCCAGAAGGCTGTAAAGTGCCTAATTGGAAGATGAGGTGCTGTTCCTCCAACTTGCGTTGAGCTTCACTGGAACATTGCAGCAGGCCAAGGACTGACATGTGGGCATGAAAGCAGGGTGGTGTTTTGAAATAGCAAGCGACAAGAAGGTCTGGGTCATGCGTGTGGACAGACTGAAGGTGTTCTGCAAAGCTGTCACCCAGTCTGCGTTTGGTCTCTCCAGTATAGAGGAGACCGCATTGGGAACAGTGAATGCAGTAGACCAAATTGAGGGAAGTGAAAATGAAATGCTGCTTCACTTGAAAGGAGTGTTTGGGCCATTGGATGGTGAGGACGGAGGAAGTAAAGGGGCAGGTGTTGCACCTTCTGCGATTGCATGGGAAAGTGCCATGGGAAGAGGGTTGAGGTGTAGGGGATGATGGAGAAGTGGACCAGAGTGTCCCGGAGGGAATGGTCCATATGGAATGCCGACAAGGTGGATAAAGGGAAGATGTGTTTGGTGGTGGCATCATGATGGAGCTGGCAGAAATGGCGGAGGATAATCCTTTGAATTAGGAGGCTGGAGGGGTGAAAAGTGAGAACAAAGGTGACCCTATCATGGTTCTGGGAGGGAGTGGAAGGTGTGAGGGTAGAGGCACGGGAGATGGGTCGGACACGGCTGAGGGCCCTGTCAACCACTGTGGGTGGGAAACCTTGGTTAAGGAAGAAGACCTGTCAGATGCACTGTTTTGGAAAGAAGGTGCAACATCTGCTCCTTTACTTCCCCCCTCCTCACTGTCCAAGGGCCCAAACACTCCTTTTAAGTGAAGCAGCACTTCACTTGCACTTCTCTCAATTTGGTCTACTGCATTCACTGCTCCCAATGTAGTCTCTTCTACATTGGAGACACCAAATGCAGACTGGGTGACCGCTTTGTGGAACACCTTCGCTCTGTCTGTAAACATGACCCAGACCTTCCTGTCGCTTGCCATTTCAACACTCCACCCTGCTCTCATGTCCACATGTCCGTCCTTGACCTGCTGCAATGTTCCAGTGAAACTCGATACAAACTGGAGGAACAGCATCTCATCTTCCAATTAGGCATTTTACAGCTTCCCAGACTGAATATTGAGTTCAACAACTTCATATCATGAGCTCTCTCCTCCATCCTCACCCCTTTTTGATCTCCTTATTTCAAATATTTATTTTTAAATTCTTTTCCCACCTATTTCTATTATTATTTTAAAAATTTATTTCCATTCATTGTTTTATCCCCACCTTTTAGCCTACTTCTATCTTTTCTCCCACACCATCTCTTCCCCCACTCCATCCCCACTAGGGCAATCTGTCACTTGCTCATCCTGCTTTCTACTCTTAATGTCACCATTAGCACCTCCTTTAGCCAGTATCACCACCATCAACACCCCTTCGACCTTTTGTTTATGACATCTTTTGCAAGCTCTCCTTTGTCTCCACCTATCACTGGCCTTCTATCCAGCTTCATTTGTCCCACCCCTTCTTAAACAGTATATATTTCACCACATTTCTACTTCTCTGAAAGTTCTGAAGAAGAGTCATCTGGACTCGAAACATTAACTCTGTCTTTCGCTGTCAGACCTGCTGAGTTTTTCCAGCAATTTTTGTTTTTGTTTCAGATTTCCAGCATCCACAGTATTTTGCTTTTATCTTAGCAAAGCTTTTCTACTTTGTGTTTTGTTTCCAGAATCACTGAACTTTTAACCCTCTTTAACCTATCTCTTTCACTTCAAGGGTTGGAAGATCTCATTAAAACTGTATATGTACAAACAAACTCAAAAGACATGAGCTTTTAGTCACAAGTCTATCCAGACACCCAGGCACCAAGGTTCATAAACAAAACCTAAGTGAAACTGAAACCAAGTCTTAACACACAAATAAATAAAAATATATATATATATATATAAATTCAACTTAAAATGATACATTTCTTCCAAGTGTTATGAACAAAGTTCTGTGCTAGGTTTGTTCCACAGAAAGAAAAGAACTGAATCCTCAACATGGACAGAAAAGCTGAGCAAATAGTGACTCCATGTGTGGCCTGATAAACATGCCCTGATGTCCTGTTGAAATGTGTTTTGCGAAGCTGGGCTGAAATCTTAACAAGCTGTTTCTAAAATCAGAACAAATCAAGAGCCAGAGGCAAAGAGTCACAGTGCTCAGTTTCTTCACTGCTTTGCTAATGCACTTTAAAGGCATGCTACTTCTTCAGCTTTTGTTAGTGATGCCCCACAGTGCAAGTAGTAGTTTATTTATTGTTTTTAAATGCAGCAGCAGCTTTTACTGGTCTGACACTAGAGAACCTGGTTTTTGCAGGCACAAGCAGAGAGGCCCACGCCATCCATCATCTCGCTCATGCTGCTGCTTCACATCTTGGCTGAAACTTTAAACTACTCCCTCCAACTGTTTACTCTACCTGAAACTGAAGAGCCTTGAACTGAAAAGGAGAATAGAAAGGAGCCAGCTGCCCACTTCAAAGACAACAAACAGATTTCCAGAAGGACTGTGAAACCACACAACATTCCCATTTATAACTATCAAATTCTTTGGCAACTCTCTAATTGCTTGTATTCTAAACAGGCAGTAAAAAATGGATCCACTGAAACGGAGTTTAAAAATGCTTTGTTTTCTGAAACGATTCTCTTTTTAAAATCTGCAGTTGCAATAATCATTGTGCATAGGGTCACAGGGCAAATTGACTGACAAATCAGCTCAGTTGCTAAAAACAAGGTACGTGGGTGAATCGAGTACTTGCCTGCTCACATCAGCAAATTTAAACTGAAACCGGGTATCTACTAGAAAGCACAATCTCACATACTTGGCAAGAGAGAATATGGCAGCTGTAGTGATCACAAGAGTGTTAATAAAATGTCTAATTTCATTATTCATATGATTTATGAACATAAGTTGCAGTTTTGGGGAAATTAAATTTGGAAATGTGACGTAATTGAAACTCTGGAATTCAGAAGTTGCCACATCACCCGGGTACACATCAGAGGGCTTCCAGCAGTGGAACCTGGGAAAGAGCTGAGACCAGTAGAAAAGGGCCAACAGAAATAAGAGTATTTTCTGACTTTAGAGTCATCGAGCAAGAAAGTAGTGAAGCCCATGCTTGAGCTGGGTGTCCACAATGATAACATGCTTAAAGAGAATTGGAGAGTTGGCTGGCTGAATGCTATTGAAAGGGCTCCAAGAATCACAAACCTCGGATAATAGCAGGAACAGTGAGGAGAATCAAAGTGAATTCATAAAAGCTGTGGCACACTTTGCTTTGGTCTCAGGGGAAGTGAAGACACCCTCAAGATCCTGGAAAGTAGTGGGGGAAGGGGGGATACCTTCGGTGGAATTAAAAACATAACAGGAAGTCGACTGTTAAGATTTTCAGGTTATAAGAATGATGGTTTACAAAATATAGCGTTGTTGGTAGTACTTGTTTTGCTTAATTCTTGTAGAGTGGAAGTTTTTGTTTAAAACGTGAACTCTTTTGGCATATTTCAGTTAATAATTGGGAATTCAGATTTCTTTTTAAAAGTTAATGCTCTCCCTCAAGATCATATTAAGAGCCAGTTCTAACATAAACAGGGTAATGTGAACCGGGCTACAGTGGTCAATGAGATTGTTTCCAGAATTGCAGCTTTTAATTTAAATGTAACAAGAAGCTAGACCATGTATTCTGTGATTCTTGACCAACGAGCATTTGCAGCGGGTCTCAATTAAGTTTTGTATTCACCAAAGAGATTGACAGAAGTGCTCATGAACAGAAATGCCACACATAAGATGAATATACAGTAATGATACCAATCAATCCACCTTACTCATTCATCCAAAAAAGAAAACTTAGGCTTTCCCCATCATGCCACCCAACTGACTCTAGAAAGACCGGAGATTTTTGTCTTCTATACTGTTTTTGAAGTTTGTGTGATTTACCCTTTGTATCAAGGTGTTTATTTCTGATATCAGCTCTAAATTTGCCCTTTATCAGTTTGAACCATTGTCACCTGTGACAGCATATTTAGAGGGGGGGGGGGGGGGGGGGGGGGGAGGTGGTGTGTGTGTGTGTGCAGGCGGACAGATGGATCACTGCCCCCACTACCTCTGCAACTCCCCCCCGACACAATGCAAAGTTTGCCGGGTCCCACCCACTCCATACTAGCTCGCCCCGCAGCCATAATTCAATGGGTGCGGGCTGAATGTACATTAGAGGAATAGAAGGATACGGACCCTGGAAGTGCAAAATGTTTTAGCTGACAGGCAATGTGATCGGTGCAGGCTTGGAGGGCTGAAGGGCCTGTTCCTGTGCTGTACTTTTCTTTGTTCTTTGAATTGGGGCAGTGTGAGACATCCGTCTCTCACCGGGGAGGAAGTCCTGTTCTCAGACGCTGCCAGCCAATCCAGTAGAACTGCAACACTGGCATCTACCCGGCAAAGTGGAAAATTGCCCAAGTACGTCCTGTCAAATCCAACCTAGTAATTTACTGCCCCATCAAGTCTACTCTCAATCATCAGCAAAGTGATGGAACATATCGTCAGTAGTGCTATGAAACGACACTTACTGAGCAATAACCTGCTCACTGACGTTCAATTTGGGTTCTGCCAGGGCCACTCAGCTCCTGACTTCATTACAGCCTTAGTCCAAATGTAGACAAAAGAGCTGAACTCAGGTGAGGTGAGAGTGACTGCCCTTGACATCAAGGCAGCCTTTGACCAAGTGTGGATCAAGGAGACAAAAACAGAATTACCTGGAAAAACTCAGCAGCTCTGGCAGCATCGGCTGAGAAGAAAAGAGTTCACGTTTCACATCCTCATGCCCCTTCAACAGAACTGAGTGAATATTAGGAGAGGGGTGAGATATAAGCTGGTTTAAGGTGGGGGGAGAGAGAGAAGTGGGGGGGTGTGTTTGTAGGGACAGGCAAGCAGTGATAGGAGCAGATAATCAAAAGATGTCACAGACAGAAGAACAAAGAGGTGTTGAAGGTGGTGATATTATCTAAACGAATGTGCTAATTAAGAATGGATGGCAGGACACTCAAGGTACAGCTCTAGTGGGGGTGAGGTCGAAAGGCTAACAGGGCATAAAAGATATAGATTTAAAAATAATGGAAACAGGTAGGAAAAGAAAAATCTATATAAGTTATTGGAAAAAACAAAAGGAAGGGGGAAGAAACGGAAAGGGAGTGGGGATAGAGGAGGGAGTTCAAGATCTAAAGTTGTTGAATTCAATATTCAGTCCTGAAGGCTATAAAGTGCCTAGTCGGAAGATGAGGTGCTGTTCCTCCAGTTTGCGTTGGGCTTCACTGGAACAATGCAGCAAGCCAAGGTCAGACATGTTGGCAAGAGAGCAGGGTGGAGTGTTGAAATGGCAAGCGACAGGGAGTTTTGGGTCTTTCTTGCGGACAGACTGCAGGTGTTCTGCAAAGCGGTTGCCCAGTTTACATTTGGTCTCTCCAATGTAGAGGAGATCGCATTGGGAGCAACGAATGCAGTAGACTAAGTTAGGGGAAATGCAAGTGAAATGCTACTTCACTTGAAAGGAGTGTTTGGGCCCTTGGACGGTGAGGAGAGAGGAAGTGAAGGGGCAAGTGTTGCATCTTTTGCGTGGGCATGGGGAGGTGTCATAGGTGAGGAGTGGAGGAGTGGACCAGGGTGTCCCGGAGGGAACGGTCCCTACGGAATGCCGCCGGGGGGGTGAAGGGAAGATGTGTTTGGTGGTGGCATCATGCTGGAGTTGGTGGAAATGGCGAAGGATGATCCTTTGAATGCGGAGGCTGGTAGGGTGATAAGTGAGGACCCTATCATGTTTCTGGGAGGGAGGAGAAGGCGTGAGGGCGGATACACATCGATGATTACTTCGGTGCTGCTTCATGCTCTCGTCGGGACCTGGAAAAATTTATTAATTTTGCTTCCAATCTCCACCCCTCCATCATTTTCACATGGTCCATCTCTTTCACTTCCCTTCCCTTCCTTGACCTCTCTGTCTCAATTTCTGGTGATAGACTGTCCACCAATATCCATTAAAAGCCTACCGACTCCCACAGCTACCTCGACTACAGCTCCTCACACCCCGCTTCCTGTAAGGACTCCATTCCATTCTCTCAGTTCCTTCACCTCCGTCGCATCTGTTCTGATGATGATACCTTCAAAACCAGTTCCTCTGACATGTCCTCTGACATCCCCACTTTTGACCTTATGTTGGAAGGAAGGTCATTGATGAAGCAGCTGAAGCTGGTTGGATCTATGACACTACCCTGAGGAACTCCTGCAGTGATGTCCTGGAGCTGAGATGTCTAACCTTCAACAACCATCTTCCTTTGTATGACTCCAAGCAATGAAGAATTTTCCTCCGATTCCCATTGCCTCCAGTTTTGCTCGGGCTCCTTGATCCACAGAGATAAAAACAAAAAACTGTGGATGCTGGAAATCCAAAACAAAAACAGAATTACCTGGAAAAACTCAGCAGGTCTGGCAACATCGGTGGAGAAGAAAAGAGTTGACGTTTCACGTCCTCATGACCCTTCAACAGAACTGAGTGAATATTAGGAGAGGGGTGAAATATAAGCTGGTTTAAGGTGGGGGCTGGTGGGGAGAGAGAAATGGAGGGGGGGGGTTGGGGAAAGAGAAGTGGGTGTATGTGGTTGTAGGGACAAGCAAGCAGTGATAGGAGCAGATAATCAAAAGATGTCACAGACAGAAGAACAAAGAGGTGTTGAAGGTGGTGATATTATCTAAACGAATGTGCTAATTATGAATGGATGGCAGGACACTCAAGGTACAGCTCTAGTGGGGGTGGGGTCGAAAGGCTAACAGGGCATAAAAGATATAGATTTAAAAATAATGGAAACAGGTGGGAAAAGAAAAATCTATATAAATTATTGGAAAAAACAAAAGGAAGGGGGAAGAAACGGAAAGGGAGTGGGGATGGAGGAGGGAGTTCAAGATCTAAAGTTGTTGAATTCAATATTCAGTCCTGAAGGCTATAACGTGCCTAGTCAGAAGATGAGGTGCTGTTCCTCCAGTTTGCGTTGGGCTTCACTGGAACAATGCAGCAAGCCAAGGACAGACATGTGGGTAAGAGAGCAGGGTGGAGTGTTAAAATGGCAAGCGACAGGGAGGTTTGGGTCATTCTTGCGGACAGACTGCAGGTGTTCTGCAAAGCGGTCGCCCAATTTACCTTTGGTCTCTCCAATGTAGAGGAGACTGCATTGGGAGCAACGAATTCAGTAGACTAAGTTAGGGGAAATGCAAGTGAAATGCTGCTTCACTTGAAAGCAGTGTTTGGGCCCTTGGACGGTGAGGAGAGAGGAAGTGAAGGGGCAGGTGTTGCATCTTTTGCGTGGGCATGGGGAGGTGCCATAGGTGGGGGTTCAGGAGGAGTGGACCAGGGTGTCCCGGAGGGAATGGTCCCAATGGAATGCCGCTGTGGGGGGGGGGGGGGGGTGAAAGGAAGATGTGTTTGGTGGTGGCATCATGCTGGAGTTGGCGGAAATGGCGGAGGATGATCCTTTGAACGTGGAGGCTATTGGGGTGATAAGTGAGGACAAGGGGGACCCTATCATGTTTCTGGGAGGGAGGAGAAGGCGTGAGGGCGGATGCGCGGGAGAAGGGCTGGACACGGTTGAGGGCCCTGTCAACCACCGTGGGTGGAAAACCTCGGTTAAGGAAGAAGGAGGACATGTCAGAGGAACTGGTTTTGAAGGTAGCATCATCAGAACAGATGCGACGGAGGCGAAGGAACTGAGAGAATGGGATGGAGTCCTTACAGGAAGCGGGGTGTGAGGAGCTGTAGTCGTCGGTAGGCTTGTAATGGATATTGGTGGACAGTCTATCACCAGAAATTGAGACAGAGAGGTCAAGGAAGGGAAGGGAAGTGTCAGAGATGGACCATGTGAAAATGATGGAGGGGTGGAGATTGGAAGCAAAATTAATAAATTTTTCCAGGTCCCGACGAGAGCATGAAGCAGCACCGAAGTAATCATCGATGTGTATCCGCCCTCACGCCTTCTCCTCCCTCCCAGAAACATGATAGGGTCCTCACTTATCACCCTACCAGCCTCCGCATTCAAAGGATCATCCTCCGCCATTTCCACCAACTCCAGCATGATGCCACCACCAAACACATCTTCCCTTCACCCCCCCGGCGGCATTCTGTAGGGACCGTTCCCTCCGGGACACCCTGGTCCACTCCTCCACTCCTCAACCTCCACCTATGACTCCTCCCCATGCCCACGCAAAAGATGCAACACTTGCCCCTTCACTTCCTCTCTCCTCACAGTCCAAGGGCCCAAACACTCCTTTCAAGTGAAGCAGCATTTCACTTGCATTTCCCCTAACTTAGTCTACTGCATTCGTTGCTCCCAATGCGATCTCCTCTACATTGGAGAGACCAAATGTAAACTGGGCGACCGCTTTGCAGAACACCTGCAGTCTGTCCGCAAGAATGACCCAAACCTCCCTGTCGCTTGCCATTTCAACACTCCACCCTGCTCTCTTGCCAACATGTCTGACCTTGGCTTGCTGCATTGTTCCAGTGAAGCCCAACGCAAACTGGAGGAACAGCACCTCATCTTCCGACTAGGCACTTTATAGCCTTCAGGACTGAATACTGAATTCAACAACTTTAGATCTTGAACTCCCTCCTCCATCCCCACTCCCTTTCCGTTTCTTCCCCCTTCCTTTTGTTTTTTCCAATAATTTATATAGATTTTTCTTTTCCCACCTGTTTCCATTATTTTTAAATCTATATCTTTTATGCCCTGTTAGCCTTTCGACCCCACCCCCACTAGAGCTGTACCTTGAGTGTCCTGCCATCCATTCTTAATTAGCACATTCGTTTAGATAATATCACCACCTTCAACACCTCTTTGTTCTTCTGTCTGTGACATCTTTTGATTATCTGCTCCTATCACTGCTTGCTTGTCCCTACAACCATACCCCCCCACTTCTCTCTCCCCAACCCCCCCTCCACTTCTCTCTCCCCACCACCCCCCACCTTAAATCAGCTTATATTTCACCCCTCTCCTAATATTCATTCAGTTCTGTTGAAGGGTCATGAGGATGTGAAATGTCAACTCTTTTCTTCTCCGTCGATGCTGCCAGACCTGCTGAGTTTTTCCAGGTAATTCTGTTTTTGTTTTAGATTTCCAGCATCCGCAGTTTTTTGTTTTTATCTCTGTGGATCAAGGAGCCCGAGCAAAACTGGAGGCAATGGGAATCGGAGGAAAATTCTTCATTGCTTGGAGTCATACAAAGGAAGATGGTTGTTGAAGGTCAGACATCTCAGCTCCAGGACATCACTGCAGGTGTTCCTCAGGGTAGTGTCCTAGATCCAACCATCTTCAGCTGCTTCATCAATGATCTTCCTTCCATCATAAGGTCAGAAGTGGGGATGTTCGCTGATGATTGCACAATGTTCAGCACCATTCACGACTCCTCAGATACTGAAGCGGCCCATGTCCAAATGCAGCAAGACCTGGACAACATCCAGGATTGAGCTTACAAATGGCAAGTAACATTCAGGCATGAACATCTCCAACAAGAGAAAATCTAACCATCCCCCCTTGACATTCAATCATATTATAGGATTCCATCATAAGGTCAGAAGCGGGGATGTTTGCCGATGATTGCACAATGTTCAGCACCATTCGCGACTCCTCAGATATTAAGGCAGTCCTTGACCATATGCAGCAAGGCCTGGACAATACCCAGGTTTGGGCTGATAAGCAACAAGTAACATTCGCACCACACAAGTGTCAGGCAATGACCATCTCCAACAACAGAGAATCTAACCATCGCCTCTTGACATTCATTGGCATTACCAAAACTGAAACCCCAATATCAACATCCTGGGGGTTACCTTTCACTAGAAACTGATCTGGACATAGATAAATACTGTGGCTACAAATGCAGCTTAGACGCAAGGAATTCTATGGAGAGTGACTCACCTCCTGACTCCCCAAAGCCAGTCCACTATCTACAAGGCACAAGTCAGGAGTGTGATGGAATACTCTCCATTTGCCTGGATGAATGCAGCTCCCACAACACACAAGAAGATCAACTGTAGCGAGGACAAAGCAGCCTGCTTGATTGGCACCCCATCCACAAGCATTCACTCCCTCCACCACCAGCGCACAGTAGCAGCAATGTATACCATCTACAAAATTCACTACAGCAACTCACCAAGGCTCCTTCGACAGCAACTTCCAAACCCACGACCTCTAGCACTTAGAAGGACAAGGGCAGCAGATGCATGGGAATATGGGAACCTGGAAGTTCCCCTCCAATCCACACACTGTCCTGACTTGGAAATATATCACTGTTCATTCACTGTCGCTGGGTCAAAATCCTGGAACCCCCTCCCTAACAGCACTGTGGGTGTACCTACGCCACATGGACTGCAGTGGTTCAAGAAGGCAGCCCACCACCACAAGCGCAATTAGGGGTGGGCAACAAAATGCTGGCCCAGCCAGTGACACACATAACCCATGAAAGAATTTTCTTTTAAGAACCAGATCGGCTGACAGCTGCCAGAGTGCAATTGGAACAAAAAGATGACCCATGGATCCCGAAGCCAAGTAAGCCCGGGGTCTTGGGCAGGGAGGGTTTGGGCAGTTTAGAGATGGCAGCAGGGAAGTGTTGTGTTTTCTGGAGCAAGTGGCTAGGAAGTGGTGGGGGGGGTGGGGGGGGAACTACTATCTTAGAGGTGTTGCCCCTCCCCCCGGT
The DNA here is from genome assembly GCF_017639515.1 of Carcharodon carcharias. Classification (NCBI taxonomy): domain Eukaryota; kingdom Metazoa; phylum Chordata; class Chondrichthyes; order Lamniformes; family Lamnidae; genus Carcharodon; species Carcharodon carcharias. The sequence continues at coordinate 24,899,600 of NC_054491.1, forward strand.
GCGCAACTAGCACCCACCGAAGATAGTACCCTGCTTCCTTTCCACCCTTTAAAAAAGTTTTTTTTAACCATTTTATAGCATGGGCAGCGTATGATAGGGGCCAACTGGCTTGTAAACAAACTCAGTTGACCCCTAATCATTCATTTAAATATGCCAGGTGGACTGTCAATTTCTGCACCTGCCCATGTTCCATATTATGAGGGTGAGCTTGAGGGAGGGCAGGGTGCTGGTGGGGTGGGCACCCACCCTGCTAACTACAGACTCCTGGCGGGGACAAATAAAATTCAACCCAAGTATCACTATCATGGTTTATGGCTACTCCTATAATGCTCCCCAGGTCATTCTCTTGAGGCAAAATGGCCCAGTTTCTCAAATTCATCTGAATACCTCAGTGTTTTAATGCTGGGGACAGTCAAAATGGTTTTGTCAGAGGGAGGTCATGCCTAACAAATTTGATTGAATTTTTTGAGGAGGTGACCAGGTGTGTAGATGAGGGTAGTGCAGTTGATGTAGTTTATATGGATTTCAGCAAAGCCTTTGACAAGGTCCCACATGGGAGACTTATAAAGAAGGCAAATGCACATGGGATACAGGGTAATTTGATAAGGTGAATTCAAAATTGGCTTAGTTGTAGGAGACAGAGGGTGATGACAGAAGGATGCTTTAGTGACTGGAAGCCAGTGTCCAGTGGCGTACCACAGGGATCTGTGCTCGGTCCCCTATTAATCATCATTTATATAAACAACATAGATGACTATGTCGGGGGTAAGATTAGTAAGTTTGCGGATGACACAAAGATTGGCCAGATGGTTAACAGTGAGGTTGAGTGTCTTGGGCTACAGGAAGATATAGACCGGATGATCAAATGGTAAGTGGTAGATGGAATTTAACCCTGAAATGTGTGAGGTGATACACTTTGGAAGGAGTAATTTGACAAGGAAGTATTCAATGAACGACATGACACTAGGAAGTTCTGAGGAACAAAGGGACCTTGGTAGTGTGTCCATAAATCTCTGAAGGTGGAGGCGCATGTTAGTGGGGTGGTGAAAAAGGCATATGGGACATTTGCCTTTATCAATCGAGGCATAGATTATAAAAGTAGGGAGGTCATGTTGGAGTTGTATAGAACCTTGGAGAGGCTACAGCTGGAGTACTGTGTGCAGTACTGGTCGCCACATTATAGGAAGGATGTGATTGCACTGGAGGGGGTGCAGAGGAGATTCACCAGGATGTTGCCTGGGATGAAACGTTTAAGTTATGAAGAGAGGTTGGATAGACTTGGGTTGTTTTCGTTGGAGCAGAGAAGACTGAGGGGTGGCCTGATCGAGGTGTACAAGATTATGAGGGGCATGGACAGGGTGGATAGGGAGCAGCTGTTCCCCTTAGTTGAAGGGTCAGTCACAAGGGGACATAAGTTCAAGGTGAGGGGCAGGAGGTTTAGGGGTGGATGTGAGGAAAAACGTTTTTACCCAGAGGGTGGTGACGGTCTGGAATGCGCTGCTTGGGAGGGTGGTGGAGGCGGGTTGCCTCACATCCTTTAAAAAGTACCTGGATGAGCACTTGGCACGTCATAACATTCAAGGCTACGGGGCAAGTGATGGTAAATGGGATTAGGTAGGTAGGTCAGGTGTTTCTCACGTGTCGGTGCAGACCTGATGGGCCGAAGGGCTGTGAGATTCTGTGATTCTAGGATTCAGACTTAAAGCCCTCTTCTCTCAATTGCCTTGTGTCCTGGTGACCATAACTAGACAGAGTTTTGACAAGATTTACAAGTAATAGAACTGTGCTCAGGACTTGGTCCAAATTGTTGTCATTCCTCTAACTAGTAACCTTTCAGCCAATTTCTTATCCTTTTCCAGATTTTACCCCCAACTCTCACTGACGAACTAATGTACCACTGCCTTTCACAGGGAACTCTTTCACATGCTTTCTGGAAGTCTAGATACAATTTTCACCACATGATGTCACTTCCTCAAGGTCAACTTGGTTGGTTAGTTAAGACTTCCCCTTCTGAAGCCACAATGTCTTGTACTTACTAAAATATTATTTTATAAATAATTTTAAAGTTTGCTGCTGATTTGTTGCTTCCATTCTTTTATATGTTACAAGTATATAATTAATGAATTTGTAGCTTCCCAGATTTGATTTTCATCTTTTGTTTCAAGTAGTTTTGATGTTGTTTATTACCATTCCAGTGAGATCTCACCAGCATTGAGTTACTCTCTCACTATGTAAAAAATTTTGATTCTTCTTTTTATTCTTTCATAGGATGCGTGCATTGCTGGTGAGGCCAGCATTTGTTGCTCATCCCTAATTGCCCTTGAATTGAGTGCCTTGCTAGGCCATTTCAGAGTACAGTGAAGAGTCAAACACATTGCTGTGGATCGTGAGTCATATGTAGGCCAGACCAGGTAAGGCCATTAGTGAACCAGAAGCGTTTTTAACAATATCAATGATAGCTGTCATAGTCACCATTACTGAGAAGAGCTTTATATTCCAGATTTATCAACTGAATTCAAATTTCACCAGCTGCCGTGATGGGATTTGAACCCAGCACCCCCCCCTCCCCCCCATAGCATGAGTCTAGGGGTGGGATTTTCCATCCCTGCTGGAGATGCATTGGGCCAGCCAAAAGTCCATTGATTTTTCGCAGGGCTGGAAAATCCTGGCCCAGTCCAGTGACATTACCCCTACTGCACCGTCTCCCTTGAGTCAACCTGTTCTTGGATTGAATTTTCCTTGTTCCAGTAAGTGGGGTGGCTGTTCCTGTAAATGCCTGTGGGGTGGAGGGTGTGGAATTGCTGGCCAACCCATGCACAGCAGGTCACTGTGGGGTGAGCTGTCATTGCAGTGGTGAGGATGCTAGTGACATCTAAAAGTAGGAGACCTTAAACGGCAGCAGAACTCTAAAGATTGAAGGAGCTATAGCTTTGCAGTCTTCAGCAGACAAATAACTCCTCATAACTTTCATCCACTTGTAGACATTGGGTGGAATTTAATGCCCTCCCCTGAGATGTTGGAAGACAGGGGTGTATTTAATCAGGTGCCAGGTCTGCCCCGTTTAAGTCCTGGGCAGGAAGGCTCATGGATGACCTTCCCACACCATGAGGCCCTTAAGTGGGCAATTAATATACAGGCGGTGGGCAGGCCATTCACCATGTAGGAAACCCAAACATGCTCCGGGAGGTCCCTCATTCAAAAGCACTCAATGTCTGATTGAGACCCCCAGCATCAGGAAGGTGAGGCCTGCTGAGGGCCACCTCCCCTTTCTTTGCTGATAACCCTTCCCCCAACTCCTGCAACCCCATTCTGCCTTCACTCACTTGTGCTTGGCATTCCTTATTGATCCTTAGTCTTTGATGGGTGCATTGCTGGCAGCTGCCACCACTCACATTGGCATTGCCCACAATTAACAGATGCCAGCCTTTGATTGGTCGGGGCGGGATTTTCCAGGGAAGGGTTGCCACTGGCCACTTAAGTACCTGATTGGCACCTAATTCCTCAAGGAAGTAACACTGGACTCTTGCGAACTCTCCAGCCAGCAGGCAAGATTCCCATCATCTCCATTAAATAATGTCCATTTTGGGCTATTAGCAGCGCTAGCGCTGCACTTACCACCACCTACACCAGGTGGCAGCAGGAAGTAGTGGTAGATAAGGGGGAACTAGCATGAAAGGCTGGCCTGACCTGATTTTGCACAAGGTAATGAAGAAAGACCCAGCCCACTGTCTCCCTTGGCACTTAAACGCCATTTAGAACTTCCATTTCATTGACATCTAAGTCCATAAATATACTTGGATTCTCTGAAGAACAATATACTAAGGTCTTTTATAATGAATTTTTCAGAGAAGCAATAGGAAATGTTATGTACTTTAAGTTCATCCTTAGTTTTAATTTCTGTTCTCATCTCTCTTTACTTGATCTCTTTTCCCTGACTGTTCTCTTGCTGTTAGAGTACTTAAAGAATATCTTGCTGCTGTGTTTAACCTAACTGTTTTCATTTTCAGACTCCTCTTTTCCCAGCCACTGTCCTGTTAACATTTTAGAACGTTCTAAATGGGTTCAGCAGGGAGTACCCTTCTGAAGCTAACTAATTGTTAAGATGCATTCTGGAGGACAGTAGAGGGAGCTTTATTCTAAAACAAAAACAGAATTACCTGGAAAAACTCAGCAGGTCTGGCAGCATCGGCGGAGAAGAAAAGAGTTGACGTTTCGAGTCCTCATGACCCTTCTGTCGAAGGGTCATGAGGACTCGAAACGTCAACTCTTTTCTTCTCCGCCGATGCTGCCAGACCTGCTGAGTTTTTCCAGGTAATTCTGTTTTTGTTTTGGATTTCCAGCATCCGCAGTTTTTTTGTTTTTATCTCTGAGCTTTATTCTACCTTGTTCTGCACCTGATGTGGAAGTTTCGGATGGCATAATGGGTGGACAGTTTTATCTCCGTTTAGGCTATGACACATCTGACAAGAGTTTGATAGGGACAGCACAGAGCAAGTTTCAGGCTGGATTTAAATTATTCTATACATTCCAAGTTATGATCTCGTACACCTCAAGATGCGTAAAAATTTGCCCCCAAAAATGCAACTGAGAGAAACTTTAATTCTTAAAGCAAAGCTGTACAGGACATGGTCCATCAATCTATCAACTGAGATTAACAACAACTAGAACATTGGAGTCTGAGGATTCTTGTTGAAATGCTAAATTTGACACAAACCAAAAGTGTAGCTCAAATTTCAGAGAATGGTGACTTCAGACTGGGTATCGAAATAAAATGTAATATTAATTAATGTCAGTCCTCATCATAGTCTAACACCAACAAAGACAGCAACCATTCTGACAAGGAGTTATCCATTTTTGCTAAATCTTTGTTAGACAAACAGAATCTTCTCCAACCCAAGAGTTTATTTAGTCCCATAATCAACGTTACGATCCTCCCGGTTACTGTCAGATCTAATGCCAAACCATTTCTCTGTAGGGCATCAAGAAACTAGTTTGCTTCTCACAGGGAAGGTGAAAATTAAATTTCTAACAAAAAAATGTCAAGAGTGTTGTGACTTAAGTAACATTGACCAAAGGTAATAAATCATCACAGAATTTTAAACATGTTAGAGAAATATTGCAAGGGAGCAGCGTGCCAAATCCACAATTGATTTGTATATACCTTATACATTTAATTTCCTGCAGCATTTGCTTTTGTAACGTCACCACCTGTCACAAAGAATTATTGCCATTCCATGGTATAATTCACAGGGAAGGAGAAAGATATTGTAAAAATATGGGCAAACATCAAGACATGTTTCCGAATGAAGAGTTCAACTGGAGTCAGCCCATGGCATTTGTGCTCTTGGCCAAAATCAATTTATATTAGGATTAAAAACAGAAAATCCCAGAAAAACCCAGGAGGTCAATCAACATCCAAGAAAGACATGAGTAATGGTTGAGGTAGACCATCCTCAGCAGGTTGAAGAATCTCCTTTTTGTAGGCCAAACCAGTCAGGACATTTCATGGAAACTAGGTTAACAGGTGGAGGTCAACAATTCAAATTTTCTATCTACTTTTAATAAAGACCTGCTAAAGACCTATTAGCTGTGCTTTCAACATTTTTAAAGATAATATAAATATGTAAATTCTAACATTTTATTTTTTCATTTCTGATTTCCAACATTTTCAATTTTTCATTCACTTCAACTCTTAGAATGTCAAATGTTTGAAGACTTGTTGGTGGAGCTAATCTTGATCCCGGTTCTGGTATAGTGTTTATTAATATGTACTCCCCATACTAATTCAGTCTATAAATGCACCAAACAATTTGTGATGTGCTTTGTTTAGATTTTTGAGTTTTTTTTTAAAAAGAGATATTAATCAAGAGAGACTGGGTGGTGTACTACAATGCCCTTTCACCTCTAGCACCTGGGCTTGAATCTAGCCCAGATGGATGGAATGAAAATGTATCTCAAAGCTCATTGCAAAAGTAGTTTGAGAAAGTTTCCACCCAGTTCTTAGTAGGCGCTGATCCAGCAGCACAAAAATGTTGGCAATTTGTATTACACTGTTGAATCTTGTATGACATTATTTAAGGTAAATTAGAGAATACGCTGTTCCATGAGGATAAAAACATATCATTTAACCCACAAGCCTAGATCCTCAGAGTATTCAGTTGCTAAAATGCAGCTGTACATAACTTAGCTACTATTTCTTTAAAGACTACAGATTTAAGGGCTGTAAACAATACCAGTTCCAGATTCCACCTATCTAAATTCTGGCACAGGCACTTTGACCTGGAGAGTTAATATGGGAAAAGCAATATTTATTATACATCCTTAATTGACTTGAGGGTATTAAGAGTCATCTACATAGTGTGGGACTGATGTTAAATGCACACTGTTGAGTGGCATAGTGATATTGTCACTGAACTAAGATTCCAGAGACCCAGGGTAATGCTCTGGTGACCCGGGTTTGAATCGCACCACGGAAGTTGGTGAAATTTGAATTCAATAAAAATTTGGAATTAAAAGTCTAATGATGACCTCGAAACCATTGCCAATTGTTGTAAAAACCTATCTGGTTCACTAATATCCTTTAGGGAAGGAAATCTGCCATCCTCACCTGGTCTGGCCTACATGTGACTCCAGACCCACTGCAATGTGGTTGACTCTTAAATGCCATCAGAACAAGGACAATTAGGGATGGGAAATAAATGCTGGCTTAGCCAGCGACGCCCACATCCCATGAATGAATTTATAAAAACTAGACCAGGTTGGTGAGGGAGGGGAGGGGGTTCGGAAAAGGTGGAGGAGGTTTCAATCTTAGGAGACTAAAGTTTTAACGACAGCTTTCATTCTCATTTTCTGGTGCTCCGCAGAAATAATTTTTGTGAATTCAATTTGGCAACTTGCAATGGTGAGATTTAAATCCAACCAGTACAGATTTCTGATCCAGCGCCACATCCATGATCCCACAGAATGAAAAGGACAGTGGCAGCATAGATACAAAGTTGGCCAAGTGACAGAAAATAGAGGAGAAGTGAATGTTTTTTTTGAACTGGAAGGGGTATATAGTGGGGCTCCCCAGGTGTCAGTTTAGGAGCACTGCTTTTCTTGATCTACATTAATGACCTAGATTTCAGGGAACAATTTCAAAATTTGCACATGATACAAAACTTGGAAGTATTGCAAACTGAGGAAGACAGTGATAGATTTCAAGGGGACATAAACAGGCTAGTTGAATGAGCGGATGCGGCAGATAAAATTTAAAGCGGGGAACTGTGAAGTGGGATATTTTGGTAAGCAGAATAATGAAAGGCCAATGAAAGATAAAGGGTGCCATTCTAAAGGAAGTTCAGGAGCCGAGAGACCTGGTGTATATCTGTACATATCATTCAAGGTGGCAGGGCAGATTGATAAACTGGTTAAAAACGCATCTGTGATCCTGTATTTTATAAACTGAGGCATAGAGCACAAAAGCAAAGAAATTACGATGAATCTTTATAAAACACTGGTTCAGACTCTACTGGAGTATTGTGTCCAATTCTGGTACCACACTTGAGGAAGGATGTGGAAATTCAGGGAGGATGCAGAAAATATTTACAACAATGGTTCCGGAGATGAGGCACTTCGCCTTAGAGAAGAGAAGGCTGAGAGGAGATTTAATAGAGGTGTTAAAAATCATGAGAGGTCTTGACAGAGTAGATAGAGAGAAACTGTTCCCATTGGCAGGATGATTCAGAACAAGAGGATGCCGATCAAGGTGAATGGCAAAAGAACCAATGATCTGTCCATCCATCCATTTTCACACCACTTCTCCTGGTGAGGGTTGTGGTGGCAGTGAGCTGAGTAGGGTCGGCCAGGCTTCCCTTTCCTCAACCACAGATTCCAGCTCCTCATGAGGGATTCCCAGGCATTCCCAAGCCAGCCAAGAGATGTAATCCTTCAGCATGTCCTGGGTCGGCATCGAGGTCTCCGCCCAGTGGGCCTTGCCCAATATAGCTCCAATGGCAGCCTACCAGGGGCATCCTTATCAGATCCCCGAACCACCTCCACTGGCTCCTCTCGATCCGGAGGAGCAGCAACTCTACTCCGAGGCTCTCTCAGATTGCCGAACTCCTGTCCCAGAGATTACACCCAGCAACCCTGAGAGAAACCTCATTTCTGCCACTTGTACGGCAATCTCATCCTTTCAGTCATTACCCACAGTTCATGACCATAGGTGGGGATGGGGACGCAGATCAACCAGTAAACTGAACTTTATTCTAAAACTCAGCTTCCATTTCACCACCACGAACTGGTGCAGCGCCCACAGAACTGCAGCCACCGTACCGATCCGCTGGTCAACCTCACCCTGCCATCATTCGTGAATAAGACCTTGGGATACTTGAACTTCTCCACTAAGGAAAGCCGTTCCCCCTCACCTGGAGAGAGCAACCCACTCTTTTCCGGGAGAGAACCATGACCTCAGATTTGGAGGTGCTGATCCGCATCCCAGCCATGTCACACTCGGCAGCAAAACGTTCGAGTGCGCACTGGTGATTACAGTCGGATGAGGCAAGAAGCACAACATCATCTGCAAACAGCAGAGATGCCACCCCCAAACTGGATACTCTCCGTACCTCAGCTGTGCCTTGATATCTTGTCCATGAAAATCACGAACAGGAGTGGAGACAAGACACACCCTTGGCGGAGTCCAACGCCCACCTTGAACAAATTTGACTTAATGCTCTGCGAATAGAGGGACCTGATAGCACGCAGAAGCAGCACTGGTACCTCACACTCCCGCAGCATCTCCCACAAAATATCCCGAGGAACACGGTCATACGCTTTTTCCAGGTCTACAAAACAGAGGTAGGCCGAATTAGCAAACTCCCACAAACCTTCAAATATCCGTGAGAGGGCAAAGAGCTGGTCCACTGTTCCACAGCCAGGGTGGAATCTGCAGAGTTCCTCCTGAATCTGAGGTTTGACTAATGGACGAAGTCTCTTCTCCAGCACTCTGGCGTAGCCTTTCCCAGGGAGGCTGAGGAGTGTGATTCCTCTATAATTGGAGCACACCCTCTGGTCCCCTTTCTTAAAGGTGGAGTCCACCACCCCAGTTTGCCAATCCAGCGGTACTGTCCCCACTTTCTATGCAACAATGAAGAGGCACATTAGCTACGACATCCCAACATTGTCCAGTGCCTTCAACATCTCCGGACAAATCTCGTCCACCCCTGTTGCCTTATCGCTTTGGAGGCCCTTGACAACAGCAGTAACCTCAGCAACAACGATAGATCCGATCTCACCGGAGGGTTCTGGCACTGCCTCCTGTAAAGAGGGCATATCCACCGGATTGAGGAGTTCCTCAAGGTGTTCCTTCCACCTCTTGTTGATCTCCCCAATTGTGGTAAGTATTTCCCCACCCTTGCTGAGAGCAGCTTGGGCGACATCCTGCCGGCCCCTCCCAAGGTGCGGAATGGTTTGCCAGAACAACTTTGATGCCATCCGGTTTTCAGTCTCCATGGCCTCTCCAAACTCCTCCCAAGCCCGAGCTTTTGCTTCAGTGACCACTGCTGCTGTAGCTCTCATGGGCTGCTGGTACCTCTCAACGGAATCAGGAGACCTATACACGGGAATGGCCCAGAAGGCATCCTTCTTCGATCTGACAGCCTCCCTCACCACTGCTGTCAATCAGCAGGTCCTAGAGTTGCCACCATGACAGGTGCCGACCACCTTCAAGCCCCAGCTTTTCACAGTCGCCTCAACGATTGAGGTCTTGAACATGGTGCATTTGAACACAATGTCCTTGACCTCACAAGGGATAGAAGAGAAATTCTTTGGGAGGTTGGAGTTTAAATCATCACACAGGAACATTCGCCAGACATGCCCAGGTGACTCTCACAGCATGTTTGGGCTTCCTATGACTGTGTGGCCCACATCCCACACGCCGAATCCAACTCACCACCAAGTGGTGATCAGTTGACAGCTCCGTCCCCATTTCACCTGAGTGTCCAGAACATACGGCCTTAGGTCTGATGACACAACTGTCAAGTCAATCATTGACCTTCGAACCAAGATGCTCTGGTACCAGGTACACTTATGAGCATTTTTGTGTTCGAACATGGTGTTTGTCATGGACAATCCGTGAATAGCACAGAAGTGCAATAACAACTCACCACTCGGGTTCAGATCGGGGAGGCCATTCCTCCTAATCACGAATCCTTATCATTCCCCACGAGTGTTGAAGGCTCCCAGTAAGACGACAGAGTCGGTAGGTGGACACTATCGAGCACCAATCCCACCGTCTCTAAGAACCAATGATGACATAAGGAAAGGCTTTTTTTTACGTAGCGAGTGGTTAGGATCTTGAATGCACTGCCTGGGAATTTGGTGGTAGCTTTCCAAAGAGTAAAAGAATTGTAGGGCTACAGGGAAAGGGCTGTGGTGTGGGATTAGCTGATTGTGCTTGCAGAGAGCCAGCCAGGCATGATGGATTGAATGGCCTCTTTCTGTGCTGTAAACATTCTGTGATTCAATTTATTCTCATCCTGATTTGAACCGAAACAAGGATTTTCCTCAGGGCCAATCCCAAATAGGTCTGGCTCAGTTTCCTTGTACCCTAAACACAATGCCTGATGGGATGACCAAATAACACTGATGCCATCTGGAGAAATGCCCACAGACTTGCTCATCCCATCCCCTGAGCTGGCAATGACAACATGGAGTTGGGAGAGAAAGGAGACAACAAAAATGTAGCTTTTAAAAGGTTGCAGCAACAGGAACAACAACCAATTTAGAAACCACATATGAAGACTGAATACAGTCTTTGTAATGCACTTTTGTCCACAGATAATATTTCAATTCTACAAACCAGCAAGATATGCAGTGACATCGTTTACTGGAAACTTACATCAAGGAATTGGAACGGTAAATAATTTCTGAAATGAAGAGCAGTTGCCCCTGGTATAAGAAAGAGTTTCAGACATGTACACGCAATGGAAAATCAGGGAAAGATGATCCTGGACATCTCAGGTGGACAATGTTGGCCCAGAATTAATGCGATCATTGGAAACACTATAGGATTGTCCTCAGGTCATCCCTGATGAGGTCAAACATCCTCGCCACCTCATAGGAGACCCTGGCTTGTGACCAACCAAAATGGAGAAGGCTCATTCAGGAAGGCAGCAAACACTGAGAGACTTCATCAGGAATGTGCAGAAGTGAAATTGAGGTATTGGAGGGAGCGCGCAAACCTCCAAACAACCCATCTACCCAACCCTCCAAGCACCACCTGCCCTGCATGTGGCCGAGTTTGCAGATCACGCCTTGGATTCATCAGCCATCCCAGAACCTATCGAACCAGAGTGGAAGCAAGTGCTCAATCCCGAGGGACTGCCTAAGGAGGAGCTGGCACATGGATTGTTGGAAAAAGAAAGACGGAGCTGGAGTGTGAAGCTGAAGCAGACAGTCCGAGATAAAGAAAACACTGTTGGCAGAATAAAGAGGGACGAAGGAGAGGGAATTGGAGGAAATGAAAAAATAGAATAAAGCTGCTCATTAGAAAGAAGATAAAGATTAAATATATGGGTTTAAAGTAAGGAATCCTATTTTCTTCTAACAGGCAACAGTTCAGAGTGATCAACACAGTCTGGGCTCTGGGGTGGGAATGAACAGCTTTCCTACCTCCTGGTAAAAGACTAAGTTACTTGTGGAAACCAGATTTGTTTTATTTTATATCATCAGTTAGTTGCGATTTCACAATAATTGAACAAGCGGAATAGATTTTTTTAATAAAAAGTAAGGTTTGAATCATTGAAAGTATTGGTGAGCGAGGACTGGGCAGATGCTGCCTTCGTTAAACATAATCCAACAAACTCACCATCACTCCAGGGAGTGGCTGCCATCAACATTAGGCACTTCAAACTCAAAACACAGAGACCCCTGGCCTCAGGGAAGCAATCGGAGCACGTAAATAAAATTCATGAAAAAATAAAAATGAATCAGTAAACTCATTTGACTTTTAGTTCAATTCCTACTGCAGTTTTACATTCAACAAATGGTGGCTTTAAGCTCTGACTCTGGCCCCCTCTACTTTATTAAAAGCCAGCTTTGTAAAGAAGAAGTTGAAAAGAGAAATCTCAAAGCTGAGTGAAATATTATAACTGCTGAGTTTGAGACTTCAACATTTTTAAAATGTACAAGTTAATGCATGCATAGATTTAACTCATTATGAATGCTCCATTTAATGGGATTATGTATCAATATAGAAAAATAGGTACACAAACTACTCCAGGAGCGTGCATCAGTAACTTGGTCTGGCGACAATTACAAAAGATGCTCCAAACGACTTCATTTGTTGTCCCAATCTCATTGTCATTTTCTCCGTTATTTTGTCTTTCCTGCTTCGTGTTATTTCAATCTCGCATATCTTCTCAGTCCCATTTCTCTCTTTTTCCTGTGTTTTTTTTAAAAATTCATTCTCTCTCCTTTTCCGCCTTGCTCGGTTCCACTCCTCTCTTCTCATCTCCCCTTTGGCTTCTCATTCACACTCTCCCTCTCTCTACTCTTCGTTTAATCTTCCGGATGAGGCGGGCTCCTGCCAACCTCCGATTCCACATTTCGGAGACAGAACTCAAAAAGCCGCGAAACTTTACAGCCCAAAGTTTCAGATCTGATCTGTGGACTCAGTGTGGGTGCTGGGTATCCCAAGACTTAGTTCAGACAGCGCCGATGCAGGAGTCCCCTCCTCGGGACCAATACTCTTCTCCCCACACATTAGTAAAAGCTCAAACTACCGCATCGCATAAACACTCGAGTTATTTACTACTGGACATGAACGTTCAAACAGACTTTTTTTTTTAAAAGAAAAGGCACAAAATCCCTCCCTCTGCAAACTATGGAGAAAAAGCTGCAATTCCCCCCGAAAAATTCCTGCAGTTCTTTTTCTACCGATTCATTTGTTGCTTTGAGTTAGTTTCAGTGAAATCGACAAATTTGTTATCTGCAGACACCTGGAGGTGGAGAGAATCCGCCTTCCCCCGGCGCAGCCTTGGGGCGGGGTGACAGTTAACTCGGCATTTCTTACCTGTGAGAGCGAGTGTGAGAATGAAGAGGGTGAGACAGAGTCCCCCGCTTACTGATGCTGACCTTGGTGTGGCTGCTGAAGACATGTTTCCACCTGGAGACTCGGGAGAAGAATGAAACCAAGGGAAGCAGCAGCTCAGGAGGGAGGGTGGCGAGGGTATTGAGGAACGGCCAAATCCCACCCACAACACAGAGGCCAGCCCCCGCACAATACAACCAGCAAAGCAATGTATTTGTGAGTATATATACAGCAGAGTAACCATGCAGAGCAATACAGAAAGTAGAATACAATAATAAAGTAAATAAATATAAGAGTTAATGTAGACTAAATGTGGAGTAATTATTTAACAGCTTAATACAATTTGTATTTATTATATTTTTAAAGTAATACAACATCCCAAAGCGCTGCACGGGACTGTGAACAGAAAAAAACATTAAGCCACATAAGCAGATACAGATTAAACAGATACAGTGTTAGAAGGACAACATACTACTGGATGCTGGAAATCTGAGATATAAACAAAACATTCTGGAAATACTCCGCAGATCAAGCAGCATCTATGGAGAGAGGAAAGAGTGAATGCTTCTGGAAAAGGAGCTCCCACCCCAGTAGTGTAGCTGAGCCTCAGATCAGGTGACGGCTTTGCAGAACACCTCCTTCCAGTCTGCCCGAGTGACCATGAGCTTTTTGTCACTTGTCATTTTAGTTCTCTGGCTCACTTCCCAGTCTGACCTCTCTTGGCCTCCTGCACTGTTCCAGTCAAACTCAATGTAAGCTGGAGGAACAGTCCCTCATCCTTTGATTCGGAACTTTACAACCCATCAGGCTCAGCTCTGAGTTCACCAATTTCAGCTCATAACCACTGCTCCCATTTTTTGGGCAGTAGTGTTGGTAATGGTTCTGCTCTTCTCATTCACATCTTTTCTAAACCCATCATTTGTTTCCTGTCTGTCACCACATTCTTTTGCCTTATCCAATTTCCCATTCTGCCCGCCACCCTAACATAGACTTTTCCTTTTCTTCTTCCCTCCCCTCTCCCTTTCTCTGCCTCTACACTTGTTTAAAATCTGTTACATCTCGTAATTTTCTCCAGTTCTGACGAGAACTGAAATATTAACTCTTTTCCTCTCCACAGATGCTGCCAGACCTACTGAATATTTCCAGCATTTTCTGATTTCAATTAGGGAGACATTTAAGATATGTGACTAAACGTTTGGTCAAAGGAATAGTTTAAAGAACGTTTTAAAAGAAAGGAGGTGGATAGAGAGAAACTTAGGGGATGAAAATCCAGTGAAATAATAGATCATAGAATAAAAATAAAGAGAATAATGTCACAATATTTTAGGATAGAGAATAACATGAAAGCCAATAATTAATTCAATTCAGCAACAATACACCTCAGGTAACAGCAACACAGAAGAATGCAACAAACACAACAAAATGCCAAGATCAGGCAATATTGTCATAAAGGACACTAGTTGGAGAATTATAGGCACCTGATTTTCTGCCTATAAATTTGAACAGGTAGAAAATCTGTAGGGCCATAATCTGCCAACAGGCACCAGCTGTTAGCACGAAGAGTCCTTGATCAAGGAATCAGGTTAGATTGGATAGTTCAGTGAAGGAAAAAATGTCGAAGGGATATAGGAACAGGATGGATAACTGAGATTATAGCCATTTGCTCACTTGAAGGTAAACACCATCAGATAGGTTAGAATGAATGGCTGCATTCCATTTGTAATTTCTTTGTATAGACTACAGTACTGGATTATCTCATTGGGGTTAGAATACAAAAGTAAAGAAGTGATGCTTCAGTTACATTGTCTTGGCCAGAACCCATCTAAAAGACTGTATTCACTTTTAGGCACTGCATCTGAGCCAGAACAGCAGTTTCACCAGGGCTTAGAGGGTTAATTTGAGGATAGGTAGCATAAATTTCGTTTGTAACCCCTCGAGTTTGGAAGGTTCAGGGTGATCTAATCGAGGTGTCAAAAATGTTAATGAGATTCAATAGGGCAGATGCAGAGAAATTATTTCCTCTGGTAGGGGAATCCAGGCAAAAGGAACATAACCTTAAAATTAGAGCCAGGCCAGTCGAGTGAACTCAGGAAGCATTTATAGACACAAATGGTTGTGGATTTCTGGAACTCTCTTCCCCAAAATGGTCAGTTGAAATTTTCAAGGCTGCAATCAATTAGAGTATTATGGGATATGGAGCAGAGGCTGGCAAATGGTACAGAAATTTAGCTGGGTGACCACTTTCACTTCACAGGTCATTTTTTTAAAATTTCATTTATAGGATGTGAGTGTCACTGGCTAGGCCAGCATTTAATGTTCATCCCTAATTGTTCTTGGTAACTGTGTTAATCCTTGTCTGGATCTCAGAGAGGAGCAGTGTGTAGAGGCATGCATATAATTTCTGATGTGTCACCCCTGGAACCAGACGTGCAGCCAAAAAGCAGTGTACAGATAGTACTTTATTGGTTAAAGACGAAAGCACAGAGTGAGTGCTTTTGTACTGTCAGTTCTTTCTCTGCAGTTTATTCATTAATTTTCCAGTACTCTAATATTACTGAAATAAACCAATCATTCCTCCCTCTATGATCCAGTCCCATCTGGTTACTGGATATTTTCAGGTTACCCATAATCTTCTGTGAAAGTATCCAAGCAAACCAACAGGTTATGTGCAACTTCTTGGATAATTATTCCTATGTATTAATACAAATAATTGGCACACAGACACACATATAGAAATATAAAATAATTGACAGCAACGCCCACATTTAGCAGTGCAAGGTAGAATAGTCACAGAATCATAGAATGGTTACAACAACACAAAAGTAGACTGTAATGTCCGTGCTGGCCCTCCAAAGGAGCAGTTTGCCTATTGGTACTCTCTGTGGTATATTACTTTACTATATTTTTAATCTGTGCTGTAATGTAATTCATCTGATATCATCCTCAGGTTTATCTTGGAACTTTACAAATAAGATGTTTTCTTCCACATCCTTTCAGGTGAAGCAGATTCCACATTAGCATCCAGCATGACTGCCTTCCATGCCTGTTTATGCTCTTCTAATCCCACAGGGGGCATTTCACCATCTCCTTTTAGTTACCTGGACTTTAAAGGTGGGTCAAGCTTCCCGACAAACAATGTCAGGCAGTCCTTTGTCATGCATTAGCATGTCATGCGTGTTTATTACATGGCCAGCTTGCGGGAGGGAATTAAGCTCCAGCTCCAAATTAAGTTCCCTGCCAGCAAGAAATTAGAGCATTCACATTCACGATTTCACATAAGTGGCACGCACCAGGCGAGGTAGGCTTCATCCAAGATTACTGATGGGATTACTCATGTCCTCTTTGGGGAGCGTCTGTAAATGTCAGTCTATTCTTGAGACCAGGTGGGGGTGATGCAAGTTGTGTGGAGGATGACCAAGGAAGGGAGGAGGGGTTAGCGGGGAAGAAATGGAGCAGAGGCCAGGCAAAGAAGGAAGTAGATAATGCAGGCTGTCCAAGTGCTCTTTAAATATGGCACCGGACCTTTGGCCCATGAGGTAACAGTGAAGATGGCAACTTCCTGCCTGCCTCTGCTGCGAGAATTGGTGAGCTCTTTACAGATGCATATTTATTCATACAAATGGTTGTGGAACTCTGGAACTCTCTTCCCCAAAATGGAAGCTGAGTCAGTTGAAATTTTCAAGGCTGCAATCAATTAGAGTATTATGGGATATGGAGCAGAGGCTGGCAAATAGGGTTGATCAGCCACGATTAAATAGAATGGCAGAACAGGTTTGAGGAGTGTGGGATACCTCCTAATCCAATATTCCTGTGAGTTACAGTACAGCACAAAATTAACAACAGAAGGAATTAAATAACAACACAGATTAAAATTATAGCAATGTAATGAGCTGAACAGTGCAAGATTGAGCATAGTCAGCCATTCCACCACCCCCCCCCCCACCCCCCGCAACGGATATTAGAAAACTCACTTCTGCGCCCATCACCAAACCTAGATTCCAGAACAGAAGATTCTGGCAGAGAAAAACATCTGGTTGCACTAGCCCCTATAGCCAGCTTACCAACTCAAAAAAGATTGAGAGCTGACCACATGGCACCTGTGGCCTTGGACCTTGATCATCAAGCACCCTTTTGCAGTGTGTTCATTCTCGTGTAGGCACGCTATTGAGTAATGTCCATAATGACAGTATCTCCTTTAGGGTTGTTTTCCAATTTTGTTCCACTCTCCTGTGGCACAGATTCTTGCCACATTTGCATAGACCCTAAATGCCTTCTGGTTCCCCACCATTTCTTAAGCCTGAGCCTTGAAAGTGTGAACAGTTATTCAACAATAGGTGATATCACAACAAAGCCAGGTCCCATCTCACCTCACATCCAGCCATGCACCTTCCTGCAGGTTTCACTGGGTGGCTGCCAGGAATGGAAAACCTGGTTGATTCATCCTGCCTAATCCTGAAGTGCTGAGCTAAAATACATCATCACCATTACCACCTGGGAATACACTGGTTAATTCAGCACAGACCAAGAATCAAATCTAGGGCTTCCTGGTTTGAATTGCTCAGTATTGCAACAGGCAATACATTTACTTACTGATTCATTGAGATCTAAACATGATGAGCATATAAAAGCTGCCTAAAATTGATGTGCCAGAGAAAGGGAAAGAAAGGGTTAAGGATCTGAGAGTTAACATATGCTCATGTGAGGGGCTTAACTTTTCGTGGGTCTTTAGTCTCTTTTGGACAAAATCATCAATACAAATAAGTTTAACATTCTTCTACAAACCTTAAAAAAAAACTATGATCATTTCACAGGCCTTGAACCCCAGGGGGCTCCAGTCCAGTGATTAAAAATGCCTGCCCTGATACATTTCTCTGCCAACAGAAAGCCGACACTAATAACCTTTCCCATGTTAGTGCTGACTTTTGGATTAGAATTGCTTCCCAGTGTGCAAGATCTAATAATCTTTTTTTGACAATCCACACCATTTATATAAAACCACAGTCCAGATTCTACTGTGGGTATAAGAATCTTTAAAACATAATAAAATTTAGGAACAAAAAGTTATGTAAAAAGAAATCTTTTGTCTTAAATGAGCTCCAATGTATCCCTCAATTCTTCTCTCACGAAAGTATCTAACTGTCTCAAACTCTCATACTATCCATTTCCATTTCCTTAGTCACTTGTTGAATAGACAGTTATAGTTTGCACAGCAAGGATCCCCTGATTTTTCTTATCAAAAACTACATCATCTCCAGTCAGGGGAAAATAGTCTCCCAGCATCTGCCCGGTGAGCCCTGTACAAATTTTGTAGGTTTCTTTTTTATGAGACAGAGTGAAGTGATACTATTTTCCTGTAAACTTGAAATTCTGTCACCCACACCCTATTTCCATCTCTATTTCCATTACTGCTATCAGAAAAATTCTTACTGATTTCACTGGCATTATTAATGGCACTCATGTGGTCCTCCTAGCTAAATCTCCCAGATTGTGGCGCTGTGGCACCAACCTTTCCTTCCACTTACCTCTGACTGACCAGAGATGAACATGTGATATAGTTTTTCCAGCTGCACCTCAACTGGATCTGATGTTTCATTTTGTTGACCAATCTTCAACTGTTCCTTCTGCACCAGTTCTTTCCCCACTACTATTCCGACAATAGTACTGAAGACTTGTGCTCCAGAACTTGCCACGCCCCTAGCCCAAGCTGTTGCAGAACAGCTACAACATCTACCCGGCAATGTGGAAAATTGCCCAGGTATGTACTGTACACAAAAAGCAGGTCAAATCCAACCCGGCCAATTACTGCCCCAATCGGTCTACTCTCCATCAACAGTAAAGTAATGGAACGGGTTATCAACAGTGCTATCAAGCGGCACATGCTTAGCAATAACCTGCTCACTATGCACAGTTTGGGTTCCGCCAGGACAACTCAGCTCCTGACCTCATTGTAGCCTTGGTTCAAACATGGACAAAAGAGCTGAACTCCTGAGATGAGGTGAGAGTGACTGCCCTTGACATCAAGGCAGCATTTGACTGAGTGTGGCATCAAGGAGCCCTAGCAAAACTGGAGTCAATGGGAATCAGGGGGAAAACTCTTTGCTGGTTGGAGTCACACCTAGCACAAAGGAACATTGTTGTGGTTGTTGGAGATCAGTTGTCTCAGCTCCAGGACATCACTGCAGGAGTTCCTCAGGGTACTGCCCTCAGCCCAACCATCTTCAGCTGCTTATTCATTGACCTTCCTTCCATCATGAGGTCAGAAGTGAGGATGTTCGCTGATGATTGCACAATGTTCAGCACCATTCGCGACTCCTCAGCTACTGAAACAGTCCATGACCAAATGCAGCAAGAACTGGACAATATCCAGGCTTGGGCTGACAAATGGCAAGTAACATTCGCGCCACACAAGTGTCAGGCAATGACCATCTCCAACAAGAGAGAATCCAGCCATCGCCCCTTGATATCAATGGCATTACCACCACTGAATCCCCCCACTATCAACATTCTGGGGGTTACCATTCACCAGAAACTGAACTGGACTCGCCATATAAATACAGTGGCTACAAGAGTAGGTCAGAGGCTAGGAATCCTGCGACGAGTAACTGGCCTCCTGACTCCCCAAAGCCTGGCCATCATCCACAAGGCACAAGTCAGGGGTGTGATGGAATACTCCCCACTTGCTTGGATGAGTGCAGTTCCAAGAACACTGAAGAAGCTGGACACTGTCCAGGACAAAGCAGTCTGCTTGATTGGCACCAGATCCACAAACATTCACTCCCTCCACCACCAATGCACAGTAGTAGCAGTGTGTACCATCTACGACATGCACTGTAGGAATTCACCAAGGCTCCTTAGACAGCACCTTCCAAACCCACGACCACTACCACCTAGGAGGACAAGGGCAGCAGATAGATGGGAACACCACCACCTGGAAATTCCCCTCCAAGTCACTCACCATCCTGACTTGGAAATATATCACCGTTCCTTCACTGTTGCTGGGTCAAAATCCTGGAACTCCCTTCCTAACAGCACTGTGGGTGTACCTACACCACATAGACTGCAGCGGTTCAAGAAGGCAGCTCACCACCACCTTCTCAAGGGCAACTAGGGATGGGCAATAAATGCTGGCCCAGCCAGCGAAGCCCACATCCCGTGAATGAATGGAAAAAAAAACTAGCTACTCAATTAAATTTAAGATCGAAGAAGGAAAGAGCATGAATTTCTGTCAAACCTTTCACATCCTGAGGACGTCCCAACATATTAAGCTGCCAGTGAATGTCTTTTGCAGTATGAATATTTTTATAATGCATACAAAATTATTAAGACAATTTGAACATTATTATACAACCTTAAAAAAGTGATCATTTCACAGTGAAGCCAGTTAATTTGTACAATACAAGATGAAACTACTACAAACAGCAAAGAGATGCATGCTCAGTTAATCTATTTTTGGTGGTGTTGGTTAAAGGATAAATTTGGTCAGGACATTGGGGGAAGCCCTCTTCTTTTCTTCAAATATTGCTACAGAATCTTTTAAGTCAACCTGAGGTGGCTTAGGGGGTTTAGTTTAATGTTTAATTTAAAACAAAGGACACCTCTGACAGTGCAGCATTCCCTCATTAGTGCACTGAATCATCAGAGGAATTGTGCTCCAATCCTGGAGTGGGATATTAACTTCCAACTTTCTGATTCAGAGGTGAGAATACTTCTGCTAAGCCAAGGTTGATACTACTCCCCCATCTTGCCTATTTCTACTTCTTTCCCATACTCTCTCTCCCTCCCACTATATTTTATAGCTCCTGCTCTAAGCCATCGTGTCTTTCTGACACTAGCTACTCATTACTACAGCCTTCGTCCCCAAGTGCCCATACCTTCATCCCCTCTCCTACCATTCATTCCTCCCCTACTCCTAGTAATATTCCTAGGTTCCAGCAACCTCAATCTCCACAATTGCCTATCCCCATGAACTGTACCTACCTAAAACTGCAACACCTTCCCACAATTTCATGTAAACTTCCTTCAGATACCATGAACTAAGAGGGTATTGGCGACCATGCAAATCCATTGGATTGGTCCATGATTATGTTTGGCAAAGTACTGCAGTGGTTTGCCATTGCCTTCTGTAGTATGGCTGACCAGGAGACTCTCCTGCTCTTACTATCTCTCATCACGTGTATTTGAAGGATTTACAGGCTGATAATTAATCTGTTTGGCCACATTATGAATGCACCTTTCATAGCCATCGAGTCCTGGCGAAGGACTTGAACCTGGAGCTTCTGACCCAGCGTTAGGGAATATATCACTGCACCACAAGGCCTCCTCTCATGTATACCATGAGCTTCAAAAAAGGCAGGAGATAAAAATGCAATATATATGCAAAGAGATACATAATAATCAAGGGTGCTCATTCAGTTTTCACAACAAGTGACCAAGTTACCAAATATAATCCACAAAACTTTACTAAAAATCCAAAAATTCAATGCAATTATAACAGTGCTTCACTTATGCAGGCACTGTAAATCAGTGTTCTTGGTAGCACATTTTGGGCAACATTCATCTCCGTTTCTTGGGTAAATGGATGGAGTGGATCAGGTGTAAACCAGTGGAGCAAGTCAGGCAAAGTGGATCAGGAAGAGCAGATGGTCAGCATAATTTTAATTTCCATTGAAATCAACAGAAATGAAAAATCAGGTCAGAGTCAGTAGACGCCTTGGAAATATTGTTGGAAGGAATGAGTAATTTTGAATCGTATGCTGAAAGAGATGAATTGAGGGTTTTTTAAATTCAACTTCAGAGTTTTAAATACAACACAGCATGTGGGAATGATTGGTGAGTGTATTAGAAAAGCCCGGACTTAATTACGGTATCCCTTATTTGTGCTCAGTGGTGTTGTGGACAAAAATAGGAAACA